>NC_133544.1:27521250-28177500 GCF_048773025.1 Camelus bactrianus | reverse complement strand
GGGTTCTGGCCCCCACACTCCTACTAACCACATGCCCCTAAGTAAATTGCTTAATTATTTATGGGCCTATTTCCTTATCTGTCGAGTATTATTAGTTTCTAAGGCAATGACACCTATGGACATAACCAAAAATCATAAATGTTATATAAATGTCAAATAATTGTATATGTTCTAAGTAAAATCACACAAAATTAGGAAGGGGTTGGTCTCCATTTTGGAACAAGTGAAAATATGTCTTGTCACAAATGTATTATTCACAAACTTTTTTTCCACAAATTTGTCTTTTCGCGCACACACACACACACACACAAATACATAGACTATTCTTGATCATCAGGTTCCCTGTTCATCCAGGTTCCTTTGCCTCAGTTCAGCCCTCACAGCCTCTCCCTTCCCTCTCAGTGCACCGTGACCTCGAGAATACTCAAAGACATAGAAGAACTTTGTGCATCTTCTGTGGAAGAGAACAAGTCTCCTTAAGAGGAGCCCCTGAATTTCATGCCTTTGAAGACTCTCTCCTTGCCATGTTCTTCCAACCCAAATGGTCCTCCCTAAGTGTCTGTGGGAGATGTCAGTAAAGTGGAAAGTGCTGCTCATAGAGTCTGTTTCTGCCAAAGGCAAGTATAGATGATGCTTGTCATGGAATGAAAGAATGACATGTTAGTATTAACGCATCGTCTTTGCCCTCTCCCCCTAGACTCTCACATATGCTTTCTTTTCTAACCATAAGTTGCCATCATTTACTTGCTATTTAGTGATCTTCTCAAAAAGATACAAGTACCTTCACTTAATATTCAGCGACACATCTTTTTACTTCTTACATAATGTCTACATTTGTTTATGAAGATTTTGTTGCTAGACTGCAAGTCGTTTGAGGGAAAGTATTTCCATAGTAGAATAAGCAGGCTTTGTTTGCAGACTGGCTAAAGGATGAGGGAGAAGAAGGAGTCTGGCATGACTTACAGCTGTCTGGCTTCTGAAACTAGATGGATGGCAGCACTGACGTAGGAAACAGGAGAGGAAAAACGTGTTAGGAGAGCAAGGAGGTAAGTGTCATTTTGGACCTGATGAACCTGCATGATATTCAAATGGGAAATCTCAGAGCCAGCTGGAGACTGGTATCTGAAGCTCTGGAGGCAGGTTTGGCTGTAGACACAGATTTGGGAACCATCAGCATAATAGGTGCTCACTGAGGTCATGGGAACAGGTAACACCCAGGGAGAGCATGTAGAGCTAGTTCGACACTCTTTTCACTCCTTGTTTGGTGATCATCCTAGAGGAGGGTTTAGCAAACTTTGGCCTGTGGCTGTTTTGCTAAGTACAATTGTACTGGAGCACAGCCCCGCCAGCCTGTCTGTTAATGTGCTGTCTATGATTGCTTTACACCGCAACGGCAGATTCCAGTAGTTGCACATATGGTCACAGAGACCATATGACCTATAAAGTGGGAAATACTTACCATCTAGCTTTTTACAGAAAAAGCTTGCTGACCTAGACATGACATGTGCCCTTGCTTTATTAAATTTAATATAAATGAGGACTTTGAGAAGTCTTTTGTTCTTAAAAGTTCTATTGTGATGTGCCTGGGTGTAGCTTTCATTGAATGTATCTTCTTTGGATTCTATAGAACTTCTTGAATGCATTATTTAATGTCTTGAAATGATTTCAGAAGTGTTTTAGTTATTATTGAATACTTCTGTCCTATTGTCTTTCTTCTCTTCTCTTGGAACTCCAGTTACAGGTGTGTGAAACTTTTTCAGTATGCCCCCTATTTCTTCTATGCTCTTTTCTGGATTTTCTATTCTTTTTAATCTCTATGTTTTAGTCTAGATAGTTTATACTGACTTATCTTTCACTAATTTCCACCTTTTTAAAAAATAGATTCCATCTTATTATCTATTAATTGCAGCTATTTTAAAGTCTGTATATTTCTCCAATATCCAGAGGTCTATTTCTAGATTTTATTCTCCTTTCTCTCTCTCTGCCTATATGTGTCTATATAGACAGAGAAAAAGAGACATATATAGATAAGATATATAGAGATATATATATCAGTTTCTTTTGTCTCATGGAATGCCTGGTATTTTTTGGCTGAATGCTAAAATTATAGATGAAAAATTGTAGAGTTAAGGTGAGTAAATTCTGATGAGTGTCTTTCCATTTGCTTATGCACAAATATTCGAACATAGAGATTGTTGAAGACAATTAATTTAGATTTGTTTTAAAAAATGGGATAATACATATACATGATTCTGCAATTTGATTTTTTACTCAGAATTGCATCAGTGCATAAAAATGTATTTTAAAAATAACTGAATAATAGTCCACAGTATATATGTCATATTTATTAAATCATTCTCCTGTTGATAGACATTCAAATTGTTTACTTTTTTTTCCAACCACATAAATACATCAGGATATTACTACTTTCTCAATTTTTGCCAATCTATTAGGTAAAAATGGTATTTCACTTTACTGCAGGATATTTAAAGACTTTTTTAAATGTTTATTGGCTATTTGCAAATAGTCCTTTGAAAATTCTTATTTATATCCTTTGCCCACTTTTTTCCCTAATGTTTCTAACCAGGCAAGATGGTTCTTTGAGACACTAGTTTGCTATCTTTTCGATCTGCTGGCTTTCCAAATGAAGTCGCTATTCCTTGCCCCAGCACCTCATCTCTTAATTTGTTGGCCTGTCCTGCAGCCAATACGTGTTTGGACTTAGTAACAGAATCTTACGAAGTTGAACTCATAAAACCAGAGAGTAGAATGGTTGTTGTCAGGGGCTAGGGTAAATGGGGAGATGCTGGTCAAAGGGTACAAACTTTTGATACTATATCCTGCATCTTACACACTCTAGGCCCATAAGGTAGAAATAAAATAGAAACAAAATGATACACCAAGCACACCAAGCTTGTTTTGCACAGAGTACCAGGGAAACCGCAATCATTTTAACAACTTGTGTAGAACCCCTGACTGAGCATCGCACAGGCACATTAAGGGACTAAGATGATCAGCAGTAAGTAAACTTTAGACATCACAGGCTGAAAGTCCACCACATGTAACATACAGAACTTCCCCTTCCCCACCCCAATTTGCACATGCAACCCATGAAGAGGCATGAAGTACAGTCGACAGGCCCTGCACAGAGAGCTCTTGAAACTTACAAATTACTTTCCACCAGTCATTTCTGAGCACCCTCCCTTCTTCCACAATAAATATCCCCCTAAACAGCCTGCAACTTTTTATCTCTATGTGAATGGAAAAGTGTTATACCCTTAAAGGTCAGCGCTTTGAGAATAGGCTCTCCTGTATATTTCAGGCTATAGGCAAAATTCTTTTACAAAAGGTGCAGAACCAGCATGACTAAGCACAGGAAACAGCACAGGGTTAGAGCCAAAGGAACAGATCTAATATGGAGTCAGATTTGTTCTTCCCTATTACATCACGACATACTCAAAAATGTATAGCTATATTAAATCATCATGTTGTAGGTACACCTTTAAAAAAATCACGTACAACCCAAACATTTACAATTTTTATTTGTCAGTCAAACCTCAATAAAGTTGGCCAAAAAAAGAAAGAAAAAAGCACAAGGGAGAAACCCAGGAAAAGGCTGAGGCTCTTGGGGTTGTCAGCAGAACAAAGGCTGAAGGGAGTGAACTAGACACAAAGAGAAGTAAAAGAAAGTGAGGTAAGTCAGAGGGCCATGCTCCTGGGCAGTGATCATGGTGATGGGGGAGGGAGACAAAAGGGAAGTGTATTCCACACCCGACTTGGAGTTATTGCCCTTAGCGAGGGGGCAGTAAAACTGCCACAAAATCGCCTTCAGAAGTGTGGTGAGGGGAATGATTCTTTCATTCATTGGTGGATAGCACAATTATTTGACTAAGGGAGTGTTCTAGGTGTGGAGATTCACCAGTCAACAGGACAAAGTTCCTGCTCTCACTGTGCAGGAGAAGGGGGATAATCAATAGATAAACGAGAGTGCATTTTTATAAAACTTCATATGAAAATAAGTGATGTGAAGAAAACTCAAGCCAGGTGAAAGGTTAGAGAGTGGCTGTGGTGAGGATGTTTTGATGGCGATTTAGATTGAATTCTCAGAGAAGTTCTCCCAGAAAAGGTCACATTTAAGCAGTGGCTTCAGTGAAGTGAAGGAGTGAGGCACATGCAGATGTGGGGGCAGATAAGCAGTGGCTGTGTTTGAAGAATGAGAAGCAGCCATCGTGGCTAGAGCCTAGTGAATGATGGGAAAGACGATGAGGGAAGATCTGCAGCTCTGGCTGCTGGGGAAGCCAGGCAGCCAGAATCCCTGAGCCCTTTAGCTTGCTTTCCTCATCCCTAAATTCTTTCCCCATAGGGCATCCTATTATTCTTCCTCTTGGTGTAAATAGTTATCTTTCTGATGGAGGGCTGTTTCCCTTCCTAGTGGCTTGGTTGTCCATCTGCAAGATACTATGTCTTTTGAATGTCTGTAATACAGTTTAGAAGTCAACCGAGCTAAAAATAACAAAAATCTCGATGCAGCACAGTGATTAATCTGCTAAATTCTGCACAGAGCCAGAGGCAGCAGGGAACCAGACAGAACAGGCCCAAAGCACCCTGGGCAGTCTCTTCCCTGAGAAATCATCAGGAAACTTCTGCTCTTGATCTGTTGATAAACTCTCCCTTTCACCAGTGAGAAATGAACTTGTTGATGAAAAGAAAACAGCTGTTGAAAGGTTTACTCCTTTCCAAGATGATGAACAGCACCAGCATGTGCTGATGTTGTAATAACATCTTCCTCTGTGATGCTGATTTTAAAAAGAGAAAACAATGATTTTTACCTAATTGTGAAGTAATGCATATTTATTGTTGGGAAATTAGACCTGCAGAAAAGTAGAAAGAAAAATCATCCAAATGCAATAGGGAAGAACAAATCTGATTCCATATTAGACCTGTTCCTTTGGCTCTAACCCTGTGCTGTTTCCTGTGCTTAGTCATGCTGGTTCTGCATCTCTTGTAAAAGAACGTTGCCTATAGCCTGAAATATACATGATAGCCCATTCTCAAGGCCCTGATATTTAAGGGTCGAACACTTTTCCATTCATATGGAGATAAAAAGTTGCAGAACAGAGGCTAACATTTGTCTTGTTAGAGCTTTACAGGAACATCATGACCTGACCTACCTGGACAGCTGCAAGAACAAAGGATTCTAACACCAAGAAGTCTGCAACAATCAACCACACCTCTTCCCTTTTTAGTATAAAATGAGCTTAAATTCTGACTTGGGGAAGATGATTCTCAAGGACATTAGTCTGCCATCTTCTTGGTCTGCTGGCTTTCCGAATAAAGTCGTTATTCCTTGCCCCAGCACCTTGTCTCCCGATTTATTGGCCTGTCGTGTGGCAAACAGAACGAGTTTGGACTCAGTAACACAAATATCACCACCTGGACATAATTATTCTTGAGGTTTCAAATTTTATAAAACTGCACACTTAATATATACTTAAATATACCTGAGCACTTGGTAGCTATATAATTTTGTATCCAAATTTTAAATTCAGCATGATTTAGTAATCGATTTTGCATTGATACTGCCTTTTAATCCCACAAACTGGGCTGTAGGCTTGAGGGATACCAAGACACTAGTGCAGAGAGAATTGGGTTGGCAAAAGCCAAAATTATGTCCCACATAGTTGTTTTCTGAGAGACATACCATCGTGTTACAACCTTGGCTTCCCCTTGCCCCTCCTCTCCAGTTCATAAGGGTGTCTTATACAAAGAGGACAGAGGAGACTCAGAGACCTGGGGACTGGTTTTTATTTAGCAGATTATTTTATTTGGTGTGTAGCTGTCAATAAGACTTGTCTCAATGCGTAATACATTGCTGAGGAATATACACATATACATCCACAAAAATCGTATTAAAATTTGTTTTGACTGCCCGTACTATGGTACACATATTCTGAACTTTGCCCTAAAATGTAGGCCTTTCTAACCAGGAAAATTTGCTGATTCTTAGTCTTAAGAGATAAGGGGACCTGTCTTCAGCAAAGTTACTGTCAGAGATTAACTGTTCTCTGCCTGACTTGGAAACATAACTTCAATTGCCTCCTTATTTTGGGCCCAGCTGAGCCTCTTAATGGTGTTTGTAATGAGTTCAGCCTATGGAAGATTTTTTTAAATTGAACTATAGTTGATTTACAATATTGTGTTAGTTTCATGGTGTACAGCAAAGTGATTCAGTTTTACATATATTTTTTTCAGATTTTTTTTCCATTTTGGGTTATAATAAGATATTGAATATAGTTCCCTGTGCTATACAGTAAATTCTTGTTGCTTATCTATTTTACATATAGTGGTATGTATCTGTTAATCCCAAACTCCTAATTCAGCCTATGAAAGATTTTAATCAGTTTTCATATTCCTACAATTTTGGTGTCTTTGTTATCATTTTTATTCTGATTGTGGCCAAGGCTAAAGCAGGAGCCAAGCATAGAACAAACCCACTTCTTGGCCATCCCATATCATAGCATATAGGTAACTTTATTGTCCTTTCTTACTTATCAGAGCACGGAGGATCATATGACATACTGCATCACATGAGCAGCAGGCACTATTAGCTCATTTCCCCTTTCTTCAGCCTTGGCCACAGTAAGAGTGAAAGATCAAAAAATGCACTAAAGAGGTAGGAATAAAAAGGCTGAATAAGCATGAAATTGTGAGTGGTCCAAGTGATTCAGGGGATACTCACTTTGCCAGATACTCACTTTTCAGCCTGTGTTGCAGTTAGAGAAGGCTGTGTGATCCAGTTTCCATGATGGGCATAGGAGAACATCTGGGAAATATTTTCCTCTTGATGAACAGGAAAGGTGTTTTCCTTTGGCCACCTTCCCTCATCTTTGAAGGTTGTGTGAAGACCTAATGTCTGGAGCTTCAGTAGCCATCTTGTGACCATGAGGTGACAAGCACAAAGAAGCAAAGGCAGTGTGCTCAGGATGCAGAAGCTGAGGGATGGAAAGTGGCTGGATCCCTGATGACACGTTTGAGTGGCCAGTCAGCTCTGGAACTGCCCACTTTGGGAACTTTTCTTAAGAAACAAGGAAATTTCTTATGGTTTAAGGCACTCTTCCTTGCAGGTGAACCTGTCTTAATTGATGCCAAGGTTGGTCAAAGCCTGAGAAGTTAAGCTTTTCTGATAGTGTAGCAACTGCAAACTACACACCAACAAATTCAATTTCAATTTCAGAAGATGATCAGATGGGTCAATAGGATGCCTTTGTCTTTTACAAAAGACAGGCAGATTTAGATCAGGGAGTGGGCAAAAAGGAGCCAACCAGAACGTATATCCCACAGTAGCTTGAGTACAGGTAATATGGCATATTCTTTAAACTGCTCTCTGTTAAGTCTAAAATATATTTGTATTAGTACACATGTTTTTGACAACATCTAACAAAGAAAAGTTAACCTATATATCATAAGAACAGGGAGTTAGACTCATGAATAAAGACTTCTCAAAGAGCTCTGGATAGGCAGTAAGGAGGAGTGTGGAATGTAATTGGTACGCGCATCCATCTCAGGGCAGATGGTACTAATTATGTTTTCAGAACCAAGGGAAATTAGAAATACCTCTTGATTTCAGCTACCGTATAACTAAACATTTTCATTTCCATCAATTTTTAGTGAGTGGTTTTTTTTCTTTACAAATTATTCACCAACAGTTTTAAATGATCATCTTCCTCGCAGCATCTAAAATGTTGTTGGATCTATTTAAAATTGAATTACAAAATCTCTTCAGGAATACAGTGTTAAGGAAAGTTCCTGAACTTTGAAGTCAGACCAATAAGAATTCAAATTTCCTGCTATTAACTAGCTGTGACCTTGGACATATTGCTTTACTTCTCTGAGCCTCATTTCTTAACTGAGGATAATAATGCCCATCACAAAAGACTGCTGGGTGATTTAAGTAAAGAATGTAAAGTATGGAACACACAGTGGGTATTGATAAGTAACAGCTTCTGTGTCAATTAAGCTCTAAGGAAGTAGATGGGATATTCAAATTAGGATATTTTAAGGGTTTTTTTTCCCTAAAAAATGGATTATTTCCAAAAGTGGGCAGGACTTAGGGGAACCATCTCTAAGGAAAAAATCACAGGGTAAACAAATAAAGCTGCCTTACAAATTTAATTTACAGGAGTGTTTATCACTTAGTAACATCAAGAGACAATCCAGATGTCCAAGTATAGGGAACTGTTACATCCATACTGCTGAGTACCAAAATGCACTAAAAATAATATTGTAAAAGTAAATGTATTAACATCGAATGTTTTAGCAATGTAGTGCTAATGAAAAGAGCAGAATTTAAGATATTATGGAGAGTAGAATCTATTTTGCTAAAATTATATGTATATTATATTTATAATCAAAATTATATCTAGATATAATTAGCTTCTTAAAAAATAAACTAAATTTTAATTAAAATTTTAATTAAGTAAATCTTACTTAAGATTCTCCTGGGATTTTTTATATGCTGCCAATTTTTTTTCAGTCCTGAAAGAAGTAGAGAGTTGATTTCACCTTTTAGAAGTGGTAATCACCCTCAGTTTGGTTCAGACGATTTAGATTGAGTGACCAGAAGTCTCTTTGGTAATGGGCCTTATCAAGGGTGTTTGAATCAGAGCTGTCTCTGAGACTCTATAGCTTCTTTGGGTGGGATTTAAAGTGAAGATGGAAAAAATGCTCTTGCTTGCCTGTGAGTTTAGAGAGCACTGCCTTGCCAAGTGTTGCTTATTCCTTTTTGGTTAATTACATGCAGGATATCTGAAGCTGGGAAACTGAGAACTGCATGAAGGGTGTGAAGCATATATTTCCCCTTAGAACAGAGACAATAAAAAATAATTGGGCTGGCCTTGGTTTAGCTCAACATGGACTGGATGACTGAAGCCCACGTGTGGACGGACTTAGGACAGAATAACCCAGAAAGCACAGCTGCTGGACTATTGTGATCTGATCTCATTGTCTGCCTACAGCCATAACCCTGAGGGTGGAGGGATGGAGTCTTGTCTACAGCAGGGAATGCAAACTGAAGTGCTTACAGACACTAAAAGGAAACACTTATACACGCTAAAGAATGTTCTAAGTGTTTTACTTGACTTATACTTTATCCTTAAAAAAAAAAAAAAAAAGCCTGTGAGGAAGATACTCTTCTTAGTTCAGTTTTACAATCACACAGAGAGGTTAAGGAACTTGTTCAGGGTTATAGAGCCAGGAAGTAGCAGAGCTATGGGGATAAACCCCAGTCCAGCACCAGAGCCTGGATCTTAACCATTATAGCCTGCTACCTCTATTTTAAGTGTAATGTCCTTAAGTGAAGCTGACTGTATTACAAAGAATGGACATTTCCTTATTCAATCATCCTAAAATGAGGAGATAACTTAGAAGATGAACCTTAGATAAAAGAGAGGAAAAAAACTCTACCATTTATTATGTTGTAGTTTTAAGCAAGTTAATTAATGACGCTGAACCTCTTTTTTCTCCTCTACAAACTGGTAGGGAAAATAGTATTATCTCATAGGGTTTATGTGGGGATTAACTGGGGTAACCAGCTTTTTAAAGTGCCAACCTGGGATATAGCCATAAATAATATATAGATATATAATGTTGTTGGTATTAATATATTTATTATAAACAATTTATAATTATAATTAACATAATTATATTTTATTACTTTTCTGTTGCGTAAATGTTATTGTTCAAACAAAACAATAGGACTAGTTGATAGAATTTATAATAATTAATAGTAGGACCAATTAAAAAATTGTATGTATAAGAAAAGTTCAACAGTGTTTTATAATGTTTCTTTCAGTTATCTGATAGAGGCAATTTGTTTTAACTCTTTTTAAAACTTTGTATTGGGTATTTAACTTTTGTAGGCTCTATTCTCATACATTCTTTCAAAAATAGCTTTACTGAGATATAATTCACATACTACAAAATTCATCCATTTAAAGTCTACAATTCAATTATTTTTAGTATATTCACAGACTATGCAATCATCACCATAACCTATCTTAGAACATTTTCAACACCTCAGGAAGAAGCCTATACTCTTTAGCTACTAACCCCTCTCCACACCCAGGGACATGAATGAAAAACTTGAACAAACTAAAAACAGGGCATGTTCCTAGAACGTTTCATGTTTTTATGGCTACATGATAAAATTATTTTGAAAGTCATCTAGAAAGAAAATAATGGTGAAAACTGTCAAAAATTTCTCAAGAGAAAAATGATCATGATTAATAAGTGCATGGAGGGGGTCCTTTCCATATCATATATGAGAATATATTAAAAGTTTCTGATATTGAAATCAGAATGAAATATTGAAAATAGACACTCACACACACACAGTCTCACACACACAGAATAGTGTTCAGAAAGTGACATTAAGTGTGAATTAGAAGTTGATTTGAGTAAAATAAATGGACTTTTTTTTCCAGAACCAGTATGTGACATCCATTCCTTTCAGGGGTCTACCTGGCGTTTGTACTGATTCCTGCCTCAGTGACTTTTTTATTATGTTAGCCAACGCTGTAACTGAAAAGGACCCTATTGTCATTGGTGACCATCTGATATCTAGAATGGTATTTGTAGCTGCTTAACTGTAAAATGGTTCAAAGGGTTTTTCTCATGCTCTTGCTGACCAGGGTTAGGCTGGAGAGGAGGGAGGCTTGGGTGGTCTGCCCAACCCCATCATGGTGCTGCATGTGGGGATCATGCTCAGCGCCCTGCTCTTGCCCCCAGTGCCCTCCTTTTGACCCTGACACCTCAGAAACTGCAGTTAGGTATTTTGTGCACCTTGTTGTTCATAGCTTGCCTCAACTGCTCATGTCTGCAGTTGGTTTTGGCCCCTTGTGGTTTTGTTGTATCCTGTTGTTTGAGCTGCAGGCTTAAGTCTACAGAAGGAGATCCCAGGCCTCAGCCTGCTTAAAAGGCTAAAAGCATTTATCAACCTGACTTTAAACTGCATAAGTTTTTCTCTAGAGTTCTCTTCCACAGAACCTCTTCCTTTGCATCCTTTGTTCTAGGTACAAGAATATTAAGAGAGCCCAAAGCCAGAGGTGAACTTCATACCCAGCAGAGGGGAGGGGACTGCTGCATCTGCAAATATAAGAACAACTTTGCAATAATTTGTTACCCTGTATGTGATCTCTATGGAAACTAGCTCTGCCCCTTGAACTCTTGAACTTTTGCTATAAAACCCCCTGCCTTCTCTCCCCAGCGGCTCACTGTCCTACAGGCATTAGCCCACTGTGACCTCCTTTGCCTGGCAAAGAAATAAAGCTGCCTTTTCTACTTCATCCAAAACTCTGTACTCATGTCTCAATTTGGTAAGTTGAGTACGGAGTACTCAAGGGTACAGAGGCTGTGTTTCAGCAATAACACCTCCATCCAGCCCTCACTGCCTGAATTTTTATTAATAGAGAGAAGCCATATGCTGAAACTTGGGAGAAGCATGTTCAGTATCCTGATCTGGGCAGTGGTTACATAGGTATTTATTTACCCATGTAAAAATCCATCAGGACAGCCCTACAATTTGTTCACTTTATTTCATGTAAATTATACCTCAAAGAAAGAGTTATAAAATAAAAAGAAAAATGTAGAATTACCTTTAAACATTTGTAACAGGGGAATCTGATTAAGCTTAAGTAATCAAGGAAGGCTTTTCTGGGGAAGTAACATAAGATCTGGAATCTGAAGAGTGAGTTGCAGTTAAGCAGGCAGAGGGCATAGTAGACCATTCTGGACAGAAGGACCAGCATGTGTAAAAGTTCTGGAGTGACAGGAGCATCTTGTAAAGGCACTGATCTATACTACCTATAGAACTTGTATAGAGTTGTCTTTGACATTTAGATTCTTTAGATCCTGCTATTCTTTCTTGGGTATAATGTTAGGTATGGGTATAATTTCATTTAGCCCATATAGGTAATCAATTATATCAGTCGCAATTATTGAGAAATGTATCCTTTTTCTACTGATCTTCTATGCCAACTCTATTATATATCAAGTTTCAGTATTTGTGTGAGTCTCTTTCCAAGAGAAAAGAGACTTTCATTCTGTTTTACTAGGCTCTTTGTCCACATCTCCCCAATAGCGCACCATCTTTAATTATTGGAGCTGTATAAAGACTCTTCATAACTGGTAGATATGTCTTCCCATCTTGAAGTTTTTCTTCAGGAGTATCTTGGCTATTCTTGGCCCTTTGCTCTTCCATAAATATTTTAGAATTAGCTTCTAAGATCAGCAAAACACTTATTAGGATTTTAATTGGAACTCCATTGAATACCTACCTTAATTTGGACGAGAATTGGTATGTTTTGATACCGTCTCCTAATCCCTGAACATGGTGTGTCTCTTCTTTTATTTGGATATTTTTAATTCATTAAATGTTTACAGCTTCTTCAGTGAAGGCATTGTGTGTCTTTTGTTACCTTTTCTTAGGTATTTATGTTTTTGAAGTTTCCATAAATACTATTTTTATTTTGTAATTTTTACTGTTTCTTCTTGCTAAATAAAAATGTAATTACTTTTACTTTGTATAATTACAGTTCATCTAACAAACTTGCTAAGTGCTCTTAATCTAATAATTTGATTATTTTGGATTTTCTACAAAGATAATTATGTCATTTATTAATTACAACAGTTTTATTTACTTCTTCCCTACACTTACACATTTATTTCTTTTCTTGCCTTGCTGTGCTGGCCTGAGGCTTGAGAACAATGATAAATGTAAGTGGTAATAGATAATCTGTGTTTTATAATAAACCTTCAGGAGAAGGCTTCCGTGTTTCAGAGATAAGTATGATGTTTGTTGTAAGTTTATTTTATAGAACGTAAGTTTATGTTATAGAATGAAATTTCCATCTATTTTTAGTTTGTTAACAGTTTTTCTTTTTAAGGCATGAATGGGTATTGAATTTTAACCAAGTAACTCTGTAACTTGACTTGGTTATATGGTCTTTTTAAAAATCTGCTATGTAGTGAATTACGTCAATTGATTTGCAAATGTTGAACCAGTATTGCATTACTGGAATAAATTCAACTTGGCCATAATGTACTATCTTTTTTATGTGTTGTTAAATTTAATTTTCTAATATTTTGTTTAGGATTTTAAAGTCCATGTCCATCATTGAGCATTACCTGGAATTTTCTTTCTTATATTCTCCTTTTTAGGTTTAAGTATTATGATTATACTATCTCTTAAAATAAATTGGAGAGCATTCTCTCTTTTGTAAGTTTCTGGAATATTTGATTTAAGATGAGGATTATTTATTTCTTTTTAAATTTAATTATAGTTGATTTATAATATTGTGTTAGTTTCTTATATGTAGAATCTAAAAAATAATACAAATGAATCTATATACAAAACAGAAACAGATCTACAGACATAGGAAACAACTCATGGTTACCAAAGGGGAAGCGGGGTACAAATTAGAAGCATAGTATTAACAGACACAAACTACTATACATAAAATATGTAAGCAATAAGGATTTACTGTATAGCACAGGGAATTTTACCCAATATCTTGTAAAAACCTATAATGGGATTATTTATTTCTTGATTGCTTGGTAGAATTCAACACAACTAATAAATAGGATCTTGTTGGTTTCTGTCTATTAGTTCTGTCTAGTAGCCAAGAGGGAGTGTTGAAGTCCCCAACTCTAATTGTGGTTTGTCTGTTTCTTCTTTCAGATAGATCAGATTTTGCTTCACATAATTTGAGGCACTGTGGTTAAGTACATACACATTTGGCATAATTATAAATTCAGTTAAGAGTTGAATTGTGTCCCCCCAAAAAAGTTATGTTGAAATCCTAACCCTTGGTACCTGTGCATGTGACCTCATTTGGAAAAGAGATGCAATCAGGTTATGACAAAGTCATACTGAATTAGGGTGCCTCTTATAGGAAAAGAAAAATCTGGACATAGACACCAGAGTGGACAGCCTTGTGATGACAGAGGCAGAGACTGGAGTGATGCATCTACAGGTCAAGGAATGCCAAAGATTGGTGGCAAACACCAAAAGGCAGAAGAAAGGAAGGATTCTCCCCTACAGGTTTCAGAGGGAGCCTGGCCTTGCCAACACCTTAATTTCAGGCTTCTACCCTCCAAAATTGAGGGGGGAGGGGACAGCAGTAGAAGGAGCAGAGGGGAGTAAGCCTTACCTTCTGTTGCTAGGTTAGGGGGTGGAAAACACTGGATCTGAGTTGTCTTCTTTTGTTAGGTGAGGTGTTATGTAAAATACCCCTGCTGCTGTATGTTGGGATCCTAAACCAGGCTGCCTTCTTTCTACAACCTTTCAGAGTTCTCCCTTGGTTGACCCTTTGCAAAGTATATGTTTGTACTTAGTGGGAAGGTGCAGAGGGAAACAGGTCTACACCATCGTATCTGAACTGGAAGTTATCTATTCATTCAGTTTTATTATCATTTGTGGAACTACTCAGGTTTTCTGTTTATTTGTCAGTCAGTTTTGGTAAATTAAATTTTCTAGGAATTTAATAATTTCATCTAAGTTTTCAAATTTGTTGTCAAATAGTTTTCATTTTATTGTCTTTTTGATCTGTTTATAACTGTTTTATTTTTTACTTTGTTTATTTTTTTCCCTAGGTAACTTTGCTAGAGAGTTGCCTATTTTATAAGTCTTTTTGAATAACTGACTTTTACCTTTGATGAGTCTCAATTTTATATTCATTTATTAATTTCCTCTTTTCTGCCTTTCTTTGGATTTGTTCTGCAACTTTTCCCTAACATTTAAAATTGAATACTTAGTTTATTAATTTTCAGCTTTTCTTCTTTTCCCATGTATGTATTTATTTAAGACTATAAATATCCCTGTAAGCGAGAAGTAGTTGAGAAGTAGTTAAATAGAAAGTTTTTATGTAACATTGTGGTCCCCACAGAGGAGGGATGCAACCCTGATCCAAAATTTTGTTTGGATGTTAAGACATGACACCACACAGGCACCAAAAGAGTATGAAAAGGTTTATTACCCACATAATGGGGCTTTCTGGGGAGTAAGACAAGCTTCAGAGCAGCTCCAAAGATGGCTTGAGAGAGCAGGAACTGGCTTGGATTTTATGGTGATTAAAGGGTAGGGCTGAGGTCAGGTTTCCCTCATGTAGGCTAGGGCTTGTGTGGTTTGAACTTCTCACCAGCACCAGAAGAGGAAGAGAGCAGCCCAGCTTTCTTATCAGCTTGCCCAGCAGTGGGGAAGAGGAATAGGAGGCCTGGCCTGAACGTTGTCAGCAGTCAAACATAAAAAATGGAGTTAGACTCTATACTGCACATAATATTATCATTGCAGTTTATTTCTAAATTTCTTTTTTACCTTCTTGACTAATGAGTTGTTTTCTAAAGCATGTGTGTATATTTTTGAATATCTAAATATGATTTTTTTTTTGCTATATTAAAGTTTCTAACTGAATTGTATTGTGGTTAGAGAATGTGGTAATATGGCTAATCTTCACAAAAGTCTCATGTGAACTTGAAAGGAATCTGAATTCTTCAAATGTAGAGTGCAGTGTTTGATGTATGTCCATGAGCTCAAATATTTCACTTGAGTTTCTTCTTCCTGTTTGTTTGAAAGCTTATCTCTTTTTGTTTGTTGTCTACAGTTTCACCATAACTGGTCATAACTTGTTCTTTTATTTTTTTGTTTGTAATGCACTGGGCTTTGTGTTTCTAATAAAATCTGGAAAATTCTCTGTCCTTAGCTCTTGGAAGATTCCCTCTTCCTCATTTTCTTTGTTATTGCTATTTTAGACTCAATAGATGTTTGTTGGGAGTAGTCATTCTGTCCTCATTGTCTCTCAATATTTCTTTCATTTTTCTATTTTCTGGATAATTTGCATTCTGGGTAATTTCTTTGAATGTATAGTTCAATACACTAATTTTCTCTCAACTGTTCTAACTTGCTCCATTGAGTTTTATCATTTATATTTTTTATTTCTAGAAGTTCTAGCAGGTTGTTTTCTGAATCTTAGTGGTTTCTCTTCAAATTTTTTATTCTTTGAATATATTTTAAGCTTCTAAAAATTTATTTAAATTTATTAAGTATGTTATTTTTTAATCTGTCTGATAATTTGAATACATCAAGCCTTTTTGTACCTGATGCTGCTCTCTTTTTTTTTGGCTCTCACTTATGGTGCCTTATTTCTGCCCTATAATTTTTTTTTTTTCCTGGAGCTGTTCACTTTTCTTTGGGACCTTTGGGGATGCTTTGGGATCTGGTCGAAGCTGCATTCCTGCAAAGAAGATTTTGCCTCTGTTTCTACTAGTTGCCTAAGAGCACTACCAACCTAGGTGACTTTAAATTCTCCACTGAAAGTTTTTAGAAATGTTTAGGGGTCATAGAGATTGTGTGATTTGGCCTCAGACCTGTTCTGAGGATGCTTATTGTTGTATCCTTCATGGGATATTACCCACCTCTCCTTTGTGCCAAGCCAGAGACAAGTAATTTTCCACATTCTCTTCCTTCTTGTGGCAGGTTTGTTTCTTATTTTCCTGTTGGGGTTCCTGCTCTTCTGAGGCCTTCTGTTAGACTTCTAAGGTCCCAAGACTTTACCTCCTGTTCCCCTGCATAATACAGACAATCAAGTCCCCAAAGATCACTCCCCAGGGGCTGGAGCATTGTCATCTATAGTAATGTAGTCAGGGGAAATAACTATGATTTTTGGTTAACTTTAACCCTACATAAGTTAATTACAGTTAACTAGTTTATAGTAGAAAATCTGGAAATACCACAATTATCAAAAATAGTGGTTTAATTAGATATATAATAGCATCCTTTGACTGGATATTTATCCAATATCAAATATTTAAGGGTACGGAAATATATTCTTAACTGAAAAAACAAATGACTAAACAACATTACAATATCCCTTATGTATGGAAAAGTAACTGGAAAGATGTATATGAAATAGAAAGAAAATCTTTATTCTCTTATTTCATTCTTCCTTTTTGCTCCTCCCTAATTCATCCCAACCCAGAGGAGTTGCTAATATTTTGTCAAATTCTGGTATATTGTTTGGGCCACAGTTACAGATTGGAAGCCACTGTGCATTAAAAGGTGTATGTGTTGCTCTCTCTCTTATTTCCTCCTGCCCCCATGTGGTAGGATTGGTCAACTGAATCAGGGTCAGCTTGGGCTAATCAACTTGCTGGTTCACCTAGCCTCTCCTCTTCAGACTCATCATTTCTTAGGTCTCCTTTACCTTGTGGTGAGTTAAAGAATGGAGGATCCTAGTAAATGTAATTAGGCTTGGGAAGAAGGCTTGGAAATTGTTAAGTTTATAGGGAACTGGTGCCAGAGCTACCCTTCAGGTACACAAGGTCTAGGATGTTTGTCTAAACCACAAAGGAGAGGAGAGGATTAATAGAGATGCAACTATTGTTTAAGTCATAGAATAAAGCTCAAGGAATGGAAGCTTTTAGGGCGAGAAAACTTTTTTGACCAAATTCTTTTGTAGCCTGACTTTGTCTAAACCACAGTGAGAAATAGTAGTAAACATCTGTTTTTATTTGCCCTGCATCCATTTTTCCTTATTCTGATATGAGCACCATGACTGCCTCCACCTAGGTTTTTGAATTTCATGAAGCTGAAACCCTTTCCTGGCTTTAGGAGTTGTCACATTGGCACAAGCCTGGCCAATAAGAATAATGCATTCCTCTGTCTGTGGTATTTTATTTCAAGATGAATATGTGTACACAGAGGGAAGATGTTTCCTTGGAACTAGGTCTCATGTTTAGAGTAATGAAATGAACTGCAACTTTAATGCCTGGCAAATCCCTGGAAATAAAAATAACCTATGAAGAAATCATCTAGGAGGAGCAGGAGAGAATATTTGCTGAATGTGAGTCAACAAGTCAATACTTAGTACATAAAAAAGAGATACCATAATTTTAGAGCCAACATTGCTAATAGTAAAACATATAATTCCAAACTGATTGGAGAGAAAAGAAATGAAAAAATTTTAAATCAGTCAAGAAGAATGGCCATCATTCAAAAGTCTACAAATGATAAATGCTGGAGAGGCTGTGTAGAAAAGGGAACCCTCCTACACTGTTGGTGGGAATGCAGTTTGGTGCAGCCATTGTGGAAAATAGTATTGAGATTCCCCAAAAGACTAGGAATAGACTTACCATATGACACAGTAATCCCACTCCTGGGCATATATCCAGAAGGAACCCTACTTCAAAAAGACACCTGCACCCCAATGTTCATAGCAGCAATATTTACAATAGCCTAGACATGGAAAGAACCTAAATGTCCATCAACAGATGACTGGATGAAGAAGCTGTGGTATATTTATATGATGGAATACTATTCTGCCATTAAAAAAAACCCAAAATAATGCCATTTTGCAGCAACATGGATGTCCCTGGAGAATGTCATTCTAAGTGAAGTAAGCGACAAAGAGAAAGAAAAATACCATATGATATCACTCATATGTGGAATCTTAAAAAAGAAGAAGACAAATGAACTTAAATATAAAACAGAAACAGACTCAGAGACATAGAATACAAACTTGTGGTTGCCAGGGGGGAGAGGGGTGGGAAGGGACATACTGGGAATTCGAGATTTATAGATACTGACAGGTGTATATAGAACAGATAAACAAGTTTATACTGTATAGCACAGGGAAATATAGTCAAGATCTTGTAGTAGCTCACAGTGAAAAAGAATATGAAAACGAATATATGTATATTCATGTATGACTGAAAAACTGTGCTGTACACCAGAAATTGACACAACATTGTAAACTGACTATAACTCAATAAAATTTTTTTTAAATCAATTAAGAAGAAAGCACAATAGGGAGGAAAAAAGAATGTATACATATGGGGGGGTAGAGCAATAGAGGCAACAAATAATATGATAGAAATAAATTTAAATCTGTTAATCAGATCTTGTAAGCTTATCCTGCATTACTAAGTCAACTCAACTCTCAGTGACTTACAGAATCTAAGGCTTATTTCTCACTTACATTATATGCCAGTCTTCTGCTGACTTTAGCTATTCAACCTGGGACCCTGACTGAGAAAAGCTTCAGTCTGAAACATCACAGGTATTGTGGCAGAGAGCAACTCAGAAAAGCATGGTGGCTCTAAACCCTTCTACTCAGAAGTAGCACATTTACTTTTACTCACTTTTAATTGGTAAAAATAAATAACAAAATCACATGGTCAAGCCTGTTAATGAGCTTAGATGTTAATGGGCTTAGACATACAATATTTTAACAGGGTTAGGTCTGGAAGAGAGGGGCCTTCTTAGGAAGTGTCAGCGAATATTTTGATAGTAATCTATCATACCAAATATAAAACTGATCCCAATAAATGGAAATTTCTAAGCTATCCAATTAGAAGTCAAAGATTGTCAGACTGGAATAAAAACACTCCAACTCAATTCTCTTCATAAGTGCCTCATATAAAACATAGGGACAGAGATAATGTGAAAGTCAAAGTATGGGGAAAATACTAAACAAATAAATTTGGCATTTAAAAAAAGAAAGAAATCTGATGTAGCTGTACTGATATACAAATAGGCTTTAAAGCAAAAATGCATTTCTAGAAATAAGGATGGTCACTGCATAATGATAGAAGCGTCAATTTTTCAGTAAAATATAATAATTCTATACTTTATGCACTTAATAATATAGTCTCAAAATATATGGACAGATTCGCCATCAAAGAGGAAGACTTTGTCTCAGAGGGAATTAAACAGACCAAAAAATAAAAAAAAAATTCTAAAGAATCTAAGCAACATAATTACAAAGGTTAATGCAAAGGACATCTACAGAATACCGCCCTCAATAGCTGCAGAACATACATTCTTTTCAAGCACAAAATATTTATGATCGTACATAAAATTAGTCCCCCTAAATTTCAAAAAACTGTCCTGCAGAACACTTACTTCACAACCATAAAATTAAGTTAAAAATCAATAACAAAAAGACAACAGAAATACTTCCACGTGTTTGGAAATTTTAAAATGTACTTGTAGGCCAAAAAGAGTCATAATGGAAATCAGAAAGTTCTTAGAGCTGAATGATGAAGAATGTCATATTCAATAACTGTGAGATGCCGCTGAAGTCTTACTTAGAGGAAAATGAATAATTTTTTATTCCTAAGCATAAAAAAGTCTCAGTATTAACGAACTAAGCATTCCAATTTTAGACACTAGGGGAAAGAAACAGAATAAATTTTACAGAGACAGGAAAGAGATAATCAAGTTTTTTATTAGGGGAGAAATTACATAATTATATTAGAAATCTTGGGCCAAACACACCCCTGGGCTGCCTGTGATCAATCAGCATATCAACAGCATCATTTTTTTTAACAGCCTTTTTTTTTTAAAGTTCACCCTTATAACTGTATTTAAAAAAAAAAAAAGAAAAGAAAAAAATCTGTAAGAGAATGAGGGGAATCAGAAGTGGCCAAGGGAAGAAGCAAAGCAAGACTGGTTTCAGCTGAGAGTAGCCTCAGCCTGAAATCTCCAGGAGCTCTGATGCATACATCACACACAGTCTTTCCCACCTTACCACAAGGGAGCGAGGCTTTTGGACGTCCACAGCAGGCATTAGATAGTCATGGTCTATAGGCTGTTACAGGGATAAGTAGTGCATCATTTCCAGACACCTCCTGGTGATGTTGCTCCAATCTACCAAAGGCAAGCCTCTTGAAAATGTTGCAGGTGTGAGCCATCAGCAGCATCACATGTGGCAGCTGGAGGGGAATGGGCATATCAAGCCACTAAAGGGAAGCACAGAGATCTGGACAGAGCACCAACATTGTCTGCTGTGCTCCGCCCCTTGTACCATGCGGGTCCACTTGTTTTGCACAGTAGATTCACACCATTCTTTTGCAAATTTCTCAAGATCCTGATTGATCACAATTTCTAGGAGAACTTAAAAGTTAGTAGAATGAAATTATAACCTCCATGGCTGCAGCTGAGGTCTGAACTGATACTGAGTATTTCCTTTCTTACTACTCAATCTATATTCCCCTCACCCTGAGCCAGTGCTTCTGCCGGTCTAGGCAGCTTGCCTGGTGGTGTCCCCTAAGAGCTCTGAGATTTTGGTACTGTGCTGTCGTCTGGCCAAAGCTGAGCTCTACTTGTCAATTTACAGTGAAAACTGGAGTCAGAGGTACCCCAGTGGCTCACATGGATGCTAAATATACTCTTCCCTGCCACCATACGTAGCAGCGACCTACCTCCTCATGATTATCATAGTCAGTTACTCCCTCAAGTATGGTAACCTTTTTCTCTTCTTGCTGATCTACTGGCACCATAAGCCTAAAATGATCAATGGCAACTACAACCCTAAGTTTAGTGGGAATATTAATGTGTCCCCTAATGGAAAGCTCCCTTTCTAGAAACTGGGACCTCTAGTTTTCATAGAGCCTGAAGGTTTAGAAACTGGAAGCAAAAGTTCCCCAAGTGAGTTACTGGAACAGAAGCATCCTCCTTCCCACTCCTTGGTTCCCAGCAGTAACACAGAACCATATGATGATCACTGATCTAAGGCAAGAGCAGCAAACCTGTCCTGTAAATATTTAGGTTTCGTGGACCATATAGTCTCTGATTTGGCTACTCAGCTCTGCTGTTGCAGCAGGTAAGGAGCCATAGACAAAATGTAAATGGGTGTGGTTGTGGTCCAGAACGTCTTATAAAACAGCAGCAGGCCAGATACGGCCTTCAAACGATAGTTTACCGACCCCGACTTTAATATACATACGGCATCCTGGATGGTAGGGGTCCATCTTTGTGGGATGTCATCTCCAAGCTGTGGCTTCTTAGAGGCCATCCCATTGCTCTACCAGACTAGCAGCTCACGGCTGATGTGTGATGTAGTAATACCAGTAAACCACGCAGCTATGTACTCACTGATTGTCAGTGGAGGGAGGCTGAAGTGGGATTTGAGGAGGTGAACGGCCCAGCCGAAAAAAATGCACGAGGAGCTGCCATACCACAAAACAGACTTCACCCTGAGCGAACATGGAGTTTACAGCACTTTATTCTATTGCCACAAGGTGGTGTGCACGCTCTATGGTGCAGAGGTCCTGCTTTTATCTGTTTTCTGCCAGCACGTGCGCAGTGTCAATTTCTTAGTTCATGAGGCTTCCAGAATATCCCTAGCGCATGTGTATTTCTATTTCCTTTGTTCTAAAACTTATATATTGACACATGCATACAATCATTATTTACTTCATACTACAAACGTGATTGTGGCCTTGGGTCCCACAGCCTTAACTCATCTCAAGGCCACTGACACTGATGAACCTCCTTTTACATACACTTGATCCCTTGATCTGAAGTGACAGTATGTGGGAGACCCCATGCCAGTGAGTCAGACACTCTGTGAGCCCCTCATTAGAAGTCAGCGCAGGCAGGAAAGGTAAACCTACACTCAGGAAACAAGTCAGTCTCAGTCAAAATGAATTGCTGCCCTTCCCAGGGTGGCGGGGGTCTTACGGAATTATATGCCACTAAGTGGCTGGTTGGTCTCCTCAAAGATTCATGCACTATCAAAGGCTCAGCATCTGTGTCTGCTGACAGTAAGGCAGCAGCAATAGCAGGGTCAGCTTTGGTGAGGGATGCCATGCTCTTGTGCTCATGCATAACCTTCATCTCTGCTGATCCCAGCTCCTGTATTCATGAGCCCATCACATCAGCACTGTGGTGGCCAATGGCTATGGCTGGTTGATATCTGCACTGCAGCCCTCCTACTGGTGCTTTCTAGAGACCCCCCACATGGTGTTCCAACCACAGATATCTCGAGAATTACTGTGGGATATACATTCTAAATAAGTACCTTCTAGTAAGGCAATTTCAGTTGAACAGGAGGTAGGTCTCCTGAAAATGATGCAGATGTGAGCTGTTAGCAGCATCACCTACAGCCACCAGAGGATGGGCACACCAAAGTGGTAAAAAGGATCCTAAGGGATCTAGGTGGAGTGCCAACAGTGTCTGCTACACTGACCAAACTGGGTTGGTCTCAAGAATGGAGGATTAGGGGGAGGGTATAGCTCAGTGGTAGAGTGTGTGCTTAGCATGCACAAGGTCCTGGGTTCAATCCCCAGTAACTCCAGTAAAAAAATAAATAAATAAATAAATAAATAAATAAATAAATAAATAAATAAATAAACCTAATTACCTCCCTCCCTCAAACAAAACAAAAAGAATTTTAAAATGTGCAAAATCAATAAGACAGCTCAAAAAAATGGAGGGTTGGATTAATATTAGAACATTAATTCACCACATTAGTATCTTAAAGGAGAAGTACAGAATAATCACCTCAAAAGATGGGGGGAAATTCAATCACTCAACATCCATCACAGTAACAATTGTTGGCAAACTAGTCTTAGAAGAAGGAGGTGAAGGCAAACATGACAAAGACATGAAGCCACTTTGGAAATAAATTTGTCATCATCAGAGTTAAAACTGTGGATACTGTATGATACAGAAATTCCACTCCTGGGCATACATGCTGGAGAAGCTCTTGAACATTTTCACCAGAGCTGATGTACAAGAATGTTCACAGCAGTGTTATATGTAACTTCAAAAAGTAGGGAAAAGATCCAAATGTCCACTGAAAGAAGAATCCATAAATCACCTGTAAGACAGTCATACAATGGACATGCAATGTAGTAGAGAAAATGAACGCATGCAGGTACATGAATCAACATGAATAAAACTTTCAAACATAATACTGAGAAAAAAAAGTACCCAAATAGTTTACGTGGTATGACTTCATCTATATTCAGTTAATAAACATGTAAAACAAAACAATGTATAATTTAGGAATACTTGTATCTGTGGTTAAAATCTAAGAATAAAGCAAAATAAGGGGACTGATAAACAATCAAATATCCGGGGTAATCAACACCCTGATGAGTTGGGATGGGGAACCGGTTTATCAAGGGTGAGGGATGAAATCGGATAAGAGTACTTCAAATATATTGGTAATGTTCTATTTCTTAGGTTAAATGACAGATCTGGAACTTTAAAAAACTGTTGCTTTGTACTTTAAACATATAAATATCCTTTTGTATGTATTAAATAGTTAATAAAATTACTGCGGACACACTGTACGGGGCAGGATGGATGCCTATTCAAAATCTGGTTTGGATGTACACACATACACACACCAAAAACGTGTGCTTTAGCACCACCTACTGGAAAATAAAAGAAAGCCTTTAATTTCTAAACTGATGAATCCTTAGAATCAAGTAGAAGGGTATTTGTTACTTCAGATGCACTAGCAGTAGAACGACTCATCAAGCACCATGAATACCCACAGTAACACTGTACCCCAGAAAGAAAATGACAATTCTCCAGAAACCAAACTTAAAGTTATGGAATATTGATTGCAATCTAACTGATAGAAAATTCAAAATAGCTGCCATGAAGAAACTCAATGATTTATAAGAAAAGGCAGAAAGGTAGTTCAAAGAGCTTAGGAATAAAATTAATGAACAGAATACTTGATTAAAAATATTGAAACTCTAAAAGAGAACTAAACAGAAATTTGGGAACTGAAGAACTCAATATATGAGATGAAAAATGCAGTAGAAATCACCAGAAACAGCAGATCATATGACAGAGAGAATTAGCCAGCTCAAAGATACAAATCTAGAAGTGATACAAGTAGAAGAAAGAGAAGTAGATACTTTTTAAAGGAGGAAATTCTATGAGATCTATCCAACTCTTTTAGGAAGGGTAACAGAGTAATGGCTATCCCACATGGAGGAAAGAGGGAGAAGGGATGGATCAGAGAGTTTATTTAAAGAAATAATAGCTGAGAGTTTCCCAAACCTGTGCAGAGAACTGGATGTATAAGTCCATGAAGCTAAAAGGACACTTAATTACCCCAATGCAAAAAGATCTTCTCTAAGACACACTGTATCAAAACTATCAAAAGTCAATGACAAAGAAAAAATTTTAATGGCGGACAGGGAAAAAGGATGGTAACCTACAAAGAAGCCCCCATTAGGCTAACAGCAGATCTCTTAACAGAAACTCTAAGGCCAGGAGTGGGTGGAATGACATTCTCAAAATACTGAGATATAAAACCTATCACCCAAGAATACTCTATCCAGCAGAATTACCATTCAGATATAAGGAGAAATACTTTCCCGGACAAACAGAAGTCAAGGGAGCTCATTAACACTAGGCCCGCCTGACAAGAAATGCTGAAAGGAGTTCTTCTGCCAGAAACAAAAAGGCAAAAGCACACAAAACTTTGAGTAAAGTAATAAACAAATATACAACAGAATCAGAAAATCTCAATTCTTTATCAGAATAGGTTTTCAAACACATTATTATAGCATAAAGTTTAAAGGGGAGAAAAAAGGGGAAAAATAACTTTAGCTACTTCAGTTGGGTAATAAACTCACAACATAAAAAGGGATAATTTGAGACCATACATATGTGGAATCTAAAACAAGAAAAGAAAAAAAGGACACTAATGAACTCATCTACAAAACAGAAACAGACTTGCAGACACAGTAAACAATCTTATGGTTACCAGGGGAAAGGAGGTGGGAAGGGATAAATTTGGGAGTTTGAGATTTGCAAAGGTTAATCACTATATATAAAAATAGATGAAAACCAAATTTCTTCTGTATAGTACAGGGAAGTATATTCAATATCTTGTAATGACCTTTAATGAAAAAGAATACGAAAATGAATATATATGTTTGTGTGTATATATATAGAGAGAGACACACATATATACACACACACACACATACATGACTGGGACATTATGCTGTACACCAGAAACTGATACATTATAACTGACTATACGTCAATAAAAAGTTTTTTTTAATTTTGAAAAAATTTTAAAGGGATAACTTGAGACAAAAATACAAAAGGGGAAGGAGAAAAGGGTGGAACTCATAAAGGTAAGTAAAGATAAGATACTATCAGTAGAAAAAGGGTTATTTTATCTATCAGAAATTTTATACAAACCTCATGGTAACTGCAAACCATCAATCTAGAGAAGAGAAATGAAACAAAATTTTTAAAAAGAAGAAACTGAGAAAAACATTGTAGAAAACCACCAAACCAAAATGACAGACAAACACACAAAGAAAGAGGAACAATAGAGGTATACAGCAACTAGGGGGAAAAAAAAAAGATAAAATGGCAGTACCAAGTCCTCATCCATGATCTGCCTGCGTGGTGACTTCCTAACATTTCACTCAGTCCAGGATCTCTAAGGATTTTGCTGCCAATAAAGCACTTAGTGCCTTTCGTTACACTCATAAGGTGATATGAACAAAACTGATCAGAAATTGCTTTGCAAAATTCCTACAGTTGGGGACCATATTTGAGTCATCCTCATCCTGACCAGCCTCACACTAAATGTTTTCATTCCTAGCATTTTTTTTTCTTCATAGAACTTATTTTCACACTGTAACCATTATGCCTATCAGGAACCTAATCCCTAGAACCCAGGTGTATTTTTGTGCATTGCAATGTACCATAGAACTGATTGGAGCAAAGAGGCTGGAAACTGGATTTAAATCTGATATCCATTAGCTGATGAGATCAAAGTGAACTTAGATGAGCCCATTCCCTGCAAAAAATTCAGTGAGAATCATGGTGAGTCAGGGTGTCTGATTTTTATTTTACCCAGATAGGAATTAAACTTGGGCTAATTCTCATCTCTAGAGAAACAAACTGTAATTTGGCTCAGCACCGAGGATGCCCTCCCGTCATGGCATTGTAAGTCCTCGTGCTAGAGAGCACAGACCCAGCGGAAGCAGCTAAGCCTGCTCCCAGATATTAGAGGAAGGAGGCAGAGTTTGCCCAACAAACCTTCAGGACTCACGGTCCTTTAACTGAGTTGTCAAGTACCAGGAACGAGTCTCCAAAAGAGAAGAACTGTTCTATGCCGGTACTCTTCTTCCAGTTCCCTCCCCTGTGCCTCATTACCCACCCGTTACAGCAACACTACATACAGATTTGGGGCAGATACGGTCATAAGTGGTGGCAGGCGGTCTGGGAACGGCAGTATGAAATGTAGTTTAAGAAACCAGCTCCACTTTGTGGTGGTGGGGGTGAGGGGGACATTTTCCACCCCAGGCAAGGGAAGAATAAATGGTCACAGGACTTTGATTTCACAGGATATGGACTGGGATATGAAATGAAATAAATGGCCATCCAGGTGCTAAAAAATTTAATAGCTCACAGGTTATTTCAAGATTGTTTCATCAGCTACAAGCAGTTCAGTTCAAAATTGAACCCTCTATCTCTTTTCCAAGTTCTCATTCCTCATGAACAGAGGAGAGGGAGAAATGCGGCTTGGGATCTGGGAGTGGAGCCAGATATGTTGGAGGTTACAAGGTAGCAATGCTCATTTTCTGCCCATTACAAGTTCCAGCAAGACACACACACACACACACACACACACACACACACACACACACACAAGAACACAGTGTCACAAGGCCACAAGACATGTCGGTGAAATGAAATCCATACCCTCCTTGAGGCCTATGATTTGACATAGGTCTGGGACAATCCCTAGAGAGCTAATCTGGTCACTTAATGTTAAGGAAGATAAAGAAATAGAGCCCAAAGAAGTTAAGTCTAATCCTGAGGTCACAGACTGGACTCTCAGCACACTTAGTGCCTACAGACATCACTTAGACCCAGATATGCTCTCTCACCCAGGCCTCATGCCCAGGGGACAAACACACTCCCTAACATTTATGTGTCCCTGACTTGTCTGTTTTTGTTGAGTCATAGATACTGTTGTGCAGATGGCCACTCCCCTTCTCCTTGTACACACACATCCATCCATTCATTCAATAAACACTCTCAGCATGTATTCACCTAGCATTGTTACAAATGCCAAGAACATTGTACCTGCTCTCAGAGGCTTGTATCTTCACCTATATTCACAAATAGAGACATGCAGACTTTATCACCTTTGGGAAGAAAATAATGGTTCCCATAAGGGTCATACTCCAATAGAATTAATCTGCTCGCTCAGGTCCCCTACCATAAAAAAAAAATCACCAAATAAGCCTAAAGGAACCTCTACTGGGCCTTTGCTGAAAAAGTCTGGAATTTCTGCAAGTCAAGCGCCTTCTCCCATACAGTGTCCAGTGTAGGGTTTGGAGTTTCTTATTTTGTTCTCCCAATGCCTGAGGAAAACTCTGACTTGCCCAAAAGAGATCCCCCAGGTCAAGGGAAATGTGATCTGCAAGAGTATCATTCCTTCAGTACACAGGCGTGAACACACCACTGGGGATACTATACACACTAGTAACTTATGCTGAGGGCAGGCCTCAGAGCTACCTCCCAGGGCTGCTGCCCCAGGTGGCCTCTTCCCACTCAGGCACACACCACGGGAGATTGGCTGGTGTGCGCGAGTGTGTGCATGTGTGTGTCTATAGGTGGGTCACTATGTTTGTGGAACAGCATTTTCAAGGACCAGCAGGAAGATTTGATTACGACTTCCTAGAGGCACCTGATACACAGGAGCCCTGGTTTCTTGTGGTTAACATACCTTGGCAAGGAAAGGGGAGCTGAGGAGGAATAGGAGTGAGGTGAGCATGAAGCACGAAGGTAGGACATAGCTGAAGACAGAGTGTAGAGCCCAGCTCAGACGTCGGTGGTTGGCAGCTCCTCAAAGCACAAGATGTTCTCATCTCTACTGTCTTCTATCTCCTCTTTGTGGAATCCAGGGTTCCATGTGGCTGTTGGGCGTCAGGCATTAGCCACTCTTTGGGGAGGCTGCTCTGCACAAGAAGGATGAGTAGCTGAGGTAGCCGAGGTGATTCACCCAGTCTGGAATCTTCTGGTCTCACAGCAGGCAAAGGGAGAATGCAGAGAGGGGACTGGTCAGAATTCATGACTATGGGACCCTGTGGAGAGAACACCTTGCACCAGAGCTGGACTTTACCCAAGAGGTGGAGCCCCAAAATTCAGTGTTGTGTAGTCTTACCACGCCCTCCAGTGGTTAATAGGCAGTGACTCCAAGCTTCTTCCACACCAGGATGATTTCTGGTTGTTGGGAACACCACAGACCAGTTATGGCTCTCAACCCTTCTGTCATCAAAGTCTAGCCTCCCTCTCACAATCTAGAGGAAATTGAAAAATGTTTCAGAAACCTTTTTCCACTTTCCTTCTATCATTTGGTGATACTTCTAGCAGGTTAGACATTATTTAAGGGTCAAAAGGCAGAAAAAAAAGAGAAAAAAATTTTAGTGGCATTATTGGAAGCAGTGATTTTGGACAGAATACCTATCATCTGTAAAGACTTATTTTTTCATCTACTAGTCAATAATAACAGCCACCCTTGGATCACCTATGTTTCCTCTGCCTGTTTCTTTGCTGAGTGCCTTACATACCTCACCTAGGTTAACTGACACAAACGACTACAGAACTCCAATTCACAGACAAGGTAACTGAGACGCAAGTGGGTTGTAATTTGTGTTAAGATTACACAGTTTTTATCTGACCAACTGTCAGAGCCAAGACTCCAATTCAGGTCTATCAGTTTGCATGTTTTCTCACTGAACTTTGCTGTTTGCAGAAGAGACAAGATTATTTAGACAGATATTTCACACAAGGTTAATTGCTATTAATTTAATAGACTGCTGAGCAATGCTATTAAAATACTATTTTTGATGTGACATCCTGATAAGAATTTTTGTTACTAGTAATTCTTTCCTAGTTAATAATAGTAATTAACTTTGTAGAGTGCTTGCTCTTTGCCAGTTATTGGCATAACTAGCTTTACATCAGTTAGCTCACATCAACTCTACGATGTCTCTGTGATTATTATTCCCATTTTCCACATGAGGAAACGGAGGTACCAAGTAGATAATCTTCCCAAGATAATATACGTATATTTAATATATAGAATGTAACATTCCTCACTATGATCCCTCACGAGTTCCCTATGACAGAAATAAGCTTCTGGGGATGGGTGTGCTGGTTTGTAGGAGCTAGGGAAAAGCTAATTTGCTGTGCATGTGAAAGTAATGAGTTTGAGGTGGTGTGGGGAGAAGGGAATGAGTTGAGAGCATTATTACTTAAGAGCAAGAGAAGATCCAGAAAGAGAAAAGACAGGATCCATCAAGGCTGGGCCCTACATGGGGAAATGGCCAAGTGAGAAGAGAATGAGATACCCATGACAGACTTTGTGGGAAAGAGAAATGTAGTAAGGGTATTTTTTGAGTTACTTGTTGTTTGGTGTACAGTGTAAACATTGCCCTCTTTATGAAATCTTCACTGATTACTAACACTTTGTGTGAGAAAGCTGAGTTTTCCTTAGGGTGGGGAACTCAAAGACAATGATAGAACATAACCAATCCACTCTAAGCTGAAATGCTCCCATGGATTCTCAAAGGCTCAATGTCTTAAATTAGTATATTTGTTCCTTACCAGGAGCTTGTGAAGAACTCCCAAAGAAAAAGACTTTCCACATTAGGTCAGTTCAGAAAGCACTGTCTTTGGTGTTGTAGAGAGAGGAGAGAGGACAAGAGATCAGGCAGGATACTTAAAATACTCTCTGCCCTTGAAGTTTATAGTTTTAACAAATCCAAATGCCACCCCTTTGTCTAACACCCATATGAGTACTGAACTCATCTACTAGTTATAATTTTTAGTCAATGCCTTAAAATGCTCTACATATAAGATCATGTCATCTGCAAAAAGAGATAGTTTTACTTCTTCCTTTCCAATTTGGATGCTTCCTATTTTATTTTTCCCCCTCCTAACTGTCCTGGCTAAAACCTCCAGTTCAATGTTGAATAGCAGTGGTGAGAGCATACAGCCTGCATTATTGAACTGTGTTGTTAGTTGTATATTATGTTGTATAATTGTTATATTTTATTATCTAGATTATCTTTTTTCTTTCTCTGTTTCAGATTTCATAATCTATTCATCTTCCATGTTACTCAATTCTTTCTTCTGTACTCAAAACTACTGTTGTGCCTCTTTAGTGAATTTTTCATTTTGGTCATTGTGCTTTTCAACTCCATAATTTCCACTGGTTTCTGTTTTGTAATTTCTACTTTATTGATGTTTTCTATTTGATCCATCATTGTCATCACATTTGATTTTTTCCATAAGACTTAAGAATGTTTGTTGATATTCACAAAATAACTTGCCAGAACTTTGATTGGGATTACATTGACTCTATATATCAAATCGAGAACTGTCCTCTTAATATTGAGTCCTCCTATCCATGAACATGGCATATCATTCCATTTATTAAGATCTTCCTTGATCTCTTTCATCAAAAGGTTTGAAGTTTTCCTCATTTAGATTTTATACATATTTCATTAGCTTGATACCAAAGGTATTTTATGCTAATAAATGAAATTGTGCTTTTAATTTCAAATTACAGTTGTTCATTGCTGGCATACAGGAAAGTGACTGACTTCTGTATATTAACCTTGGATTGCGCAACTTTGCTGTATTTATTTGTTCCATAAGGTTTGTGTGTTGTTGTTGATTCGCCAAGATTTTCTCCATGTCACCTGTTAACAGTCATTTATTTCTTCCTTTTCAATCTGTAAACCTTTTATTTCATTTTTTTGTCTTATTGCATTAACCAGGACTTTCCATATGAAGTTAAATAGGAGTTGTGAGAGGGGACATGTATTGATCCTGATCTTACTGAAAAAGTATCCAGTTTCTCACCATTAAGTACAATGTCAGCTGTAGATTTTTTGTAGATGTCCTTTATCAGGTTGAGGAAGTTCCCCTCCATTCTTAGTTTGCTGAGAGTTTTTATCATGAATGTGTTTTGGATTTTGTCAAATGCTTTCTCTGCATCTATTCATATGATCATATGATTTTTCTTCTTTAACCTATTGATGTGATGGAGTACATTAACCGATTTTTGAATGCTGAACCAGCCTTGTATACCTGGGATAAATACTACTACACGATTTTTGCTTTAACTAGGAACAATTTTCTTAATACATTTTAATGGTATCAATACGATTATCAGGTGATGCTTTGAAGACTGCTTAGAATGCCACGTGAGACATTATAAATAACGACTGATCAATATTATTTTTCACATACGTTTGACATAAAATCCTGCTTGATGTTACTGTGAAAATTTGGATCCAGACCTACTATTCTCATTAGGAATCAGATTGAAATATCAAAATGTTACCCTACTGGCTGGTAGAAAAGAAATATGTGTTAGTAGTTGGAAGTAGAATAAATGACACTCTTTAAGTATTCATATTTTTACTGAGCAGTAGAAAATATATATGGTCAACATTATTACTTTCACTTGAAAATGGAAGAGTTGGTAAGAATAAAAACCCATACTTAACTCTTTACCAAGAGTATTTTTCACCAAATTATTCACATCCAGGCTTCTGCGGGTCTGGAATTTTTTTTCCCCCAACTGGCTAGGAGTATGTAGAGGAAATTCCACTTGATAACATTTTTATTTAAAAATAAAGAATCAGCATTGTCAAGTTGTCTTAGTCTTAAGGATTTCTGGATTTCGTCCTTGGAGGAGGTCAGGATCTTCCCAAGGCCTGGGTCCTCGAATATTCTTCCAGTCATCAAAAGTGGAATCCTTTATTTTCTATAGAGCCATGAAAATTAAAGCATATGTATTAGTATAGGAGCCATGTGGGTCTGATTAAGACATGGCTGAATAAATGAATAGAAAGAATTCAATAGGCCCTCAATTATAATTTTAGTAAATAAATCAACTGCATGTCGAGCATAGTAATTAAAGAAATGTATTTCTAAGGACTTGGAATTTTTCTTGCTTGCTATTGATGTTAATACCTACCTTTTCCCCCATCAGAATAAAAATACTACAATAGAAAGAGTCTATATGCTTTAGGTTTGAGAGCACAAAGAAAGGGGAAAAGCTGGTAAAACAAAAGTCCAACTCCTAAGGCTGATCCAGCATAATAATGACTAGCATGGGTTAATATGGGTGATGGTAGCAAACGAAAAGAAAAGAACAAAGGTGGAGACTCTATTAGAGTCTGCTAGAAGGACGAGAGATCAAGATAATTTGTTCTGCACCTCAGAAATGAGCCCGTGTTTAAGAATAAAAAGATATTCCCTCATAGCTGTCACGAGCAAAGCCCTTTTAGGCAGTAAAAACTAGTTTCAACTATAGTTTGGATCATTGTGTCTTCAGTTAGTGTGAAGTATCTCTCAACCACAGGAATGAAAATAGGAAAAAAGGGCAGAAAAATGTTTCTTTACCTTCTGACATCACTCTGACAGTAAATTTCATACATCTGCATTGGTTATTCTGGAGTAATTTAGTGAACAAGACAGAAAAAGAGACTCAGAGAACACAGGATAGCTTATATCCAGAGACAGGGGAAATGATACAAATTTACCTTGGCAGTTACATACTAAGTGTTACTCCTTTACTAATAGCTATGTAACACTGGGCATGTGATTTGAGCCAACTGGGCACTAATTCTCTCATAAGTAATAAGCAAAGGGATAAACCAAATGGTCTACACGGTTTCTTCAGTTCTCAAATGCTGGGGTTTCTATTAGAACTAAAAGGAAAGTCTACTCCCAGAAAAACCTTCTTATATACTGCTTATATACTGAGAAGGAGCAAGTTACAGGTTTTGACAAAATAATGGGGAAGTAGTGAATGAAACCATTCTCTAAATTTCACTTATAGCTTTACCAGGTGTCTATTAAATATACATGGGTGAACAAAATTCTACTAATCTAATGTGCAAGAACAGAGTAAATTATTTTCAAGTATAGTTATGAAGTGATCCAAAGTTATAAAAAAGGTTTTAAGAAAGAATAATGGCTTCCACTCAGATAACATAAGACATGTATGCTCAAGAGAATTTAAGAACAATTCTTAGATGGGATGCAAGGTTGGCAGAACAACTTCATGCAAAAATGGTCCAATCTCTGACAAGATCCTCTGAGGAAACAGTGTGGAGAATAAGTTCCATAAAGTTAGAGAGGTTTAGGAAACATCACAGCTTTTCCACAGATGCTCCCTTACAAAGCATAAAATCAAGCTCAAAATGATCAGACAATAATTGAACTGCCTGCTAAAATGAGAATCAACACTTTTCACAAGTCTCTTCAACGTATATTATTCACAATGTTCACCTTTCAATCAAAAATGACAAAACATAAAAAGAAGTAGGAAAATACAATCCGAGATGGAGCACATCATCCCTCACCATGTCCTATAACAAAATGTGTTATTAAACTCTTTGATTTTGTTAACCAGATATGTGGAAAATGATACCTCATTATAATTTTAACTGACATTCCTATTATAAGTCAAGCGTCTCTTCACACATTTAAAAATATTTACTTCCTTGCCTCTGAACTCACTACATGCTTTGCCCATGTTCCTACTGACCTACTGAGTTATTGAACTTTTCCATATGGATTTGCTCTTCATATTTAAATAAATTAATTCATCATGATAAGGTGAATAATATTTTTAGAATTTCTCATTTAACTAGTGACTTTATATACACTGTTTTTTTTAGGTTGAACATTTGAATTTTTATGTATGAACTCATTCTTTACTTTTAAAGCTTCTGGCTTTTCCTACTCAAGACCAAAAAAAGAATCTCCTTTTTTTTACTCCTAGCACATTCAGCTTTTAAAATTTTTTTTAAAAATTCTTGATCCACCTAGAATTTACTCACAGTATATGAAATATAGATCCACCTTTATTTTCTTTTCAAATGGCCACATAGTTATTCCAACAGCATGTATTTAAGGTAAATAATTTTTTTCTGTGTTGGTAATAATTTAAGTTTACCTTAAGTCAGATAGAACCAGTCATGACTAGGAAGATTGCTACATTAACATACTGTACCTCATACTCTGATTCCAATGACATTTTATTCATTTTCAGCTTTTTTTCTAATTCAGGATCAATCTACAGAAAAGAAAGAGCAGCCATAAGTAATTTAAGTATGTTAGATTCAATTTTCAATTAAAAAAGTTATATAAGGCATGGCTAGGATGGTGTGGCAGGTTACAAAAATATGGGAAGATCTCCATGATCCATCCAATTCCACAATGATAACTAATACAGCACCACCACCACTACTACCACTAACAGCAGCTCCTATTAACTGAGCACTTGTTATGTGCCAGGCATTCTAATGTTTATTACCTCTTTCAATCCTCAAAAAAAAAAAAAAAAAGCCTGTGAGATAAGTATCATTATTATTGTGAACAAAGTAAAGATAATGGAACACAGGGAGTTTGAAAAACTAGTCAAAGAGGCAGAACTTGGCTTAGAACCTTGGCCCTCTGACTCCAGAGTCTATGCTATTGACCCCCACCTTAAATTATGTTATCACACAGAATCATTATAAAAACACTAATAAATATAATGCTGCACTTGAAAACAAAAAAGAACACTTTGCATACACCAGAAACAAGGAAGTATCCATGAAAAAATTAGACAGGATTCCATAGTGGTAAACAGGAGCTGATGCTGTTATCTGTGTGTGGCAAAGTCTTTAGGAAAGAAAAATGTGACTGCCAAAATTCATAAACAACTACCAACAACAACAAAACCCAAATTAAGTTAAGTGGAAGAGTTAAATAATGACTAAAAACAGCTTAAGACCAAATCAGTACATTAGGAACAAAACTTAAGAATTCCACTAGAATCATGCACAAACAGATGAGATAAATGGGGGGAAAAAAGCATATTATGAAAGCTAGATCCAAAATATGTCTATTAGGGGTTTCAGTGCTACAAAATAAAGAGAATGGAGGAAGGGCAATAAGTAATCAGCAATTAATGAGTAATATATAAAAATAATATAATATATAAAATATAATAAAACTTGAGTTTACAGAAAGGTTGAGATTAAAAAGAAAGCTAGTGAAGCCTTATTAATACCCAACAAAATAGGCTTTAAGGAGAAAAAGCATTATCACCAAGCAAAGCTTCATTACAACAAAAATCCAATTCAAGAAGACATAATAATTCTGAAATTATACGCACCCAATATCATGGTGAAATAGACAAAGAGTCATAATGAGAGATGTTAACACAATTCTCTCAGTAAGAGAATGGACAGATTTTAAAAGTCAATAATACAGAAAACTTGAAAAAACAGAAATTACAAACTTGACCAAATGGATGTATAAATTTTTAGTATGTACCCAACAACTGCAGGATGTGAATTCTTTTCAAGCATATATCATTTGTACAAACTGATATGTTAGGTCATAAAGCAAGTCTCAACAAAATCAAAAGAATAAACTCATTGAAAATATTTCTTTGATTATACCACAGTCAATTTAAAAAACAATAAAAAATAGTAACTAGAAAATTCTCTATGCTTATATGTTAAGGAAAAACATTTCTTCTGACTCACTGACTATAGATTGGCAGTTCCAATAACCCCTCCTTGGTTTTGATCAATTTGCTAGAGTGGCTCACAGAATTCAGAGAAACATTGTTTTTTATTGGATAAAAGGATATAAGCCAGATATAGCCAAATAGAAGAGATAAATAGGGCAAAGCATGGAGAAAGGGTGCAGAGCTTCCATGCCCTCTCTGAGTGTGCCATTCTCCTAGCACCTACACGTGGTTCACCAACCAGGAAGCTGTACAAATCCTATCTTTTGGATTTTATAGAGGCCTTGTTACAAAGGCATGATTGATTAAATCATGACCATCAGTAACTGATTCAACCTTAGCCCCACTCCCCACCAGAGGTCAGGAAGTGGGACTAAAAGTTCCAACCCTCTAGTCAAAGGATTGACTCCCCTGGCAACGAGCCCCCTCTTTAGGTTACCCAAGGGCATTCCAAGTCACCTCATTAGCATAACAAAAGGCACCCTGATTGCTCTTATTATTTAGGAAATTCCCAGGTTTTAGAAGCTCTGTGTCAAAAATAAAAAGACCAAATACACATTTCTCATTATAAATCACATCACAATTCCTCACATTATGTGCAAAAATCAATTCCAGATGGAATGTATCCCCAAATATAAAGGGCAAGAACAAAAATTTTTAGCAATAATATTTTAAAAATTATATTTTGGAGTAGAAAACAATTTTCTTAAAAGGACAAAAAGAAAAAGTAACCATAAAGTAAAAAAGGAATAAAATAAACTACATTAAACTTGAGAAAATTTGTTCATTGAAAGATATCATTAAGAGTGAAGACTAGGGGGGAGGGTATAGCTTAGTGGTAGAGTATGTGCTTAGTATGCATGAGGTCTTAGTTTTAATTCCCAGTACCTCCAGGAAAAAAAAATAAATAAACCTAATTACCTACCCCACTGCCCCACACAAAAAAAGTGAAGACTAAAAGGTTTATAATCCAACATGTACAAAGAAAGCAAATTGTTCTTACAAAACAATAAGAAAAAACACCAACAACTCAGTAGGAAAAAATGGGCAACCAAGACCTGAAACCTCAAATAGAGGATATACAAAAAAGGAAATAATGGCCAATAGACATATGAAAGTGATTGACCTCATTAGTCACTGTTACTTAACCAAACTCAGTCTGCTCACCTGACACGCAGCAAAGTCAATCTACTGACACCCAGCGTTAATTGCAGAATACCAAGAAAGGGAGTGGGAGACAAGCCTCAGATCCACTTCAACTTGGTCTCTGAGTTGGGTCTTTTTTAAAAGGGGAAGAAGAAAGAGGCTGAAATTAATCATTATCTTGTGATATTTCTTAATCTCAGTTTGGGAAGTCAGGATATTTCTGGTTATGATTCTCTGGCCAGGTGGTCCATGGCTTGTTGTCTGTTAGCTCTTCTTCCCCTGGATAAACAACCTCAGTTTGTACATTAATGAAGATGTCTATAACAGCAATTTTAGTACATTAACAATGTTATCAACAACAGCAATTTTAGTTATCTGACTCTGGTTGATTAGTGTTCAGTTAGCTCAAGATTTAGGTCAGAGGGGACAAGAAAGGGAAAGAAATTTTAGCTAGATGGATTAATCATAAACTCGGTAAGGGAACTTGGTTTTAGGGGGACTCAGTTTCATTATGAAAAATTCAAGTTCACTACATAATTAGGGAACAATTCTAACACATCACCAAAACAGCTTTAAAAAATGAAAAGAAAGAAAGAGAGAAAGAAAGAGAAAGAAAAGAAAGAAAAAAAGAAAAGAAAGAAAAGAGAAAAGAAAAGAGGAAGAAAGAAAGAAAAGGAAAACCCCAACCCTACAACAGCCAAGTACTGGCACTACTGGCAAGTATTTGGCGCCTTGGGAACAATAAACTGTTGGCAGTGTCGACAGAAAGAAAAACACACAATGTAAGAGTTGTAAATTGAGTTTATTCAGTGTCTTACTGAGGACTACAGCCCAGGAGATAGCCTCCCAGATAGCTCAGAGGAACTGCTCTGAAGTGGTAGGGAGAGAGGCTAGTAAATGATTTTGGCTAAGGAGTATGTGCAATAAAGCATACATCTTGGTAGGTTACTGCTACTCAGGAGGAACAGACATCTCGGTTAATGATTTTAATGCTTTTCTAAGTATGGGAAGATGCAAGAATCTGGGCTCATAAAAACTTGTTCCCAAAATTTATCTAACTAAGGGCCTGTTTTGTCTGTTTTCCCAAGGCAGAGTTCTTCAGCCTGAATTCCTTTCAGTGCGTACTGTAAGTCAGTGACTGCAGCAGCTAACAACTTAGCACCTACAGAACTGGATGGAGGGCAACATCCTTTGTTTTAAAGCAGGAGTGTAGACTGTAAAGGGGAGCAGAAAATGACACACCAAAATATGCCTCCTTGGCTTAAGGATTATCTTGAGATGATTGTTTTTAAGAAACAGCAGACATAGAAGCTCTGAAAAACAGTAGAAATTACCCTTTTGTGAGGGACACATACATTTATAAAGGAAATCTCCATTTGTAAGTGTCTCCCTTTCTGTACTAAGAAGGATGATTCTAAATCACAAGAAACTCTTACCAGTGGAGAAGGGATCCACTTAAATCCATATAACAACCTTACCCTGTTTACTGTGCTGTTCCCAGTAACCTCTCATAACTGCCCTCCCCGTCCTTCTTTTGTCTTTAACTTATGATAGTTTTTAAGGTGATGGGAGGGGAGAGTTTTACTCAGTTTTCCTGAGTATCTCCCATAGGAGGTATACATGTTATTAAACTTCTGTTTGCTTTTCTCTTGTTAATCTGTATTTTATTACAGGAGGATCTTGGCCAAGATCGTAGAGAGGTAAAGGGAAATTTTTTTTTCTCCCCTACAATTGATTCAATCACTCTGAAAAACAGTTTAGAAATTATCAAATAAAGATAAAGTATGATGAACATAACCTATAACTGTTGTAGGCTTTGTGAGCTACAGACTCTCTCACAACCATTCAAATCTGCAGTTGTATCGTAAAAGCAGCCATAGATAAATAAAAAATGAGCATGGCTGTGTTCAAATAAAACTTCATTTACAAAAATGGATGTTAGAGTAGATTTGGTTCATGGGCCATAGTTATACAAGTGCAACAAGAAAAATATACAAGAATGTTCACAGCAGCATTATTTTCACTAGCCAAAACTGCCAATCAACCCAAATGTCTAATAATAAAATGCATAAATAAGTTATGGTATAATTAGTGGAATACCATATAGTAGCAGTGAAAAAATCATGGGGTCAGCACCTATGGCCCATGAATCAAATCTACTCTAACACAAAGCCTAAAATAGTTACTACCTGGCTTTTTACAGGAAAAGCTTGCTGACTCTGAATTTAGTGGTAAAATACAGATGAATTTCATACACATAAGAACCGGTTTCTTTAATCTTTATCTGTAGTATCTTAACATATGATCAAAACATGACAAATGTTCAATTATTTTTCAAATATATACATGATATTCCATTTCTAAAGGTCAAATTATTACAACTTTCATCTTAAAGCAAAAGGGAAAAAAATTCCGTAATAAAATAATTGGGATGCTAACAGGAACTTAAAAATTCAGGTGATAATTGCTCTATTCCCTCACAGAAACTACATATTCCTTTTAAACTTAGTCTTTATTCTAATACTCACTGTCTTCAAGACTAGATAGAGTTGATATCTCTCTGAAACTATAAAATTAACTGAAAAAACTGAATAGGCCTTTTGTACTCTTTACTTTCCATCGATATTGCTGAGGTCTGCTAATGAAATACAGCTCACCCTTAACATGATTTTGAACTTTGAGGGTCCACTTATACAGGGATTTTCTTCAATAAATATACAGTTAGCCTGTCATATCTGCGGGTTCCACGTTTGTTGATTGAAACAACTGCAGACTGTGTAGTAGTGTAGTATTTATTGAAAAAAATCCATGTATCAGTGAACCAGCACAGTTCAAATCCCTGTTGTTCAAGGGTCAACTGTACTTGGGAAGAAAATACCTTCAGATATCAGATGTGGGCCACAAACAAAAACTACATACTTCTGAATGAGTTTACCAGAGTTCCTCTGAATCAAGAGGCCTGAATTTGACAGTAACTATGTAATCATAAAAGTGAGAATCCTAGTTCTACCCCCAAATAGCCATGTGACCTTAGGCAAGTTACTTGAGCTCTCTGAACCTCAGATTCCTCACCTGTAAAATAAAGACAATATATCTATAAAGAATATATATAAAGACAATAATATATCCATAGTCCTACCACAAAGGCATACCTAGAAAAAGGTTCCCTGTAAAAAGATAGGTAGCACTATTTATAATGAGAAACAATTTTCTTTTCTTTTAGTATTAGCTTCTAAAGATATATATTGATATAATTTATAAAATTATTGGTATTACTACAAAATAGGTAATTTACAATTGGAATAATAAAATGGAGTGAGACTGTCCTGTGTTCTTTAGTCCCATCTAGACCCCAAAAACAACTATATCAGAGCATATTTTGTGGGGAAAAGCTAACATGACTGCAAAGTTTCTATTAGTGAATAAAGAAAGATTACTAAATTCTTTATATTTCATGATTCACTTCCATGAGATCATTAATGCTATTTTAAAGAATAAGAAAGAACCCAAAGATCATATGTCAGCCTGGTAAAGCAAGATAAAACAGACTGCTTAGTGTACTGAGTATACATGATATTACCTCACACCTGTCAGAATGGCTATCACCAAAAAGAATACAAGTAACAAATGTTGATGAGGATACGCAGAAAAGGGAACCACTGTACACTGTTGGTAGGAATGTAAATTGATGCAGCCACTGTGGAAAACGGCACGGATATTTCTCAAAAAACTAAAAATAGAACTACCATATGACCCACCAATTCCACTCCCAGGTATATATCCAAAAAAACCCAAAAAACAAAAACACTAATTCAAAAAGATACATGCACCCCAATCTTCACAGCAGCATTATTTACAATTGCAAGGATATAGAAGCAACCTAAGTGTCCATCAACAGACAAATGGATAAAGAAGATGTAGTATATAAATACAATGGAATACTGCTCAGCCATAAGAAGGAGGGAAATTTTGCCATTTGCAGCAACATGGATGCACTTGGAGGGCATTAAGCTAACTGAAGTACGATGGAGAAAGATAAATACTGTATGATATCACTTATATGTGGAATCCAAGAAATAACAACAAACCGTGAATATAACAAAAAGAAGCAGACTCACAGATAATAGAGAACAAACTAGTGGTTACCAGTCAGGGGGTGGGCAATATAGGAGTCAAGGGGTGAGAGGTACAAACTATTGGATGTAAGACAGGCACAAGGATGTATTGTACAACACAGGGAATACAGCCAATATTTTGTAATTACTATAAATGGAAAGTAATTTTTTAAAAAAGAGCCCAAAGATCATATATCAGCCTTGAAAAGCAAGATGAAACTCAGATTGCTTAGTATACTGAGTACATGTCTCCTAAATCAGAACATACAAGGACACAGACCCATGTCAAACTCCATGACAGTTCTTACTTTAATCTTCACAGCATCATAACGGATTTGTGAAAACTCACGAAGACCAAAAGATCCTCCAACAATCAGCAACTGAAACAAGACAGGGAAACAATTAAAATAGAAGGACAAAATTCAGTCTACCTATATACTACTTATCTAAATGCCAACAGTGAGAGATTATACAAAATCCTATACATTTTATTTTTCCTAGTGAGTTATCATTCATCTTTTCAGAGTAAATGTAGTATATACTGTCACTGGGAAACGTTTTAGCACATTAGTAAATACCAAAATCAGGACCCCTATAACTGTATTTGACCTTATGAGTTAAATATCACCATTACAAGCATTATATTAGTTGATTCTTACAAAAGACCTATGAACTAAGGGAAAAAAATCCATTTAATAGATAAGGAAATAAAAGCACAACCAACTAAATGACTTGCCCATGATTACACTAGGTAAATTCAGGAGTAAATCCTGGCCTAGCTTCTTCCAGATCATAATTCTTTCAATTTCATAATTTTTCAAAATAAGCCAATTAGAGAGCATTTTTCTCCATTTTCTTAGCAAGTGATAAAAGAATCTCATGAAATATGCCACACTTCTCAGTACGTGGTAAACCTAAAAAGAGCCCTAAAATTGTCATTGCTGCTTTAGCATCTCCTGGAATAATCCAATGGGCTTAAATCTCTCATCCTAAAGATGTAAAAGGCTAGCAATTTGAGGGAGAAAATTAAGTCTGATCTCTACGTTCCTTTTCATATCAATTTATTAATATTACCAATTAAAGAAATACAAAGAGATATACTGTAAAATATAAAATTTTATAATTTTAGAGTTGGAATACCAACAAAATCTTAAGGCTATGAATTTCAAAACCTAATAAATTTGACCACATAAAAATTTAAAGTGTCTTTCCTGAAAATAAATGAAATAAAAATGACATAAAATCAAAAGGCAACAAACCAGGAAAAATATGTTATACATAAGCAACTAATACTTGCAATGTCAATATGTAAGAATTCTATGTATAGTAAAGTAACTTCTGTCTCTTAGTTTCAGTCAAAGGACACAACCCTGATTTTCCTAACTCCTCCTTAGTCTCCTTTTATTCATTTTTCCTCACTTTCCCCATCTCAACATATTGGAGTATCTCAAAAGGCTCAGTCTTACACCTCTTTTACCTATTCATAACCAACACTGAGTCCCTAGGTGATGTCATCCAGTTCCATGGATTTAAACAGACTCTGTAACATAACAATCAAATGTACATTTGCAGTGGGAAACACTGCAGTGAACTGAAGACAGCCCTTCCTATTTGACATCTCAATTTGAAAAGTTAACAGGTATATACAAATAAACGTGAAAAAAATTCTTGATTTTTTACCCCAACACTCTTTCTGCCTCAACCTGTTGCTAATCAATCTTTCACATCCCGGTAAATGTCAAATACTTGCATACAGCTACTCAAGCCAGCTTCTTTGGAGTCATCTTTAGCTCCTCTCATTCATATCTCACATCTAATCCATTCTGAGTTCTGTCACCTCTACTTTCAAAATATTTTTTAAATCTGAAAATTTCTGACTATAACCTCTTCTAGTATTCGGCTTCCACATTTTCCTCACAGCGCTCACCAACATAGGGACTCCGTAGCGAAGGGTCTTGTTCCTGCGCAAAGAGCGCATCGCCGCGTTGGGGAACATGACTGAATTCTCCGACCCGCTCCGACGCCCAGCCAAACAGGCCCAGCGTGGACTCCCGAATCTCAGCGGCTCAGCGTCCCTTCCGAAGAGGACATCCGGGACTCACCTCCTTTCTTTGGCTTCACGGAGCAGAATCCTTCCAGATAGGCCTCCGCCAGGCAAAAGCAATCGATCCGTGGTTACATACTCTAGATTCCCCCCGGAAATTCGAATGTCAGCGTCTTGGTTCCGGCAAGCTGGTTTGCAACTGGGACTTAGGTCGTGTTTACAGTTACCGTCAAAAGATACGGAAACAAGTACCTCCCATTTTCTGGGTCTTCTTAGAGCACTTCCTGGCACACAAAATTAGCTCAATAAAATCAGGTTTTTAAAAAGTAATTGTGAAGCCAGCACTCTAGCCTCTATGGTTATTTGTGGGATGGGTAGTTTACCAGCTTAATTAAAACAAAAAACAAACAAACATTTTTTAAGTGCTACAGAAGTTTAGGTTGAGTGGTAATCGGTGATGTCTTGGGATTAATGAACTTATAACATTAATGCTTTTCCTGCCAGACAGCCTGTAATCGTCAGTCATTTATGAATGTCTGTTTTCCACTTAACAACCATCGAGCACCTTTTTGCAGCTCATTAGAAGGCTCGAGGAACACAGAGATGAAAAGATATGATCTCTGCCTTAAAGACGCTGGCAATCCAACGGGCATACGAATGAACCATCAGTAGCTCGGAAAACAGCCGCCCACTCCCACCGCATTCTATTTGCCGGGGTGAGTCAGAGAAAGCCTTACCTATCAAGCACTGTTTGAGATGACATAATAGTATAGAGTGCAGGTGACATAGTCACATTTCCCGTGCTATCCCTGAAATCTTTCCATCTGTATCTACCTCTCTATTGCCACTGAAACGTTCCTGGCTTAATCCCTTATCACCTTTCCACCTATTAAAGTAGCTCCTAAGTGATCTCTAGAGCAGAAACTCTTGATCTCCTTTCTGCCTTTAGGCTCATCTGATAACACCCATCTCTATAGGTCTAAAACAGCAAAACAAAACAAACAAACAACCTTAATTGTGAATCTCAAGTCTACCTCCCACACTGAAAGTTATCTAAAAGCCATAAATAATGATGAGATTCTGCTTTTTGCCTACAGTAGTCACTAGAGGGTTGTTTTTTTTTTTTTTTTTTAAGCAAAGAATTTAAGGCCTTTGGTAATACGACTATGGCCTGCCTTTTCTGCTACTGTTCTTCATTCACTCCATGCTTCATCCTGAAGGAGATATTACTCCCTGAGTATTACATGAACTTCCACATCTTCAGACTGCAGCTTTAGGAACACCAGGTTTTTGAAGCCTCTCTTACTCCACAGGCAATGTAAATTGCTTCCTCCTTAGACCTCCCCACTAGTCTTTGACTAAAATTTATCACAGAGCTCGATCACACTGTATTATCAGTTTTACTGTATAAAATCACTGTTGTTCCAAACAGCAAGACAAAAACAGGAGAGTGGAAAGAATACTTCAGAGTTTGCACTTAGGGCTTTTGTTTTTGGTTCTGAGCTGAGGAAATGAATCAACCCCTCCCCCGACCAAAGCATCACCTAAACTGAGCCAAGGGAGATTTTAGAATGATCAGGATAAGATTTATTAAAGTAAGAATGCTTATTCCTTCCCTTATCCCTATTTCTCCAGTCTTTTCTCACCTCAGTCTCTCCAAGGAAGAGACAACTTACAAACCTGGGGACTGGAGCAGTAAGAAAAGTGGGAAGACTTAGCCTGAGAGGTTAAATTCCACTACAGAGTTGGTAGTGCTGGGAGAAAATTACATAGATTTTTGGGAAAGAGTCTGGAGTAATTGCAGAATGCAGGAGAATTTAGGATTGCAGAGATGGCCTTGTAAAGAGGGTTCCTGTGATCGATGAATAGAGTCTCCTTCAATGTTCCAATTCCTTTGGATTTTATTTTGAGTTATTTGACTTAACATTTTTTTTGTTTTGTTTGGTTGTTTAATTCATCTCTGGGCAGAGATAAAATCCTATATAGGGCTATAGGATTTACTAGAGAATACATTGTGAAGTATGCACAATTTGTATTTAGCATTGCCTCTCACCTTATTCACTTCCTTTTGATACTTCAGAACTCATACAGCATCCGGGTGAGTTAAGTGTATTACTTCTCCAACTTTCCCTCATATCTTAGATGCCAACAACAGTGTTCTAGAAGTCCAGACCTTTTCCTACCTTTGCACTACATTAAACATCACTTTATTGGATCCAGCTCCAATAAAGCCTGGCACTAAGCTAATCATTAACAATAGCAGATCATGTACATATATTCTAGGTAATGCTATAGGTAATAATGTTAACCTTTTCAGATCAAGCATATATTCAACTTAAGTGAAATTAGTTCTTCAGTCTCTCATTTATTTAAGCATTCAAATAAGCACTTGTGAAAAACCTTGAACTAATCCTGAAGGAGCAACTAAATAGTAAGAATTACAAGTTTGCTGGAAGATTTTCATGGGACCAAATTTGGGTCAGCGAAGAATTTAAGCACCTATCAAATAATATGATATAGGCAGTAAACTCTATTATCACCTCAGTATCACTAATGTATACCTCAGTTTCTCTATCTGCTAAATGAAAGTAAGTGATTTTTTAAAGCATTTTTACAATTCTCAAAAAACCCCACAAAATAGCTCATCACTATGGCTTCTGTTCCTTTCCCAGAAATGTGACTCAGATCTCATCTGTGTGTTTCTTGTATAAATAAACAGTCAAAATGTTGACCCACACTTCATGTGGCAGTTTATAAAAATTTGCATCCAGGAAACAAGGCATCTCCCTAGTCATGCTGTCCCCCAGAACTGGTATGTTCTTGATGTCTAGCCAAGTTATATTATCCTCCAGTATCTGCTCTGCTATCACTTAATTTATACAAGTATATGGGAACATTGTTATCAAAATCACCAATCTTGAGAGCTTTAGCACTGAAGTTAGGTTTTAGAACTACGGTCAAATTTAATGGCTATGGTACAGAAAGATTACTTCATGAATCATTGTCTGGTTTCATAACTGACATCTAATATATAATTTAATTCATTAAAAAAAACTTAAAAATTTTGGAAGAGCATGATTCCAAACTCATTTTACAGATAAGCAAGTTGAGGCTCAGAAAGTTTAGGAGACTTATACAAGGTCACACTTTGTGAACTCAAACAAATGCCCCAACTTGAACCAAACTTCCTGTAACATTTGAAAATATTGACTATCTCCTTGAAATTCTCTCCCTCCATGGCTTCCACTGATGTTTGGTTCCCATGGATCCTCTCCAACTTTGAGACTTCTTTCTGTCCTTTTTAGCCTTGGAAACCTTAAACTGCATTCCTTATCTCTCTTCCATTTTTTAAATTTGTCCCAGTGACTCGCAACCTGTAGTGTGCACAGAATCCCCTGGAGAGCTTATTAAAGCACAGATTGCTGTGCCTCATCCCTAAGGTTTCTGATTCAATATATCTGGAATGGGACCCAAAAACTGGATTTTCTAACTAGCGTCCAGATGCTGCTGCTGCTGCTAGCCTGGGGACTACACTTTGAGAACTATTGCTGTATCTTCTTTTGCTAGATAAACTCAACTTTCACCTTGGCTTCAAATTTTATCACAGTGTGGATGACTTCTGGTACATCTCCAGTATCCTAAGTGTTTTGGTAACACCTCAAAGTCAACATTTCACAAATACTTCCTTTTGGAGGGTGTAGGGAGTCTTTCCCTCCATTCTAATTTTTTTTCAAAATATATTAGATTTGGTTTTTATTGTACACCACACATATCAGGGCAAAGTGTTGCACAAACAACTGCAAATCATTTTTGGGAAAAAAAGCTGTAAAAAAAATAAAACTGCAACTGCTTTAGTTATGCAGTCCTGACTTGAGGAATCCATGCTGGCAAAGGAGTTCTAGCCCCTGAGAGAGGCTTCTTAATGGTGGTTGCCCCGGCTGTCTGCAGCCTCTGTAAGACTAGGCCCCTGGGGTGGTGGCAGCCTGGGGACTGGAAGGGCCTCTGCTCTCAGCAGATCTGGGTCTTTGCCCTGGCTGGCAGGGAAACATTCCCAATGAACCCAGATCAGTGAAACCTTGCAGCCTTCGAGGATCTGAGTGGGTGGAAACTGTCAAAGACTTTGTTTTTTTCTTTTCCTTTTGTTATTATTCCAGCTCCCATGCCCCTGAGGCAGAGGAGGCACCAACCCTATCTGCAGGCCTGAGCTCTGGCCTTGGATGCATGCAGCAGGCAGACAGAGGAGGCAGGTGCCCTCCTATGGGGCTGACAGGGAGAAGGCCTGAGCTGGCCCATGGAGGAGAAAGGAAAGGGAAAGGAAAAAGCCGGGAGACCAAAGTTAAAAAAGGAAAACTCAGAACAAAAGACAAAACCCTACCACACACCGCAACAATTTTCCATACCCCAAATGCTAGTCTTGGAAGGACACCAGTCCCTCCAGCTAGAAACAATTCCTAAAACTGCCCCAATTTGACAAATCTAACTGTTCCCCACGATCACACGCATATGCTTGAAAGGAGCAACCCAGCAGAGGCGTGCTCTTGGCGAGAGATCAGGACCACTGTAGCCGGCCCCTTGGCAGCCCAGGGACCTGTGGGCAGAGCAGGCCAGAGGGTGTAGAGGAAGTTCTGGGTCTTGGCCAACAGCAGGTCTGTGGCGGCAGGGGCTGGCCCTTTTTAAGCCTTTGCCGGGTCATCCCGAACAACTGCTGCAGGAGGAGGGGCATCCGGAGAGCGGGGGAGAGGTGGGAGGGCAGCGGGCCCCCCTGCAGAGCCGGCAGGACCTCAGCCCGGCGCAGACAACAGTCGGGGCTGGGGAGCAGGAGACTGAACTTCATTTACAACACCGGGAAGATTTACATTTAAAGCAAAACAAGAATTTTTCTTAACCAAAACATTTTGATGTTCTTAAATAAACCCAGCCTGACACGGCCCCACTTGAGTATGGCTGCCCTCCCCTCCACCCCTCTACTGGCCACCCCAGCGTGAGCTTCCGTCCCCTCAAGATGTCAACAGCCTTTCCATCCAGGAGGAAAACTGAGAACATGAGAACAAGGTCCCAGCCAATTCTGTTCTTCAGCCTTAACAGGCAACAAAGCAAGGGAAAAACTACAAGGATCAAATAAAAAGAAAGAAACAAAAACCCTCAAAACGAAACAAAAGGAGGGGCAGCTAGTGAGGATCAGGCCGAGTCCCCGGAGGGCACAGGCCTCAGTGCCGCCGCATCTTCACCTTGTGGGCAGGGTTGCCCGCCGCCTCCCAGCAGTCCTCCCCGGGCTCCTAGGACTTGCGCCAGTAGTTCTCCAAGCTGAAGCCGCCCCTCCACAGGTATGTGGGCAGCAGCACCGAACGACGGTTCTCCTCCTTGTCCATCTCCAGGATCCGAGGCCCGTGGGCAGCATCATATTCTAATTTTTATGAATAGAACTAGAGTGGCTAAGAGTTGGCTACTCAGTTGCTAGTTCAGTCCAATATGAAACTAGTTAAAATTAAGTTCTTGGCATTATTCCAACTAGAGAATCCACTGTTTCACCTTTAATGCACATTTCCCTTATGATAGTGATCACTGACAATCTAGTTTTAAAATTATTCATGTATTTGTCTTATGACTTACTATGGAGTAGAAGCTCTGGGATGAATGGGACTGTGTCTAACATATTTCTGTCCTCCATGACTTTCTTCATAGTCCTAAACCACAATCCGTAATTTTTGGAAAAACAAATGAAATAGCAACTAGAAAGATAGCAAGAACTTCCTTCTATGGTGAAGCACCCCACGCTTAGTGATTCCTAAACCAAACAAAAATCTGCTCTATAACATTTTGGAGACAACCAAAGATAACTCTTTCGTACAAAAGTGCTAGAGATCTCGTCTGTACACATTAATGAAAGCAAAAGGAATTCAGATTAATTGCATTGTCCTGAAGAACTTTCCTAGATTATAACAAATTTCAGGTAGAAATTGAGGTAAAGCAAATCAGAAAATTCTAACTTTCGAATCGCCATGGGACTAAAGTTCATCTGAAGGCTTTTGGAATACTGTCAATTACATTAACTAGGGCTTTCTTTTTGGGTAGGTGACTTGTGACACAAGTCAATGGTGAAACAGGATTTTATCTGTTAAAATATATGTTAAAAAAAAAAAAAAAAACCTTTGCAGGAAAGCAGGAAGCCATATTTAGAAATGTAACGACAAATCTTTGAACCAGGGCAAGTAAAGTGTACTTTTACCTGAAGATAAACTTTTCAAAAAGGAAACCATTAAAAAAATGGCCTGCTTGTATTTGTGTTTTAAATGCTTGAGTAACATCTGTTGCCCATCACTGGTTTAAAAAAAGTCAAATATCTTTGTACATATAAAGCTTCTTATACATCAAAACACAGTGCCTATCCAATAAAAATAGAACTTGATACCTCAAAAGTGAATCTACTTACTAAAGTAACCACTTCAAAATCAAGCAATAAATAATTTAAATTATTTTTAAATTAACTTTTTTCAGTTTTATTGAGATAAATTGACATGTAACATTATATAAGATTAATGTGAACAACATAATGATTGGCTCTACATATATTTTGAAACAATTACCACAATAAATTTAAGTTAACATTCATCACCTCACATAGTTAGAATATATTTTCCTTGTGATGAGAACTTTTAAGATCTATAACACTATTAGTAATACTACTTAGCATAACCCCCACATCAAAAAGGATATCAAAATTAAAATGAGTTATATGGCAAGTAAGAAAAAGGAAAAATTTCATATGAAATCCTATTATTTCAGATAACAGAAAATAAACATTTGACTTATAAAAAAGAAAAAGAACCAGGAGAAAGTATAAAGAGAGAATTAGTCAAAAGAAAAGCTAAAATAGAAGAAATGGAAAACAAACAAACAAAACCAGAAGGACAGATCAATAAAAGCTGGTTATTAGAAAGAATCAATTAATAGATTAAGGGAAATTTCTAATGTGAAAGATGAGAGAAAATAAAAGAATATAAAAGAAAGTAAAAGGGATTACATGAGAATTTCAAGTTCTATCACAATAAGTAAATCGAACAGCTAAAGAAATCGATGGTTTAGTGATAAAACAAATGATCATTTAAAAGTTGAACATATCAATTACTAAGGAAATCGGAAATTTACCATTAAGAAGGACTAGACAGTTGGCTGTGACATAGGAGGAAACATTGATCTTAACTGAGCCAAATCATAACTATCTTTCAAAAGTCCGGTGAAAAATTTTATTCCTCCTCTATTATGGTCTTCTCAAGGACTATTATATAGGTACTTTTTACTGGTTCCTTAAAGGAATTTACTATTTCATGGATTAAGAGCCTTTCCCCCTGACTCTCTGTGTGATCACAGACCTGATATCAACTCCCTTTGACAGTTATTTGAAGGTTTCTGGAAGCATTTGAGTTCTTATGGCTTGTCCTTTATGTTCTCTCTAGGTGCAAAGCTGTTTACTGTCCAACAAAGCTGTGTCCCTCAAACAAAAAAATCACTTTCTGTGGACACCCAGAATTGATGCCCAAGGAAACTTTAGAAACCCAAGGGGAATGATTGGAGATTAGAACAATAATGAGGAAAAAACCCCAGCAAATTTGAAAACAAACATAAATGAGTTAGTAGTTGGTATTAGAATGGACTGATGGATGGAGAAGCTAGATGTTAAAGGGTTAATCCTTGAAAGTTTCTGCAGAGAGGCTATGGCTGTCTATGGGCTATGGGGAGATCTCTGAAGGGCATTGTGACCAGGAGGGGGTGTGGAGAATGCATCCAGAGAACCAAGTCTAAGGTGTCCTCAAGACCAAACTTGAAAATAGATAAATCATCTGGGGAAATGACAGTAAGTTGAGAACTTAGCAAGAAAATCAGTGGTGAAGAGAATACACAAACTTTAAAGTTTATAGGAGGACCCTGAGGTAGAGCCTGGTATTTCTGAGTAACTGAAAGGCTAGGGAGAAGGATCAGAGAGAAAGTTTGGAATGTGGATTGAAAAGAATTTGGAGAAAGTAGGCAGGCATTAGATCATGCAATGCATTGTAGTTTATGCCAGGTAATTTTGGACTGAATCCTTAGGGCAATGGGAAACTTCTAGGGGATTGCTAAGCAGAGGAGAGACATGATCAAATCTATGTTCTACCAGGACCTCTAGTCTATGAAGAACAAATTGGAGGAGGATCCAGTGGATAGGAAAGAGGGCATTTGGGAAGCTAATGCAGTAGTCCAAGTGTAAGTAGATGGTGGTTTGAACTAAGATTCAAGGAACAATGTGAGAGGTTGGGAATAGGCATCAGAAGACACAATAGAACACTTAAATCAACATGTCATTGATTAATAGGACCAAGGACAAATGGGTACCCAGGTTCATTTGACATGGCTGGAGACTAATCAGTACCTTTCACTTTAGATAACAGTTGCTGTCCAAAAAACTAGTTTAAAGCTTCTTTTCTATAGAGTGGTTACTAATTAACCATTGACCTCAGGTACAAATTTTGAAATGCAATTCCATTGTGGTTGAGGATGGATGAATTTTGTGATATGGAAGAATCACTCTCAGTTAACTGCTTAGGGCCCTGGCAAGTACAGACCCTAGCATGCAATGGAGCTAGCCATCATTTTAATTTATTTTGAGTTAGGGAATCAGCCAACCAAACTTGTTAGAAAGGTATATGAAGTAAAAATAAGGACTCTCTTGCATGCATTTGGTGATACCTGTTTGGCTGCTTGGGTTTTTTAAACTTTTCGTTGTTTTTTAATTTTATTTTTTTCTTTTTACCTTTTAACTCAACTTTGACTTTTCTGTTTAACTTTTGACTGGGTATAAGCTATGTTCTGTGACTTATTAGTGAGCTGGAATAAGGCAGAGTGAGACAGCACCAAGACTCTTACTATACCTGCAGCTGATATTCCTTGAGAGCAGTTCTGTAACTCACAAGGTAGGTGCTCAATCCTGTCCCTCAGGCTGAAGTTCCAGAACAAGAAAAGAGGCCTCCTTCATAGAAAGACTGGGGAATGTGTCTCACTCTGTTGTCTGTATAGTGCCCTAGGGGTGTCAACCTGCCAAGAACCAGCTTTCTGATTGACCCAGTCCCTGGGGACCCAGGAATGCAACCCCTACCCCCACTGTCCACCAGAGCCAGGTGGACAAGGGGCATCTGTGGGTGGCGGCTGCAAAAACTAGGACACCAGACATAAAAACTAGGTTATCAGTAGTATGTCAGACTCCCCTCCAGGAGACATTGCTGCAGGGGAGGGTAGCAGAGGGAGAGCTTTAAGACAATGCCCACCTCCAAGGTCTCTGGAAAGGACTGTAGTCAGCACTTAGATGAGAGTTTAATTAGAGGCCTGCCCCTAAAGCCACAATCATTATGATTAGCTAATAGACTTCCTTCACAAAAAAAGACCAGGCTCTTGGGTCTGTTACCTTTTGCTGTGTCCTGAGGGTGGTAGCTGTTTAAGAACTCTTTCTCTTTTGGCTATAGTCCTGTGGGATCCAAGAGAATAAACCCCACTGGCTCCCAGAGCCAGGCAATGTAGAGGTGTTCCCTGGCAGAAGTCACCAAAATCTAGGTGCCAGACAGAGGAGCATGAGCTCCTTTCTGGGTGACATCAATTATTATAATTCCATGGGACAGGAACACAAATCCCCTGGTCTCCAGAGCCAAGAAGTTAAGATGCATGCCCTTGGCAGTAGCCCCAAAGATCTAGGCACCTGACATGTGTAAAATCTCCCTTCTAGGAGATGCTGGTGCTTTGGAACATGGCAAAGGGAGAGAACAAAGATAGCACCCGCCAGTCTCTGTCCCTGAAGAGTGTTCCAGCAGGCTCCCAGATGTGTGTGTTAAGTTAGATGCTTGCTTCTCAGGCTGGATCATCATGTTTCCATTTTGATTTGTCTAGGTATTTTTTTTCCCTTCAGTGATTCCTTGGTTGTTTAGTAGCATATTGTTTAGCCCCCATGTGTTTGTGCTTTTTGCAGTTTTTTTTTCCCATGTAGTTTATTTCTAATCTAATAACATTGTCGTCAGGAAAGATGCTTGGTATGATTTCAGTTTTCTTAAATTTACTGAGGCTTGCTTTATAGCTCAACATGTGATCTATCCTGGAGAATGCTCCAGGTGCTCTGGAAAAGAATGTGTATTCTGCTGCTTTCAAATGAAATGCTGTATAAATATCAATTAAGTCCATCTAGTCTAATGAGTCATTTAAGGTCTGTGTTTTCATGTTGCTTTTCTGTCTGGACGATCTGTCCATTGATGTAAGTGGGGTGTTAAAGTCCCCCACTCTGATTGTGTTACAGTCAATTTCTCTCTCTATTTGTCCTTTGTATCTATGACTGGTTTTTTTTCTTAAATTTGTTCATTTGCCTTGATTTTAATATTTCACATAAAAGTGAAATCATGCAGTATTTGTCTTTTTCTATCTGACTTATTTCACTTAGCATAATGCCCTCTAGACACATCCATGTTGTCACAAATGACAAGATTTTTTTCCTTTTCATGGCTGAGTAGTGTGTGTGTATATATATATATATATATATATATATATATATATATATATATATATATATATATATATTTCTTATATACCACATCTTTATCCATTCATCTATAGATGGACTAAGGTTGCTCTCATATTTTGGCTCTGGTAAATAATGCTGCAATGATCATTGGGATGCACATATTTTTTAAAATTAATGTTTTCATTTTCTTTGGGTAAGTACCCAGGAATGGAATTCCTGAATTGTACAGTAGCTCTATTTTTAATTTTTTGAGAAAGCTCCATATTGTTTTCCATAGTGGCTGCACCAATTTACATTTGCATCAACAGTGCACGAGGGTTCCCTTTTCTCCATATCCTTGCCAACATTTGTTATTTGTTGTCTTTTTGATGATGGTCATTCTGAAAAGTGCGTGGTGATATTTCATTGTGGTTTTGATTTTAATATCCTTGATGATTAGTGATCTTGTACACCCCAAACTAATACAATGTTATGTATCAATTACACCACAATAAATATTATTAAAAATGCACTGGTGCAAGGGGCAATGTAATCTCTAAGGAGTACAGTTGTGCCTCCTCTCGTAGGCATTTGATGGTAGGACAGCTTGCACATATCAATGTTTATTATGAGGTATAAGGATAATGAGTTCTCACAAGTAAGGGAGGCTGGGGACCACACCTAACAGCCAAAGCTGGGGGACCACAATTAACATGAAAGTTGCCAAGGTTGGAGAGATAGCAAAAGCGATTCATCTTTTACCTAAGAGCTTTAAAGTGGTAATAGACAATGGTGTGTCTAAGGTCAATAAATGAGTAGCCAAAGAGGGTGCTGCTTAAAATCTACAATGAGAAGGCAAAAATGGAGGAGCAGAAGGCTAAGAATGGCTGCACCAATAAAAAATTATGATGCCTGTTCAGTTTCTGGAACAAAGCCAATTTTCAGATACAGGATATGTTGATTAGAGAGATTGCTGTGTTCCTAGAAGAAAATACACATGAACATATGAAAAATATATATTATGATTCTTCCAGTCCTTCCCCCAAGAAACCTACAACCATTTCTTTGGGAGCTAGTATGGTAGAGTTAGAGAACTATCTAGAACTGAGAAGATTATTGGACACAGTATCTACATTGATGTTGGTACTCAGACTCCAAAGCATCACCATGGATCCTAAAATAGTGGGAGCTTATGGACATAAGGTAATAAATGGAGTCCTAGTTGACTTACATTTTACAGTGTGTTCAGTGGTCTGCAGTCCAATTCAGTCATCATGTCCCCAAGGGCCCAGGTATATATTTGGGACTGGTGTCTTAGACAGTGAGAATAATGTCCCTGTAAGGTCCTTGGCATGTAGAATAAGAGCTATCATCATCTCTGTGCAGGTAGAAGCCTTTTAAACATCTCTCTGCTCCTGGCCAGGATAGTAAATCAAAGTTAAAATTGTGTTCTGGGTGGAAAGGTGGACATAAGTGCCACCATTAAAGACTAAAAGTTGCAGCAGTGGTTGTCCATATCATATTTCCATTGAAACCACCAGTCTGGCCCTCACAGAAACTGTATCAATCCTAATGAATGACTGTAGCAACCAACAATCCCAAGTAGGGTATCCTACTGAGCTGCTGCGTCAGATTTAGTATCATGCTAGAGCATACTGAAATGGCCTCAGGTGCATAGCAGGTAGCCATTGATTTGGAAAACTTGTTAGTTTCTATTCTGATGAAAGAAGAGCATCAAAAAATTAAAAGGCAGCATCCATGTGGCATGGATAACCAAATTTGTACCTTTGCCTCCAGGGCTGTGTTCACTCTCCTACATCTGGCATATTATCTGAACATATTTAGACTGTCAGAACACGCAGAATACATCGTACTGATACATTATATCAACAGTATCATGCTGATGCAACAGGGCAAGCAAGTGTTGATTTGTTCATCTGGGTTCATTGATTTCCTTTTCCTTTTTTTTCCCCCTCCTACCAGAATTTGTAAGGAATTTTGTCATTTGAAGAGGGCGATGTTCTGTCAAAGTTCAGCAGGTGTTCTTAGTGAATGGGTGGATCCTCGGATGCCTCTCTTAGTGTATTTGTGGGAGAGGGTGAGCTAAGAGTGTCCTTCTGCTCGGCCATCTTGGCTGCTCCTCCCACTTTTATGTAAATTTTTGCTTCTGTACATGTATCAGACACTCAGTTCCATCCTGTACTTTATAGACAGGCTTTGCTTAGGCAATTTGTTCAATTTTAAATGTGAGATGATATGACATGAATATCTAAGGGCCTTAAAAAGTGACATGTCAGTGATCCATGGCTCCTTCTGTGATGGTTTTACAATAACAAATACGATGCGAAAGTCATTATACTTGGAACACTTCAGTTTTAGCACAACTCAAGATGATGAGAATAATGAGAATGATAGAGTCCACATTTATTAAGTGCCTAACATATTCCAGGCCCTTCTTAGATCTTTTGACCATCACAAAACCCCAGAAAAACGTGCACTTCATCTCTCTGTGTAGCACGTCAGATGTGACCTTGATTCTCTGAGAGCCTATGACTTTAGGCAAGATCACATACTTAGCAGGTTGTTGAACTACTGTTGATATTCATGTGCCTATGACTCAAAATTTTTCATCTTCCTACTGTATTTGTCAAGGTGTCTTTTATGCTACATTTTATGTTATCCTTTTTTAAACTAGCAAAAAAGAAAACCAATAACAAAAATCTAGTACATAACCAAGTAAGAAAGAGTCTAGTAAGTTATTAAACAAGTGCATACCAGTTCAAACAAGATGTGCTACAGACACACCTGTAAAACATTAGTATCCACAACATAAATTAAGTACAGGCCCTCTTGTTGGTGAATCCAATAGTTCTCACTGTCATCTATAGGAATAGTAAGACTATGACCAGATGTAAAATATCAAACGCATTTAACCACACAGACCCTTTTAAAACTGCCAAGTCATTTATTTCAAGATGACAACGTCATAACTGCTGTAGGACTATGTAATTATCGGAGTGATTACTGATCATTTCTACCCGTAAGTTCCAATGTGATTGTCTCCATTTTGTGTGTTCCAGTTCAGGTTCAAGGGATTACTTTTTTTCACCAGTTGTTTTTTTATCCTCAATTGCTTCTAAATGGAAAAAGGAACCAAAAACCCCTGCAAGCAAAAGAAGGCTAAAACGGAGAAGCAGTAGAGCTACTGAAATGTTTACATTAAATACTATTTTGGCTCGAATACCGATTTCTTTGTCAGGTGGAGGGCCACTGTCGGTACTGCCACCTGGTCCTCTCTCTTGACACGTTGGTGGTTTCCAGCCTCGCTGACAATGACAGTGTTTCAAGTTGTTGCATACCCCTCTGTAATTACATTTCTTGACATCACAGTCAAAATGGAAGTCTTGGAAAAAAGTACAGTTTTGGTTCATACAGTATCTTCCTGCACCACATGTTGCCCCATCCACCACAAGCCCCATATATGGTGTGTGTGTCCCAAAGTGTGCATCGTACCCAAAGCATCTTTCTACTTTAACATCTTTTACTACTATATGACGAAATGTAGTGTGCTCACCCCCGCCAGGAATTTCCTCCACATTACTACAGTGCAGCATTCCACACAGCACATCATCTTCTTCACATGGTACAGACTTTCCTCCTCCTCGAGTCACTCGCACCCCACAATTTCCAAATCGGTCACCTCTTACATTCAATTTTTCATAGCATGCTGACCCAGCATCTTTTATTTCGAAGCCAAAGAGGGATTGACACTGCAGATCACGGTCACTACAGTTTCCTTTCACACACACGGCTAATGGTGAACAGGGGGTTCCATCCTGGATATAAGCGTCTGTTGGACAAACGTGCGTCTTCCCACTGCAGTATTCTGGTAGATCACAAATGCCAAGAGTGTCTCTGCAAACACTTCCAGGTTGAGCATAATTACACCTCCTGCAGCAATCTCCTTCACTGCAGACACTACCAAGGGTGAGGGCACAATTGGAATTGCAACACTTATCCTGAGAGCAGTCTTTTATGGTGCCACAGTCACATTCTTCCCTTTGATCTTTGATCTTGTCACCACAGCGAGCAGCTTTATAAGGAAAATTATTGTATGGTGTATTTGGAGTACTCAGACAAGGATCCCACATAGAAACTCGTCTGTGCAGTTGGGCATAAGTACAGTTGCTCATCATATCTAGAAGACCAGGCTCAGCAGCCATGACACAGTAGTGTCTTCGAAAACAATGGCAACCAGGACCATCATGTGTACAGCCAAGAACATGACCTATTGCATGTGCTCCAAGAGTTGCAGCTAAAAATAAGTGATACCTTGCTACCCATACAAACGATGCTCCCCAATTGGGGTTGCATATTCCTTCATGATTGCTATAATATGAAGCTCCACCGATTTTTTTTCCTGTAAGAATCAATGAGGTATCATGAGGAAATTTTGCATACCATCTCCAGTATTTCCATAAACCAAATGAATTTAATGCATCTAGAGCATTATGAGATTCTTCTACTTTCACCTCGTCGTTACCGTCCCATATGCACAGCATACGTATGAAAACCTGAAGTTCACCCTGGTAGTAAATGCTATGCATTATGTTGTTAAGAATCACTACGTTCTCTATGATACGTGTGATATTTCTGTTCTGAACCACTAATGAGTTAGTAACTGTGTAGTGAAGTTTTAAGTTTTTCCTGTGTGGCCACCACAAATATACAGGGGCAGCTCTAGGAGTTTCAGCAAGCATTGCCTCCTCATATGCTTGATTTGTTTCTTCCTCTTTAATCTTACATTTTTCATCCTCTCCTGGTGTTTTTTGTGACACAAGCAGAGAAATCACATGCTCAAATTTGGAAGAAGCCTCCAGTGGTTTGATTTCGTAAGTGAAGTCATCCACCTGCAGCATGCCACGCAGACCTCCATAGCAGGTGTCCAGTGTGCCCATGGACCCAGGAACCCCTTCCAGGTAGGTGTAGTAGTAACAGTCTCGGGGAATAAAAGGGTAGTCCTCCTGCGTGGCGCCTTGGTCGTTACTGGTGATAACGGGAAAGTGTCTGGGCAGCAAGTTCTTCTTGACTCTCATGTGAACCACATGTCTTTGGCCGCTGAGGCGAATCTTGTAGGAAAGCTGGCCTTGCATCCCAGTTCCTCCCACTCTGTGGGACACCTTCCTGGGGATCACAACTTCAGAGGAAGTGAAGCGCCATCCTGGTGGGGCGTGGGAGCAGCAGATTGGCAACAGTAGCAGCCAGAGCAGAGGCAGCCGGAGATCACCTGTCAGGTGGGCCTGGGCCCAGGCAGGCCCCATGAGTGAGGAGCCTGTGACCAAAGCAAACGCAGTCAAGTGGGAGGCAGGCAAGCCTATCCCTGGAACAGCATCTCTTAAACAGCAGTATAGTCCTGAGGAGAGTGGAGAGAGGCTGAAGGCTTGGCATCCCCAGACAGGTGTGGGGGGCGGGGGGGGGAGGCTGTTACCTAACAATGGTGTACTCATGAGGGGGAGGGGCGCTGTGCTAAGTGGATCCTGGGGATCCTGGCACAGGGGTCTTAGAGAAGACAAAACATGGGAGAAATTAGGAATAATAAGAGTGTATACCTGGGCTGAGAGGTCCCGTGGTCTCTTGCAGAAGTCACAGGAGAAGATTAAGTGGGTCTGATGCAATTTTAAGATAGTTACTGACTTCTTTTCCCTTCAAACCAAAATGAGAGAAGGCATCAATTTGTAATTAAAATACAGAATGGAGAGGAGAGTGGAAGTTTCTCCTTGTAAGGATTTTGAGGAGAAAATTAGATTCTCTCATACTTTATAGAAGTTGAATTGTGTTCAGGGTGATTAATGGAATAAAAGAATAAATAGTATGATCCAGCTAACCCTCTTTTGGGTATATATTTGGATGGAATTCTAATGCAAAAAGATACATGCACTCCAATGTTCACAGCAGCACTACTTATAACACCCAAAACATGGAAACAACGTAAATGTCCATCAACAGACGACTAGATAAAGAAGTTGTGGTATATTTACAGAATGGAATACTATTCTGCCACAAAAAGGATAAAATAATGCCATTTGCAGCATCATGGATCGCCCTGGAGAATGTCATTCTTAGTGAAGTAAGCCAGAAAGAGAAAGAAAAATACCATATGATGTCACTCAAATGTGGAATCTAAAAAAAGAAAAGAAAAGAAAAGACAAGACAAGACAAGACAAGACAAGACACTATGGACTTATCTACAAAAGAGAAACACCCTTGCAGACATAGCAAACAATCTTACGGTTACTGGGGGATAGGGGTGCGAAGAGAAAAATTTGGGAGTTTGAGATTTGCAAATGTTAGCCACTATATACAAAAATACATTTAAAAAACCCCTCCAAGTTTCTTCTGTATAGCACAGTGAATTATATTCAATATCTTGTAAGAACCTTTAGTGAAAAAGAGCATGAAAATGAATATATGTATGTATATGCATGACTGGGACATTGTGCAGTACACCAGAAATTGACATATTGTAACTGACAGTATTTCAATTTAAAAAAAGAGAAAGAAAATACGGTTTTATGTCCATATGTCTTCCAAGTTGCTATAGGGCATCTATTTGATCTGAGAAACTGATTGCTCTTAGGCATGCAGTGTGACATCAGGATCGAAGTAGAGAGGAAGCTAAATAAAATAAGGTTCATAAGGAAAAGAATCTTACAAAGACTAAAATATCCTGGGGGTAAAATACACATATATTTTACACAAAATGATGTTCAATGTTAAAAAATCATAGTAAGAAACTCATATTCAAATCAGCACTGCAGATACAAAATTAAAATGGGACTCAATTCTGTGATTCCATTTTAAAATCTGCAAACTGGGAAGAAGGATCATCCCATTTTCCTGTGACTGGTCAATCAATTTAATGATTACAGTAAATAAAAAGTTCTTTTGTAAATGACTCTGTTAATGATCAACTTGTATTTGAAAAACACACTTTGGCCCTCTCCCTTTGCCCTTTCCCCATGCAAAAAGAAAGAGTATGGCAAACATTTAGAAATAGGACCTAGTGTTCGCTATGTCTTGATTCCTTAGACATAGCAATGCTTTCTTATAATACAGGTTATTACAATATCATCCAGGGCATCAGGTAAGCAGATTAAGTGCTTTGGAGTCTCTCTATAAATATCAACATCAGGCAAGAGTCTATGGCTGTTAAGAACTTGGTTCTGATCAGAACAGAATTCCTCAAAGTACTGTCTTCCTTTTGATCACATTTGCCCTTTTGGATGTGACTGCTGGTCTTGAAAGAATTTTCAGATAGAAGTGAAACAGCAAAAGGGGCTTACCCTGGGATAGCAACCAGCTGTAAACCTATTCTAGACGAGAGGTAAAGGGCTTCACAACTCAATCTACCACTTTAGGGTGATAGCAGAAAAATATTTTAACAGCGAGATCACCAACAAGCACTCCCCCACTTTCAGATGCTGTGCTGTTTCAGCTCAGAGTGACTATATGTACCTTTGTATCTTCACAAAGCATACAGTAGGCACTCATTTGTCAAATGTAGGAAAAACCCTCATCTGTCCAAAGATAAATCTCAACTGAAACAGATGAGAATAAAATCTGCATTGGCTGCATGTGAAATGAAATGAACTTTACTCCCCTACATACGTGAGAAACTTACATTGTCTCATTTCTTTAAATATATTTTTAAAAATTGCTTATTTACACAATAAAAACAATGTTCAACATCAGAAAACATACTTCTCTAGTTTAGAACTATTGGGATTAGTCTCAGAAGAGTTCATCTGATTAAATTTGATATTAGGTGTCTCTCAGATTATTCTGTGGATAATCTGATGCCTGAATACCCTTCAGCTGTAAAACAGTTCCTCTGGCCTTTATTCAAGGTCCAGAGAGAGAAGATGGAAGTGGACTGAGATAAAAAGGACAGTTTTGTCCATGACCATGTAGTGGACAGATTCAAGACAGAAATATGAGACAGAAAGGGCCCTTCTGCAACAGACTAAGTCTTTGATGTGGGTTAAATTAATTTTCCTCTCTGAGCCTTGATTTTCTCAACTCTAAGACAGATTCATCCTAGAATCTTTTAGCTCCAATGTTGTATGACCTGGTTTTAACTTAATAGATGTGCAAACTGAGTTGCTTACTAATACATTTTGCTGGAGGTTTGTCAACCCTTAGCAAATCAGAAGCCAAAGATGCTCCACTTCTTACTCCACATGTATACTTGAGGGAGAAGCTACTGGAGACTGGGGATCTAAAAAGGCCCAAGTGAAATTCTCATTTTTGGCTGGAGCAATGCCTATATGTAATTTAATAATTTAAATAGTGTCTAAAGTATGATAGAGTGTTTTGTTGTTGTTGTTGTTTTTATTCTTTTCTTCTGACACTGCACACTGGAATCACCCAATGAACTTTGTTTTACTGCTGCCCTAGTCCTAACCCCAGAGATTCTGTTTAATTGGTCTAGGTACAGCCTAGGCATCAAGACGTTTATAAGCTCTCCAGGTGATTCTAACCAGAGGAAAAGGTGACTATTGGCATAGAGCAGTAGTTCTCAAACTTCAGTGTGCATCTGTCACCTGGAGGGATTATTAAAACACAGATTGCTGGGTAGGTCTAGGGTGAAGCCCAAGAATTTGCTTTTCTAACAAGTTCCCAGGTAATACTGATGCTTTTGTCCAGAGACCTCACTTCGGGAATCACTGCCAGTGAGGAAATATCATTGATGGTGGCACCCAAAGTCCTGAGTTTAAATCCTGATTCCACTATTACCACCTATGTAATCTTAGGAAAGCAATCATTCTTTTCTTTAGTGTCTTTTTAACAACACTTAGTCCTCAGAGCTGTGAGGCATGAAGAAATAGTGTTACCAGTCAGGGTTCAGTTTAGTACCTGGCACAAAATGCAGTAGCAAGTATTAATTTCCTTTTTCCATTATATAAGGCTAGGTGGTGTGATTAAGTTAAATCAATAGCACTGGTTAAAATCTGGTGGGAAAAGGAAATAGAGATGATTGAAGCAATGTCTTCTCAGAACTATATGTAGAATATAGGATGATAAATATAGAGAAGCGTTTTAAGCATATGGTCTTTCTTAAAAGTATTTCATTCAGTTTTTAACACTTTGAACACAGTCATTTAGCTGGTAGGAATATGAGATGCAATTGACAAAGTGTCAGGAATCTTAGATTCAATCCATAAAGACCATAAATCTTTTAGTGACCTACAATGGACTCCAATACTTCATCTATGATAATTTTGTTTTCTAGAGAATCAGAAATAAGAATTAACTAGCATACTTGCCTAAAACTAACATATTGGCCTTTAAATATTTAATTCCAGAGAAAACCTAAATTATTAAAGTGCTTCAGAATCACCATTTGATTTTATCAATCAAAGCAAAACTTCTACCAACGATGGGATAGGACAGGTGTTTTTATTTACATATACTAGGAAACAAAAAAGCAAAGAGCTCTACTCACTGCTTGCCATTTGCTTCCTTTTGTATGTCTCAAGGTCCTTTCAGGAGTTAATGTCCAAACCTGAGATGAACGCTAGGAGGGAAGCTGGCCCGCTGCAGAAGCTGCTGCATAATCCTTCAGATACAGGGAAGGCACCAGCGGTTGTGTCTCCTCAGTGGGGCTGGTTGAGGTGAGAACTGGAATACTGTCAGTGTTTCTCTGTGGAGTCTAGGAAATGCAGTTGTCTGAGTCTCAGAGGTGCTGAACAGTTCAGGTCCAAAGGCATAAATCATACTAGCATTGCTCAAAACAGAATTTTTCTCATACCAATAGGTGACCCAGAGGCAAAGTCTTGCTGGGGTTTTTATTTTTAAAAGCCTTCCCTTTCCACTCTGGCCCGATGCCACCATATGACAGCTTTCTCTTTCTGAATTCCTAAAACACGTCTTTGTCACTGCATCATATTCTGAATAGTACCATTTCCTCCATTATTCTTCTCAACTATTACTTAACCTGATGATAGACTTTTAACTTCTCATCTATTTGTGAATTCTCTTAACTAGACTGTGAGCTCCTCAAGGGTCCTTAACTTGTCCCTTTCCTCTATGGAACTTTCTCAAGTGTCCCGATACTTGGTAATGGTGCCCCTTTTGATGTCTGCAGTATAAATTTGCTCTGCCTATGCAGGTAATTATCTATTATTTTATGTGTGTAGGTGTTCTCTTCCTATCTGGAACCAAAAAAAAAAAATCCCTTTAGGATGAAGGCTATGTGTTTTGCTTCTCTGGCAAAGTCTTAACAAAGCTCATGTCCAGTCAACGTTTATAATATTTGTACCAGATCATCCATGCTAAAAAATGGATACAGCCAACTGCCTGAGGAGAAGTCTTCATAGTCTTTCTGTCAAGATTATATAAAGTCTATAGTCTGGCCAATATATTTAGAGGATGGAAATGGTTTTCTTTTTTCTTTTCTTTGAGTAAAAGTAGATTTAATTAAAGAAGTGTACACTTCACAGACAGAGTGCAGGCCATCTCAGGAAGCAAGAGAAAGGCCAAGGCCGGGGATGGGGGGCGGTTAGAGTAGAATTAGGTACCTACTCCATAGACAGAGTGCGGGGAGTCAGTGTTCCAAGCAGCGGGGTTCACCTGAGAAATATGGGGCAGAAGGGAGACCTCCCTCTGGCTTGGTCCTGAGGCAAGCTCCCATGGCCAAGGGCAATCATTTTTCTTGGTGAGTGTCCTTTTTGTGAGGGGTCCCCAAACTGGACTATTGTCTGGAATTTAGTGAGCAAGTCCCTTCCCAACAAGGGGATAAGGCACTCAGGCATGAGCCAAAACTGATGTGCAATGGTAAAATTTTCTAGCAGGCACTTGGTTTGGGGCCTTCTATTGATCCCATTACACAGGATTGGGAGAACAAGGGTCCAGGGATATCAGTTAGCACAGAGTAGGTGGCTCCTGTATCTAATAAGAAAAAACTTTCTTACCTGCCACATCAAGGGTTACTGAGGCTCCTCTAGAGAAATGACCAGGTGTCCTTTGGAAGCCAGGGAGTGTCAGCCAGCAGGGCCCATCAGTCTTCGGTCCTCTGGGCCATCATTGGTTTGGGAGACCCAATCCCCCTTTGGGACTAGGGGCAGTCCCTCTTTCAGTGGCCTTCTTGTTTACATATCAGGCAGGGGCCCGGTGGACTTTTCCTAGTCATGGGGCATTCATCCTTCCAGTGGCCCGCCTGGTTGTACTTGAAACAGGTTCCTTCTCAGTGAGACAGTGGCTCTGATCCAGGTGTCCTGGATCCTGTTCGTGTCATGGGTCTTTGAAAGGGAGGGTAACCCTGGGGTAGTGTAGGGATTAGGGCTGCTACTAACAATTGTGCCTTTCACAGTTGTCCCCAAATCCTTCTTGCCACTTCAATCCTGCCTCTATTGTTAAATACTCCAAATGCCAGATCCATGGGCTAATTAATGAGGGCCTGGGGTCCCACAGCTGCCCAGATGGGGTGTTAGGGGCAGATGATCATGAAGACTGTGCCCTCTCAGAGTCGGGGGAGGTAGGAGTTCCCTGTTGTGGACCTTGGGGAGGTGGACCCATAAGAGGGTCATCAAAAACATTGAGCTCCTGTAGAGGAAGGTGTTTTGAGGGGATGCGAGCCAGGCATACCCAGCAAGAGTTCCTTAGACCTGGGTCTTGGAATAGGGTCAGGAACATCTGGACGTATGGGACGTCCCCTAGTTTACCTCCCCTTTTACAAAACAGGTCCAGCTGTAAGATGGTACTGTAATAACCCCATTTTGGGGCCAGATCTCTTGATCCCCTAGCTCGTATTGGGGCCATGCAGTATTGCAAAGGAAAATTCAGCCTTTTTCCTTAAACTATCCTGTCTAAATCTCCCCCAGTTAGCAAATTATGAATCATAATGGGGAATCCTTTGGGATGCTTATGGTCATCCCCATTTTGGTTAGGATGATGTGCCCATGAGCCTGAGAGAGCTCCTTCAGATTAGACAAGGAGAGAAGCAAGGGCCAGTGGGAGAAGAGGTGTCCAGAGTCCCAAGGCCTAAATTCTTTAGAGAGGGAAGAAGGAGACTCAGGCCTTGAGTCAACTAAATTGGATTACCTTTATCTCTGAAAGGAAAAAAGAAACAAATAGAGCAGAAGGGTAGGGCTGGAGTGCCTTACCAGGAGGTGGTCCTTGTGATGCTGAGGAGGGGCACCTGTTCACAGAAGTAAAAGAGGCAACACTCAACCTGCTGGCAAAGCAAGCAAAGGCATTCAAGGATCAACAGATGGTACAGATAGTCTAAGTCAGGGCAGGGTGAAGAGGGGATGTGTACAGCCACGATGCTTCCTAGGTCAGAGATCCACAGGCCCACTGAAGGGGAGTGCCTGCCAACAACTCCCACTCAGGGCTGCAATGAGGCCAAAAGCCCCGAGAACTCAGGGAGGGCTGAGCCACACATTTTTAAAGGGGCACTCCCAGAGTTTCACCAATCTGGGCCCCCTCATGCAGTTCCTGCATCCTGGAACTGGACCGAGACTAAGACCAAGTACAGAGGAGCAACTGGGCTCGAGGAGCCACTGGGCTTGAGGAGCCACAACTCACTCAATTATGTTGTCAATTACTTGCCACTTAGTCTTAATTTGGAGGTCTGGGTTGTTGCCTTCTTGGATCTTCTCAAGTCCAAAGAGATAGAGCGAAAGAGGAGAATGAGAAAAGACTGAGGAGAAAAAAGCCCTGGGCTCGGTGGGCTCCTTCGCGGCTAGAGATATAGTCTCTGCCAGATCCTGCAGGCAGCGCTGGCTGCCACCGAAGGGGCCACTTGAATCTGCATGGCATGAGAGAAATCCCCTGCCATGCTCTGAAAGGAGAAGAGCCAAAGCCCAATAGGTGGATAGGTGGATCAAGATTATGCCTTGGAGGTCTGTTTTGTTTTGTTTTTTTCTTTTTTTCCCATTTGTCCCTTCATGGTTACCAAAAGATGATACAGGAAAATAAGTGGGGCACAACAGGATGGCCAAGTCCCAGTCCTCAGCTGAGTCCCTGGGAGGCACCCCGCCAAGTGAGGGTCCTTGGCTTTGTTCAGGAAAGAATTAAAAGTGTGAGCCATAATTGAGTAAAACTAGATTTATTTAGAGAGGTATACACTCCGTAGACAGAGTGTAGGCCATCTCAGAAGGCAAGAGAAAGGCCAAGAGGTGGGCCTGGAGAGGGATGGTTAGAATAGACATAGACACACACTCCACAGAGTGCAGGCTGTCTCAGAAGGCAAGAGAGAGTAACTGGAAATGGTTTTCTTAAAAATTAGCCTTGGTTCAGGTCTCCTTAGTGCTTTAAAACCAACCTTCAATACCACATGAACGGGAGGGCTCCCACCTCATTAGTATTCTTGGTATTCCCTGACATCCATTAATCCACACCCTTCCCTCAAATGTCCCCACAAAACAGCCACCAAGCCTCCTTATCCCCGAACACAAAACTCTTTTCTTCCCCTTCACTGCAAAATGGCTTATTCATTAACAGCCACAACCAGTGTTTAGAGCCTTAAACAAAAATTAGCAATCTAAACCCTTTTTCTTTAACTGAACTGATGCAGAGCTGACCTCATGCCCATCCTGACAAGAAGCAGTCCTTTCTCTCAGATTTTGTCTGTTAACAGAAACAGGAAAGACCAGTAAACAGTCTGAGGTGCCACTTTGGAGACACTATCTTTTTTCATTTTAGGATTTTTTTCACTGGGTTGGTTTGGCCCCATCACCACAGCTCTGACCAGTTATTCCAGGTGCTCCTTTAACAGGTACTATTTAGTCACTACGGTAGCTCAGAGATGAGTAAGATTTATCTTCACATCTCCCAAGTTTTTTAAACAGACTGACTTGCACAAAGATGGATCATGGCATTTGACCTCAACTTCACCATAGCTATTATGAGAAGAAATATTGTTCTAAGATTTTTTAATTAGTTGCCTCAGTTTAAATGTCTCAGATTGGGCATCCTCTTTTGAGGCTCACTCTCACTCCCATTATGTATCAAATTCTTCAATTAAGATTATTCCTTAATCCCTCACATCAGAAACCAGAGCTGCTTTCCATCACTTCAATTCTCTAAAAGGCATCACTACTATACTATCATATATGCATATGATATGTGTGTGTGTGTGTGTGTGTGTGTATATATATATATATATATATATATATATTTTTTTTTTTTTTGCTTTTTAAAAGAAGTAGAAATGCTCTTCTCATTTGCTTTTGTTTGAAACAAAGTAGGCACCCAAATAGGTAATTAGAAATTAAATAAAGGCCACAAAAACTTCCCAAGGAAAATCATTAAAAAGAAAAAAATCCCCTCTTCCTCTTATTACAGCCGGCCCTGGAGGCATGCCAGCTAAGAAAAAAGGAATCGACCACGGTGATGGGAAGACTGGACCTCTCCCTTTCAGGGTTGTAGCTGAACTTCAATCGGCGGTCCTAGTAAAATATATAAATCTTCATTCATTCTAAGCAAGTCTTCAGCCTTCCTTCCAACAATGCCTTTGCTCTCCCACCAGAACACATGGATTTAGAGATTTGGAATAGCAAAGTTCCGGTTGGGTAGCAGTCTCTTTAAATAAATCGCGTGCTGGCTATGTAGAGAGAGGGAAAGTCATGGGAGAATGGCAGGGGAGGAGGGTGAGAGAAAGAGAGAAATGTATCTTCTTCCTTGGGAGCACTGGAAGAAAGCAAGCTTTTCAAAGTCGTTGCCGGTATCTCATGAAGGCCCAGGCTGCTACCACGGTGAGGGCAAACACTGACACCAGCACCACAGCTGCGGGAACAGCATTTGACTCCCCTTCACTTCGATGTCCTAGAGGCCCATTCTGCACCTGTATCTAGAAGGGAAAGACAAATGACCAGTGTGTGTTCAACACAACTGAAATGTCCAGGTTGACATGTTACCCATGCCTACAGTCTCTATGCCACACCACCCAAAGCTGTAAACCCCGCGCACTACTGAGCTGAAGGAGTCCTCTCTGTTTGTCCTGAGTTAATCCATCAGCGTCACCCATTCTTTGGAAACAAAATAAGTCTGATGGCGAGGCATTTAATCTTATTGTGCAACTGACCTAAAGGCACCCCTGAGGGTAAGTCAGATAACCTCCTTCTATTTCTGAACTGTCGCCACCAAGCCATATGTGTATCATACCGGGAAAATGAAGATACGAGATGAAGCCTACTGATCCTATAGGGAACCTGGAAATTACCGGGCAGGGGCAGTAAACAGTCTAGAAATGTTAACTGAGAAAAATTATCAGTCATCAGAGTACAATAAGAGTAGATCTGAACAATGTTAACACATGTGCGATGACATTATTTAGAAACATTTTCCAATTCCCAAAAGGCACCCACTCCCTCCTAAGATGGCGTCCTGTCCTTCATCTCTTGTTCTGTAATACTAGGCAAAGATAAAGGTGAAACCCATATGGAATGGAGGTGGAAGACTCAAAGGTGAATAGGAAGAAATAAATCATATTCAAATGGTTACATTTTTCCATTGCCTAAGCACTCCCTTTTGAGGCTGGTGGTTTTTCTTCATTTCAGTCAATTTTTTAAAGGCAGCCTTTCTTAACATCAACTTTTAATAGCTCACTTGCAGCAACTGTGGTGCCATCTCATTTTGGTTAGATTTAATCTCCTCATTGCAATCCACGGAACTCTGACCCCCTTGTTCTAAAAGACAAGACTGAATAAACAACCTTTTCTACCCTATATCCCTTTACATCTTTCATTCATTTCTTGATGAGGCGTCCTGAGAGAGCATACTCAGTAGAAAGACGTGGTTTTCAGGGCTAGGTCACTTCCTTGGCCAGAAGAATCTGTTTTATTAGGAGTTATTTATGGACCTTTCTGAAAAAATGGACTTTGGAAATCATCTCCCACAAGCCTTCAAAAAGAACCCTAATCATGTCCAAAGAGTATGCCTATATTTGCTTCCCTTTATCCCCTGCATAAATTCTCCCATGCTTTAGAAACAAAGAAGAGCCCAGGCAGAAGCAGCTGATTACCAACACTATCTTCTATCAACCTGTTTTCTAATCCAGCATACCAAGATTCTGCTTGCAACCCTGGCTGTTTTCTCAGATATCTTTCATGCCGTGCCCTCTCCTCTTTTGTACTATCTCCTGTTGAACTCTTCTTCAGCCTTTGAAGCCTCACTGAGGAGCTCAGTGAGGCAAAGACGGTATCAATTTAAGGGGGAGTAACATTAAAGGCACAATGAACCTGTGCTGTAAATGCATTCCAAAGCCCTTTGTGCCATGGGAGGAATTCTGTCCACCCAGGCTTCTCTTCTCATCATCCAAATTATAAAAACTAGGGGTAGGTGCTGCCTTGACCAAAATCTGAACCCCATCTCCTTTGAGAACTAGAGCTTTGGTCAAGAGGGTCACCAAATTGACAAGAAAAGGGTTCATGGTGGTGACAGAAAACAGCATACAGTGGGTATCAAAAAACCCACCACCTGGGCACCTAGAGTTTCATAAATAAGAATGTTCAAGGGCAGACATGTTTCTTTCCCTACTAAGAAATACAGTTGATTCTGTCTGTATTTTTCCCCCCATTTCTTTTCATTTGATTGTCAAACTTTCTCTTTAGAACACATTGTCTTGAAGCTAGGGCCTGGGTTGCAAACATACTGTTTGGAATTTCCTTTAATGATAAGCAGAGGTTTCAGAAAACACCTGCCTGTGCAAGACAAGCTCTTTGAAAGAGTGAGGGTAAAAAAACAAAGAAAGAAAGGAAAAAGAAAGAAAGAGTGAGGGTGAAAGGAAAAAAAAACCCTAACACACTACTGAAGATTATACCACAGGATTTATTCACAACAATAGTAGAAAAGCCTGGTGGCTGCAAATGACACCTACCCTGTGCTGCACTCTCAGGGACACAGCATAGCCTGCATTACGAAAGAGGTCTACAGCATCCTGGTGCAGCAGGTTCTTGAGGTCTTGACCATTTACCTGTCCAAAAACAGCAACGGAAAGTAGTAAGACAGCTAGAATGTGAACACTCATAAGTCAAAGATTTACTTTCATGTGATCAAAGATTTAAACAACCAACTCCTACCGAGCAAATTCCAAGGGCTAGGAGAACAGGTAATGTTACTTCGAACTCAGAGTAACTTTTTTCATTTTCAAAGCTAGGTTTTCCTAGAACTGAGGTTGCACTGGCCATCTAAAGAGCACCTAAGTTTAAAAACAAACCAAAAAAAGGAGTCTCTCCTTTCTCTTAGCTCCTACTGCCTGTCTTGTTTGGACACGTGGTATTCTATTAACTTGTGTTTGTATGTCTTCCAGGAGCAACAGCCTGCATCCCTGCAGCTAGCATGCTCTTCCAGGCTACCACTCTACCCTTTCTATATCTAATCCCTGGCATTGCCAGCTTTCGCTCTGGAAATATAACTCCTGGAAGCTCTCCCACCATTTAGTCTGATGTGGTACAAACCTACTAGCCCCTTTTATTGCTCTTGTTCTATTGTGAACAATTTCCCTTCATTCCACGGATACTCCTACCCTCCTCAAATTTACTAAAAACCGTATTTCTGTGATGATACAACTTCTAAAGAATGTTTCAGTGAAGGTGAGTCCTGACGCTTAAAGGAGAGAGCTGTGAAGCATTCAGGTATTAATACTTCTCAGTGTCAGGAGTGACACCGGCCACAAGTGTTATCTAGTCTATGCTGCATTCAGTGACACAGCATAGCCCACTTTATGCAAGATCTACGTATCTTTTATACACGTCTGTGTCAGCAACGGCAACAGCAGCAAGAACATCTAATGTATTTTTTGGTAGGTTCTGTGCTATATGCTTTACATACATTATCTAATTTAAATACTCACAATAATCCTATGAGGTACATACTGTTTTTATCTTACTTCCACGGGTGAAGAAACTGAAGCTTACCAAGGTTAGGTAACTTAACCCAAAGTCACAGTAAGTGTAGCAGTTAGGGCTATGGTTTTCACAGCCCGGAAGAAAGACTAAAGTGCTCTTGCATTTTACTGTTCCTTCTGCACTATTATTCCTTCACCTTGACTCACCAACCATTCTTTCCTCAGCCGAAGCTCAAGCCATTGACTTATTCAACCTTCTCATCTTCCTTGTCACAGTCTTCCTTCTCCAAAGAGGTTCATAATTGTCTCTCCGTTCTATTTCCTGCCAATAACCCTGACTGAACTAATCTATCAGCACTTTGGCCTTATAAATTGTCTACCTTCCCAAATTAAAGACTTCCAGCTCTAGTTCATTCTAGTCACCAACTGGCATAAGCCTTGGACTACAACATTAGGCATGCTTCAGCCCCAATATCTCAAACTCCTTAAAAAAACAAAACAAACAAACAAAAACCCTGACCATGATTTCTACTCTCTTCACAATTCCTATGCCTCTGTGAATTTCCTCTTTATCCTCATCAGAGCCTTCTACACATCTAAGAGCTCCTGTTATTTCAACAAAGCACTTGGAAAACTATTAGAATCCCTTATCCACATGATCTTCTGCCATCTTTCCAGTCCTGGGCAACATAATGCATTTACTTTCCTTATCATCATTGAGTTTAATATTCATAGAGAAAGATACGTAGTCACACTCTCCACCACAGATCCATGCTAGCTGGCTCCTGTTGTACCCTTACAATCCTTCTCATCCGGTGAGCTCCCTAATAAATATGCAGTGCTAGCTGTTTAAGACCTTTTCTACCATCAAACCCCAACTCCAACCCCATCTCTCTTCTCAGCAGATTTCTTCGCCTTATCTTTCTCGAGAATGTTGAGAACTTTTGACAAACACTCTCTCCACTTTCCTTCCTTTCCCCTCAGAGTTTCTTGATATCCTTAGTGCCGCTTTCCCCTTATTTCTGAATTAGATCTATTTCCTTCGTCAAGGCTAACCCACTTACTAGTGCTCTCGATCATATTCTTTGCAGCCTCCTTACAGAACTTAAGCAGTCACTTACTTCTCTTGATTCCTAAGTTATTACCACTTTCTGCTCCTTCTCAACTAAAATCATCTATTAAAAAAACACTAATATTTCTTGGAGCCCACCATCACCCTCCTCCCACCTTCTCTCCTCTTTCAATGCAAATCTTTTTGAAAGAACTGTCTGCATGCACTGTCCCCACTTCCCCAGCATCCATTTACTCTTTATTTCCTTGTGTTCTCAGTACATGGGGGGGGGGGGTAGGGTAGAGGGGAGCACATGCTGTCCTGCTAGTCAGCAGTAATTTCCAGTCACCAAGTCCTATAGCCCTTCTTTGGTCTTCAGACCATCTCCTCCCTGTTGCAGTTCTCTTCTGTCTTAACTTATGAACACTTAGATTTCTTGAACTCTTCTGCATCCCTTCCTTTCTTTTTAATGTAAGTAAATACAAATATTCCTCAGTATCAGCAGTCCTCTGTTCTCTTCTCTCCCATGTTGACTTTTCACAACTCCAACTATAATCTGCACGACAACTCCCTCACTTTTATCCCTACTACTACTTTTGGATTTGCTGATTTCCTGCTGGGTACCTGTATGGGATATTCTGCTAGATCCTAACTCAACATATCCAAGGCCTCTTCATTATTTCCTACAAAACCATGCTATACCAGCTGACTTCCTTCTTATTCCCACTACCATTCCTTCAGACTAAATTTTTGGTAATATTTTAAAACTCTCTCCACTCTGTCAATTTATATACATGCAATATATCACCAACCCCTGTAGTCTAACATGATGACATTCCTCATATGCTATTTTCTTTCTGTTGCCTCTCTCTTTAGGTTACGAATACTCTTAGCTGAACTACTGTGATCATCTTCTCTCTGCTGTACGTTCCCCTGGGTCCTTCCCCATTCTAACCTTCAAACCCTAGGTCCCCAGACCAACCTTCCTAAAGTACATTTTTGTTCATACCACATTACTGCTCAAAACCAAAAACCAAACTGGGAGCAGGGGAAGAAAGAGTGCATGCCCAATTTCTCATTCTGGTATGCAAAGTCCTCCAGGAAATGACACCAACCTACCTTCCCAGTTTAACCTTTCAGCATTCCCTTTCACACTTCCTGTGCTCTAACTAAGTCATACAACTCACTGATCCTAGGACATAAAACATATATTCTTACCCTCATACCTGTGTTACCTCAACTTCATACCTCACTTAACTAGCCCATATGATAACCATATTTCTCATTCTGAAGAAATAGATACTTTTCTCTCAGGGGCAGACAAATAAGTCAGTGACACAGTCTTGTCACCGAATGCCAAAGATGTCATAGCTTCATATCAGAGCCAAGTTTCATGGAATGCAAGTGGGAGAATGCAAGTGGGAGAACTGAGTCACTACATGACAATCAGTGACAGGAATACTGAGCTCAAAGTAGTATCTGACCAACAGTCAGTACTCACTGCCAAGAGACCCTGTGTATTTATTATCATGTCTGGAGCTGCCTATTCATTTTATATGTACTAACTTATTTCACCTTCACAACAGTCCTGTATATTTTGTAAGTAATAAAACTAGAGAGGCATACAGAATGGAAGTAGCAAAACTAGGATTCAAACTCAAGCAGCCCAGGCCCCAAAGCTTCACTTAAAAACACTAAGCTTTAGAAACTTACATTTTAGGCAAGGATTTTATTCCAGCAACCTATTGCTATCCACCACACTGATGTTGCAAACTGAATTTTTATTGGTTTTGCAGTTTCATTTTTATCTAATATGTTGTACATTAAAAAATTTGAGTTGTGTAAAAATACGAGATATTTATGTTAGTATTTTTATTCATTTTTATATACTGAAATAGCATTCATATTTTCAAAAAAGCAATTTATTTAAATGCCACTTCTTTGACCTGGCCTTTCCAGATAACTGCGCTAGATGTGATCGATTAACTTAACTTTGATTCTCCATACTATGTAACTACCTTAAAGCTCAAACTGAGCTCTGTCTTCTAACACTTTACATTCTACTGTAAATAGAGAGGTTGGATCTCAACTCATGATTATAACACCTATAATACCTGAATAGTGCTTTGAATAACACTCGAGTGTAATAAATTGATTTCCTGAGGTTTGGCCACAGAGTACAGCCTGCAAAAGCCATACCTACACAAAGCTTGGTGGACATATTTATTGATATAACACGAAGCTGAAAGGCCTGAACTCTAATAGCAGCTCTACCTGCCAATGATTTGGTGTGTCATCCTAGTCCTCATGTGAGTTTCCTTTTGCTAACATGGAAGGAAGACATTGGATGACATCAGGCAGAAGAAGGGCAAAGGGCACAGGGCAGTTAAAAAAAAAAAAAAGACCCAAACAAGAGGCCTTTTAGAAATGCAAAGGGAATTTCTTTTTAAAGTATCATTTCTTATCCTTTGCCCAAGGTAAACCATCCCCATAAAACAAACTAGGATTCTTTCTTCCCTGACAATATCATCTCTCTACTCCAAAGCCGAACTTGCTTTCCAATATTTATCTCCTCTAAGTATTTTTACAGATCCCAGCTCATATAAACTAACCTCCAAGTTCTGTAGATTTTGCCCTTAAGGTGGAATTAACTCTGTCACCATCCTTACTAACACAGACCAGAGATTCTCAAAGTAGGGTCACAGGATCAGCAGCATTAACTGGGAACTCGTTTAAAGTGCAAATTATCAGGCCCCATCCTAGCAATCTGAGCTTTAACAAGCCCTCCGGGTAATTCTGAAGTTTGAGTTAGCTGTAACCTAAACTGTCTGCAAGTTTTCTCCATACCCAGCTTACTTACCCTATTTAATACAGTCTATGCATTCACGATTTCATCAGTGATTTTCAATTTTCAGAGTAGTAATTTTTCAAATATAGGTCTGCTGATCTATTATAGAAGCTAGTGAAGTCAATCAGTGGGCCTAGACCAGTATTTAATTTCAAAAAGGTGAAATTAGAAGAAGACACGACATAGAATGCATCACATATAGAAGAGGTAAGTATTATTTTGTTTGACTTTGCGTCCATGGTGTGTGGGTGTGCACGTGTGGGCACAAGCACCTGAGTGTATTTCCTATTACAGGTCAAAATGTTTCAAAACGTTTGAAAAGCATTTGCCTACAGCAGTGCTTCCCAAATTTTATTCACAGGCTTACCCAAGGATCTTGTTCCAATGCAGATTTTTATCTCACCGGGTCCTGGGAAGGTTCCTGACACTGCACTTGTAACAAGCTCCCAGGTGATGGCCAGATGGTCTTTGGTGCTCACTTTTAGTACCAAGAGCTATTCAACTGAGAAACAGAATACTTACAATACTGCTACACTTGCTACTTCGGTTTCCTTAACTCATGGCATTGTAAGTTGTATTAAACCTGAGGTATGAAGATTTGCAAAACGCTAGAAAATTCTGCTGACTGAATAGTCAAGAGTTGGGATGGTGGTATTCTAGTTAACCGATGGGGAGACATAATTTTTTGCTTTAACTATGGCTATTATCAGTCTTATTAAAAACGAGTTTCCTATTTCCTGCCTTAGGAAAGGAGTAAACTGAGTTAAAATTAGTTTTCTTTGATGATGAATAATTTTGAACTGCCTTAGGATACTCTAACATCATCTTAGGATAGTTATGTAGTTAGGATCCTAAGATAATGTTAGTTACTGGAGCTCTAACTATAGAATAACATAAATGTAACAATGCAGAGAATGAATGGGCTCAATTTAATAAGCACTGACCTTAGATCATACTCTGGATGTTTTCATTTTTCCCCAAGATCTTGAAATGAATTACAATTTGGGGGAGGGCAGAGACCAGTCTTTCATTTTCTTTTAATTTTCCGTAACACCTGGCACAGTGCTCTGCAGGCCATCAAACAATTAATAAATGCTGATAACTACTCAACTCTTTCATTCACCAAATTAAGAACTGTGTTGCAAGAGAATACGAAAGGTAGGTGACTAACAGTCCAGTCCATGCCATTCTGTTATATAACGGGTTTGGCCAAAATGGAACATCAATCTGTACCCTGTAATAATCAGCTATATCACCTTGAAGTTACGAGCTTCATTAAACATGCAGAGTTCACTGAGAGTTGACTATTCTTGACTATCTACCTCTCTTCATTTAGGCAGACACACAGGGGAAACGAGAAACCTAGATAGTTTATTTTTAACAAAAATAAAATTTCCCCAGGTTCCCTGGTAACCTACAAAAGTATTAAACCATCCTCAAAAAAAAACCATCCTCACCATCACACACACAAAAGTGAGCTTTGGGTGAGGAATTTCTAAGCCCTCATCTCAACTTCAGGTCTTTTCTTCTGTTGGTAATATCTGTTTTTACTTCATGATTGTCAGCTGCAACAGGGTCTTACAAATCATTTACATTCATTAGTTAAAGAAATGTCTTTCTTTTTTTTTTTCCTCAGTTTAAAACCATCCACAGTGATCACAAAAAATTAAGTTTCACTTTTGATGAGGAAGGAGAAACTGCACAATTTATCATGAAGTTATTTAATTTTAGAACTTGAAATTAATATAAAACATGGGCATTCTTTAGGGAGGAATGGAAAGATTAAATAGTCAATAATAACTCACGAGAGATCTAGATCACTTAATGCTTCCTCTATGAGTTACCGCAAACGGGTATGTACTAAGGAAAGGGCGTATTCTTAGTCTGATTATCTAGCAACAGGTAAAAGAAAGAGTTGGGGCAAATTTTACAACATAGAAGAGTGACCATGCGAAGAGGATAGAGAAGCCTGTAAAGAATAAATGGGAATATAGGCTAATAAATATTTTAGCATCATTTTATAGACTCCAAAGCCAATAAATAAATGAGCACTTAAGTAGATCAAAGAGATAAAGTGAGCTCAGAAACAGATGGAACCATTAGTAAACCTAACAAGTTCACTTAAGGATAGAGGAGAATAGGATGGTGAGGCAATATTTCTTAAGAAATGGGATCTAGAATTTGAATTCTGGAGCAAACTCTTGGAAGGGAAACTGCAAGCAAAGAATATAGCCCTAGAGAGAATGCAGAGAATACGCTGGCTTTTCCCTCTTGCATATGCTCCAACCTTTTCTCTTTTCTCTGTCTTTTTCCTTTCCCTCCATATCTGACTTCTATTTTTGCCTTTTCTCTGGCATTTCTCCTTCTCTTCTTTCACTTATCTTTTCCTTAATTGGCCAGAACACAGACTTGAATCATTCTTCATAATATGTCATATATATTTGTAGTATTTAGTATCTTGTAGAGATCTTTGTAATACTTCTTTTATTTCTCGTATTTTGATAAAGTAAAATCCTCTTTACCATAAGTTTTAAAGTCAGATGAACTGAGTTTCTGAGACATCCACCTTTCTCTTCATTGACATTTATCTCCTAGCATACCCTTTTAAAAAAACTTGAGTGGCCTTCCAATAGTTTCTTTTCTCTATCAAGTGATGGCTCACATAAGGCTCCTTTTCTTGCTTTATGTCTAATAAATTCTCTCACATTGAGGTTTATGTCCTTTTGTTCCCTAATTCTACCCTTAACAGAAAAGACTAATTTCAGTTTTTATATAAAGTCATATATAAACTCTACTATTAACTCACCATGCAACTCCCTGTTTAAGATAACTAACCCTATTTCCATATTTACCTTTTAGGAGACAAATGGTATGCTGATTAAGAGTAAATGCTCCAAATTCAGCAGACCAAGCCCTCCGCCATTTACTTGTTGTATGACCTTGGGCAAGCTGTTTGACCTCACCAAGCCTCAGCTGCAAAACAGGCATAATAATTGTACTCACCTCATAGGGTTACTGTAATGTTAAATAAATTTGAAGTTCTTAGCACATCACTTGGCATATTAGTGTTCAAAAACGTTTAACCATTCTGATTTTTTAATAATTTACCTTTAACCAAAGATTTCTGAATAATATGCTCTCTTCTTAACCCTTATTTCAAGTCCCTCTTCACCATGGAGCCTGGTTCCCAATGTTCTGGAGAGAATGTGGTATGTGTCAAAACATTAAACTGTATAGTTTTTAACTACCTGCTATACTTTTATTTTAACAACCCATTTTCAAGTTTTCTTTAATGTATCACTTAAGCTGATTTCATGTTTTTAGAATGTCTTTCTCCTGGGAGCAACAGGAAATCATCTGCTTCTAAAGTTAGGCAGATTATCACTGCCTGTTTCTCACAGATGAATAAAAGAGGGGCTACGAGAAGCTTAATGGACTGTAAAGAGGCAAAACGATCAGTGAGCAGGACTGAGATGGGGCAGTACCATCCCTGATACTACTATTTATATTCCAGATTAGCCAACCTTTCTGGGTTGGCCTGAATTCTTAAATTGTTCCTTTGTTAAATATATGTTAAGCACTGTGCTAGGATGTAAAAGGTCAAAAAAAGATCTGGTCCCTGCCTTTGAGGAACTTCCACAAAATAAAACTAAGGGTTACTAAGTAGTAAGTGTCTTATTAGAGACTTGAGCAGAGTGAAATGGGAGCACAGTGGACAGATATCTAAATCAGACGGCATTCCAAATTTTCATCTTAATAATGAGGAAAAGGGTCTCTGAATCTAAAAGGACACTTAATTCCTACCTTCCTCTTTCGTCTCTTTTGGAGGGAAGGAAGACACACTTTAGGGGTTTAATCAACGAAAGGGAAGTGATAAAGTACAATAAAAGAATAACTATAAGTGTGGGTTTTAAGTCTCTTCCCCTCATATCAATCCCTCACCCTCCCTGTTTCATGTTGTTTGAAGTTAGGTAAATACCTTCACATTCTGGACTTAATTTGCCCTATCAAGTGAAGTAACATCCTCCATGCTCTATGGTAGGGCTGGAAAAGATGACTGATCAAGGTCCCTCCCACTGAACGCTACAATCTGGGTATTTCCAGATCTAAAAAGGCAGGCAGGAATCTTCCCAAGGAAGGGGCTGGGATAGGAACTAGGGTCTAGGGACCAAGGGACAGTGAAGGAGGCCGAAGCCAGTTCTCACCGAGAGGATCTTATCACCCTCCTGGAGCCGCCCATCCAGGGCTGCAGCACCATTTTCTTTGATGCGGCTGACGAAGATGCCACTGTCCTTGGAGACATACTGCTGATCCGTCCCACCGACGATGTTGAAGCCCAGCCCTAAGAAAATCATGGAGGAGTTGTGAAGGAGACAGAGGTGAAGATGAAAGAAAGGGACTAGAGAAGATCAGGAAAAAGAGAAAGGAAAGGCCTTGTGGGGAAGGGAGGCTGGTGAGTCAAGACTGTGACGTAGCCGGTGAGTAGTCATGGCAAGGTCAGTGATTAGTATCAACAACAGAGGACAGGAGTACCCAGAGTTGCCCACTCAGACCAGGTAGGACTGAAAATAAAATAATAAATAAACACAGTGATCAACATGGTTTGTTGAATATAAAGAAAGACCTGTGCTGAGCTCAGCAAAAAGATAATGGTGATTCTTGTAAGATGTGCTTCTGCTCACCTTTGATTTTGATTCTGTTGGTGGTACCGGGAAGACCCAAATCTTGACTCTCCTGTTTAGCTGTGTTCACGAGAACAAGCTATGCTTTTAACTAATTGGTAAATGAACTGTTCCTAATTTAGTGGCAGACAGATTCCCAACTAAACCTTCCCCTCTGTACTTCTCCCAACCTTGAGGAGAGTTTGTGTATGGTGGTGCTTTGGAAGAAATCGTCTGGGAGTTCATTTATTTATTTTTTCCTAGTTTGAACTGAGAGGGTAGTACTGTAGGTGCTGGCGGAAAACCTGGGAACTATAAAGGTAACTGGTGCTTCGTGACAGGACTAAATCACCAAATTCACTCTCCTTTCCTTTTCTACCTCAAGTGCGAACAATCACATACTTGGGTGCACAGGCTGCCAAGTTTATTCACTATAGAAAACTGACTACCCGCTGATTAGCAAGGACCCATTTCCCTAGCCCCTAGCAACCACCATCCTATTCTTCACTTCTGTGAATGACCATTTTAAAACAGGTATGAAACTTCAGTTATGCAACATGGAAGTTCTGAAAATCTGATGTCCGACGTTGTGCCTATAGACTGTAATGGTGTTACTGGACACGTAAGTATCCGTTGAGAGTAGATCTCGTTTAAGTGTCCTCACCACAACAGAATAAAACTGAACTAAAAAAAAAAAAAGAAAACTGACTACCAAAGTACTATTTCCATGGACCAACCACTAAGTTGTGGAAGGATTTCATTTACAAAATGATCGTTATAAAGGGATTTTATCTATGCATTAAAAAGAAAAGGGGGAGAAAAGTAACTTCCCTAGGGCCTTCTTTATGTCAGGCACTGTAGAATTCAAAGCCACAGTGCAAAGAAAGGAGATAGTTTGGAAATAACGGAAAAGCAGAAATCTGGTGGCACAATTGGAAGGAACTGCCATAATCACTAGCCTACTACTGGTTTTAATAGAAAACCAGTACTTAAAGGGATACATATGTGGGCTTTCTAAAAAGCCCACATTGGTGGGACGAAAGCTTGTAAGTGAAGCTCACAATATCAACATCAGCACTAGTAAATCAATCTGTGCTTTAGGAAAACATATGGCCAAAGAAAGCAGCAGCAGGAAACATCTGATTTAAATAACATACCTCCTGTACAGAGTGTCTGCAGCTAGAGAATGCAAAGGATTTAAGACACAGGACAGTAAGAGCTACTACAGGCAGATGTCTATTTCAACTTCCTTAAAGGGTAGGGTATAAAAATATAAGTTACTAAATGGCTTCTCTCAGAAAACTCCTACTTTTTATCACAGTGGGTGGGAGGTGTTGGAAAGGGGATGGGAGGTAGTTGACCGCGATAAGATAGGTAAGATAAGATAGGTGGGGCCTGAAATAACTTCAAGACCCCGACAGTTTTGAGCAAGGGGGTTGAGGCCAACCAGCCTCTCTCAGTACTAGAAAAAAATATCTGGAGAAAATCTTTCAGTGAAATCCAACATCCTCACCAAACGCTAGCTGCCTCTGGGGATCTTGGGAACAGGAAGTATGTGTTAAGCAGTGGAATGTAATATAGTAATCAGAAAGAGAGGGGACTCTGCTACTGGTTATTTAAAGCTGCAGAACAGTGACTAAAAATGGAGAGTAGAAAAAAACTTAAATATTTTTTCTATACACAAGTATAGTCTACTCCTTTCCCTGCCCACCCCCCCACCACAATCACATTATATAGGCATGTTTATAACCATGCTTATTGCTACTTGAATTGTAAATGGACCATACCACTTTACATGAGAACTTCTGGACTGACACAAAGCCTCTTTCTTCAGCCACAACATTTACAAATTGAATTTACCTATAATTCAAAGCCTTGCTGCAATAACCGGGAGTCACTGAAGCACTAAGTAGCAAGATTACTAATTCAAACCTGGGCCCCAGAGATACCTACATAATCCTCAGTTCATTGGTTCATTAAAACCTATAGATCATTTACTGTGTGTCAGGCACTGTGTCATATTCTGAGGAAGACATAAAGCTAAACTGGACAGTCCCCTGCTTTAACAACAGAGAAGTATCCTTTTCCCTGTCCCTTTCAGATTCAGCAGAAGCAAATAACAGTTAGAAGACTGGTCACAAATTCAACTCCATAACTTAGATTTGTGGACTTAAACAAGTTAGTGTAACTCTGATCCTCGGATTCCTCTTCTGTAACATAAGGACGACAAATTCTGTCCTCTCTACTTCAAAAGGTAGTTACTAGGCTCCAATAACATAAAATCTAGAAAAAAAAAAGTCCTTTATAAACTATAGCAGTTGCCATATTGAGTAGCTTGCACTAAGAGTCATTGTCCATAAACTAGTAGTGCCTGCTACAGCCCCAAATTAGTCTGATGGAGAAAGGATGAAACACATACAAAGTACAAATGTGAAAAGTCCTGAAATATAGGAAAACAAAGAGATTAAAAAGTGTTTTCATCTATTAATAGAACAAGACTGGTTTGAAACTCAGACTTACTGACATTCAGGATGTCTGTTACCTGTGAGCCAGATACCGCCCTCAAGAGTGGTTTCTAGCAATGGTGGTATTAAAACATGCAGTAATCAGTCCAGCACATGCACCAACCAATTGTAACAGATGTCAGCTGGGAATAAACAGGAGGGGAAGGGCTATCCCAGTATATAACTGCTGATTATTGGCTAGCTCCTAGGAAAATCTTCCATAAATACTGTGGACCACCTATCCTGGTTTGTCTGGGAATCTTGATATACACCTGTTATCCCAGTGTAATTAAAATACTCCCCTTCAATTTCAAAAGCATCTCAGTTTCGACCAATGTGGTCACCCTATCTATCAAGGGTAACGTAACAATATGTTAATTGCAGTAATGTTTTGTGGTAGTGAGGAACTGATAGTAATTTAGGTGTTCATCCTGTGGGAAAAGGTAACTAAGAGGCAGAAGTTAGAAGCACTGAATAATCATACATAAAGTAACAGAGTTTTAAAATGTAATGCTGATACTAGTGGTACAAAACCTTCTTACGAATTAAAAACATATACACGTACAACAGTATTATCTATTTACAAAAATGCAAGCATATCTAAGGATATGTAAAGACACATTAGAGAGGTTATCTACACTGTGGGGGAAGGATGAGGTTTAGAGATGAAGGGTAAAATAAAACCAAAGAGGGATCTTGCATGTACTGATGATGACAATGTATTATGGAGTCAAATGGTATAATGGATTCAGTTCTTGGCATCCACTATCCAAAAGGGGTTGAAGGGAGAGGGAGAAAGAAAAAGACTGGGACTCAACAGGCTTCTTAAAAAAGGGAGTGAATAAAAATATACTACATAGTGAATACTGGTTAAAATGTGCCAAAATTTTTTTAAATGTGACAAGATTAAAATGAGTTTCTTGGTTTCTAATTTAAAAGAGAAGTCTAAATGCAGAAAAAGTAAAGATGTCATAAGAATGACACCACCATAGGACTGGAGAGAAAGAAAAGTGTGCCTAGTATAAGAACCTTGGAAAAGGAAACAAGAAATGCCTTCCCGTGGACTCCTCCTGTCTTCAGGTCTGCATCTGGAGTTGTTTATGAATAAGAGCAGCAATAGCAGCAGCTACAATTAATATTTACTGAGCATCTAGTATGTACCAGATACCATGCTATGCACTGTATATACATTATCTCATTTAATCCTCAACAAACACATGCACTCACATTTTACAGCTGAAATTAAAGTGTGAGGCATGAAGAGATTAAGTAACTTTATATAAGGTCACCCAGTTAGCTCTGCAAAATCAACACACTAAGTTAGGATGTTTGATTGCAAATGTGAGTTTTAAACCATTTTGCTGTACTGTATCTTTGTAGAAAATATGGACAACTGCTTTAGAAAAAGAAGTCTGCCAAGTCAACCTGTCTTTGGGCTGGCATGAATGAGCAATGCTGGGATAATGCTGCAGAATAGTTCTCAAGGGTTATATATTCCAGAGGAAGAATTGGTCATTCCAGAGTTCAGTCACCTTAGTCAGAGTCCCTATTGCTTATTATCAGGACAGAGAAGGAAAAATCCTTCATTTTATTCAGATTCTTGTCTATAAAATCTAAAGTTTATAAAGTCAAAGACCAGTTTCACATTTTCACTACGTGCTGTTCTGGAAATAAGAGTAATTCTGGACATAATTAAAATGAAACAAAATAGTCCATTAACACCAATGATGATGGCCACTTGTTACATTATAAACACCAGACTGATAAACACTCTACTTTCCCCCTATTGCCCTGAAGGGCTTTTCTACCCAAAGATAATCTCACTAATTTTCTCTAGACATCAATCAAACTCTATTGGTCACACAACCCGCTACTCATTTAATCATTTTGTGGTAAAATATATGTAACATAAAATCAAACTACTGGACAAACAACTCACTGTTTAAAGGTAAAATATATGCAACATAACATTTAACATCTTAACCATTTAAATTTTTTACATCTTAAAAAATTTTTTTGTTGGGGGCGGTAATTAGGTCTATTTATTCATTTTTAATGGAGGTACTGGGTATTGAACTCAGGACCTCGTGCATGCTAAGCATGCACTCTACCATTGAGCTATACCCTCCTCTCTTTTAACCATTTTAAAGTGTATAATTCAGTGGCATTAAGTACATTCACAGTGAAGTGCAACTACCACCACTATCCATATCCAGAACTTTTTCATCACATCAGACAGAAATTCTGTATCCATTAAAAAGTAACTCCTTACTTCTCCCTCCCCTTAGCTCCTGGTGACTTACCTCTATTATACTTTGTCTCTGTGAGTTTGTCCATTCTATATACCTCATATAAGTGGAATCATACAGTATTTGTTTTTTGTGTCTTGCTTATTTCACTTAGCATAATGTCTTCCAGGTTCATCCATGCTGTAAGGCATCTCACAATTTCCTTCCTTTTAAAGGTTGAATAATATTCCACTGCATGTATATATCACATTTTGTTTAGTCAACCATCAATGGACATTTGGTTGTTTCAACATTTTCACTGTTGTGAATGCTGATATGAAACTGCTGTACAAGTGTCTGAGGTGTTGCTTTCAGTTCTTTTGGATATATATCTGGGAACTGAATTGCTGGATCACATGGAAAATCTGTTTTGAGGAACTGCTCAACTGTTTTCTATAGCAGTTGCATCACTGTACATTCCAGACAGCAATGCCCATGGTTCCAATTTCTCCACATCCTCACCAATATTTGTTGTTTTCATTTATGGTGGTGGTGGTGGGGTTGGCTAATAGTCATTCTAATGAATGTGAAGTGGTATTTCATTGTGGTTTTGATTTGGATTTCCCTAAGGCTAGTGATGTTGAATATCTTTTCACGAGCCTATTGACCATTTACATATCCTCTTTGGAGAAATTCTCTTCAGGCCCTTTGCTTATTTTTGAATTGTTGTTGTTGTTGTTGCTGTTTTTTGGTGGCGGGGGCAGGGGTTGTTGCTGAGTTATAAGAGATCTTTATATATTCTGGGTATTAATTAATCCATTATCAGATATATGATTTCAAATATCTTTTCCCATTCTGTGGGTTATCTTTAACTTTCTTTATAGCGTCTTTTGATTCATAAATTTATTAATTTTGATAAAACCCAATTTGTTTAATTTTCTTCTTTTGTGCCTGTGCATTTGATGTCACATTGAAAAAATGATCACCAAATCCAATGTCATGAAGAATTTTCCCCTAACTTTTCTTCTAAGAGCTTTAGCTCTTCTAAGAATCTTAGCTCTTATATTTAGGTGTCTGATATATTTTTAGTTAGTTTTTGTATATGATGTAGGGCAAGGATCCAACTTCATTCTTTTGCATTTGGATATCCAGTTTTCAACATCATTTGTTGAAAAGACTCTCCTTCCCCCCACCAAATGGTCTTGGTGCCCTTTCAATAATCATTTGACCATGTATGAGAGGGCTTATTTCTGGGCTCTCTATTCTATTCCATTGCTCTCCGTATCTGTCCTTATGTCAGTACCACACTGGAATACTGTAGTTTTGCAGTAAGTTTTGAAATCAGGAAGTTGTGAGTCCCCCAATTTTGTTCTTTCTTTTCAACGTTGCTCTGGCTATTGGGGGTCCTTTGAGATTTCATAAAAGTTTTAGGATGGGATTTTCTATTACTGTAAAAAAGATTAACGAGATTTTCAGAGAGATAGAATTGAGTCTGCAGATCACTTCGGATAGTACTGTCACCTTAACAATATTAAGTTTTCTAAGCCATGAATGTGGAATGTATTTCCACTTATTCATGTCTTTAATTTTTTTCAGCCAAGTTTTGTAGTTTTCAATGTACAAGTTATTGCCTCTCTGGTTACATTTATTTATAAATACTGGATTATTACTTTTTAACACCTTTATTATGGGATAATTCCTGTACATTAAACTACACATATTTCAAATGTACAATTTGATGAATTTTGACAGATGTATACATCCATGAAATCACCACCACATCAAGATAGCTAACATTTCCATCACTCCCCAAGAGGTGCAAATTTTCAACTCCCGATTTACCCCTTCCCACCCTCTTCTCCCTCTGGTAACCATAAGTTTGTTTTCTATGTCTGTGAGTCTGTTTCTGTTTTGTAGATAAGTTCATTTGTGTCCTTTTTTTTTTTTTTTTTTGGAGATTCCACATATAAGCAATATCGTATGGTACTTTTCTTTCTCTCTCTGGCTTACTTCACTTAGAATGACAATCTCCAGGTCCATCCATGTTGCTGCAAATGGTATTATTTTATACTTTTTTTTTTACAGCTGAGTAGTATTCCATTGTATGTATGTATGCGTATGTGTGTATATACATGTGTATATATATATATATCACATCTTCTTTATCCAGTCATCTGTCAATAGACATTTGGATTATTGTTGATGGTATTATAAATGGAAGTGTTTACTTAATACCCTTTTTAGACTGTTCACATATAGAAATTCAACTGACTTTATGTGTATCTTGCAACTCTGCTAAGTTTGTTATTAGTTCTAAGTTTTTTTGTGTGGAATCTTTAGTTTTTTACATACAAGGTCATATCATTTCGAAACCGACAAAGGCTTGATCTCCAGAATATATAAGCAGCTCATACGACTTAATAAGAAAAAAACAAACAACTCAATCCAAAAAATGGGCAAAAGACCTAAACAAGCAATTCTCCAAGGAAGAAATACAAATGATCAATAGGCACATGAAAAAATGTTCAATATCACTACTTATCAGAGAAATGCAAATCAAAACTACAATGAGATATCACCTCACACCAGTCAGAATGGCCATCATTCAAAAATCCACAAATGACAAATGCTGGAGAGGCTGTGAAGAAAAGGGAACCCTCCTACACTGTTGGTGGGAATGCAGTTTGGTCCAGCCACTGTGGAAAACAGTATGGAGATTCCTTAAAAGACAAGGAATAGACTTATCGTATGACCCAGGAATCCTGCTCCTGGGCATATATCCAGAAGGAACCCTACTTCAAAATGACACCTGCACCCCAATGTTCATAGCAGCACTATTTACAATAGCCAAGACATGGAAACAGCCTAAATGTCCATCAACAGATGACTGGATAAAGAAGAGGTGGTATATTTATACAATGGAATACTATTCAGCTGTAAAAACCGAAAACATAACACCATTTGCAGCAACATGGATGTCCCTGGAGAATGTCATTCTAAGTGAAGTAAGCCAGAAAGAGAAAGAAAAATACCATATGAGATCACTCAAAAGTGGAATCTAAAAAAAAACAAAAACAAAAACATAAATACAAAACAGAAACAGACTCATAGACATAGAATACAAACTTGTGGTTGCCAAGGGGGCAGGGAGGTGGGAAGGGACAGACTAGGATTTCAAAATGTAGAATAGATAAACAAGATTATACTGTATAGCACAGGGAAATATATACAAGATCTTATGGTAGCTCACAGAGAAAAAAATGTGATAATGAATATATGTATTGTGCTCTACACTGGAATTTGACACAACATTGTAAAATGATTATAACTCAATAAAAAGTGTTTTTAAAAAAAAAGGTCACATCATTTGTAAACAGAAACAATTTTTCTTCTTCCTTTCCAATTTATATGTCTTTGACTTTTCTTGCCTAACTGTTCTGGAAAGAATTTCCAACACCATGTTGAATAGAACTGGGAAAAGCAAGCATACTTGTCTTGTTCCTGATCTTAGAAGAAAAGCTTCCACTCTTATATCATTGAGTATGCTGTATCCACATATGGATTGACACATATATGACCTTTATCAATGTTGAGGCAGTTTCCTTGTACTCCTAGTTTGTTGAATGGTTTTAAAATGTAATTGTGCTGAATTTTCTCAAATGCTTTTTCTGTATGTTAAGATGATCATGTGGGTTTTTTCCTTCATTCTACTAGTATGTTGTGTTACATGAACTGATTTTCTTATATTGAACCATCTCACTTCTCTGAGTCACTTCTCTCTTAGTAATTTGATATAATAAGTAAATAGAAAAATCAGTAAAAATATAACACTTGAACAACATTTAGAATCAAATTGACCTAGTTTACCTTTCAAGAACAATGTCCTCAGCAACTATAAAATAAACATTCTTTTGTAGGGCACATATTGACCGAAGGTCTATAAAGTCAGTCTCAACAGATTTCAAAAGATAGAAATGAATAGAAGTCAGTAACAATAACTGTATTAGTCTCCTTGGGCTGACATAACAAAATACCACAGATGGAGTGACTTAACAGAAATTCTGTTCTGGTGGCTTAGGAAGTCCAAGATCAAGGTACCAAGATAGATTTCACTCTAAGGCCTCTTCTCTTAACTTGTAGGGGGCCATAATCTTGCTCTCTGGTCCCAGGACTTCCTTGTGTATGCACGAAGAGAGTGAACCCTCTGAGTCTCTTCCTAGAAGGACACTAATTCTATAGGATCGTGGCCCCATCATTATAACTTCATTTAACCTCAGTTACTTCAATAAAGGCCTTATTTCCAAATACAGTCACATTAGAGGTTAGGGCTTCAACATATGAATTTTGGAGGGACACAAACATTGTCCTTAACAATAAGATATCTAAAAAATCCCTACATGTTTGGAAAATACATAACCTCTGACTTTAAAGATGAAATTATAAGGGAATATAGAAAACATTTTAGTTGAAAGACAATGAAATCAAAATATATTAAAAATTTTGGGACACAATTAAAAACTAACTAAATGAAAATACACCACGTTCATGGACTAGAAGTCTGAATACTTTCAAGATATAATTGTCTCTAAATTGAAATGGATAATTTTAATGTAATCCAAATCAAAAGCCCAACAGATATTTTTATAAAATTGCCAAGCAGGTTCTAAAATTTACATGGAAATTATATTCTGAGGTACTTTTCTGGGGAAATTTATGTTATTAAAGTTCTATTCTAGAATAGTCAAAACCTTTCTGAAAAAGAACAAGCAAAATTAGAAGACTCATACTTTACTTCAGGGTTTATTACAAAGCTACATTTATCAACATACTGCAGTATTTGTATAGAGAAAGACAGGCCAATGGAACCAAACAGAGATCAATACTAGACCCACATATAAATGTTCAACTGATTTTTGATAATGTAGAAATACATTATTGTACAGAATGGTGAAAAAATAATGCTTTCAATAAGTACCGGGACAACCATATGTCTATATGAAATAGAGATAAAAATGACCTTTAATGCTTAACCCAAAACATATGCAAAATAAATTAATTTGAAATAGATCACAGAAGTAAGCATAAAAGCTAATCTGTAACATTACTATTAAAAAATACAGAAGAAAATCTTCTTTACCTTGGGGTAGTTAAGATTTCTTAGGCATTCCACAAATAACAGCAACCATAAAAGAAAGAAAGAAAAAAAAAACCTGACAAACTGTTCTTCATAAAAGTTGAAGACTTCTACTCTTCAAAACACAAATCCTATCCCCACAAAAAAGAAAGGCAAGCCAAACCAGAAGAAAATACCTGCAACATATAGACATGAAAAAGAACTTGTGCCCAGAATATACTAAAAACTCTTACAATCTGATCTTAAGAAAACAAACAACCCAATAAAAATGGGAAAATGACTTATACAAATGCTTCAGAATATATATGAATGGCCAATAAACACAAAAGTATGCTCGTCATCACTAGTTATCAGGGGAATACAAATAAAAAGCACAGTACCACTCCACAACCCCTACAATGGCTAAAATAAAAAGGAATGACAGTATCAAAAGCTGGCAAGGATGTGTGATAATTAGAACTGTCATACATGGCTGGTAGAAGTGTAAAATGGTACACATCCTTTGGGAAACACTTTGGCAGTTTGGTTTAAAGCTGAATATACTCTTACCCATAAAACCCAGCAAACCCACTCCCAATTATTAGGTATTTAACCAAGACAAATTAAAACACGTTTATTCAAACAGCTGCATATGAATACTCACAGAATCTTTATTTTTAATAATCAAAACCTGGAAACAACCCTATTCAACCTTTAAAAGGTGAATGGATAATCACACTGTGATATAGGTACACAATGAAATACTACTCAGTAATAAAAAAGAAAAGCATAGATGAGTGAAAGAAGCCTAAATACACCCTATATGATCCCATTTCTATGACATTCTGTATTAGGTAAAACTAATCTACAGTGATAGAAATCAGATTAGTGGTTGCCTAGAGCATGGGGTGAGGGGGCTGACTGCAGGAATACACAGAGAATTTTCTGAAGTGATGAAGCATGACTATACATGTGTGTATTAGTTGCCAAACTTCTTAGAACTTTACACTTAAAATGGATGCACTTTATTACATGTCAATCATACTGCAGTAAAACTAATTTTAAAATGAATCTGATAATTCTTAAGTGTAAAAGTACAAGCATTCTAAGCACCTATTACTGACTCTTGTTATTAGTCAATAATAAAGGACAGTCTAAAGTTACTTGAAGAACCAATTATTTGGTGATAATTGGGCCAAAAAAAAAAATGTGACAACAGTACCCTACTTCTTACATAGTACCTTTTCTACACAAATACAGTAAAGTGATTTTTTAAGAATTCTAAGCATAGTCTCAAGATGTTGATGTGATTGAGAGTTGAAAGTTAAAAAAAATTGAAAAATGCTGACTAGAAAATGAATTTTAAATTCAAAATACTCACAACTTATCTCTCTAGCCAGCTTTGGACAATCCCTATTTTGCACTATACACTAACAGCAAAATTTAATAATTGCCCTCACCAAAAGAGATAAATACAGATGTCAAATGAGAATATGAAAAGATGCTCCACATCATATGTCACCAGGGAAATGCAAATAAAAGCAACAATCAGATACCACTACACACCTATCAGAATGGCCAAAATTCAGAACACTGATAACATCAAATGCTGGTGAGGATGTGGAGTAACAGGAACGTTCATTCATTGTTGGTGGGAATGCAAAATGGTATAGTCACTTTGGAAGACAATTTGGCAGTTTCTTACAAAACTAAACAAACTCCTACCATGTGATCTAGCAAGTGCAATCCTTGGTACTTATCCAAAGAAGTCAAGAGCTTATGTCCACACAAAAACCTATGCATGGATATTTATAGCAGCTCTATTCATAATTACCCAAACTTGGAGGAACCAAGGCTCTTTCAACAGATCAATCGATAAATAAGGTGTAGTATCCTCAGATAATGGAAAATTATTTAGCACTAGAAGAAATGGACTATCAAGCCATTAAAAGACATGGAGCAGCATTAAATGTATATTATTAAGGGGAAGAAGCCAATCTAGAAAGCCTACACACTGTACGATTTCAACCATATGACACTCCAGAAAACGTAAAACTATGCAGACAGTAAGAAGATCAGTGGTTACTAGGGTTGGCAGGGGAGAGAGGAATGTACAGGTGGAACACAAAGGATTTAGGGTAGTGAAAATACTGTTTAGAACAGGTAGATACTACATATGAGCAGAGAAAGGGGGGCACAGGCCAAATGGCAGGACTTCCGGTACTTACAATGTGTTAAATTGGGTTCATCAATTGTAACAAATGTACCACTCTGGTGGGGGAAGTCAATAATGAGGGAAGCTATGCATATGTGGGGATGGGCATACGGAAATCTCTGTACCTTCCTCTCAATTCTGCTGTGAAACTAAAACTGCTCTAAGTCAGTAAGGTGTTAATTAAAAAAAATAGTAATAATTTTCTTCTCCCTGCTTTTCACTCTCCCACACACATAGCAGTTTCATGTCTCCATGACTTTGGATGTCTGCTTCCTTTTGTCTGGAAACACCTTTCGCTGAAATTACTCATTTAATTATCTCTTTACTCGAGTGCGATAATTAGTTCCAATTATGAATAAAGCAGTTATAAACAAACACATGCAGGGAACCGACTTTTGTTCATTTTTATATCTCCTGTGCCCACACGGCACCTAGGACACGTACAGAACTCAGTGTCAAGTGACTGTGAATGTCATTGGAAATAACATCTAAGCCAGGAGTTCTCAACATTTCTAATTCTGGGGAAATGCAGCGAGATTAAAAATATCTCTGCGAACTTCTAGCAGGCTTTTTCATAACCTGAAAAAGAAGGTGCAAAAGGAAAGGAGGGAAATGTAGAAGGGGAAGGCCAATGTCCCTAAAATGCCTATGACACAGGTCACCTTGCCTTCCTTGGATGACTCAACTCTTGCTCCACTGAAGTCTCCCACACGGCAGCAGTAATGAGAGGCATTGTTAAATTAATTAAATGGGTTATCTTCGGTAAAGTGCTTAGAACAGTGCCTGGCACAGAATCAATACTATAAAAGTATTTGTAAAACAAAACAAGCAAACAAGCAAAACAAAACTAATTCTCACAACTCTGAGCAGCTTCTATTAATACTCTCATCTTATAGCTAAGGAAACTGAGGCATATAGAAGTGAGGTAACTTGCCCAAGGGCACACAGCTAGGAACTTGGGCATTCTTGCACTATGCTCTGCTGCTCACTGCAATCACATTAAAATTCAGTTCTCTTTTGTATCCACAGTGCCCAGCAGAGAAATTCAGCCTACAGTTACTGCTCAATAAATATGTGGATTGAAAGAAAGGATAAATGAATGATTCAAATAGGTGACACAAGAGGTTAAATGACTAGCCATCTTTTCACTCCAAACTATTATATTCAATGGAGAAACTCTCTGGCTCAAAGACAAAATATGACACCTGCTATTTGTTGCTTCTCCCAAGAGACAATAACAAGTATCCATGAAAAATAAAGAGAGAAAGAGGGAAAATCTTTAACTTCAAAGGAAAGATGGTACAGCAACAGAAAAATTGTATTATGCCCATGCTCAATCCCTGTCCATCCTGGAGGCAACAAGGAATATGGCCTACCAAAGATGCTTCAGGCAGTACCTGCCAGGACATACATCAGGGCTGTTTAATTATTGCTTCTAAACTTTTCTTTCAAATATCTAGGTAGGCATTCTTATTCTCTCATTCCAAGATAAGCCCTTGTCCAAGCACTGAATGCACAGTGCCTGGTCTCTACTAGATCATGTCTCCATTTGCTTTCAAATGTCTCAATCTCTTCATTTTTGCCTGGTATTACAATTTGTACCCTGTCTGTTGCCCTCTTTTACTCTGCTGCTTCTTGCTCCACATATGGTAAACTGTACACTGCAACAGGCACAAAAATACCATAGCTTTGTACAAGGGGAGAATGGCATTATCTAATTTGCTTCCTAAAAGCACTTAATACTTTCTTGGGTCTTTTGTCTGAAATGGTCCACTGTGTTTTCTGACTCTTCAGGGAACACATCTTATGAAGGTCCATAGCTCTTTGGATGTTCTACCTCCTGAGGATACTTAGCACATGCCTATCATAATTATCCTCCTATTGAATTGCAACATTCTTAAAAATAGGGATCATTTCTTATTCTTTATTCCAGTATCCATGATTCCTCATTACAGTATAGGCACAGTAAACACTAAATGAATATTTTTAAAAACAGTGCCCGTTATTTCTGAGTCTCCGGACACCAACAGTTTGTTCTGATGCGAGCAACCAAGCAGAGATATTTTTTCTCAATAGATAATTTTGCATTTACTCAAAAACAGTCATTGGCTACTTTGCTGCCTAGTCACATGGCTTTACAAAATGTTTCTATAGTTAAGCATCTATCAGATTGCCTTTCTCCTTCTCCAAAGTAATTCCTAGGTATCTTGCTTTGAAGTTGTTCTTAAGGAATATCTTGAAAAACAAATCTTAATAAGCTGATATTTAAAGCAATCTTCAGAGATATATTCTTGGTATCATACGTTCTTCTCACTCTATGTGGTTTTCCACCTATTCCAACTCCTTGTTTCTGGAGTCTCAGTCAGTTTCCTACCCACTATAACACATTATGACCAAACTTATTTTTCTCTCTTAAATTGTATTTAGTGGAGAGCTTTATTTATGGCTTGACTTTTTGAAGGCTGAAATAGACCATGTTACTGTTTTTCTTTACGTAACAACATTCTATTATATTTTTCTGATGTTCATCAATGTGCCTAGTCAGTTCATGAACATTTACTGACTACTTTGGGTCATGCACCAGGCAAAGCATTAGGAAAACAAGAGATGTAAAATATATCCTTTGAATCAGAAGACTTCAGTCTGAAGAAGAAGGAGGAGGAGACACAAGTAAGGAAGCAAATATAGAAATAAACACTTTTTTTTTCCCCCTTCCTTATGCTCTTTAGGACTCTGTGATCTTTCTATGATGGTTCAGGGCCTGGGTTTTTAAGTCACAAAGACCTGAATCCAGTTCTTAACTCTGCCTCTTAAGGAGTTGTGTGATTTAAGAGGCGAGATTTTCTCATTTGTAAAATGGGACAATAACCATTTCATTTATTCCTTGTTGGGAATAGATGAGACAAAGTGCTAAGTCTGGCAATACACGGCAGACACTCAATAAACGGTGTTTGAAATTTGTAATAAGGGGACATGGGGCATCTAGCCTGGGTAAGGAAGGTTTCCTGGAGGAGATAACTCTTGAATTGAGTCGTAACCAATGAAAAGGAATTATGGAACCTTAGAGAAAGGTTAAGTTTTCCACACTAGCATTGAGAACTTTTCAAAAACCAGTCTCTACCTACCTTAGCAACCTCCTCTCCCTTAACTCTCCTAAATGAACCCTCCCTTCTATCCAGGCTGGTTTACTCACTGAGCTCAGAATATGCTTACTCATTTTCTTTTCTCTATTACTGCTTAGGCCATCCCTGTTCCTGACACTAGCCTAAACCTAGTTTACAAGACCACCAGGAGTCCACCTTCTTGCAACTGATCACTCTGGCCCCCACGAATGGCTCCATTCTTTGACCTTTTCCAGCACAGGATTAGATTAACACATTCCCCTCCACACTTCCTTTGCTCTCCTGTTACGTATATGTTCATCATAGTCCTTAACCATCTCTGCCTTTGCACTGAGGTTTAACTTCTTACATGTGAATGCCATGTCTCCATTGAAATCTAAATTCCAGGAGGGCTAGACTTCATGTAATCAACAGAAAACAGGGCAAGGATATATCACTTTATTCTCAGATCTATGGGATTCATGAAAGATCAGAAAACTGTTAGCAATAGTCTCTGAGTTAAATACAAAGCATATGGCAGGCCTCTAGAGGCTTAAATGCTTGGACTTAATGAGATTTCTTGTTTTTGGGTTCCACCCTCAGCTCTATCAATAATAGCAAACTATCAAAACTTCCCACGGCGGATTATGTTAGTCCTTTAAGATGCCTCAAATCCTTCTGGACATTAGGCATGACAGAAGAAAATAAAGGTCAGGAGAGAAATAAAGGTCAGACAGCCAACTCCTGAGGGACAGCTACTATACTATACTGGGAGGCAGTATGTACACTGGGAGGTAGTATGGAATACTAAAATCAACAGATCTGGGTTAAATTCCTGGCCTTTGAAACTTACTGGCTTTAGAACTTGGGCAAATCCTTAACCTCTGTGAGAGATAATTTCCTCATCTAATAATTGGATTCATCACCACTCACGGTTGCTATGAAGAAAAAACAAAAACAAACAAACAAACAAAAATAGATATAAAGTAGCTAGCACATTGCCAGAAAGGGCACACTTCCTTAATTATTCATTATTAAAACACCGTACCAACCCATTAGCCTCTGCAATTCCTTTAAAGAAAGTAGAAAAATAGAGATTCTGTTCCCTCTTTAAAAATGGTTTGTCGGGAGCAACTTGCTGAAAATCCACTGAAGCCTCAGTCCTGAACAAAGAATCCTAATATCCAATGCGCAGTAGGGTTGTTTTTATGGCCAATCTCTACCTGTCACAGTGAAAAAAAAAAAGCTAGATTAGAATCCCGTCATACTTCTTAGAGGAACTGAGTCTTTCCAATGTTAAGAGCTCTCAATTTGATAAAGGAAAAAGTGGGAGACTTAGAGACTCTAATCAAGCTGGACTCCCACAGAAGGAAAAGAGACAGTGTTCCACAAAGGATAAAAAGTGAACTCTTCAAAACTTTGAATGCATTTGAGATTGTGGTTGGTTCTTCAGACCGCCTACTGTTAGGTCAAAATGGCAGGAATCATAAATCACATGGAATGGGCCAAAGAATCATGAACTCTAAGAAGTGAAGGAAACTTCCACTGCCATCCAGCCTAAGCCTCTCCTTACACAGCTGAGGAAGCTGGCATAGGATAGATGTCAAGCTACATACCAAGCTTCTTTCTGCCTCACCAGATACTCACTTCATTGTCATAATTTTCCCAAGACTTTATTATTTCCCTCACAGTAAGCAAGATCAGACAGAATAGGTTCATTTGCCTTGCAAAATGGGTCCAAACACTGGAAATATGCAAGACCCTTGCCTCTGACAGAACACGGGCACAAAAAAAGCAAGAGCATATACATTTTTGCAGTTACCTGATGAAACAAACTATCAGGTCCTTGCATAGGAAGCTGTACAGAGACAAAGTGACAATGCTGCCTACAAACAGAAACGCTATACTTGTAACTAGAGGCTTTTCATATTTCTTCCAGTGAAAGAAAGATCACTATGGGTCTACCAAAATTATTAGAAGCTTCTAGTAGTGACTCGTAGTAACTGATTTAACTGTATATCTTCATGATACTTCAGTGAGGAAAACCTGAGTTAGACTGTGGGACTTAGGAATACCATGTAGCAGGTAACTAGCTTTGGGAGGTGACAGACAGAAACTTGGAATCTTTTCCTGTTAACTGAAGCAACAAGCTTTAAATAACCGTTTTTATCCAAGTTTGTGGCTCTTCTTGCCTAAACCTTTAAGTTTATCAACTTCTATGAGTAAGACATGGTACTTTTAAGAAAAAATTAAAGAAGTCATCAGGTGAATAAATACGTTTGTTTTTAACAAATGCACACCCAATACAGAAATGAAACCACTCTGGGGTGAAACTTACTAGCTAGATATAATTCTTCTTCTTAATCAGCCCCTGAAAGTCTGTCCTAATTCCAATAATGCAGAAAAAGGGTAGCAGTAGGAAGTTAAGATCTGCCAGATCAACAGGATCAGAATTTTTAGTGAATGACGAGGTGAACATTAAGCAGCATTGTTACGTAAATACTAAAAAAGGTGAAGTGATATTCTACTAAGCTTTAAAACTATTTAGGGACTGGAATAAGCAAGATAATATCAGAGTTCTGCTCTGCTCTAGGAGATCCTGGAAATACTATGGTTACTGCAGCAAAAGGACTATGAGTATGTTAAATTCTTAAGCAAAAGACTAGAATCAAACCTCAAATCAAATGGCAAGAGAGCTAATGTAACAACTAGGGATCTTCAGGCTGTAGAAGGAAGAGACAAAGCAGGAGAATAACTAGATGTCTTTAAATACCTGCAGGCCAATCAGGTAACGAACTACTACTGCTTCAACTGGCCCTAGGAGAAGAACAAGTACCAATGATGAAAAGTACAGAGAAACAGATTTTGAGTTAACAGTAAGTTTCCATGTTAGCCTCAAAAGTCAAGAACCATTAAGAGTGAGAGAAGGAGAAGTTTACATAAAATCAGGAATAAAAGGAGACTTGGGCATACTGAAATGAGCCTTTGACAAAAGTTTAAGAGCTCGTATGGAGCATGACATTAAACCGTGCAGATTAGCAACGAATTATATCCTCATAAGTAAAGTCGATTTTATATTTTTTAGAACAAGAAAGAAGACAAGGCACAGATGATTCTGAAAGCCATATTTTATGAAGAATAATCCATCAGTGGTGGGCAAGCTATTGCAAAGTTCCAGATGAGAAAAGATGATGGACTGACTGGTCTAGGTCGTGGTGATGGAAACAGACAGGAGAGAAAGGTTTACCGAAAAACTTCAGATAGAGCTCATGGTACATGATGACTTGTTGGGGACTCTTGGAATAACAGCAGGATTTACTATGTTAACCTAGCCACTTATCTATTAACCATAAAAATAACAGTAGTGAACATACAGTGCTTACTTACCACACAAGATTCTAAATGTTTTATATAGATTAAATGATTTCATTCTCATCACCCTATAAAGTGTATGCTATTATCATTGACATGTTACAGATGAGAAACTAAGGTTTACATCATTAAAGTTACCCAGTAAATATCAAAGAGTCAGTAAGAGGTTGGATACCAGATTTGGAACTATATAATCCCAAAGTTAAAGCTTTAATACACACACTAGCCGGCTGTAAAGGAAAGGCAATAAAATCCAAGGCAGGCAGCATGTAGCAATGTTAAGAGGCTAGTGGAGTAAAGAGAGTCAGGGGACAAGAGGGCTGTAGGAGTAAGTGAGGATTTGGCAGTATCAAAATCACAGGAGGCGCTTGTTGAAAGACAAAAAGCAAGAAAGGAGGGAGGGATGGAGGGAGGGAAGGGGAAAAAAAAAAAACCCAAACAAAGAAACACCTGCATTGAATCCAAATTCAGAGAGATGAGTCCTAGGAATTAACTTTTTTCTTTAAAGAAAAGCAAAAACCTTGGATAATTTTGAGGCAAAACCAGGTCTGGGAACTGCTGTCGTAGATCTCTAAGGTCTCTTTTTGCTTTAATATTCCAACTGGCCCTCTAAATGAATTTCTCAGGAATGAAAAAAGGGAGGGAGGAATACCAGCAACAAGAAAACGCCGATGCATTTACAGTCCACACTGTCTATGCTCCCACTTTTACTAAACAGTCACTATAGAAACAGTGATACAGTAGGCAATGTTAGGAGGGGTGTGGTGTTTACGGCTGCGGGCAAAGACGCAGGCTTTCCCCCAGGATTTTCTAGTACCATTAGCAGAAAGAAACTCCTCCTGACTATAAATTCATGTGGTACTTCGACTGAAAAATGAGGTGGACGCTTCAGATCCGTCTCAGGCTAACGCTGGATGCCAATATATTCTTCTACGTGCTCACGAACGTTACAGGAAACCTCTAGGTTGGAGCCTGCCTTTTCCGAGGCCAAAAGAACGGGGCCCTGCAGAAGAAGTGTCCGCTCTGCAATTACAGCCTCGGGAACCCCACTGCCAGAGATGACGACTCCACATACCTGAGGGTCCTCTAGTAAGATTGATCTCTTCCTCCGTAACCAAGTAATCCACTCTCCTATTCATATTTTACTGCCCGTCTGGCTTGCCGACCTGGGTCAGTTAGGGCTCCTGAAGGTGAAGGAGAGGATCAGCCCCGGCCCAGCGGCCAAAGCGCCACACTTCGGGTTTCTGCAGCCCCAGCACCGGAAGAGGAAGCCGCGAGAGCGGGGAGCGCCAGGAATGCTGGGAGTCGTGGTTCTGGCGGCCGCTGCGTGGCGGCGTCTCCCCCGGTCCTCAAAGCAAACAGAGGTGAGTAGGGAGCGCGTTTCCATGACGCTTTACTGAGGGGGATGGCGTGGGGAACTGGGAGGGATGGTAAAGGTAAGAGAGAGAGACGTAAATAAATTGATATTGTCAAGGAAAAATTAAAACTGGGATCTCCCTGGCCACCTCAGAAAATCTCCATCAATGTTAAAAAAAAAAAAAAAAACAAACAAACAAAAAAACGAGTTCTAGTATTCGGTAAGCATTGAACCAGACTGGGATGGGCGTCACAGGCAGTCTGCTAATGCAAAGACAGAAATCTCACCCTTACATGCAGACGAGCAAATACAATCCATTACACGCACGTTCTCATGTAAGAGGGCTTAACAACACCGTTTGCTGTACATTCTTTGGTAGGTCACTCTTGGGGTGCTCATTTGTGTTAGTTAATTGCCATTATCCAAGGGAAAAATAAACCTCTATTTCTGTGACAAGCGGGTACTTACAGCTTGGAGCAAGGAGACTAGGCTAATTCCTGTGGTGAGGAGAGATGGAGCACTATCTTCTTTAATATTTAGATTTCAAAGACTTGGCTCTCAGGAGCTTAAGAAAACCTTTTCCGACCTGTACCTGACAAGAGGCTTGTTTTGCTTTTTAAAAGATTTGTATACATACAAAAGGAACTGAAAAAAGATTTATAATTACAAGATTATGCGAGAAAATCCGCTAAGAAAGGAGAGAGGTAACGGAAAGTTCAATCTTTTTTTTTTCCCTTTTTTTAAAAGTCCCTACAGTAAGACTAGTAACACAGTAGCTTCTGATTTGATTACTTATTTATGAATTTGAATGCTTTAATTAGAACTGCACTTTTCGATCTTCTGCCAATTCCTGTGGTCTAACTCCAGGTTGTTTCTCAAACCAGAAGCTACTGTGTTTACCAGACAAAGCACGAAAGAGGCAGATTCAGCAGGAAGACCTCTTATTTGCTACTCCTGAGAGAAGTTAATAAGGAATAGTGGAAAGAGCACAGATGATGTCAGAAGACCTGATCTCAAGTTTCATCTCCAACTTCTTCCAGTTGTCTGGCTTTGATCAGGTAATCTAACATCTCCCAACTGTGTTTCCCCATCTTGAAAAGGGCGTGATAATAGATCTTTAAATTGTTGTTGAGAAGATTAAATGAGATTCAAATTTTAAAAATTATTTCTCAACTTCAAACTCAGGTTCATGCCACCCTCAACTTCTAAGCCTCCTCAACATATGTTGGTTGTGTGAGCGAATAAAATGATCATAATGCAAAATAAAGTATGATCGGTGAAAAAAAAAAGTAACGTGACATTGGAATGCCAAGAGAGAAGAGATCAAATAGAAATGGGAAAAGAAAATCAAGAAAGTCATCAATGAAGACATTTTGAAGAAAAAAAGAAACTAGTTTCTTGTAGACTACTGAGGGAGAAATCACCACTGTGTACCTGGAAAGATTACCCTTTCACCTGAGCACTCAGCTTCAAAAGAAACACAAAGGGCAGGAAAAGAAAAAGGACCATCAAAGAAGTTTAGGCAGTGCTGGTAATAAGTATCTAGTAAGGCAGAAAACAGAGGAAATAGGAGTTTCCACACAGAGACAACAATTGAGAATAATTATGGAATCAAGGTAGTGATGGGGAGCACTTGGGGAAAAGAATATGAAGCATAGTCTAAGAATGGAAAAGCAGAATATGTTGGTAGGTGATGAGACAAAATATAGGTTAGAAACAGACCATGAAAGAACAGTAGTGCAGAGACAGGTGCTTAATTCTGTAAGCAACAGGCTAGGAAAATTTATTTCTCTCACATTAAAGTCTGGAAATAGATGGCACAGGACTGCTATTGAGGCTTCTCAGTCTCCATGGCCCTGTTTCCTTCCAGCTTTCTGTTCTTGTCCAGCCCCCAGTAGGCCTGGAGTATATGGCCTTTTCTTCATGGTCCAAGATGGTTAATATGGGTTTTGGAACTTCAACCATCTATATTCACATTCCAAGAAAGGAGGGAAGAAAAGGCAAAGAAAGTTTCACCCCATACCTTTATGCAGACCTCTTGGAAGTTTCCTACACTTCTTATCTCTCATTGGCTAGAAACCTGGTGACAGAATTATACTTACATATAAGGGAGGTTTAGGGTTTGCTGTATTTTAGTGGGATGTAATTATGCCAACTGAAAAATCAGGGGTATTATTTTAAGAGCTGAGAATGGGTATTGGGAGGCCATTGGTAGTCTGTGACACAAGAAGTGACACTTTTTGTCTAGCCTATTTAATGCCTTATGACCTTGAAGTACGTAAAAATTATGAGACTCGGTGGCCTCAACGTACTCTTTACAAGATCAGTGGAAACTTTGCCTCACACCTTTAGGTACTCTACTCATACCTTGCACTACTTTTGCATATTTCATGTCATACCTTCACTTTGTTTTTCCAGTTTCCTGTCTGCTCCTGCCCTGCTCCTACTTCAGTATTTTATTGTATCAGCCTCTCCTATGACCAGCTTATGGATGAGTTTTCATTTAGGACTTAGCCACTTGTCCTTTGATATGGAATCTGTTCCAACTTACTGCCCTGTCACTGACTTCTTTGGTTTCAAACTCTTGCATATTTTATTTTTCTATGCTTCTTTAGGTGTTCAAGCCCCTTTCTGATTGACAGATTCTTTTACTTTGTTGTGTAATTGCATTTAATCAGATTGTATTAGTTTCTTAGGGCTGCCATAACAAATACAAATACCACAGATTATGTGACTTTAAACAACAGAAATATATTTTTTCACAGTTCTGGAGGCTAGAAGTCCAAGATCAAGGTGTTGGTGCCTTCCTAGGCCTCTCTCCATGGCTTGTAGATGTCCATCTTTTCTCTCTGTCTTCACACCATCTTTCCTCTATAGGGGCACATGTCTGTATACAAATTTCCTCTTCTTGTAAGGACACTGGTCATCCTGGTTTAGGGATCATCCTAAAGACCTCATTTTAACTAAATTACCTTTTTTTAAGACCTTATCTCTAAAGATGGTTACATTCTGACGTTCTAGGGATTCCAGCTTCAACATATGAATTTTGTGGGGACACAGTTCATCTCCTGATACATATTACAGTGAAGTCTTCCAGATTTTGGAGCTGTTCTGTATCTTTAAGTTGGCATAGTATATCTCTCCTCTGACTCTTTACATATTGGTTTTACAGTTTAACCCTCATAGGAGTATTATTTCTCTACTGACCAAGTTCTTGGGAAAAATTGCCCTGCAGTCCTCCACTATTGATAATAGCAAGTATCAGCAAAGCATCTTCTAGCAGCCTTTCTGGTTGGTACCCTCCATTCTTCTATGTATATACTCTGTCCACAAGAAATCTAATTTAGTCCCCTGGCTGTAATTGCCACTAATATGCCAAACCTCACCTCTTCAGTGAGCACCAGTCTTGTGCAACCCACTGTCTACCTGTCATCTCAAAATCTAGATGCGTAATAGGTATCTCAGATTATCATGATGAAAATAGAATTCCTAATCCCCATACCCGCAAACCTATACCCCCTTTAGTCTTTCCCCTTCCTGGGTAACTGGATTTGTCCAATTCAGATAAAAATCTTCAGAATCATTCTTTTATTTCCCCCAGCTTCTGGTATTTATTTATTTTTAATATTTTAATTGAAATGCAAGTGATTTACAATATTATATTCATTTCAGGTGTACAACATAGTGATTCGATGTTTTTATATATATTACAAAATGATCACAATAAGGATAACTACCATCTGTCAGCAAACAAAGTTATGACAATATTATTGACTATATTCCCTATGCTGTATGTCCCCATAACTTATTTTTTATAACAAAAGTTTGTACCTCTTAATCTCCCTCACCTATTCTAATCATCCCCTAGGCTACTCCTGTCTGCAATCACCAGTTTGTTCTCTGAATCCGTAAGTCTGTTTGTGTTTTGTTATTTTGTTCATTTGTTTTGTTTTTTAGATTCCATACATAAGTGAAATCATATGGTATTTGTTGTTCTGTTTCTGACTTATTTCACATAGCATAATATACTCTAGGTTCATCTATGCTGTCAAAGATGGCAGGATTTCATTCTTTCCTTCGGTTAAATGGGAGACAGACAGACAGACAGACAGACACACACACACACACACACACCTACCTCACATAACTTTTTATCCTTTCATATATTGATGGACACTTAGGTTGTCTCCATATCTTGGCTATTGTAAATACTGCTGCAATGAACATAGGGGTGCATATATCTTTTTGAATTAGTGTTTCTATTTTCTTTGGAAAGATACCCAGAGATGGAATTCCTGGGTTGTATGGTATTAATTTTTTGAGAAACTTCTGTGTTGTTTTCCATAGTGACTGTAGCAATTTATCTTCCCACTGACAGTGCCTAAGGCTTCCCTTTTCTCCACGTCCTCACCAACACTTGTGATTCTTTGTCTTTTTGATGCTAGCCATTTGAATAGATGTGAGGTCATATCTCATTGTGGTTTTGATTTGCATTTCCCTGATGATTAGTGAGCTTTTAATGTGTCTGTTGGCCATCTGTTTGTCTTATTTGGAAAAATGTCTCTTCAAGTTTTCTGCCCATTTTTAATCAGTTGTTTGTTTTATTTTTTGATGTTGTATTGTATGAGTCCTTTTATATTTTGTATATTTACCCTACATCAGAAAAGAAGAGTCTTCATTATAGGGAAGGGTGTTAGGATTCATAAAGGTGTTATATGTATGACTCAAGAAATATGACTTGGCCATACATATCAACCTGATAACACAGATCAAAAGCCTTAAAATACACAGCTCATTCCAATTCTAGGAATTTATCCTAAGAAAAAAACTCATTAGTGTGCATAGAATTGTCAGTAGTAGTTAGGGCTTGGCTTCTAGAAGTCAAACAAATTTAAGTTTGACTTCTCTGCTTTTTGTAAAAATGGATAATAACAATTGTTCTCTTCTTTTATTGAGTTCTGATGAGCACAATCTCTCATGAAATTTATAGAGAAAACCTTGAAAAAATAAGTGAATAAGCTACAGATGTTTGCATAAGAAATCTGTATACTGAGTGAAGGATGCCAGACACAAAATGATAAATTCTGTGGCATTCTATTTATGTGAAATTCTAGAATGGCAAAACTAACCTATAGTGACTGAAAGCAGATCAGTGCTTTCTGCATGGGTGGATGGGGGCATTAACTATAAAGGGGCACTGCAGGCCTCTTGCGGTGAAAAAAATAATTGTATATCTTGACTGTGATGATGATTGGATATGTTATCCAGATTCGTTGAAGTGTGTATTGTAAATGAGTGAATTTTGTTTTATCTTTGTTTTGCCTCAGTAAAACCAAGGAAAAATAAGATATAAGTAGATAATTATATAAATAAATGCTGAAAATGTGTTACTTGAAAATCTGTACTACAAGATGTGATAAAGGAATTTCTATAGTAGGAAATGAAATTATACTAGGAAGGAATACTGTATCACAAGGGTAAATATATAGGACTAACTACTATTCTGTGTTTAATTATTCTTTGAAAACATCTAATTATTCCAAGAAATACTAATAACATATTATAGGGTTGAAGTATTGAAGAAGTAAAATATATGGCCACAACCCCACAAATGATGTGAATGGTTAAAAGAAAGCATATTGATGTAATTTTAGGACATTTGGCATGGAGTGATTCAGTACTAATGCTGTGAAAAGATAGAATTCATAAAGGTGAAGAAATATCATTTGGAACTCTTAAATTATTAAAAGTGTTTGACAAATTTCAGCACCATTCATGGTTTAAAAAGGACTTGGCAAACTAAGAATAAAAGAGAGCTTCCTCAGTTTGATGAAGGGCATCCACAAAAAATAAGCAAACATTCAGCTGTCTTCATACTAAGTGGTAATGTATTAAATGTTTCCTCTCTAAGACTGAGAACAGTGAGGGATGTTATCTCTGAACATCTATTGAACATTTCACTGGGATAATTGCTAGTATAAAGCAGCAAGAAAAATAAATAAAAGTAATGTAAAGTTTGGAAAGAAGATGTAAAATTGTTGTTCACTGAGAACATGATTGTTTATTTAGGAAATCCTAAGACATTTACTCAGACTTACTATGAATCCACAGTAATCAAGATAATGTATAGTGTTATAAGAATGGTTAGATAGGTCAACTGAAAGAAATAGTGTTCAGCAATAAACCAATACACACAAAAAAAATCAATTGATTTTTGAAAAGGCAGGCAGATTAATGCCCCCCTCCACCAAGATGGCAGTGTCCTAATTTCTGTAACTCTTGACTATGTAACTTTTAATGGCAAAAGGGATTTTGCAGATATGATTAAAGATTAAGGGCCTTGAGATGGGGTGATGAGCCTGGATTATACAGGTCAGCCCAATCTAAACATGCATTCTTAAAAGAGGAGATCCTTTCCTGGCTATGGTCAAAGCGGGACTACAAAGGAATAGTGGGAGAGATGCAGTGTTGCTGGCTATGATAATGGAGGAAGACGGCCATAAGCCAAGGAATGTGGGTCACTTCTTGAAGCCAGTAAGACAAGGAAACAAGTGTCAGATCTTCAGAAGATGCCTCTTAAAATGAATAGGCAAGCCACAAATGGGGAGAAAATATTTGCAAAATACATAAGAACAAAGAAATGTGTATCCAAAATATATGAAGAACTCTCATAACTCAGTGACACTAAGATGGCCCAATACAAAAATGAGCAAAAAAGACTTCAACTATTACTTCATAAGGGAAAACATAGAGCCTTCCAATAAATAAATAATAGTGATGCATAATATCTTTGGCTATTAGGGAAATGCCATTACAACCAGAATGAGATACTGCTTCCCTTCCCCTGGGATGCCTAAGATTAGTTGGTTTGGGTGAGGATGTGGAGCAACTGAAACTCAAGTACACTTCTGGTGGGACTGTAGTATGATATAACCACTTTGGAAAGAGTTTGGCAGGTTTTTTTTTTTAAGTTAAACTTATACCACCACTATGGCCCAGCAGTTCCTCTCCTAGAAACTTATGTCCAAATATGTCTTATGTAAAACTCTCCATCGCAGCTTCATTCCTAATAGACGAACACTAGAATCAATCCAACAGTTCATCAAATGGTAGGCAAAACATTGTATATCCATAAAATGGAATACCATACAGCAGTAACAATGAACAGACGTGGAAACACACAACAACATGGATGAATGTCATAGACATTATGTTGTAGGCAAGAAACCAGACACAAATGATTACATATAGTATGGTATTATTGTGTTCATATGAACTACTAGAGCATGTTAAACTAATCTTTTCATGAAATAAATGAGATCAGTAGTCATGTGGTCAGGGGTGGGGAGAGATTGCTTGAAAATGAGCATGAGGGATTTCTGGGGTGATGGACATATTCTTTATCTCAATTGGGGTGGTTGTTCCATGGGTATACTTTTTTTTTTTCAAAACTCAGAACTGTATACTGAAATCACTGTTTTTTACTTTATTAACATTATACTTCCATTCATTTTATGAAGTAAAGAGTAAATGTGAGATGGTATGACATTAATAACTAGAGGCATTAAGAAGTGACATATCAGTGATCCATGGCTCCTTCTGTGATGGTTTTACAATAACAAATACGATGCGAAAGTCATTATACTTGGAACACTTCAGTTTTAGCACAACTCAAGATGATGAGAATAATGAGAATGATAGAGTCCACATTTATTAAGTGCCTAACATATTCCAGGCCCTTCTTAGATCTTTTGACCATCACAAAACCCCAGAAAAACGTGCATTTCATCTCTCTGTGTAGCACGTCAGATGTGACCTTGATTCTCTGAGAGCCTATGACTTTAGGCAAGATCACATACTTAGCAGGTTGTTGAACTACTGTTGATATTCATGTGCCTATGACTCAAAATTTTTCATCTTCCTACTGTATTTTTCAAGGTGTCTTTTATGCTACATTTTATGTTATGCTTTTTTAAACTAGCAAAAAAGAAAACCAATAACAAAAATCTAGTACATAACCAAGTAAGAAAGAGTCTAGTAAGTTATTAAACAAGTGCATACCAGTTCAAACAAGATGTGCTACAGACACACCTGTAAAACATTAGTATCCACAACATAAATTAAGTACAGGCCCTCTTGTTGGTGAATCCAATAGTTCTCACTGTCATCTATAGGAATAGTAAGACTATGACCAGATGTAAAATATCAAACGCATTTAACCACACAGACCCTTTTAAAACTGCCAAGTCATTTATTTCAAGATGACAACGTCATAACTGCTGTAGGACTATGTAATTATCGGAGTGATTACTGATCATTTCTACCCGTAAGTTCCAATGTGATTGTCTCCATTTTGTGTGTTCCAGTTCAGGTTCAAGGGATTACTTTTTTTCACCAGTTGTTTTTTTATCCTCAATTGCTTCTAAATGGAAAAAGGAACCAAAAACCCCTGCAAGCAAAAGAAGGCTAAAATGGAGAAGCAGTAGAGCTACTGAAATGTTTACATTAAATACTATTTTGGCTCGAATACCGATTTCTTTGTCAGGTGGAGGGCCACTGTCGGTACTGCCACCTGGTCCTCTCTCTTGACACGTTGGTGGTTTCCAGCCTCGCTGACAATGACAGTGTTTCAAGTTGTTGCATACCCCTCTGTAATTACATTTCTTGACATCACAGTCAAAATGGAAGTCTTGGAAAAAAGTACAGTTTTGGTTCATACAGTATCTTCCTGCACCACATGTTGCCCCATCCACCACAAGCCCCATATATGGTGTGTGTGTCCCAAAGTGTGCATCGTACCCAAAGCATCTTTCTACTTTAACATCTTTTACTACTATATGACGAAATGTAGTGTGCTCACCCCCGCCAGGAATTTCCTCCACATTACTACAGTGCAGCATTCCACACAGCACATCATCTTCTTCACATGGTACAGACTTTCCTCCTCCTCGAGTCACTCGCACCCCACAATTTCCAAATCGGTCACCTCTTACATTCAATTTTTCATAGCATGCTGACCCAGCATCTTTTATTTCGAAGCCAAAGAGGGATTGACACTGCAGATCACGGTCACTACAGTTTCCTTTCACACACACGGCTAATGGTGAACAGGGGGTTCCATCCTGGATATAAGTGTCTGTTGGACAAACGTGCGTCTTCCCACTGCAGTATTCTGGTAGATCACAAATGCCAAGAGTGTCTCTGCAAACACTTCCAGGTTGAGCATAATTACACCTCCTGCAGCAATCTCCTTCACTGCAGACACTACCAAGGGTGAGGGCACAATTGGAATTGCAACACTTATCCTGAGAGCAGTCTTTTATGGTGCCACAGTCACATTCTTCCCTTTGATCTTTGATCTTGTCACCACAGCGAGCAGCTTTATAAGGAAAATTATTGTATGGTGTATTTGGAGTACTCAGACAAGGATCCCACATAGAAACTCGTCTGTGCAGTTGGGCATAAGTACAGTTGCTCATCATATCTAGAAGACCAGGCTCAGCAGCCATGACACAGTAGTGTCTTCGAAAACAATGGCAACCAGGACCATCATGTGTACAGCCAAGAACATGACCTATTGCATGTGCTCCAAGAGTTGCAGCTAAAAATAAGTGATACCTTGCTACCCATACAAACGATGCTCCCCAATTGGGGTTGCATATTCCTTCATGATTGCTATAATATGAAGCTCCACCGATTTTTTTTCCTGTAAGAATCAATGAGGTATCATGAGGAAATTTTGCATACCATCTCCAGTATTTCCATAAACCAAATGAATTTAATGCATCTAGAGCATTATGAGATTCTTCTACTTTCACCTCGTCGTTACCGTCCCATATGCACAGCATACGTATGAAAACCTGAAGTTCACCCTGGTAGTAAATGCTATGCATTATGTTGTTAAGAATCACTACGTTCTCTATGATACGTGTGATATTTCTGTTCTGAACCACTAATGAGTTAGTAACTGTGTAGTGAAGTTTTAAGTTTTTCCTGTGTGGCCACCACAAATATACAGGGGCAGCTCTAGGAGTTTCAGCAAGCATTGCCTCCTCATATGCTTGATTTGTTTCTTCCTCTTTAATCTTACATTTTTCATCCTCTCCTGGTGTTTTTTGTGACACAAGCAGAGAAATCACATGCTCAAATTTGGAAGAAGCCTCCAGTGGTTTGATTTCGTAAGTGAAGTCATCCACCTGCAGCATGCCACGCAGACCTCCATAGCAGGTGTCCAGTGTGCCCATGGACCCAGGAACCCCTTCCAGGTAGGTGTAGTAGTAACAGTCTCGGGGAATAAAAGGGTAGTCCTCCTGCGTGGCGCCTTGGTCGTTACTGGTGATAACGGGAAAGTGTCTGGGCAGCAAGTTCTTCTTGACTCTCATGTGAACCACATGTCTTTGGCCGCTGAGGCGAATCTTGTAGGAAAGCTGGCCTTGCATCCCAGTTCCTCCCACTCTGTGGGACACCTTCCTGGGGATCACAACTTCAGAGGAAGTGAAGCGCCATCCTGGTGGGGCGTGGGAGCAGCAGATTGGCAACAGTAGCAGCCAGAGCAGAGGCAGCCGGAGATCACCTGTCAGGTGGGCCTGGGCCCAGGCAGGCCCCATGAGTGAGGAGCCTGTGACCAAAGCAAACGCAGTCAAGTGGGAGGCAGGCAAGCCTATCCCTGGAACAGCATCTCTTAAACAGCAGTATAGTCCTGAGGAGAGTGGAGAGAGGCTGAAGGCTTGGCATCCCCAGACAGGTGTGGGGGGCGGGGGGGGGGGGAGGCTGTTACCTAACAATGGTGTACTCATGAGGGGGAGGGGCGCTGTGCTAAGTGGATCCTGGGGATCCTGGCACAGGGGTCTTAGAGAAGACAAAACATGGGAGAAATTAGGAATAATAAGAGTGTATACCTGGGCTGAGAGGTCCCGTGGTCTCTTGCAGAAGTCACAGGAGAAGATTAAGTGGGTCTGATGCAATTTTAAGATAGTTACTGACTTCTTTTCCCTTCAAACCAAAATGAGAGAAGGCATCAATTTGTAATTAAAATACAGAATGGAGAGGAGAGTGGAAGTTTCTCCTTGTAAGGATTTTGAGGAGAGAATTAGATTCTCTCATACTTTATAGAAGTTGAATTGTGTTAGGGGCAATTAATGGGACAAAAGAATAAACAGTGTCATGAGTAGAAAAGTTATGGTGGATAATAATAATTTCCTATAATTAAACTTATACCTACTCTATGTCCCAGTGGTTCTGGCCATAGGAAGTTCCCCACAATTTGTACATGGATATTCAGAGCAGCATTATTCATAAATTTATTCCACTGACTGGAAACAAACAACCTGAATAGATAAATGGCAAAGAAACCGGTACATACATTCAGTGGAATAATCTTCAATAAATTAGAACAAGTTTCAGGTACACTTAAGAACATGAATGTATCTCATTGGTATTATGATGATAGAAAGAAGTCAGACTGAAGGAACTTCATGTAGGATTTTATTTGTATGAAGTTCTGGCATAGTCCAAAATAATATATAGGAATAGACTTTAAATCAGTGTTTTCCTGATGTGAGGGAAAGGAGGGATGGAGGGAACCTTCTGGAGCGATGGGAGACTTCTGAATCTTGATTGGGGTGTGCTCTAGATAAATTTTTGTTTCCCTCCAAAATTCACAGATTGAAATCCTAACCCCCAAGGGGATGGCAGTAGTATGTGGGGACTTTCTGAGTTGAGTAGGTCATCAGGGAAGAGTCTTCATAATTGGTATTAGTGTCTTTTTCAAAATGTTTTTTGAAGTATTACTGATTTACAATGTGATGTTAGTTTCAGGTCTACAGTAAAGCAGTTTGGTTATACATATACATGTATATTCTGTTTCAGACTCTTTTAATTATAGGTTATTACAAGATAATTGAATATAGTTCTCTGTGTTATACAGTAGGTCCTTGTTGTTTATCTGTTTTATGTGTAGCAGTGTGTATTTATTAATCCCAGACTCTTAATTTATCCTCCCACAACTCCTTCCTGCTTTGGTATCCACAGTTTGTTTTCTATGTCTGTGAGTCTATTTCTGGTTTGTAAATAAGTTCATTTGTATCATTCTTTTAATTTCCACATATAAGTGATATCATATGATATTTGTCCTTCTCTGTTGGACTTACTTCACTCAGTATGATGATCTCTAGATCCATCCATGTTACTGCAAGTGACAAAATTTTGTTCTTTTCTATGGCTGAGTAAAATTCCATTGTATGTATATACCGCACCTTCTTTATCCATTCATCTGTCAAAGGACATTTAGGTCACTTCCATGCCTTGACTATTGTAAACAGCGCTGCTGTGAACATTGAGGTGCATGTATCTTTTCAAATTAGAGTTTTCTCTGGATATAAGCCCAGGAGTGGGATTGCTGCATCATATGGTAATTCTATTTTCAGTTTTTTAAGGAACGTCCATACTGTCCTTCATAGTGGCTGCAACAATTTATACTCCTCCAAACAGTGTAGGAGGGTTCCCTTTTCTTCATACCCTTTCCATCATTTATTGTTTGAGGACTGTCTAATGATGTCTATTCTGGCTGTTGTGAGGTGATATCTCACTGTAGTTTTGATTTGCATTTCTCTGATTATTAATAATGTTGAGCATGTTTTCATGTGCCTGTTTGCCATCTGTATGTCTTTGGAGAAATGTCTATTCAGGTCTTCTGTCCATTGGGGGGGGCATTTTTTTTTTTATATTAACCTGTATTAGGTGTTTGTATAGTTTGGATATTACCCCTTGTCACTCTTAATCATTTGCAAATATTTTCTCCCATTCTGTAGGTTGTCTTTTCTTTTTGTATATGGTTTCTTTTGTTGTGCAAAAGGTTTTAAGTTAAATTAGGTCCTATTTGCTTATTTTTGCTTTTATTTCCTTTGCTTTAGAAGACAGATCCAAAAAATATTGCTGTGATATATGTCAAAGAGTGTTCTGCCTATGTTTTCCTCTAGGAGTTTTAGAGTATCTGGTCTTACATTTAGGTCTTCAATCTATTTTGAGTTTATTTTTCTATATTGTGTTATAGAATATTCTACTTTCATTCTTTTACTTGTAGCTGTCCTGTTTTCCCAGCATGACATAGTGAAGAGACTGTCTTTTCTCCATTGTATACTCTTGCCTCCTTTGTCATAGATTAATTGATCATAAGCATGTGGGTTTATTTTTGGGCTTTCTGTCCTGTTACAGTGTTCTGTGTGTCTGTTTTTGTGCCAGTACCATACTATTTTGATTACTCTGTCTTTATCGTATAGTCTGAAGTTAGGGAGGGTGATTCCTCCAGCTCCATTCTTCTTTCTTGGGAAGGTTTTGGCTATTTGGGGTCTTTCGTGCTTCCATACAAATTAAAAATTTTTTTCCTCCAGTTCTGTGAAAAATGGCATTGGTAATTTGACAGGGAATGCATTGAATCTGTATATTGCCTTGGGTAGTATGGCCATTTTAACAATATTGATTCTTCCAGTCCAAGAACACAGTGTTTCTTTCCATCTGTTTGTGTCATCTTCAATTTCTTTCACCAGTGTCTTATAGTTTTCAGAGTACAGGTCTTTTGCCTCCTTAGGTAGGTTTATTCCTAGATATTCTATTCTCTTTGTTGTGATGGTAAATGGGATCGTTTCCTTAATTTCTTTTTCTAATATTCTGTTGTTAGTGTATAGATATGCAACAGATTTCTGTATATACTTTGGTATCCTGGACTTTACCAAATTCATTGATGAGCTATAGTAAGTTTTTGGTAGTTTCTTTAGGATTTTTTTGTGTATAGTATCATGTCATCTGCAAACAGTGACAGTTTTACTACTTCTTTTCCAATTTAGATCCCTTTTATTTTTTTCTTCTCTGATTGATGTGACTAGGACTTCCAAAATTATGTTAAACAAAAGTGGTGAGAGTAGATATCCTTGTTTTGTTCCTGATCTTAGAGGAAATGCATTCAGATTTTCAACATTGAGTATGACATTTGCTGTGGGTTTGTCATTATGGCCTTTATTATGTTGAGGTATGTTCCATCTGTGCCCACTTTCTGGAGACTTTTTATTGTAAATGGATGTTGAATTTTATCAAAAGCTTTTTCTGCATCTATTGAGATGATCATATGATTTTTATTCTTCAATTTGTTAATGTGGTATATCACACTGATTGATTTCCAGACCTTGAAAAATTCTTGCATCCCTGGGATAAATCCCACTTGATCATGGTGTATGATCCTTCTAATGTATTGTTGGAGTCGATTTGCTAGTATTTTGTTGAGGATTTTAGCACCTATGGTTATCAGTAATTTTTGGCTTGTAATTTTTTTTGTGTGATATCTTTGTCTGGTTTTTGTATCAGTGTGATGCTGGCCTCAGAATAGTTTGGAAGTGTTCCTTCCTCTGCAATTTTTGGGAACAATTTCAGAACATAGGCATTAACTCTTTTCTAAATGTTTGGTAGAACTCACCTGTTAAGTCATCTGGTCCTGGAATTTTGTTTGTTGGGCATTTTAAAATTACTGATTCAATTTCAGTACTAGTAATCAGTCTGTTTGTGGTTCAGTCTTGGGTGATTGTACCGTTCTAAGAATTTGTCCATTTCCTCTAGGTTGTCTGCTTTATTGGTGTATGCTTGTTCATAGTAGCCACTTATGATCCTTTATATTTCTGTGGTGTCAGTTGTAACTTGTCCTTCACTTCTGATTTCATTGATTTTGTGCCCTTTCCCTTTTCTCTTAATGAGTCTGCCTAAAGGTCTATCAATTTCATTTATTTTTTCAAAGAACCAGCTTTTAGTTTCATTGATCTTTTCTATTCTTTTTAAGTCTCTACTTCATTTATTTCTGCTCTAATTTTTATGATTTCTTTTCTTATACTAACCTTGGGTTTTGTTTGTTCTTCTCTCTCTAGCTGCTTTAGGTGTAAGGTTAGGTTGTTTATTTGAGGTTTTTCTTGTTTCCTGAGGTAGGCTTGTATTGCTATAAACTTCCCTCTTATAACTGCTTTTGCTGCATCCCATAGGTTTTGGATCATCTTCCTCTTTGATTTCTTCAGTGATCTGTTGGTTGTTTAGTAGTATGTTATATAGCCTCCCTGTGTTTGTGTTTTTTGTAGTTCTTTTCTTGTAGTTGATTTCTTTTTTTTTTAAACATTTTTTATTGATTTATAATCATTTTACAATGTTGTGTCAAATTCTACTGTAGAACACAATTTTTCAGTTATACATGAACATATATATATATATATATATATATATATATAGTGCTCTACAGTAGAATATATATATATTCATTGTCACATTTTTTCCTCTGTGAGGTACCGTAAGATCTTGTGTATATTTCCCTGTGCTATACAGTATATTGTAGTTGATTTCTAATCTCCTAGCATTGTGGTTGGAAAATATGCTTGATATGATTTCAGTTTTCTTAAATTTACTGAGGCTTGCTGTGTGGCCCAGCATGTGATCTATCCTAGAGAATGTTCCAGGTGCACTTCAAAAGAAAGTGTATTCTGCTGTTTTCAAATGGAATACTCTATAAATATCAGTTAAGCCCATTTGCCTAATGTGTCATTTAAGGCCTATATTTCCTTTGATTTTCTGTCTGGATGATCTGTCCATTGATGTAAGTGGGGTGATAAAATCCCCCACTATTACTGTGTTACTGTCAGTTTCTCCCTTTATGTATGTTAACATTTTCCTTATATATTGAGGTGCTCCTATGTTTAGTGCATATATATTTACAATTGTTTTATCTTCTTCTTGGCTTGATCCCTTGATCATTATGTAGTGCTCTTCTTTGTCTCTTGCAACAGTCTTTATATTAAACTCTATTTTGTCTAATATAAGTATTGCTACTGCAGCTTTCTTTTTAAAAGCTTTCCGTTTACTTGGAATACCTTTTTCCATTCCATTACTTTCAGTCTGTATGTGTCTGTTGACCTGAAGTGAGCCTCTTGTAGGCAGCAAATATATGGATTTTGTTCTTATATCCATTCAGCCAGTCTGTATCTTTTGGTTGGAGCATTTAGTCTGTTTACATTTAAGGCAATTATTAACATGGTATTCTTGTTGCCATTTTGTTAATTGTTTTAGATTTGTTTTTGTAGATATTTTTTCCCTTTTTTTCTTTTGTTGTCTTTTCTTGTAATTTGATGACTATCTTTAGTGTTATGTTTGGATTCTTTTTTCTTTTCTGTATGTGTATCTATTATAGATTTTTGGCTTGTGATTACCATGAGGTTTTGTATAGCAGTCTTGCTCGTGCATGCACAAACACTCTCTGTCTCTCTCTGTCTCTGTCTCTCTCTCTCTCTCTCTCTCTATATATATATATAGTTGCTTTAAGTTGCTGATCTCTTAATTTCAAATGCATTTTAAATACCCTTCATTTGTACTCTCATCCCCTAATGATTACTGTTTTGATATCATATTTTACATCTAACTGTCATGTGTATTTCTTAACTGCTTACTGTGGTTACAGATGATTTTACTGCTTTTATTTTTTAACCTTCCTGATAGTTTGTGAATAATTTCCTACCTTTACTATATGTTTGCTCTTGCCTTTACTAGTGAGCTTTTGCATTTTGTAGTTTGTTTGTTTCTAGTTGTTGCCTCAAAAAAACCCCAAAAACCTCCCAGCAAACAGAAGTCCTGGGCCATATGGCTTCACAGGGGAATTCTACCAAACATATAAAAACTAATACCTATCATTCACAAACTAATCCAAAAAATTGAAGAGTACTGAACACTTCCAAATTCATTCTACAAGGCCACCATTATTCTGATATCAAAACCAGAGTGACACTACAAAAAAATATACTTCAGTAGCTTTGATGAATTTAGGTGCCAAATCTCAACAAAATATTAGCAAATAAAATTCAAGAATATATAAAAAGGATCATGCAGCATGATCAAGTTGTATTTATTCCAGGGATGCAAATATAGTTCAGTATCTACAAAGCAATTGATGTCATAAACAATCTTAACAAAATGAGGGATAAATATCACATTATCACTGCAATAGATGAAGAAAACATTTGACAAAATTTAACATGCATTCATTAAACTGACTATACTTCAATAAAAAATATATTAAAATGGTAAAAAAATTTCATGATAAAAACTCTCATCAAAGTGGGTATAGAGTGAATATATCTCAACATAATAAAAGCAATTTGCAGCATCCCCATAGTTAACATCGTACTCAATGATGGAAAGCTGAAAGCCTTTCTTTGAAAATCAGGAACATGATAAGGAAGTCCACTCTCACCACTTCTATTTAAGATAGTATTGGAAGACCTAGACCCAGCAATTAGACAAGAAGAGGAAGTAAAATTTATCCAAACTGGAAGGGAAGTAGTAAAATTCTCACTATTTGCAGATGACATGATCCTAGTCTCCACCAAAAATGATTAGAATGATGAATTCAGTAAAGCTGCAGGATAGAAGATTAAGATACAGAAATCTGTTACTTTTCTTTACCCTAATAATGAACTATCAGAAAGAGAAAGCAAGAAAACCAAACCATCCTGTTTAAAGTTGCATCATAAAGAATAAAATACTTAGGAATAACTTAGCCAAAGAGGTGAAAGACCTATACTCTGAAAACTGTAAAAGATCGATGAAGGAAATTAAGGATTATGAAAATAAATGGAAAGGTATCCCATGCTTCTGGGTTGGAAGAATTGATATTGTTAAAATGGTCATACTACCCAAAGCAATCTACAGATTTAATGCAATTCCTATCAAAATACCCAGGACATTTTTCACAGAAGTAGAACAAGTAATCTTAAAATCCATATGGAACAAAAAAAAGACCCTGAATAGGAGTTCTGGTCAAGATGGCAGAGTGGTAGGACCACGAAGCTCACCTCTCCTTACAACTACAACAAAACCACCACTGAATGCTAAACAACCATCAAAAAGACTGGAACCTAGCAAAACAGATCTTCTGCAACTGGAAACATAAAGAGGGAACCACAACAGGATGGTGGTTGGGGGGTGTGTGCTCACAATATAATTGGTCCCCATAACTCCTGGGTGGGTGACTCACAGTTGAAGACTTGTAAAGTCACAGAAGCCCTCCCACAGGAGTGAGAGCTCTAAGCCCCACGTCAGGCTCCCCAGCTCACGTCCTGGCATTGTGAAGAGAGAGACCCCAGGACGTCTGGTTTTGAAGGCAGGGGAGCTTGGCTCTGGTAGCCTCACAGAACTGGGGGAAACGGAGACTCTATTCACTTCAGAAGTGTACACAGAAACTCACATGCACCAGGTCCAAGGGCACAGGCAGTGGTTTCATAGGAACCTGGGCCAGACCTGCCTGCTGGATTTGGAGGGTTTCCTGAGGATGTGGGGGACGGCTGTAGCTCACTCAAGGGACATAAAAGCTGGTGGTGGAATTCCAGGAGTGTTAATCTACATGAGCTTTCCTGGAGGCTGACATCTTGATTGGATAATTATCACCAAGACATAGCCTCACCCAACAGTCTGTAGGGAAGCCTCAGGCCAAAGAACAGACAGCATGGGAACATAGCTACACCCATCAGCAGACTTCCTAAGCCACAAAGGCCTCTAGACACAGCCCTACGCACCAGAGGTCCAGGACCAAGCTTCACCCAGCAGTGGGCAGGCACTGGCTCCTCCTGCCAGGAAACCTGCATAAGCCTCTAGTCCAGCCTTATCCACCAGGGGCAGATACTAGAAATAAGAAAACAATACCAAAGCCTGTGGCAGGAACCCACAAACTCATAGAAAGATAGACAATATGAGGAGGCAAAGGAATACCTCCCAGGCCAAGGCACAAGATAAAATCCCAGAAGAGATAAGTGATGAAGAGATAGGCAATTTATCTGAGAAAGAGTTTAAAGTAATGATGGCCAAGATGTTCAGAGAACTAAAGAGAAGTATAGATGCAGAGAGTGAAGTTTTAGCAAAGAGTTGGAAAATATAAAGAATATCCAGAGTTGAAGCATAAAATCACTGAAATGAATAACACACTGGAAGGAACCAAGAACAGACTAAATGAGGCAGAAGAACGGATCAGTGAGCTAGAAGGCAGATTAGTGGAAATCACTACTTCAGAACAGAAAAAAGAATAACAAGGAATTAGGATAGTTTAAGAGAATTCTGGGACAACATGAAGTACTCTAATATTCAAATTACAGGGGTCCCAGAAAGAGAAGAGAGAGAGAAAGGACCTGAGAAAATTTTTGGAGAGATAATAACAGAAAACTTCCCCGACTTGGGAAGGGAAACAATCACCCAAGTTCTGGAAGCACAGAGAGTACCACACAGAATCATCCCATAGAGGAACACACCAAGGCACATAGTCATCAAATTGACAACAATTAAGGATAAGGAGGAAATGTTAAAACTAGCAAGAGAAGAGCAATGAATAACACACAAGGGAACGCTCATAAGGTTATCAGCTGATTTTTCAGCAGAAACTTTACAGGCCAGAAAGGAGTGTCACAGTATATTTAAAGTGATGCAAGGGGGAAACTTACAACCAAGAATACTCTATCCCACAAGGCTCTCGTTCAGACTTGATGGAGAAATCAAAAGCTTCATAGATAAACAAAAGCTAAAAGATTTCAGCACCACCAAACCAGCTTTACAACAAACGTTAAAGGACCTTCTCTAGTCATCAAACCATGAGAAAAGAGAACAAAAAGAAGAAAGAGAGAGAGAGAGAAAAAAAGAGACCTCCAAAAGATTGCTTTTTCAATTTGGGGTCTTTTTATGGTTCCTTATAAATTTTGGGATTGTTTGTTCTAGTTCCATGAGGAATGTCGCTAGTATTTTGTTGGGGGTTGCATTGGATCTGTGGATTGCTTTGGATAGTGTGGCCAGTTTGATAGTGTTGATTCTTCCAATGCAAGAGCACAAATCTTTCAATTTCTTTGTGTCATTTCGGTTTTCAGAGTATGAGTAACCTCCTTGGTTAAGTTTATTTCTAGGTATTTTGTTTTTCTTGATGTTATGGCAATGTCTCTGCTAGTTATAAAATTCTGGTTTTTGAAGTGAAAAAAAAGTGAACTACTGGCTGCAAATGGCAAAATATTCTTTTTTATGGGTGAATTGTATTCATATATATGTGTGTGTGTGTATATATATACACACACACACACACACTGCATCTCCATTATCTATTCAACTATTGATGTGTACTTAGGATGCTTCCATATCTTGGTAATTATTAATAATGTTGCTGTTAATAGCAGGGTGTATATATCTTATTTTGTGGTTGGCTTTATTCCTTTGATAACTATGTAAGTTTAAAAAGCTAAAGCTCTAAACATTCTTAGAAACAATGAACAGTACATATGTGTAAATTAAAAAATATATGTGCAGTAAAAATAGTGATCTATCAAGCCATTGAAAGACATAGGAGAAACTTAAAAGATGTATTACTAAATGAAAGAAGCCAGTCTGAAAAGGCTACAGACTTTACAATTCCAACCAAATGACATTCTGGAAAAGGCAAAACTACAGAAACAATAAAAAGATCACGGTTTCCAGGGGTTTGGGTAGAGGGAGGGAGGGAGGAATGAATAGATGGAGCACAAGGGATTTTTAGGGCAATGAAATTATTCTATATGATACCATAGTGGTGGCTATATGTCATTATGCATTTGTCAAAACCCATGGAATGTACAACATCAAGAGCGAACCCTAATGTAAACTATGGACTTTGGTTGATAATAATGTGTCCATGTTGGTTCATCGATTGTAACAAATATGCCACACTGATGAAGGATGTTGAAGGTAGGGGAGTATATATGTGTGAGTGGGGAAGGCTATATGCGAACTGTATCTTCTGCTCAATTTTGTTGTGAACTTGTAAGTGCTCTAAAAGAATAAAGTCTATTAAAAAAAAAAAAAAAAAAGACCCTGAATAGCCAAAGCAATCTTGAGAAAAAAGAACAAAGCTGGTGGTATCACATTCCTGATTTTATACTATACTACAAAGCTACCATAATCAAAACAGCATAGTACTTGCACTAATACAGATACATAGTTTAATGGAGCAGAATAGAGAGCCCAGAAATAAATTCACACATCTATGGTCAATTTTTCTATGATGAAGGAGGCAAGAATATACAATGGAGAAAAGACAGTCTCTTCAATAAGTGGTGCTGGGAAAACAGGACAGTTCCATGTAAAAGAATGAGCTTAGAACATTTTTTTTTTCACACCAAGTACAAAAAGAAACTCAAAATGGATGAAAGACCTAAATATGAGACCTGAAACCCTAAAACTCCTAGAAGTGAACATTAGCAGAATACTCTGACATAAATCATGGCAAGATTCTTTTGGATCTACCTCCTAAGGCAAATAAATGAATGTAAAAAGAAACAAATGGTCTGGTGTAGGTGCTTGGCTGAGGAGCCAATGGTGTGAAGCTACCATCGGTAGGATTATGACTGAATGCCTCTAAGTTAGAATCCAACCCAGGCCAAATGATAAGGCTGCACTGTGGAAAACTCAGTTGGCCTCGGAAGCCTTGGTTGACCTTGGATAGCCAGACCCCCACTGCTGTCCCTTGCCTGCAAGTTGCTAGGCATGTGCCAGGAATCCAGTGAGGAGGGACCTTCACCCTGGGACACAGAGCATGTCCGAAAAGGCAGCGATCCCCTAGCCTGTCACACACTGCACGTGGGGGACCTGCTGCTAAACCATTTGTAGTCAACCTTCTTCTGGGTTGGGGTTTTGTCAGTAGCAGAGCAGCTCCCTCACTGCGTCGTATTGAAAGTCATCCCTTGACACAAGAGACTACAAAAAAAGAGAAAAAACAAATGGGACCTAATTAAACTTAAAAGCTGTTGTACAGCAAAGGAAACCACTGACAAAATGAAAAGACAACATACTGAATTGGAGAAAATATTTGCAAATGTTATGACCAACAAGTTATTAATATCCAAGATATGTAAACAGCTCATATAATTCAACATCAAAAAAACAAACAACCTGAATTAAAAATGGGCAGAAGACATGAATGGACATTTTTCCAACAGACATACAGATGGGTAACAAACAAATGAAAAGATGCTCAACATTGCTAATTATTAGAGAAATGCGTATCAAAGCAACGAGATATCACCTCATGCCTAATCAGAATGGGGTTCATCAAAAAGTCTATAAATAACAAATATTGGAAAGCATGTGGAGAAAAGGGAATGCTTGTACACTCTTGGTGGGAATGTAAATTGGTGTAACCACTACGGAAACAGTATGGAAGTTCCTCAAAAAACTAAAAATAGAACTACCACATAGCAATTCCTCTCCTGGGTATATATCCAGAAAATAATGAAAACACTAATTCAAAAAGGTACATGCACCCCAATGTTTATAGCAGTACTATTTAACAATAGCTAAGGTATGGAAGCAACCCAAGTGTCCATCAATGGATGAGTTGATGAAGATGTGTTATAAATGAAGAATGGAATATTAGTCAAAAAAATAATGAAACTCTGCCATTTGCAGCAACATGGATGGACCTAGAGAATATTGTGCTTAGTGAAATGTCAGACAAAGAAAGATAAATACTGTGTGATATCACTTACATGTGGAACCTAAAAAATAATACAAATGAATGTGTATAGCAAAACAGATACAGACTCACAGGAAACAAACTAGTTGTTACCAGTGGGTAGAGAGAAGTGGATAGAGGCAAATAGGAGTATGGGATTAAGATATACAAACTACTATGTATAAAATAGATAAGCAATAAGGATATATTTTATAACAGGGAATTATAGCCATTACCTGTTAATAACTTTTAATGGAGTATATAATCTATAAAAATACTCAACCACTATGATGAACCCCTGAAACTAACATAATATAAATCAACTACACTTCAATAAAAAAAATGGAGATCTGATAGAAACAATAACTGCTGCATCCTTTAATCTTCAATGGTGGCACTTACATCCATCTTTCCACCCAAAAGACATTATTGTCTTTGATTCAGTATGCTGCCATGTGTAGAGGGACATATAAGAGTCTTCCACCTGTAGTATGATGATAGTCCTTATTCCACAGGCCAAAAACCCTATTAAGAGGTTATTTTAACTGCCAAAGATATCAATCCCGATTTTAGTCCTTGGGACCTGGGGAAGTGACCACTGGGTGGGACTGCAGACCACTGAACCCACTGTAAACTGGACTTTAGTCTAAACTCCACTTATTGCCTGATGTCCATAAGCTGCCACTATAAGATGGTCCGTGGTGATACTCTGCAGTGCTGAGTATCAGTATCAGGGCAGACATTTTGTCCAGTAACCCTTTCAAGGTCTAGGTATTTCTTTATCCGTGGCAATACAGATTCCCAAACAAATGACTATAGGTGTGGGGGAAAGGACTGGGAGAACCATTACATTATATACATACATGATGTTGATATGTCCTTCCTCCTAGGAACCTAGTGATTTCTTTAGTCAACAAATTCTGTACCTGAAAATCAGCTTTGTTCTAGGAACTCAACAGGGATCATGAATTTTTATTGGCACAATCATTCTCAGCTTCTTGCTCTTCCATGTTTGCCTTCTTCTGATTACAGATGTTAAGCAACATCCTCTTTATTTACTCATAGATTGCCACTTGAGATACCATGATTTGTTGCCACCTCAAAATTCCATACATATAAATTCGTTTAGCTGACTCTCCAACCTTGGAAATTTTTATAGTAATTGTGGTCCTCTAGTTTCTGGCTGTTAAGCACAGCCTCCTGGCTTCTATAACTTCAAGGGATCTCTTTCCCAATGGCTGTTAACAAACACTGACCTATGACAAGCTGTCCTATCAACAAACTGCCCTGCAGAAGAGACACAATTGAACTCCTTTGAGATGCTGCTGGTCATTGCATCAGTGCATTCTTTTTTTTTTTTTAATTAAAGTATAGTCAGTTTACAACGTTGTGTCAATTTCTGGTGTGCAATGTAATGTTTCAGTCATATATACACATACGTATATTTGTTTTCATATTCTTTTTCATTATATGTTACTACAAGATACTGAATATAGTTCCATGTGCTATACAATGGACATATGCCCAGGATACAAGGTAGGGCAGCCAGGAAGAGAAATGGGGACAGCTTTTTTGAGGGTTCACATTGATCTGCAGGGCCAGTATCTTCAGGGGCATCCATGTAGGTATCACCATCTCATGTATAATGGTCCTGGGCTTTCCCACCTGAGCCATGACAGTGTAACAGACTTGCTCTGGATGAGCATGTAAAAGTTTTGATTCTATCTGTATCTGTTTGCTCCACAGCTACAATTTCTCCTCCCCTCTAGGAGATAAGGGCCACTTGTGTTGATTTTTTTTCCCCCAAGGAGTTGATTGCTTATAGCAATTCTGAGATGCACTCTTTGCACCTTCACCAAAAATTCCTCTGCACTCTTCACCCTGTTTTGATAGCAGTAGGCACCGTCACTGCAGGGAACCTTGCATATATCCATCTTCTGGGCACTGATGACATGTCCCATTCCACCACTCTAGAAGGTCACATTCATTGACCTGATGTCTACAGAGTTCCGTTGATGGATGAACTTGCAGCCTTTGCAACAAAGTCCAAAAGCACAAGCAGCCCCAGGCCTCAGAGTGCAGTTTGAGGCAACAAGGATCTTGTTCCCACTGCTTTATAGAGCCACCACAGTCACACTTCTCTTCTCCTTCAACCACACCGTTCCCACAGCACTTCAGCATAAAGACTGCCCCTGGAATTGGAGGATTGTACAGACATGATCCCTGGTTTAAAGTAGTCTTTGTAATGTCTACATAACTACAATTAGGGAATCTCTCTGATGGCACTCTGACAGCATTCATGATGCAAGCACTTTGCCCACATAAAGAGTATTCATCATGCTGCATACCCAAAATATGACCTAACTCGTGAGCTACAATGAGGGCAAAAACAGACCAGTGGTCTCCTTTGAAATGATTAACTCCACAATCAATAGGAGGATGACATATTCCTGCAACATAGGCTATCCCAAGTACACTTACAAGTGAATTTTTAATGAAAATATGTGCAGTATCATATTGTAGCTGGAAAAGACTGATTTGTTTCCACCGAGAGAAATCCTCTATTTTATTAGTATTTTATGTCCTGTCATTTTTTTTAAAGTGTGGGTAAAGGCTTATAAATTGTAGTGATATTTTCAAAGAACTAACATTTGGTTTAGTTGATTTTACTTTATTAATTTCCAGTTTTCAATTTCATTATTTTCTGCTTTAATTTTTATTATTTCTTCTCTTCTGCTTACTTTGGATTAAGTTATATAGTAGATTAATTCAGATCTCCTTTTCTAATATGTGTAATTAGTGTTATAAATTTTCCAAACACTGCTTTCATTGCATCCCATTAATTTTGATAAGCTGTAGGATTTCCAATATTTGAAATTTGTCATGTTCCAGAATGTGTCCTATTTGGTAAATGTTCCATGTGAGTTTCCGAAGAATTTGTGTTCTGCTGTTGTTGAATAAACTGTTCTATAAATGTCAATTATATCCAGTTGATTGATGGTGCAGTTGTGTTCAGCTATATCCTTCCTTACTGATTTTCTGCTTGCTGGCTCTATCAACTACTGATAGAGAGTTGTTGACATCTCCAAACATAATAGTGCATTTGTCAGTTTCTCCTTGCAGGTTTATCATTTTTCACCTTAAATATTTTGCCACTCTTTTGTTAGGAATATACATATTAAGGATTGTTATGTCTTTTTGGAGAATTGACCACTTTATCATTATTTAATGCTCTTTTGTATACTTGATCATTTTCCTTGCTCTGAATTCTGCTTTGTCTGAAATTAACATAGATAGCTATTCCAGCATACTTTTGATTAGTGTTAATATAGTATCATTTTTCATCCTTTTACTCTATACTCTTTATATTAAAAGTAGGTTTCTTGTATACAAAATATACCTGCGTCTTGTATTTTATACTCTGATAGTTTCTGTCTTCTTATATGTGTATTTAGACCATTCACATTTAAAGTGATTATTGATGTAGTTGGTTAATATCTACCATATTTGTAAATGTTTTCTTTTCACTGCTCTTGTTCTGTTTCTTTATCTTCTACTCTTTTTTTTTTTGCCCTCTGTGGTTTTAATACTAAAAAGTTTTCTCATTCAAATGAAGCCTATAAAACTTAGTTCCCTTAAGCCCCTTTCCATTCCATTTACAGTATAATTGTCTTAAATATTTCATCTATATACACTGAGAACTACATTAGACAATATTAGTTTTACTTCAGCTATTAAACATACTTTTAAAATTCAACAGGAAAAAGAAAATGCATTGCACTATCCATATTTTTAATCTTCCATTGTCCTTCCTTCCTGCTATTGAAAAACTCCTCATTTTATAATTTTGTTTCAAGAATTTTCTTAAGCCGTTGTTTCCAGTAGGTCTGCTGGTGACAAATTTTCTTAGTTTTCCTTTCCTTGAGAATTTCCTGGTTTCCTCTGCATTCCTGATAGATATTTTCACTGGATGTAAAATTCTGGATTGACATTGTCTTTTAATTCTTGTGAAATATTTTGCTACTTCCTTCTCACACTGTGGTTTCTAATGGGAAATCTGCTGCTTTTCAAATTGTTTTCCCCCTATGGTTAAGATTATGCAAGATATTGTTTCTCTTCAAGTACTTTCAAGATTTTTTTCTTTGTCTTTAGTTTTCAAAATTGTGATTATGATGTGTCTTGACATGGATTTCTTGGGTATATTCTATTTGTAATTCTCTCAGCTTCTTAAATCTATAACTTTTGCCAAATTTGAGAAATCTTCAGTCATTATTTCTTTGAGTACTTTGCATGCCTGCACTAGTCATCTATCCTTCTGTGACTGTGATAACATGATTGTTAGATCGTTTGTGATAGTCCTTCAGGTCCCAGAGGCTCTTCATATTTTTTTCCACTCTGTTTTCTCTCTGCTTTTCAAATTAGGTAATAATTCTTTCTCTGTGTTCAATTGCACTAATTATTTCCTCTGTTCTATTTTATTATTGAGCCCATCCGTTGACTTTTGGCTTCATGTTTTGTGTTTTTTTAGTTATAAAATTTCCATTATTTTCTTTTTTTATATCTTATGCTTCTTTAGTGGGACTTAATTTTTCTACAACTTTCTATTTCTCCAATTGTTTCAATCATATTTGTCTTTGCTCATTGAAGCATTTTATGTTGGCTACTTCAAAATTCTTCTCAGATAATTCCACCATCTGCATCATCTCTTGAGTTGGCATATATTGTCTTTTCTCATTCAAGCTGAAACTTTTCTAATTCTTTATATGACAGGTAAATTTCCATTGTATTCTGAACACTTTGGGTGTTATACTGTAAGGTTCTAGATTTTATATAAATGTCAGGTCCCCTCTGACAGTGCACTAGCAGAGGAAGAGAAGTGTTGCATTATGGCTAGGTGGTGGTAGATGTCCAGGTATCCACTTTCTTTCTGATGACACACCAAGGAAAATGGACATCTTATATTGTTAAATTACAGAGTACATTCATTTCCCTTCTTGGCCTCTGCTGACACCTCCCTGGCTGGGAGATTCAAGAATGCCTCATTACTGCTGCCCATGTGGCCTCCAGTAACATGTGGAATGGGGACCTCGTTTCTACATGATGAGAATGAAAGTCCCAGAAGTCTATTTGACCTTCTCTGACACTACCCCAGTGAGGGGTGCTGAGGCATCTCATGAGCAGGGTGAGTTTGGAAGTCTAAGCTCCCCACATGGTCTTTGCTGATGAGGATGCACGTGGAGTTACAATTTTTCCCATGACATTTGGCTGGAGTAGGATGGTTATTTTCTCAAAGTTTTCTGTCTTGCCAGCTGCTAATTTCTTATTCCTTTGGCTAGAAAGAACAAATTTGTCTTGGGGCTTTTGTTTGTTTTTGTCTATTGCATTTCAGGGTTGCTGCCTTCTACAAACTGCAATCAGGGTAAAAGAAAATGAAGGGAAATCACCACGATGTTGCTCCTTAGGTCCTAATGTCCCTAACTGGTCTGTATTCTTTGCTCCACCTTTCTGAACCTTCTTATGTTTGTTTTATATATAAAATAAGGTATTTTAACTGGTACTGAGCATAACCAACAGGGAGATAAGTGTTTACTTCTTCTGGAACTGAAAGTCCTTAATGTGATTTTAAATCACATTACTCCTTTTTAAAGCAAGGGAGATCAAACCAAAACTACTTTGGAAGCTTTCAAATCTTTCCCACCACTCAATCTCCCAAGATATTTTCTGTCTGTCTGAAGCAGGTGGTCTAGTCTTCCTTTCCTTGATTGAATTTTCTTGCTCTACTTACTGGTACTACTGGTTTGCTATACTAAAACTTTACCATGATTCAGCTTCTCTGGTTTCCTACTCTCATTTCTCGGGTATGTTTTCTTCATTGTTAATTATGTCATGTATAGGAGCAGATTTTATCCACTGAGTTCAGCTGCAGACAGTCTTCTTTTTTTAATCTACCTCTCCTAAGAAAGGGATGTCTCTAGTTCTGTCTGAGTAAATGAAACAGTTTATGAAAAGGAACCTCTCAAGCAAGTTACTGAGGAAACCAGCTTGGATTAAAAAAACCTTTTCTTGGGAGTACGTAGAAGGGGCCTGTCATTAAAAATGCTTCTAATTGATACTTATCTCATAGAGCCCTGAATCCAGTTAATTAGGAGGTGGCAAGACTCACTGGCCAAGACTCCCCTTAAAACAGAATCTATCCAGATTTACAGTTAATATTTTATTGACTCAGTTTTAATTATATGCAATATTTGTTTTTTAAATTATTTTTTAAATTGAAGTAAAGTCAGTTTACAGTGTTGTGTCAATTTCTGGTAATAAGCATAATAGTTCAGTCATACTTATACATATATATACTTGCTTTCATATTGTTTTTCATTATAGGTTACTATAAGATATTGAATATAATTACCTATACAGTGCTATACAGTATAAACTATTGTTTACCTATTATATATAGAGTAGTTAGTATCTGCAAATCTCAAACTCCCAATTTATCCCTTCCCACCCACTCCCACTTCTGGTAACCATAAGTTTATTTTCTATGTCTGTGAGTCTGTTTCTGTTTTGTAAATAAGTTCCTTTGTGTCTTTTTAAAAAAATCACTTATAAGTAATATCATATGGTATTGCTCTTTCCCTTTCTGGATTACTTCACTTAGAATGATGATGTCCAGGTTCATCTGTGTTGCTGTAAATGGCATTATTTTATTCTGTTTTATCACTGAGTAGTATTCCATTGTTTAAATATACCACAACTTCTTTATCCAGTCATCTGTTGACAGACATTTAGGTTGTTTTCGTGTCTTGGCTATTTAAATAGTGCTCCTATAAGCACTGGAGTGCATGTATCTTTTCAAATTAGAGTTCTCTCTGGATATATGCCCAGGAGTGGGATTACTGGATCATATGGTAAGTCTATTTTTGTTTTTTTGGAGGACTCTCCATACTGTTTTCTTTAATGGCTGCACCAAACTACATTTTCATCAGCAGTGTAGAAGGGTTCCCTTTTCTCCACACCCTCTCTAGCATTTATCGTTCATGGACTTTTGAATGATGGCCATTCTGACTGGTGTGAGGTGATAGATACCTCATTGTAGTTTTGATTTGCATTTCTCTGATAATTAGCTATATTGAGCATTTTTTTTTCAAGTGCCTATTGGCCATTTGTATGTCTTCATTGGAGAATTGCTTATTTAGGTCTTCCACCCATTTTTGGATTGGGTTGTTTGTTTTCTTCTTTAAGTTGTATGAGCTGTTTATATATTCTGGAAATTAAGCCCTTATCAGTCTCTTTTTTTTTGCAAATATTTTCTCCCATTCCATAGGTTGTCTTTTTGTTTTGCTTATGGTTTCCTGTGTTGTGCAATAGCTTATGAGTTTAATTAGGTCCCATTTGTTTATTTTTGCTTTTATTTCAATTGCCTGGGTAGACTGCCCTAGGAGAACACTGCTGATATTTATGCCAGAGAATGTTTTGCCTATGTTTTCTTCTAAGAGGTTTTTAGAGTCTTGTCTTATGTTTAAGTCTTTAAGCCATTTTGAGTTTATTTTTGTGTATAGTGTGAGGGAATATTCTAACTTCACTGATTTATATGCAGCTGTCCAGTTTTCCCAATACCATTTGCTGAAGAGACTGTCTTTACTCCATTGTGTATTCTTGCCTCCTTTGTCAAAGATTAATTGACCAAAAGTCTGTGGGTTTATTTCTGGGCTCTCTATTCTGTTCCATCAATCCATATGTCTGTTTTTGTACCAATAGCATGTTATTTTGATTACTGTGGCTCTGTAGTATTATGTAAAGTCTGGGAGCATTAGTCCTCCAGCTTCATTCTTTTTCTTCTGTATTGCTTTGGCAATTCTGGATCTTTTGTGATTCCATATAAATTTTAGGATTATTTGTTCTAGTTCTGTGAAAAATGTCAAGGGCAATTTGATCGGGATTGCATTAAACCTGTAGATTGCTTTGGGTAGTATGGCCATTCTAACAACATTAAGTCTTCTATCCAAGAACATGGATTATCTTCCCATTTCTTTAAGTCATCTTAATTTCCTTAATCTATGTTTTGTTGTTTTCCACATGTAAGTCTTTGGTCACTTCCTTGGTCAGATTTATTCCTAAGTATTTCAATTTTTTGGATGCATTTTTAAAAGGGATTGTTTCTTTTCTTTCTTTTTCTGGTATTTCATTTTTAGTGTAAAGAAATGCAACTGATTTCTGTATATTAATATTGTATCCTGCTACCTTGCCAAATTCTTTTATCAGCTCAAGTAGTTTTTGTGTGGCATCTTTAGGGTTTTCTATATAGAGTATTATGTCATCCACATATAGTGACAATTTTACCTCTTCTCTTCCAATTTGGATCCCTTTTATTTCTTTTTCTTGTCTAATTGCTATAGCTAGGACTTCCAATACTATGTTGAATAGAAGTGGTGAGAGTGGGCATCCTTGTCTTGTTCCAGATTTTAGTGGGAAGGCTTTCAACTTTTCACCATTGAGTATTATGCTGGCTGTGTGTTTGTCATAAATAACTTTTATTATGTTGAGATATGTTCCCTATATATCCACTTTGGTTAGAGTTTTTAGCATAAATGGGTGTTGAATTTTAGCAAATGCTTTTTCTACATCTATTGAAATGATCATGTCCTTTCTTTTGTTGATGTGGTGTATCACATTGGTTGATTTGTGTATGTTGAACCATCCTTGTGTCCCTGGGATGATCCCAACATAATCATGGTGTCTAATCTTTTTTATGTGTTCGTTGGATTCTGTTTGCTAATATTTTGTTGAGGATGGTTGCATCTGTGTTCATCAAAGATATTGGCCTGTAATTTTCTTTTTTCGTAGTGTCTTTGTTTGGCTTTGGTATCAGGGTGATGGTGGCTTCATAGAATGAATTTAGGAGTATTACTTCCTCTTCAGTCTTTTGGAAGAGTTTGAGAAGGATCGGTATGAGTTCTTCTTTGTATGCTTGATAGAATTTCCCTGTGAAGCCATCTGGTCCTGGATTTCTGTTTGTAGGGAGTTTTTCTTTTAAATTGCTGATTCTATTTCTAGTGATTTATCTGGTCAAATGATCTATTTCTTCTTGATTCAGTTTTGGTGGACTGTACATTTCTAGAAACTTGTCCATTTCCTCCAGGTTGTCCAATTTATTGCCATATAGTTGTTCATAGTATTCTCTTATGATTTTTTATATTTCTGTGGTATTGGTTGTAATGGCTCCATTTTCATTTCTTATTTTATTTGTTTATGTCTTCTCTTTTCTTTTTGATGATCCTAGCCAGAGTTGTCTATTTTGCTCATTCTTTTGAAAAAAAAAAAAAAAAAGCTCTTTGTTTGATTTTTTCTATTTTTTTTAATCTCTATGTTATGTATTTCCTCCCTGTTTTTTATTAATTTTTTCCTTCTGCTGAATTTAGGTTTTGTTTGTTCTTCTTTTCCTAATTCTTTTAGGTGGTAGGTTAGGTTGTTTATTTGAGATTGTTTTTATTTTTTAAGGAAGGCCTGTATTGCTATGAACTTCCCTCTCAGGACTGCTTTTGCTTCATCCCATAGATTTTGTGTGGTTGTGGCTTTTGTTCTTTCATTTTTCAGTTTTATTAGGTAGAATTGTTACAATTTGACTCCATATATACAATATATTGCATGTAAATACATGTATACAATATACTGCACATATTTTTAAATTTACACATATGTACTCTTCATTGTTTCCAAGAATGTTTAGAGCTTTAGCTTCTTAAACTTACATAGTTATCAAAGGAATAAAGCCAATCACAAAATAAGAATTAATTTAAAAAGATACATACACTCCACTATTAATAGCAACATTATTTATAATTACCAAGCATCCTAAGGCCACATCAATAGCTGAATGAATAAAGAAGATGCAGGATATATATGTAAAGAGATACAACTCACCCATAAGAAAGAGGGATATTTTGCCATTTGCAGCCCTTCATTCACTTTTTTTTTCACTTCAAAAAGCAGAATTTTATAACTGGCATAAACATTTCCTTTGCATCAAAAACAACAAAGTACTTAGAAATAAACTTAATCAAGGAGGTTACCTATACTATGAAAGCTCACTGTAGAACATTAATGAAGGAAATTTGAGATAATACAAAGAAATGGAAAGATATCTTGTGCTCTTGGATTGGAAGAATGAACATTATCAAAATGGCTGTACTACCCCAAGCAATCTACAGGTACAGCCCAACCTCTGTCAAAATATTCACTACATTTTTCACAGAACTAGAACAAACAATTCCAAAATTTATATGGAACCATAAAAGACCCCAAATTGAAAAAGCAATCTTTTGTAGGTCTTTTTTTTTTTTCCTTTTTCTTCTTTTTTGATCTCTTTTCTTGTGGTTTGATGACTAGAGAAGGTCCTTTAACATTTGTTGCAAAGCTGGTTTGATGGTGCTGAAATCTTTTAGCTTTTGTTCATCTACGAAGCTTTTGATTTCCCCACCAAATCTGAGCAAGAACCTTGCTGGACAGAGATTCTTGGTTGTAAGTTTTTTCCTTTCATCACTTTAAATATATGGGGCCACTCCCTTTTGGCCTGTAGAGTTTCTGCTGTAAAATCAGCTGATAACCTTATGGGCGTTCCCTTTTACGTTATCTGTTGCTTTTCTCTTGCTGATTTTAATATTTTCTCCTTATCCTTAATTTTTGTCAGTTTGATTACTATATGTCTTGGTGTGTTCCTCTTTGGGTTGATCCTGTATGGAACTCTTCGCACTTCCTGGACATGGATGACTGTTTCTTTTCCCAAGTTGGGGAAGTTTTTGGTTATGATCTCTCCAAAAATTTTCTCAGGTCCTTTCTCTCTCTCTTCTCTTTCTGGGACCCCTATAATGTGAATATTAGTGCACTTCATGTTGTCCCAGAGTTCTCTTAAACTATCCTCATTTCTTTTCATTCTTTTTTCTTTTTCTTGTTCTGCAGTAGTGATTTCCACTAATCTGTTTTCTAGCTTATTGATCCGTTCTTCTGCCTCATTTAGTCTTTTCTTGGTTCCTTCTAGTGTATTATTAATTTCAGTGATTTTACTCTTCAACTCTTGATAGTCTTTATATTTTCAAACTCTGTGCTAAAAACTTCATTCCGTGCATCTATACTCCTCTTGAATTCTTTGAACATCTTGGTCATCATTACTTTAAACTCTTTCTCAGATAAATTGCCTATCTCCTCATCCCTTATTTCTTCTTCTGGGATTTTATCTTGTGCCTTGGTCTGGGAGATATTATTCTTCTGCTGCCTTATATTGTGCATCTTTCTATTTGTATTTTTAGGTAGGTTAGTTATGTTTCTTGACCTTGGAGAGATGGCCCTTTGTGGGAGACATCCTATGCGTCCCAGCAGTACACTCCTCTCTTGTCACCCAAGGGCCAGGGTCAAGCTGGTCTCAGTGCAGTCTGGCTTGTGTTTGTGGATTCCTTCCACAGCCTTTGGGATTGTTGTTTTCTTATTTCTGGTATCTTCCCCTGGTGGGTGAGACTGGACTAGAGGCTTATGCAAGTTTCCTGGTAGGAGGAACCATTGCCTGTCCCCTGCTGGGTGAAGCTAGGTCCTGGACCTCTGGTGGGTAGGGCCATGTCTAGAGGCATTTGTGGTTCAGGAAGTCTGCTGATGGGTGGGGCCGCATTCCCACTCAGTCTGTTGTTTGGCCTGAGGCTTCCTAACCCTTAAGCCTACAGACTGTTGGGTGGGGCTAGGTCTTGGTGCTAATGACCCAATGAGCCTCCAGGAAAGCTCATGTAGATGAACACTCCTGGAATGTCTGCCACCAGCTTTTCTGTCCCTTGGGTAAGCCATCCCCTATGTCCCCAAGAGACTTTCCAAAACCAGCAGGCAGGTCTGGCCCAGGTTCCTATGAAATCACTGCCTCTGCCCTTGGATCTGGTGCACATGACATTCTGTGTACACTTTACAAGAGAATGAAGTCTCCATTTACCCCAGTCCCATGGGGCTCTGTAAGCCCCACTGGTCTTCAAAAACAGATGTCCTGGGGTCTCCTCCTCCTCCCAATGCCTGAACCCCGGGCTGTGGAGCTTGATGTGGGGCTTGTAACTCACTCCTTTGGAGGGCCTCTATGACCTATTCTTCAGCTTGTGGGTCACCCACCCAGGGGTTGTGGGGCCCCATTTTATCACAGGCATGCCCCTCCTACTGTCCTGCTGTGGTTCCCTGTTTATGTTTCCAGTTGAAGAAGATCTGTTTTGCTTGGTTCCAGTCTTTTTTTTTTTTTTTTTTTTCCGATGGTTGTTTAGCAGTCAGTTGTGGTTTTGTTGTAGTCACGAGGAGAGGTGAGCTCTTGGTCCTAGTACTCTGTCATCTTGACTGGAAATCCAATAGGATTTTATGTGGTTGTGTTTTCACCGTTGTTTATCTCAAATAAAATTATTTTTTAATTTCGCCTTTGATTTCATTGGTGACCCATTTTTTTTTTCCTTTAGTAGCTTGTTGTTTAGTCTCCATGCAGTTCTTTTTTTTTTTCTCATTTGTTTTTCTGTGGTTGTTTTCTAGTTTCATGCCATTGTGGTCAGAAAAGATGCTTGAAATAATTTCTTTACTTTTAAATTTGTTGAGGCTTCTTTTATGCCTGAGTATGTGGTCTTCCTAGAGACTGTCCCATGAGCACCTGAAAAGAATGTATATTCTGTTTGGGGTGATGCAATTTCCTGAAAATATCTACCAAGTTTTAACTGTTCTATTGTGTCACTTATTATCTCCATTGCCTTACTGATTTTCTGTCTGGCATACCTGTCCAGTGATGTTAGTGGGGTGATAAAGTCTCCTACTATTATCGTATTCCCATCAATTTCTCCTTTTATGCCTCTTAGTATTTATTTTATATATTTTGGTGCTCTTATATTGGGTGCATATATGTTAACAAGTGTAATATTCTCATCTTGTGTTGCTCCTTTGGTCATTATATGGTGTCCTTTTTATTTATGGCCTTTGTTTTAAAGTTTATTTTGTCTGATATGGATATTGCTACTCCTGATTTTTTGTCATTTCCATGTGCATGAAATATCTTTTTCCATCCTCTCACTTTCAATCTATGTGTGCCCTTCACCCTGAAGTAGGTCTCTTATATGCAGCATAATGTAGGCTATCCAATCTGCCATTCTGTGTCTTCTGATTGGAGCATTTAGTCCACTGACATTTACAGTAATTACTGATATATGTGTGTTTATTGTCATTTTGAACTTTGTTTTCCAGTTGATTTGGTATTTCTCCTTTGTTCATTTCTTTTCCTTTTATGGTTTGATAATTTTCTTTTGTATTATCTTGGTTTCTTTTTGGTTTTTCTGACTCTAGTGTATGCTTTTGATTTGTGGTTACCTTGTTTTTCAAGTATATTAACCCATTACTATATCTGTTTGGTTTAGATTGGTAGTCATGTAGGCTCAAACACATCCTAGAAAGAACAAAGAAAAAAAAATAGAGGAAAAAAGTCTATATTTTGTTGCTCCCCTCTCCCGCCTTTTATGATTTGGATGTGCTTTTTTTTTTTTTTTTTTTTTTTAGCATTTTCATGTTTATTCTCTTGCAACTCATTGTAGTTATCACATTTCCAATTATGATTTTCACATTTCTATAGCTTCCTACTTCTTTTCTATTTATTTTTAAAATTTTTTTATTTTTTAAGCATTTTTATTGAGTTATAGTCATTTTACCATGTTGTGTCAAATTCCAGTGTAGAGCACAATTTTTCAGTTATACATAAACATACATATATTCATTGTCACTTTTTTTTTCACTGTGAGCTACCACAAGATCTCATATATATTTCCCTGTGCTATAAACTTTATAAACTTTTTTTGTGTATTCTACATATGCCTGTCAGTATCTACAAATTTTGAACTGCCAGTCTATCCCTTCCCACTCCCCTCCCCCTTGGCAACCACAAGTTTGTATTCTATGTCTATGAGTCCGTTTCTGTTTTGTATTTATGTTCTTTTTTTTTTTTTTAAGTCCACATATGAGCAATCTCATATGGTATTTTTCTTTCTCTTTCTGGCTTACTTCACTTAGAATGACATTCTCCAGGGACATCCATGTTGCTGCATTGTCATTTTTATGGCTGAATAGTATTCCATTGTATAAATATACCACATCTTCTTTATCCAGTCATCTGTTGATGGACATTTTGTCTGTTTCCATGTCTTGGCTATTGTAAATAGTGCTGCTATGAAAATTGGGGTGCGTGTGTCTTTTTGAAGTAGGGTTCCTTCTGGTTATACACCCAGGAACAGTATTACTGGGTTATATGGTAAGTCTATTCCTAGTCTTTTGAGGAATCTCCATACAGTTTTCCATAATGGCTGCAACAAACTGCATTCCCACCAGCAGTGTAGGAGGGTTCCCTTCTTTTCTATTTAGAGTAGACCTTTCAACCTTTCTTTTAGGATAGGTTTAGTATTGCTGAATCTTTTAGCTTTTGCTTGTCTGTGAAATTCTTTATCCCTCCTTCTATTCTAAAGGATAGTCTGCTGGACAGATTATCCTAGGTTGCAGCTTTTTCTCATTCAGGAATTAGACTATATCTTGCCACACTCCCTTCTGGCCAGCAGTGTTTGTGGTGGAGCTAGAGCAAGACATCCTTGAGAGCCAGTTGTTTCTGAAGAAGTGAAAGATCCTTGTTGCTAAGCAGCTAAATCTAGAACTTAGTCGCCTGAGAGACAGGAGAGAGAGTTTGCATTTCCCTTTGTTATGTGAAGTCTCAACTACCAATAATTGTTCATTGATAAGTGTAGTACAAACCATCTAGAAGGAAGAAGACATGGAAACTACTGTTACTTCTATTGGTAAGTCATTTGTAAAGTATGGCTCTATGCATAATTTGGTAATCAGAGTAGTATATTGAACAATGTGAAGTTTCTTAACTTTTTTTTCCTTCTGCATTTATTTTCTTAAAAAGGTAGTTCTTTTTTTTTTTTTAACATTTTTTTAAATTGAGTTACAGTCATCCTACAATGCTGTATCAAATTCCACTGTAAAACACTGAACTTAACTTTTGAGTGTTTTTCCTTTTTAATGATGGGAATTATGTTGCAGCTGGGGGAACCAGCCATTCCTGTTTGCCTAAGAATGAGGGAGTTGCTGTCATGTGTGATTTTCAGTTATAAAACCAGGACAGTCCTGGGCAAAGCAGGATAAATAGATTACCCTAACTGCCAGTAAAGAACAGGTAAAATAGAAGGAAACAGAGTTGAGAGTAGGAAAATTTATAGAACCAGTCCTTCAGTAGATAGAAGATATGATCTGGAACAGAAGGTGAGGGGCTACTACCTATATGTGGGGCAGGATCACTTCTCCACTGAGACTGGAATATGGAGTGAGGTAGAGGTGAGGTATTAATGGGCATGGATTCAGATAGGTTTGTAATGGTGAAAATCCCAGAATCCATTTTGCCTTGAATTTGGCATCACTATAGATATATTTTTTTCACTCTGTCCTGGAGTAAGAAATTCATTTTGTATTGTGGCCCAGTGGCCACACATACACAAATACCCACAAAATTTTGGCACCATATGTGTAACAGTTGCTAAGGAATTTCTAAGAATGTCCTCTGATATTTTAATTCAGTCTCGTTCCAGACAAAAACTGCAGATCATGACCCATTGAATTGACCTCATGACTCTCTAATGAGTCAGGCATTAGTGACAGAGAGCATTGAGGCATTATATAGTAAGAGGGGAGTTGGGTAGGTAGAGGTGTTCAGGAATTAGAAATAGCTGTGGGAAAAGGAATAAACAGTTGCTAAAATATATGGAGGAAGGCTGTTATCTACTTTGAGATTCCAATAATTTTAAAGAATATGTTTTTTAATGGTACCACTTCACAGTATGAAAAATAGAATGATGTTCCTTTAGGAGTTTGGGTCCCTGGGGACCTAGAAATAACATGATGAGGACAAAGAGTATGGCTCAAAGATCCTTTGAAGCATTTTCCTATTACTGCCTACTCTCAAGATGAACTCTAAGAAAAAGAATAATATGACATAGTTTATATAGCTTATCAGCCTTCTCCACAACACTGTATTTTGATTAGCCCTTCTCATTTTCCATCCTCCCATCTACAACAATTCCCAATAATGAGTAATAGACATAACAAGAGAGATACAGAAAACAAATATGAAAGTTAGGATTTCACCCAATTCAGAAATCTTTATCCTTAGTATTATTTATATAGTTGTATATCTCTATGAACTTTGTTTTTCTCTTGTGGGAAACTTTCACCTTGGAATAAAGTGCCTATCCATTAGAAATGGAATGTGCACAGATGAATCCAAGCTCTGTAGGCACATAAAGCTAAGGATACTGTTCAGATTGAAACAAGTCCTCCCCATCTATCTGCATCCTCATAGCAAATCTAGGATAAATAATAAACTTAAATACTGTATATTAGAAAGGAAAAAGAAGTCTACTTGATTAACTATATAATTCTGTGATTGGAAAGTAATCAGAATATATTTTTAGCTACTGACACTATACATAAATGAGGAAACTAGAATATTAGAGATGTGTCAATGTAATGTCCAGGAGAATGAAGAAAAAAGCAACAAGGCATAGGATAATTTGAAATATTACCTGACTTCTTACCTCCATCCCTTAGGGTGGGGAGCCAGGACCAAACATTCCAGTTCCAACTGTGCGTTCCCTTTTGAAAATTTCACAAATGCATTGTTTTGAGATTTTTACCTCAGTAGTGTATAGTAGTTTTGATGTAGATGTGGGGAAAGTATGTGATAGAATCAATCTCGTTTTTATTTGTTTGTTTGCTTTGCAAAATAGTGTTATAGTAGAGATTTAGAGAGTTAAAGATTTTGACATAAAGTGGTTGGAGTGATGGAACTGGTAGCCTAGGTTCAACTGGAATGGAATAGAAGACAGGGACATGAGATTGAAAGAAATGGGAAATAATGAAAGACAAAAGTATTTGGATTTCTCTGAGTTTGAGGAATAGGTATAGTAGGAATAAGGGAGAGCTGGAAGGATGAAAATTATTGGTAAATTGCTTAGGATGTAGGAAATAGTTTTGTTTTATTTTATTTTGTTTGGTGACAAGTTATAGATTATGACTGTAGGTAGGTAAACTAAAGCACATTGAAGATGAATTGAAGAAGTTAAAAAAAAACATTAGAAGAAGGAGATCAAGACAGTGGAGTAGGAGGATGCTGAGTTCACCTCTCCCCTCCCACAATGAGCACATCAAAAAAGTACATCTACACGTGGAGCAACTTGCTGAAAATAAACGGGAGACTGGCAGAAAGGCTCTTCTATTACCAGGGCTGTAAAGAAATATCCACATGGAGCAGGATGGGAAGAGAGGAGAAGTGATCAGGTCAGGACTCAAGTCCCTAGCAAGATATACAGAAGATGAGTTGGATATCATGGGCTTAAAGATCCTCTCTAGAAAGTGAGGGACTTGAGCCACATACTGGGAACCCCAGACTCGGGATCTGACACTGGGAAGACAAGCCCCCTTATCTGGTTTGAAAATCAGTGGGACTTAGTGGAGGACTATAAGAAACTGAGACTTGAGTCATGAAGAGTACACACACATGCTTGCTTACTCTTGAAAATAAGGTGGAGTAAGTAGACCAAAACTACCCAAAGCTCTGGTTGGTTTTCATGACCGCTCTAGCATGTGCCCCAGCCTGCACTAGGTCCCTGCTCTAGCCCTTCTTGCTCTATCACAGCTCTGCATTAGGGTGAAGGCTGCCATAGTCAAGGACAGTGTGTGTTAGCAGAGTCAGACCTAGGACTGCATACGAACAAGGAAAGGGCAGCCACTGTTGGTGTGAGTGGAGGTGGTAGATCAGAGGCTGCCTGGAGCTATGGCTGGCATGCAGAGACCATTCTAACAGTTGCCCTGGCCCACACCATCTGGCACGTCTTGCTCCAGTGCTACTCCTCACTGGGGTGAAGATGCTGTTGTCAGGAGGAGAGCACACATGTAGAGGGAGCAGAAACAGCTCAGACTGGACACTCAGGACTTCAACTCCAGCACCTAGGACCTGCCCACACCCCTGATAGGGTGGTGACAACCACTGAGCATAGAAAAACTCCCAGTTCACACCTGGCTCTGGCTCTATCCCCTCCATCTCCAGCCCTACCTCACAGCAAGGGGGTGGCTGCCAGCATAACATGGTGAAAATGAGACAAGTGCTCACTTCAGATCCAGGTCTCCCAGGGAAACCACTGGGCACATGCAGACTGCAGAGGGATGCTCCTACACAAGGACATGCCTTCAAGACCAGGATAGGTAAATGTTACACTTAATTTCATAGAGACAGAGAAAGTTAAACAAAATAAGAAGGCAGAGGTATTTGTTTCAAATGAAAGAACAAGAAAAAACTTGAAAAAAAAAAAAACTAAAGTAAAACATAAATTACCAGATAAAGATCTCAAAGGATTAACAATAAGAGTGATAAATGAATATGAGAAAAGAATAGGTGAAAACAGAATTTTAACAAAAGACTAGAAATATAAAAAAGAAACTGAGTTAAAGAATATAATTACTGAAATGAAAAATACACTAGAAGGAATTAACAGCAGACAAGGTGATACAGAAGAATGTAAAAGTGATATGGAAGATAGAATAATGGAAATCACCTAATCAAAATAGGAAAAAGGAAAACAAATTTTAAAAGATGAAGATAGTTTAATGAACCTCTCAGACAGCATCAGGTGTATTAATATTTGCCTAACAGGGGTGCCAGCAGGAGAAGAGAGAGAGAAAAGGGTTGAAATGTATTTAATGAAATTATGGCTGAAAACTTCCCAAAGCTGAAGAAAGAAACACATTTCCAGGTACAAGAAACATGGAGAGTTCCAACCAAGATGCACACAAAGGAGAGCCACAGCAAGGTATATCATAATTAAAATGACAAAAATTAAAGATAAAGAATTTTAAAGGCAACAAGAGAAAAACAAAGAGTAACACACAAGGAACCCCCCACAAGGCTATCAACTGAATTTTCAGAAGAAAATGTACAGGCCAGAAGGGAGTGGCATGATATATTTAAAGTCCTGGAATGGAAAAACCTACAACTTAGGTATAGGAAACTTTTTTAAAGTATCTTTTATTACTATTTTTTTTGGAGGGGGTAATTAGTTTATTTAATTTAATGGAGGCCCTGGGGATTGAACCCAGCACCTCATGCTTACTAAGCATGCGCTCCGCCACTGAGCTATACCCTACCCCCCCAAAACTTACAACTTAGGATACTCTATCCAGCAGAGTTATCATTCAGAATTGAAGGAGAATTAAAGAACTACTCAGACAAGCAAAAACTAAGAGTTCATCAATACTAAACTAACCATACAAGAGATATTAAAGTGTCTTCTCTGAGTAGAAAAGGAAAAATTACAACAAGAAGTAAGAATTTATAAGGGAGGAAAAACCCCACTAGTAAAACCAATCATATACAAAAGGCTGTGGATCAATCACTTAAATAAGTTAGCACAAAGATAAAAGACAAAAATTATAAAGTCAGTGATAACTATAATACACAGTTAAGGGATAGATATGCAGGTGTAAAATGTGATATCAAAAATACAAAACATGGGGGAGGGGAGTAAAAATATAGATCTTTTAGAATGTGTTTGAACTTAAATGACTATCAGTGTAAAACAAGCTGATATAGTTATTGGTCAACATACATGAACTCCATAGTAACCACAAATCACTACATAAAAACTAGAGAGAAAGAAACACAAACATACCATTAAAGAAAATCATCAAACTACAAGGGAAGAAATGAAAAGAACAAAACATAGAAAAACTACAAAACAACCAGAAAACGTTAACAAAATGGCAATAAGTACATACCTATCAATAATTACTTTAAATGTCAATGGACTAAATGCTTCAATCAGTCAAAAGAAGTAGAGTGGCTGAGTGGATAATAAAATATGACCCATCTGTATGCTACCTACAAGAGACACTGTTCAGTACTAAGAAACATACAGACTGAAAGTGATGGAATAAAAAGAGATTTCATGCAAATGGAAATGAAAAGAAATTGGGGGTAGCAATACACATAGCAGAAAAGTAGAATTTAAAACAAAGTCTATAACAAAAGACAAAGAAGTCACCTCAAATAAACAACCTAACCTATCACCTAATGGAAGCAGAGGAAGGAAATAATAAAGATCAGAGAGGAAATAAAGTAGAGGTAAAAATAAAAAAGATCAATGAAACCAAGAGCTGGTTTTCTGAAAAGTGAAAGAAAATTGATAAGCCTTTAGCTAGGCTCATTAAGAAAAAAAAAAGAGAGAGAGTACCCAAATAATAAGAAATGAAAGAGGAGAAATTATTATAACAGATATCACAGAAATTCAAACAATCATAAGAGAATACTATGAATAGGTATATGCCAACAAATTGGACAACATAGAAGAAATGGATATATTTCTAGAAACATACAGTTTTCCAAGAATGAATCAGGAAGAAAAAGATAATCTGAACAGAACTATCACTAGTAGTGAAATTGAACTACTATTCCAAAAACTTCTAGCAAACAAAAGTCCAGCACTTGAAGCCTTCACATGGGAATTCTGCCAAACAAATAAAGAATACCTATTCTTCTCAAACTATTCCAAAAAATGAAAGAGGACTGAACACTCCCTAATTCATTCTACTAGGCCACCATTTCCCTGGTACTAAAAACAGACAAAGACACTACTAAAAAATATTACAGTCCAATATCTCTGATAAGTATAGATGCAAAAATCCTTAACAAAATATAAGCAAACCAAATTTAACAATATATAAAAAGGATCATATAACATAATCAAGTGGGATTTATTTCAGGGATGCAAGATGGTTCAATATCTACAAATCAAGCAGTGTCATAAACCACATTAGCAAAATGAAGAATATATATCACATGATCAGCTCAATAAACATAAAAATATATTTGACAAAATTCAACATCCATTGATGATTAAAAAAAAAAAAAACTCTCATCAAAGTGGATATAGTGGATGACATCCCTCCCAAAAAAAGTGGATATAGTGGGAAAATATCTCAACATTAGAAAGGCCATTTATGACAAACACATAGCTAACATCAAACAAAATGGTGAGAAACTGAAAGCCTTTCCTCTAAAATCAGGAAACAGACAAGGATCCCACTCTTGCCACTTACGTTTAACATAGGATTAGAAGTCCTGGCCATAGCAATCAGGCAAAAAATAAATAAATAAAAGTTATCCAAATTAGGAAGGATAAAATTGTCACTATTTGCAGATGACATGATACTTAATATAGAAAACCCTAAAGTCGCCACCAAAAACTACTAGAACTATTAAATGAATTCAGTAAAATTGTAGTATAGAAGTTTAACATATAGAACATTGTTGCCTTTCTATGTGCTGATAATGAACTATCAGAGAAAGCAAGAAAATAATCTTGTTTCAAATTGCATCATAAGTCCAGCAATCTCACTCCTGGGCATATATCCAGAGAAAACTCTAATTCAAAAAGAGACACGCACCTCAATTTTCATGACAACACTGTTTATAATAGCCAAGGCATAGAAGCAACCTAGATGTCCACTGACAAATGAATGGATAAAGAAAATGTAAACACACACACACACACACACACACACACAAAATAGAATACTACTCAGCCATAAAAAGGAATGAAATAATGTCATTGGCAGCAACATGGATGGACCTAGAGATGATCATACTAAGTAACTCAGAGAAAGACAAATATATGATATCATTTATATGTGGAATCTTTAAAAATGAGCTTATTTATAAAACAGACTCACAGACATACAAAAAAAACCTTATAGTCACTAGGGGTGGGGAGAAGGGGAGGGAGGGGTAAACTGGGAATTTGGGATTGGCAGATACAAACTACTATGTATGGAATAGATAAACAACAAGTTTCTACTATATACCACAGGGAACTATATTCAATGACTTGTAGTAACTTGTAATGAAAAATAATGTTTATTTACTTATTTAAATATATAAAAACTGAATCACCATGCTGTATACCAGAAACTAATATAAACATTATAAATCAACTATACTTCAATTAAAAATGGGAGAATTAGGATAAAGTCAAACTGTAACAAGGGATAAAATACCTAGGAATAAACTTCAGCAAGGAGGTGAAAATCTACACTGTGAAAAATTACAAAACCTTGATAAAGGAAACTGAAGATGATACCAAGAAATGGAAAGATATCCCATGCTCTTGGGTTGGAAAAATTAGTATTTTAAAAATGAGTCCACATATTTAATGCAATCTATGTATTTAATGCAATCCCTATCTAAATACCCTATCTAAATATCTATTCACAGAACTGGAATAAGTAATCCTCTAACTTATATGGAGCCACAAAGGACCCCAAATAGCCAAAGCAGTCATGGGAAGAAAGAGCAAAGCTGGAGATATCACCTGCCCAAGCTTCAGACTATACTACAAAGCAGCAGTAATCAAAAATAGTGCAAGCACAAAAACAGACATATTGATAAATAGAACAGAATAAAGTCCAGCAGTAAACCCTCACAATTAATCTATAACATAGGCAGCACAAACGTACATTGAGGAAAAATAATCTCTTTAATACATGGTGCTGGGAAAACTTGATAGCTACAAGTAAAAGAATGAAATTAGAACATTTTCTCACACCATATATAAAAATAAACTCAAAATGGATTAAGGACATAAAAGAAGAGATCAATATGGTAGAGTAAGTAGATGTGAAGTTCACCTCCCCCTATGAACATATCAAAAAATATATCTACATTTGGAACAGTTTTCACTGAACACTAACTGGAAAGTGAAAGAAAGATTCCTGTATAACCTACTGAATGGGAGAAAATATTTGCAAATGATATGACTGATAAGGGATAAATATCCAAATTATATAAACAATTCATAAAACTCAACATCAAAAAACCCCAATTTAAAAATGGGCAGAAGAACTGAATAGACATTTTTCCAGAGAGGAAAAGCAAATGGTCAACAGGGACATGAAAATATGCTCAACATCACTAATCATCAAGGAAATGCAAACCAAAACCACAATGAGATAGCACCTCATACCATTCAGAATGGTTATCATCAAAAAGAACACAAGTAAAGCTTGGCAAAGGAAGATGACGGAGTAGAAGGACACTCGTAGCTCACCCTCTCCCACAAATGCACCAAGACTCACATCCACAGACCCACTCAGCCAACCAGAGCACCTGCGGAACTCCGATAGAACATCGTCCTCTTCAAAAGATAGAGACGCCAAAAATCTGGTAGGAGAAAAGGAAAAAAGAAAGAAGAAAAGGCAAAACAGGGCGGGACAGGTCCCGCAGGGAAGGAGCGGCAAAGAAGGAGTGGCACTTGTTCGCTGGGTCTCCCCTCTCCAACTGAGAGGCCAGCAGGATGGAGGGGGAGCCTCTGAGGCTTGGATCTGCATAGAGCAGCCGTTGACCGACAGAACTAAGTTAAACTGGCACAGAGGGTCCCTGTGATACCCAGCCCAAGACGCAGCCTGGCAGCTGGGGGCAGGGCCCGGCTGCCCGAGCCGGGTGGAGAATGAGGACAGCTGCACTGAGGCAGCCCTAGGGGACTGCAGGGGGCTGCATGCCATAGCTGTGGGTGCACAGGGCAGAACAACCTGGGCCCTCCATAAAACAACACGGCTGATGTGCCCTGGGGAGAAGGGTGCATACCCCCATCTCTGAAAACCCACGGAAAGTTTTCAGGTGAAGAGAGGCGGGGCTCAGGCATGGCCGCCATATCCTCTGGAGCTTAGCATCCAGGCGGGGGTGGGGGCAAAACCTGCATCCACACCTAAGGACTTAGCAGCCTCAAAGACCAGATGGAGACTTGTCTACAGCCCGAGGCAGATAGGATCCTTCTGTCCTGGCCCCTCAGAGAACTTGCTCTGCCAAGACAAACAAGGAGCTGGGTTTTGGCATAGAGTGGGGACAGGACTGTTCCTCGGTCTTCCCCGAGCCCACCTGCGGAGCACCAACCAGAGGTGGAGCGCACAGTGGCAGAGAACAGCGGAGTGACTGGCTCCGGGAGAGGGCGGGCGGCCCCCCACCTTTCAGACAGGAACACAGCACCTGACCATGGTGCTGGGAGGGGGCGCGACCCCCTCTCCTACCTGGCCAGTCTGCAACATCTGACTGTGGCATCGGGAGGGGCAGTGACCCGCCTGCCCACAGCAAAGGAGAGCTGCACCTGACCCAGTGCTGGGAGGAGACGCCATCTGCTTGCCAACAGGCACTGGGAGCAGCATAGACAAGGGCGCCAACGGAGGGCCTCTGGAAACAGCAAGCTGAGCTTCCAAAACAGGATGAAGACAGAAAGACTTCATATTAAAAGCACACAGTCTCCAGGAGAACACCAACCCCCCCCTTTTATTTTTTAAATCTGTTTTTACTTGTTCTACTTTGTATTACCCTTTTAATTTTTATTTCTTAAACAATTATATATACCCCAGTTTTAATCCCTTTTAAATTTTTTTAAATTTTTTATTATTTTTAAAAATTCTGCTTCAACTTGCTCTTCTATTATTCATTATACACTGTTTTCAAACCTTTTTTCTCCCTTCTTTTAAAATTCTTTCTCTCTCTCTCTCTCCCCCTCTCTTTTTTTTCCTAAGTTTTATTCCTACATAGGCATTAGATAGATAAACTCCTTAAGGACCACAATAGATAACTGATACTCCATAAACCACAATGCCAGAGAGGTATGAGCAAGATGAAGAAGCAGAGAAACCATTCCAAATTAAAAGAACAAGAGAAATCTCCTGAAAGAAAGATCAGTGAAATAGACATCAATAGCCTACTAGATCAAGATTTCAAAAAAGGAGTGATCAAAGTACTGAAGGAACTAAAAGAGATAGTGCTTAGAGATATAAAGTATGTCAAAAATGAAATTGAAGCTATAAAGAAGAGCCAAGTAGAATTGGTAAGCTCATTGGCTGAGATGAGGAATGATCTAAAGGTTGTGCAAAGCAGACTAGATAATGCAGAGGAACAAATTAGTGACCTAGAAGACAGGACAATAGAAAGCACCCAATCAGAACAGCTACAAGATAAACAAATAAAAACAAATGAAAATACCATAAGGGACCTATGGGATAATATAAAGCGTGCCAATCTTCACATAATAGGGGTCCCAGAAGGGGAAGAAAGATCAAAGGGGATTGAAAAGGTTTTTGAAGAAATCATGACTGAAAACTTCCCAAATTTAAAGAAGGAATCAGATATCCAAGTACAGGAAGCTCAGAGGGTCCCAAACAGGAAGAACCCAAATAGACCCACACTAAGACATATCATAATCAAGATGGCCAGAGTCAAGCATAAAGAAGTGATCCTAAAGGCAGCAAGAGAAAAGCAAAGAGTGAGTTACAAGGGAACGCCCATAAGGCTCTCAGCTGATTTCTCTACACAAACACTACAAGCCAGAAGGGAGTGGCAAGATATATTCAAAGTCCTGAATGAAAAAAAGATGCAGCCTAGGATACTTTATCCAGCAACGCTATCCTTTAGGATAGAACGAGACATAAAGAATTTCACAGACAAGAAAAAGCTACAAGAGTTTAGCAACACTAAACTCATGCTAAAAGAAATACTGAAAGGTCTACTCTAAATAGAAAAGCAGCAGGATGCTACAGAAATGAGAAACTCACAACTGGAAAGGTGATAACTCATGAATTACAAATAAAATAAACCCGAAATTATAAAAGAAGACATACAAATCACTGAGAGTGGGAGAGGGAGGCAGGAAAATATAGAATTTTTTTTCTTTTTCTTTTTTCTTTCTTTTTTAAATTTTTTGTTCTCGGTAGGATGGGTTTGAGATCATGTTACTATCACTTTAATAAAAACAGCTATACTAATGGGCTAATAGACTTACAAAAAAGGGTAACCACAAGCCAAAACCTTACAAGGGAGTCACAAAAACTAAATAAAAGCCATGATAATACAAAGGAAAATTACCAAACCACAAAAGGAAGAAGAAAGGAACAAAGAGGAAATACCAAATCAACTGCAAAGTTCAAAATGGCAATAAACACACATCTATCATTAATTACTGTAAATGTTAATGGACTAAATGCTCCAGTCAAAAGACACAGAGTGGCAGACTGGATAATAAAGTAAGAACCTTCAATATGCTGCATACAAGAGCCCCACTTTAGGGAGAAGGACACGTATAGATTGAGAATGAAAGGATGGAAAAGGATATTCCATGCAAATGGAAAAACCAGAAAATCAGGTGTTGCAGTACTAATTTCAGACAAAATAGACTTTAAAACAAAGGCCCTAAAGAAAGAAAAAGAAGGACATTTTATAATGATTAAAGGAGTGATACTAGATGAGGATATTACACTCATTAATATATATGCACCCAATATAGGAGCACCTAAGTACATAAAACAACTACTAACAGAGATAAAGGGGGATATTGATGGGAATACAATCATAGTTGGAGATTTTAACACCACATTAACATCACTAGACAGATCTTCCAGACAGAAAATAAATAAGCAACAGAAGAATTAAATAATACAATAGAAAAATTAGATTTGGTGGATACTTTCAGAGCATTACACCCCCCAAAAAATAGGATATACATTGTTTTCAAGCACACATGGAACACTTTCCAGGATTGATCATGTACTTGGGCACAAAAGAAACCTCAGCAATTTTAAGAAGACAGAAATTATCTCAAGCATCTGTACTGACCACAATGCCATGAAACTAGAAATCAACAACAGAGAAACAAAGGAGAACAAAAGGAAAGCATGGAGATTAAACAATATGTTATTAAAAAACCAATGGGTCAATGAGGAAATCAAAGCTGAAATTAAAAAATACCTTGAGACAAATGAAAATGAAAGCACAACCACACAAAATTTATGGGACACAGCAAAGGCAGTGCTAAGAGGGAAGTTTATAGTGATACAGGCCTTCCTCAAAAAATAAGAACAATCTCAAATAAACAATTTAACCCACCAGCTGAATGAACTAGAAAAAGAAGAACAAAAAACCCCAAAAGGCAGCAGAAGGAAGGAAATTATAAAGATTAGGGAGGAAATAAATAAAATACAGATTAAAAAGACCATAGAAAAAATCAATCAAACCAAAATCTGTTTTTTTGAAAAAGTAAATAAAATCGACAAACCTCTGGCCAAACTCACAAAGAAGAAAAAAGAGAGAGCACAAATTAGCAAAATAAGAAAGGATAATGGAGAAACTACAACAAATAAAATAGAAATACAGAATATCATACGAGATTATGAAAAACTATATGGAACCAAACTGGACAACCTAGAGGAGATGGACAAGTTTCTGGAAACATACTGTCCACCAAGACTGAATCAAGAAGAAACTGATGACTTGAACAAACCGATCACTAGAAATGAAATCGAAATAGCAATAAAAAACCTCCCTACAAATAAAAGTCCAGGACCAGATGGCTTCGCTGGGGAATCCTACCAAACATACAAAGAAGAACTCATACCAGTCCTTCTCAAACTCTTCTAGAAGATTGAAAAGAAGGGAGTACTCCCAAACTCATTCTATAAAGCCACCACCACCCTGATACCAAAACCAGGCAAAGACACTAACAAAAAAGAGAATTATAGGCCAATATCACTGATGAACACAGATGCCAAAATCCTCACCAAAATATTAGCAAATAGAATCCAACAGCACATAAAAAGGATTATACATCATGACCAAGTGGGGTTCATCCCAGGGACACAAGGCTGGTTCAACATACGCAAATCAATCAGTGTAATACATCACATCAACAAGAGAAAGGACAAAAAACACATGATCATCTCAATCGATGCAGAAAAAGCATTTGATAAAATTCAACACCCATTTATGATGATAAAAACTCTCACCAAAGTGGGTATAGGGGGAACATATCTCAACATAATAAAAGCTATATATGACAAACCTACAGCCAGCATAGTACTCAACAGTGGAAAACTCAAAAGCTTCCCACTAAAATCTGGGACAAGACAAGGATGCCCACTATCACCACTCCTATTCAACATAGTCTTGGAAGTCCAAGCCACAGCAATTAGACAAGAGAGAGAAATAAAAGGGATCCAAATTGGAAAAGAAGAGGTAAAAGTGTCACTATATGCTGATGACATGTTACTATATATAGAAAACCCTAAAAGGGCCGCCCAAAAACTACTAGAGCTGATTGAAGAATTCAGCAAGGTAGCAGGTTACAAGATTAACGTTCAAAAATCAGTTGCATTTCTTTACACTAACGATGAATCAACAGAAAAAGAAACTAAAGAAACAATCCCCTTTAAAATAGCACCCAAAGTAATAAAGTACCTAGGAATAAATCTAACCAAGGAGGTGAAAGAATTATACACAAAAAACTATAAACCATTGATGAAGGAAATTAAAGAAGACTTTAAAAAATGGAAAGATATCCTATGCTCTTGGATTGGAAGAATCAATATTGTTAAAATGGTCACACTGCCCAAGGCAATCTATAGATTTAATGCAATCCCTATCAAATTACCCAGGACATATTTCACAGAACTAGAACAAATCATAATAAAATTTACATAGAACCATCAAAGACCTAGAATTGCCAAAGCATTACTGAAGAGAAAGAAAGAGGCTGGAGGAATAACTCTCCCAGACTTCAGACGATACTATAGAGCTACAGTCATCAAGACAGCATGGTATTGGTACAAAAACAGACATACAGACCCATGGAACAGAATAGAGAGCCCAGAAATGAACCCAGAAACTTCTGGTCAACTAATCTTCGACAAAGGAGGCAAGAATATACAATGGAATAAAGACAGTCTCTTCAGCAAATGGTGTTGGGAAAACTGGACATCAGCATGTAAAGCAATGAATCTAGAACATTCCCTTACACCATACACAAAAATCAACTCAAAGTGGATCAAAGACTTAAACATAAGACAAGATACAATAAACCTCCTAGAGGAAAATATAGGCAAAACGTTATGTGACATACATCTCAAAAATTTTCTCCTAGAAGAAATAAAAGCAAGAATAAACAAATGGGACCTAATGAAACTTACAAGCTTCTGCACAGCAAAGGAAACCATAAGTAAAACAAAAAGACAACCTGCGGAATGGGAAAAATTTTTTGCAAGTGAAACCGACAAAGGCTTGATCTCCAGAATATATAAGCAGCTCATATGACTCAATAAGAAAAAAATAAACAACCCAATCCAAAATCGGGCCAAAGACCTAAACAACCAGTTCCCCAAGGAAGAAATACAAATGATCAATAGGCACATGAAAAATGCTCATTATCACTAATTATCAGAGAAATGCAAATGAGGTATCACCTCACACCAGTCAGAATGGCCATCATTCAAAAGTCCACTAGTGACAAATGCTGGAGAGGCTGTGGAGAAAAGGGAACCCTCCTTCACTGCTGATGGGAATGCAGTTTGGTGCAGCCACTGTGGAAAACAGTATGGAGATTCCTCAAAAGACTAGGAATAGACTTACCATATGACCCAGGAATCCCACTCCTGGGCATATATCTGGAAGGAACCCTACTTCAGGATGACACCTGCACCCCAATGTTCATAGCAGCACTATTTACAATAGCCAAGACATGGAAACAGCCTAAATGTCCATCAACAGATGACTGGATAAAGAAGAGGTGGTATATTTATACAATGGAATACTACTCAGCCATAAAAACCAACAACATAATACCATCTGCAGCAACATGGATGTTCCTGGAGAATGTCATTCTAAATGAAGTAAGCTGGAAAGAGAAAGAAAAATACCATATGAGATCGCTCATATGTGGAATCTAAAAAAAAAAAAGAAAAGAAAAAACCAAACAAAGCATAAATACAAAACAGAAACATACTCACAGACATAGAATACAAACTTGTGGTTGCCAAGGGGGCGGGGGTGGGAAGAGATAGACTAGGATTTCAAAATTGTAGAATAGATAAACAAGATTATACTGTATAGCACAGGGAAATATATACAAGATCGTATGCTAGCTCACAGAGAAAAAAATGTGACAATGAATATATATATGTTCATGTATAACTGAAAAATTGTGCTCTACACTGGAATTTGACACAACATTGTAAAATGAAAATAAATCAATAAAAAATGTTTTAAAAAAAGAACACAAGTAACAGATGTTGGGAAGGATGTACAGAAAAAAGAATCCTTGTACACTGTTGGTAGGAATGTAAATTGGTGCAGTCATTGTAGAAAACAGTAAGGAGGTTTCTCAAAAAACTGACAGTGGAACTGCCATATGATCCAGGAATTCCACTCCTGGGTATATAGATGAAAAAAAATTTGAAAAGATATATGAACCTCAATGTTTATATCAGAATTATTTATAATTGCCAAGACATGGAAACAAACTAAGTGTCCATCAACAAATGAATGGATAAGGAATATGTGATACACACACACACACACACACACACACACACGCATACTGGAATACTACTAAGCCATAAAAACAAACAATATTTTTACATTTGTAGCAACATGGATGAACTTGGAGTGAAATAAGTGAAATAAGTCAGATAGAGACTGTATCATACCGCTTATATGTGGAATCTAAAAACACAACAAACTAGTTAATATAACATAAAAGAAGCAGACTCACTGATATAGAGAACAAACTAGTATTTACCAGTGCAGGGTTGAGGATAATATATGGGTGGGGAGGTAGAAGGTACAAACTACTGCATGTAACATAGGCTCAAGGATGTATTATACAACCTGGGGAATATAGCCAATATTTTGTAATCACTGTAAATGAAAAGTAACCTTTAAACATTGTATAAAAATAAAAAATACAAATTGAATGTTGCTTGATTCAAACTGATTTTTGCTCAAATAAACTCTTAAAATTAAAAAAAAAAGATAATTCAATAGCTGAAATAAATGAATACCAGACTAAGTGACAAAGAAGAATTCACAAGTGATTTGGAAGATAAAATAATGGAACTCACCCAATCAGAACAGCAGATAGAAAGACAAATTTTAAAAAATACAAAAGCAATCTATGAGATCTTGGAATAACATTAAATGTAGCAACATGCACATTATAATGGTTCCAGAAGAAGAAGAAGAGAGAGAAGGGAATCCAAAATGTATTTCAGAAATTAAAACTGAAAATTTTCCAAACCTAAAGAAGAAAGGAAATATCCAGGTACAGGAAGCACAAACAAGATGAACCCAAACAGACCCACACCAAGACATATCATAATTAAAAAGGCAAAAGTTGAAGATAAAGAGACGATTCTAAAAGCAGCAAGAGAAAAACCAAGAGTCAGTTACAAGGGAACCCTCATGAGGTTATCAGATGATTTCTATGCATAAACTTAGCAGGCCAAGGGAGTGACATGATATATTCAAAGTACTGAAAGAGAAAAACCTGCAAGCTAGGATACTCTATCCACCAATAGAAGGAGACATAAAGAAATTTTCAGACAGACAAAAACTTTAAAAATTCATCAATACTTAACCTATCCTAAAAGAAATGTTGAACGGTCTTCTCTAAATGGAAAGAGAAGTAAGAACCTACAGGAAAGCGAAAATATCTCTAGGAAATGCAGATATATAGTAAAGATTAAAGATTTCTTAAATAAGCTAGTACCTAGATTAAAAGATAAAAAAAAAAAAAGCAATCATAACTACAATAAAACAGTTAAAGGTTAAGCATGAAGATGTAAAATATGATTTCAAAAGCCCAAAATGTGAAGGATAAAAGTAAAAAATGTAAATATTTTAGGATGTGTTTGAAGTTGAATGACTATTCTGTTTAAAATAAGTAGATATAATTATGGGTCAACATATATGAACCACATGGTAACCACAAATCAGAAATCTACAGTAGACACACAAAAATAAAAAAGAAAGGAACCAAAGCTTGCATTTAAAGAAAATCATAAAACCACAATGGTAGAAACAAAAAGAAGTAAACAGAAAAGAACTACAAAAATAACTGGAAAACAAGTAATAAATGGTAATTAGTACATACCTATCAATAATTACTTTAAATGTCAGTGTACGAAATGCTTCTATCATGAGACCTATAGGGTGAGTGATTAGATTTTTTTTAATGACCCTTCAATATGCTGCCTACAAAAGATGTACTTCAGGGCTAAGAACACACACAGACCAAAAGTCAGGGAATGGAAAAAGGTATTTCATGCAGACAGATATGACAAGAAAGTGGGAATAGCCATATTCATAACAGATGAAATAGACTTTAAAACTAGGCTATAAAAAAGACAAAGAAGGGCATTATATAGTGATAAAGGGATAAATACAAGATAAAGATATTACACTCATTAACATATATGCGTGCAATACAGGAGCACATAAATATACAAAGCAAATACTGAGACATAAATGGAAAAATTGACAATAATACAGTAATAATAAGGTACCTAAACACCCCACTAACATCAAGGGACAGATCATCCAGCAAGAAAATCAATAAGGAAACAGTGGTCTTAAATGACACAATAGACCAGTTGGACTTAATAGACATCTACAGGACATTACATTGAAAACCAGCAGAATACACATTCTTTTCAAGTGCGCATAGAAAATTCTCTGGGATAGATCATATGATAGGCCACAAAGCAAGTCTCAACAAATTTAAGAGGATAAATATACTGAAGCTTTTTTTTTCCCCAACCATAATGGTATGAAACTAAAAATCAGTTACAGGAAGAAAAAAAGGGAAAAACACAAACACATGAAAACTAAAAAATGTATTACTAAAAACATAATGTATCAATGAAGAAATCAAATAGAAATTCAGAAAAGACCACAGGACAAATGAAAACAGAATCACAACTTCCAAAAATCTATAGGACTCAGCAAAAGAAGTTCAAAAAGGGAAGTTTACAGTGACATAGGCCTACCACAAGAAACAAAAACAAAAAAAACCCTCAAATAACCAACCTAACCTACCATCTAAAAGAGAAGAACAAAGATTACAGTAAAAACAAAAGGAAGGAAATAAATATCAGAGAGGAAATAAATGAAACAGAGACTAAAACAAACAAAAAACAAACAAAAATGATGGAAAAGATCAATAAAACCAAGAGCTGGTTTTTGAAAAGAGAGAGAAAATTGATAAGCCTTTAGCTGGGCTCATTAAGAAAAAACAAAGAAAGGACCTAAATAAACAAAATAAGAAATAAAAGAGAAGAAATAACAGCTGATACCACAGAGATACAAAAAAATCATAACTGAATACTATGAATAGTTACATGCTGACAAATTGGACAGCCTAGAAGAAATGGACAAATTTTTAGAAACATGTAACCTCCCAAGACTGAATCAAAAAGAAATAGACAATTTGAACAGACTAGTCTGTAGAAATGAAGTTGATTTTGTAATTAAAATTCTCCAAGCAAACAAAAGTCCAGGACCATGTGGTCTCACAGAGGAATTCTACCAAACAAATAAAGAACTAATACCTATCCTTTTCAAATTATTCCCAAAAATTAAAGAGAAGGGAAATCCCAAATTCAATCCACAAGGCTACCATTACCCTGATACAAAAAAAGTGAAAATTATAGGCCAATATCTCTGATGAATATAAATGCAAAAATCCTTAACAAAATATTAGTAAACCTAATCCAAAAACATACAAAGAGGATCATACACCATGATCAAATTGGATTTATTCCAGGGTCACAAATATTATTCAACATTCACAAATAAATCAATGTGACACATGACATTAACAAAAGTTAGTATAAAAATCACATGATAATCTCAATAGACACTGAGATACTATTTGACAAAATTCAACGTCCATTCATGATAAAAAATTTTCACCAAAGTTGGTACTGAAGGAATATATCTCAACATAATAAAGGCAGTTTACAACAAACTCACACACCACACTCAAAGATGAAAAGTGGAAAGCCGTCCCACTAAATTTAGGAATAGGGCAAGGATGCCCACTCTGGCCACTTAATATAGTATTGGAAGTCCTAGCCACAGCAGTCAAACAATTTTAAAAAGAAATGAAAGATATCTAAGTTGAAAGAGAAGAGCTAAAACTGTCACTATTTCCAGATGACATGATAACTTACATAGAAAACTCTAAAGTTTCCACCAAGAAACTACTGGAACTAATAAATTAATTAATCAAGGTAGCAGGATACAACATTAGTATATAGAAATCTGCTGTGTTGCTAGGCGCTAACAATGAAATATCAGAAAGAGAAATTATCCTATTTTATATCTCAACAGAAAGAATAAAAGACCTAGGAATAAACTTAACCAAAGAGGCAGAAGACTTATACTCTACAAACAAGAAAACAGTGATAAAGGAAACAATATGATTCAAAGAAATAGAAAGATATGTTATGCTCTTAGAATTGAATAATTGATATTGTTAAAATGGTCATACTACCCAAAGCAATCTACAGATTTAATGTAATCCCTACTCACATACCCATGACATTTTTCAAGAACTGGAAGGAATAATCTTAAAATTAAATGGAACTAAAAAATACCCCAAATAGCCAAAGCAGTCCTCAGGAAAAAGAACAAAACTGAAGGTATAACCCTCCCACACTTCAGAGAATACTACAATGCTAAATTAATCAAAACAGTGTGGTACTGGAACAAAAAACAGATATATAGATCAATGGAACAGAACAGAGAGCCAAGAAATAAATCCACAAATCTATAGTCAATTCACCTACAGTAAAAGAAGCAAGAATATACAATGGAGAAAAGACAGTTTCTTCAACAAGTGGTGGTAGGAAAATTGGACAGCTACATGTAAAAGAGTAAGATTAGAATGTTTTCTCACACACCATATACAAAACAAACTCAAAATGGTTTAAAGACATAAATGTAAGACCTGAAACCATAAAACTAGAAGAGAACACTGGCAGGACACTCTTCAACATAAATCATAGCAATATATTTTTGAATTCATTCCTAAGGGGAAAAGATTAAAGCAAAAAAAATGGGACCTAATTAAACTTAAAAGCTTTTGCACAGCAAAGGAAACTATCAATAAAATGAAAAGACAGCCTACTGAATGAGAGAAAATATTTGCAATGATGTGACTGACAAGTGGTTAATATTCAAAATATATAAACAGCTCATATAACTCAATATCAAGAAAACAAACAACCTGACTAAAAATGTGCAGAAGACCTGAATGGACATGTTTCCAAAGAAGACATACAGATTGCCAATAGGCACATGAAAAGATGCTCAACATCACTAACCATCAGGGAAATACAAATCAAAACAGCAGTGAGATATCACCTCACACCTGTCAGAATGTTTATCATCAAAAAGACCACAAGTAAAAAATGCTGGAGAGGGCATGGAGAAAAGGGAACTCTCATGCACTGTTGGTAGGAATATAAATTGATGCAGCCACTATAGAAAACAGTATGGAGTTTCCTTAAAAAACTAAAAATAAAACTAGCATGTCACCCAGCAATTCCACTCCTGGGTATATATTCAGAATAAATAAAAACACTAATTCAAAAAGATGCCTGCAATCTGATGTTCATAACAGCAATATTTACAATAGCCACCCAAGATTTGGAAGGAACCCAAATGTACAGTCACAGACTAATGGATAATCAAGATGTGATATATACATAGAATGGAATATAACTCAGCCATATAAAAGAATGAAATTCTGCCATTTTCAGCAATATGGATGGACTTAGAGAATATTATGCTAAGGGAAATAAGTCAGACAGAGAAAGATACACTGTATGATATTACTTATATATGGAATCTAAAAAAGTTATACAAATAAATGTATATGCCAAACAGAAACAGACTCACAGATATAGGGAAAAAAACTAGTGGTTAACAAAGGGGAGAAGAAGGGGGAGGAACAAATTAGGGATATAGGATTAACAGATTCAAACTATTATGTATGAAAAAGATAAGAAACAAGGCTATATTGTATAGCAGAGGAAATTATAGTTATTACCACATAATAACCTATAATAGAGTATAATCTGCAAAAATACTGAATCACTATGCTGTATACCTGAAAATAACATAATATTGTAAATCATTTATACTTCAATTTTTAAAAAAAGACCTAAATATAAGACCTGAAACCATAAAACCTGTAGAATAAAACAGGCAGAACACTCTGACACAAGTCATACCAATCTTTTTTTGCATCTGTCTCATCAGGCAAAGGAAGCAAAAGTGAAAATAAGTAGGACTCAATTACACTAAGTGTTTTGCACAGCAAAAGAAACCATTATCAAAATGAAAGATAACCAACTGAATGGGAGAAAATATTTGCAAGTGATATGACCTATAAGGTGTAATATCAGAAATATATAAATAACTCATACAACTCAGTATCTAAAAAAAAAAAACCCAATCAAAAAATGGGCAAAAGACCTAAACTGACATTTTTCCAAAGAAGACATACACATGGCCAAGAAGCACATGATAAGATGCTCAACACTGCTAACCGTAAGGGAAATACAAATCAAAACCACAATTAGATATCACCTCACACCTGTCAGAATGGCTTTTGTCAAGAAGACCACAAATAACAAATGTTGGCAAAGACGTGGAGAAAAAGGAATCCTCACACACTGTTGTGGGAATGTAAAGTGGTACAGCCACTATGGAATATTGTATGGGGGTTCCTCAAAAACTTGAAAATAGAACTACCATATGATTCAGCAATTCCACTGCTGGGTATATAACCTCCCCCAAAGAAAACACTAATTGGAAAAGACTCGTGCACCTCAATGTTCATGGCAGCAGTATTTACGATAGCCAAGACATGGAAGCCACCCAAGTGTCCCTCCACAGATGATAGATAAAGATGTGATACACACACACACACGTGAATATTATTCAGCCAATTTTAATGAAATTTAAGAATGAACTTTTACCACTTTCAACAACGTGGTTGGCCCTGGAGGGTATTATGCTTAGTGAGTTAAGTCAGACAAAGAAAGACACTTATATGAGGAATCTAAAAAATAAAATAAATGAATACAACAACAAAACAGAAACAGACTTACAGATATAGAGAACAAATCAGTGGTTACCATGGTGGAGAGGGATCAGGGAAGGGGAAAATAGGAGTAGAGGATTAAGAATACAAACCACTATGTATAAAATACATAAGCTACCAGGATATACTGTACAACACAGGGAACATAGCCAATCTTTTATATAACTTTAAATGGTTTAGTCTATAAAAATATTAAATCACTATGTTGTACATTTGAAGCTACTATTGTAAATCAATTTATATTTCGGTTTTAAAAAACCCAACCCCGACCCCCAAAAAGCCACATTTCTTACTCTAGGACATAATTTGTGATGCTCTGTATCTATAAAGTGCTATTCTGAATCAGAACAACCTGAGGAAGGGATCAAGATGGCAGAGTGAGGAGGAGATGAAGATGGCAGAGTAAGAGGACATGGAACTCACCTCCCCCAAAAAACATGTCAAAAATACATCTGTATGAGGAAAAAATCTCACATAAAATGAATTGGAAACTGGCAGATCTTCTGTACGACCAAAGCTGCAAAATAGAAATTCGTGTAACCAAGTAGGATGGAAAAAAAGACATCACGTCTGGCACCCATGGGAGGGATTTATAAGGAAGAGAAAGTCCACACAGGTGGACTCTTCGACCTGGGGAGCCCCTTTGCCTGCTGGGAAATCTGCTAAGACAAATAGAAGAGTTGGAAAGGCTGGACTCTTCTCTTGAGAAATGCACACACACTAACTTGCTAACAATTAGGGTGGAGAGAGACTTCCACTTTCAGATGTCAAAGTCTTTGAAATTTGTGCAGGGAGTGGTTGATGGAAGAGTGAGAAAGAAATGTTAAAAATCAGTCTAGTCAAATGTAGCAGGGTAAGTGGTCCTGAATGGACTTTATGGGCTGTGGACAACAGGATCCCAGCCTGTGGACCATAAAGCACATATGACTTCTGTGACGTGAGTTTCTCTAGAGTGAGCTTTAAGGCAAGCAGTAAATTCTACAGAAGCTCAGGTTTAATAAAGTAAAGAGGTATAGGGAGCTCTGTGAAGAGGTTGAGGATTGAGTTTGGCTCTCTCTCTCTCTCTTCCTTTCTCATTAAATGAAGACTGCAGAAGTAGTAGGGGAAGTTCTATGGAGGGATGACATAGAAGAATTTGAATCAGAGTAAAGGAAGTATTGACTAGGAATGATTCAGAGTCCAGGAGATAACTGGTACTGGATCAGTCACCTTTATTTTCATATCTCCCATGCAAGTCTTCTCAATTAGCTTGGCTTAGTTGCTCTTCCTGTGTTTACTCATTAAGAAACTGAACTTACCTTTGTCAGTATGTTTATCACAGTCAGTGCTGAAATCAGATTTTTGGACCTGAAGCATCTACAAGAGAGCCCACTTTAAGAAAAAGAATAGAAAACTACAATAAGGATAAAAATGAACATTTATTTAACATGAGGAAGAAATCACAATGAATTATAAATTTTAAAAGTTTGAAAATATGATAACCATCACAAAATTTTTAAAGCCCAGTACTTATATTAACTTCCTGATACACTTCTATAATATGTTTCCCTACAGTTTTATAATTGCTTCCTCTTTAATTGCCTCTCTTATGAGAATTATTTTGTTACATTTTCTCTGGCGAGAACAGGAAGATAATTGACTATCCCTAGGATATTCAATCAAAGTTTATTCTTTATTATTTATAGTTTAGAAAAATCAGCTTTACAACTTGTTATTGGTAATACAATAAATACTACATAAATTATTGTTGAATTTCAGGAAACCTTTATCAAGTCTTTAATGTATAAACTGATATTTCAGGGCACTTTAAATTTGCTTGTGTAGTGCCTAATTTTGAACAGTGTTATATTGATGACTCTCATAAACTGCATTACTAAGCACCTCCCAGGGGTTTATGGAGGTCTGTACAGTGAGGATCCCTGAATCATTAACTTTATTAGCCTCAGATTAATCTATTTAGATTAATTGATCTATTTAGATTAATTAATCTATTTAAATTAATTAATTATTTAGATCCTATTATAGTAAGCTGATTACTTACCTATTTTTCCATAGGATCAGTGCTTTTTAGCTACTTTTTTGGCACTTAGGCTGAGACTGTGATGATGTCTATAGACACTCAGCCAAAGAAAAGGGCACATAATACATGAAATGTTGAATACAATATTATAGGTCCCTGCCACACATTTCTGTACTAAATTGATAATTTATTTAATGCTCTGTATATTTACTTTATTTCCCTAACATGTAGCACAATGTCCTGTACTTTGTATGCTCCAAACATATAAATAATTGTTTAATGAATTAAGAAAAGAAATGAACGAGTGTTGCCAGAGAGACTGTAGGCCAGGTATAGAAATTCCCCCACTTTCAAAACCTGTTGGTAAATATATTTAAGCAGACATTGGGAATTTTCCCTTGCAATCCTAAAATACCAGGCACTCTCATGCCTTTGCCCAGAAGACGGAGTTCCTTTCCCTAAGCTTTTAAATGTCATGAATTCTCACTTTCCCTTCTTAAGGCATTTCCTCTTGTCTTTGGTATTCTCCTGTAGGTAACTGAAGAGAACAACACTGTTCTCCTCATTCCTTTAGAAGATGTCAGTTTTTTATGATTTTTTTCTCTTATAAAATTATATTCAAATAAGAATACATCTTAAGTGACATTCATCTATAACCCAAGTACTTCACCACCCCTCCCCCATTTCCATTTTCCACTGTATAGAGAATGATACTAGGTGTTATAGGGAATTCTTAAATGAGTTAAAATCATAAACCCTGCCCTCAATGACCTTACAGTCCCACAGAGTTATGGGTGAAGGAGAATACATCAAGGAGACAAGTAAATAACTTGAGATAAAGAAACTCTAAAGAAAATCGATTTGTATCAATCTGATACAAATTGATGTAAGGACTGTGATTATTTCTGACTTCTCCGGTTTTGACAGGGGAAAGTACCAATAGTTACACAAGGACAGCAGGTATAAACAACGTGGTCTTGGACCAATTGAGATATACAGTCACCCTACTCTAAAGTTCCTTTACTTTTGCTTTAACTTTTTATGGGAGAGATTTTTATTCCACCTATATGTATTGAGGTAATTGTATATTGAAACCCAAGCACCTATTCTCAAATCCAACAACTATCAACATATGGCCAATATTGTACTACCTATACCCCATCTAACTTCCCACCCTCCCCCCATTTATTGAAAACAAATCCAAAGCTTTTTCTTGATTTATTAGTAATTTTTTCCCCATTAAACTTCTTTTTCCTACTTTCCTTACCCAATCCCCCCGGCCATCCAAACCCTTCTTTTTATTTTCACTTTCAGCACTACAGCTCTGATTGTCCAACTCTGACAGGACACACATCCTTAAAGGTCAACTCAGAGAGATGAGCCAGATCAGCAGTGCCTAACATTGTTTTTCTCTGAACAGATGGTTTCATAATGGCCACTCCATAATGGTGGCTGGTGAGGCTGCAGTATCCATGGGAGTCGTTGTACTGCTCTGGCTTGAGGTGTCTCTGTTCCCTTGTGGCCTCTCCCAGGCTGGGCGTTCCCAAAGCCTCAGCTCCCCAGATGTGGTGATCCCCTCAAAGGTTACCAACAGAAGCAGAGGTGCAAAGGCTCCAGGCTGGCTCTCCTACAGCCTGCAGTTTGGGGGCTGGCAACATGTTGTCCACATGAGGGCTAAGAAGATCTTGGTTTCCAGACATCTCCCAGTGTTCACCTACACGGACCAGCATGCCCTCCGCCAGGATCAGCCTTTTGTTCCTGATGACTGCTACTATCATGGCTATGTGGAGGGGGCCCTGGAGTCCCTGGTTTCCCTCAGTACTTGTTCTGGGGGCTTTCAAGGAATGCTACAGATAAATGACATTACTTATGAAATTGAGCCCATCAGGCACTCTACCACATTTGAACACCTGATTTATAAGATAAACACTAATGAGACACAAGTCTCACTTATGAGATGTGGCTTAACAAATAAACCACATCAACAGATGGAATTTGAAGAGGCCGAAAAATTAACTCTGAGACAAAATTCTGCTCATAACTGGTGGACCCACTCATGGTTTCTGGAGCTGACTGTGGTGGTAGATCACAATTTCTTCATTTACTGCCAAAGTAATTTCTCAAATGTGCAGGAGAATGTATTTGTTGTTGTTAACATAGTGGATTCCATTTATCAGCAGTTGGGTACTTATGTGATTTTGACTGGAATTGAGATTTGGAATCATGGAAATGTTTTCCCAATGATAAGCATAGAACAGGTTCTGGAGGATTTCTCTCAGTGGAAACAAATCAGTCTTTCCCAGCTACAGTATGATGCTGCACATATTTTCATTAAAAATTCACTCATAAGTGTACTTGGGATAGCCTATGTTGCAGGAATATGTCATCCTCCTATTGACTGTGGAGTTAATAATTTCAAAGGAGATCCCTGGTCTGTTTTTGCCCTCACTGTAGCTCATGAGTTAGGTCACACTTTGGGTATGCAGCATGATGAAGAATTCTGTTTGTGTGGGCAAAGTGCTTGCATCATGAATGCTGTCAGAGTGCCATCAGAGAGATTCACCAATTGTAGTTATGCAGACTTTACAAAGACCACTTTAAACCAGGGATCATGTCTGTACAGTCCTCCAATTCCAGGGGCAGTCTTTATGCTGAAACGCTGTGGGAACGGTGTGGTTGAAGCAGAAGAAAAGTGTGACTGTGGCTCTATAAAGCAGTGTGAACAAGATCCCTGTTGTCTGTTGAACTGCACTCTGAGGCCTGGGGCTGCTTGTGCTTTTGGACTTTGTTGCAAAGACTGCAAGTTCATGCCAGCAGGGGAACTCTGTAGACGTCAGGTCAGTGAATGTGACCTTCCAGAGTGGTGCAATGGAACATCTCATCAGTGCCCAGAAGATGTATATGTGCAGGACGGGATTCCCTGTAGTGATGACAGTGCCTACTGCTATCAAAAGAGATGTAATAACCGTGATGAACAGTGCAGGGAGATTTTCGGTGAAGGTGCAAAGAGTGCATCTCAGATTTGCTATAAAGAAATTAATTCCCAGGGAAACCGTTTTGGCCACTGTGGTATAAATGGCACAACATACCTCAAATGTCGTACTTCAGATATCTTTTGTGGGAGAGTTCAGTGTGAGAATGTGGGAGGCATTCCCCATCTGAGAGACCACTCAACATTACAGTACACTCACATCAATGGTGTCACCTGCTGGAGTATTGACTATCACCTAGGGATGAATATACCTGATGTTGGTGAAGTGAAAGATGGCACCATGTGTGGTCCAGGAAAGATCTGCCTACACAAGAAGTGTGTCAGTCTGTCTCTCCTGTCACGAGTCTGCTTGCCTGAGACCTGCAACATGAAGGGGATCTGCAATAATCAACATCACTGCCACTGTGGCTATGGGTGGTCCCCGCCCTACTGCCTACACAGAGGCAACGGAGGTAGCGTTGACAGTGGCCCAGCACCTGCCAGAAGAGTTTTCTTGCCATTATTTGTGACTCTTGCTTTGTCTGTTTTGCTTTTACCTTTGACTGCTATATTTATGTACCTTCGAAAACGTTTTGGACCCGAGGAGACTAAGACTCAATCTTCAGATTAAGAACATGCCTGTTATTTAATATCATATACATTACTAAGTTTTAATCTATTGGCATTAGAAATATTACTCCATGCCTGACACTGAGCACATTTCTGGCAGTTTACAGAGAAATACAGAGACCTTCCCTTCTGTTGGTATCAGGAACATTGCTGTCAAGCAAAGGTAATTCCTGACATCTTCCTATCTACTGTTCACTGTAAGCAGCAAATAAAGCTCCATTTCCCTTTGGAGTTAGTCCTCTTTGTGTTTCTTGAGCACACATATGACTCATGGGAAAAGCAGAGGACAGACATCTGAGCACCAAAGGGTGAGTCTGACCTCTCTTCATTTATTCCCAAGGTAACTTCTCAAAAGTGCAGAGGATATATCTGTTGTTGTCAACATAGTGGATTTCATTTATCAGCATTTGGGTATTTATGTGATTTTGACTGAGACTGGGATTTGGAATCATGGAAATGTTTTCCCAATGAAATGCATAGAACAAGCAAAGACTGCAATGCAGTTCATGCCATCAGGGGAACTCTGTAGACATTAGGTCAATAAATGTGACCTTCCAGAGTGGTGCAATGGGACATTTCATCAGTGTCCAGAAGGTGATTATGTGTAGGACAGGATTACCTATAGTGACAGTGCTTACTGCTATCAACAGACATAGTAAAGTTGGCAAAATTACTTACATATTGTAACACTGTGCTCTAAAATCTGAAAAGGATAGTAATAATGCTTGTCCCACCCAACATGTTGGGTTTATTTGGTAACCATAAGAGAGAACATAATGACCTCTTGTTGAAGTATAAACAAATTGTTATTTAACAAAGACTCCTGACCCTGTTCCCTTTGCTTCCTAGGCAGGCTTATCTGCTCTCTTTGCCTTAATTTGGCAGTTTGGGTATCCTCTTGGGAGTATTTTCTTTAACACCAGAATATAATCTTCACAAGGGCAGGGTTGTTTTAACTATTTTGCTCACTGTTGTGTCCCAATACCTGCCTGATATACAATAAATATTTGAATGGATTATTAATTGCATGAAATTAATTAGGAAATGTAAAAAGAATACTTCAGTCCTCCTTTTAAAAACAACTTCAGCTCTTGTTCAAAATTGAACTTTGAATATTTAAAATGTGTATTTAGGGGGGTGAGGTATAGCTCAGTGGTAGAGTGAATGCTTAGCATACATGAGGTCTTGGGTTCAGTCCTCAGTACCTCCATTGTTTTAAAAAATTGAAAAAAAAAATCAATAGAATATGTATTTGTAATGCTACTTTTATACATGTCCATTGCCAGCTTTTTCTCCCCAATTTACCATCTCCTCAGTCTATTCTCAGTATTTCAGAAAGTCTTGTCTCTTGAAAACATGTCTAATCATATGCCCTCGGTGTATGGTCCAGATAACTTCTAAATGCCACTCTTTGTCAACTGAATCAAACAATCTTTTTGCTGTAGTTTTCCACTATGCTTTGCATACTTTGCATCCTCTAGCTATTTTCTGTTTTAAATATACTTGGCTGCATCATGCCTCTGCATATCAATTCCCATTCCCAAAATTCTGTTTACCACCTCCCTAACCCTCTTGCCTTGGAAAACTCCTTTTTTTCTCTCAAAAGAGATTAAACATCACATCTTTGGGAAAGCATTTCCTTGTAAAATGCTAGGTGTTCTACTTGTGTGCTCCTGTCGTTCTGTGGTCATCCCTTTGATGCACTCTAAGAATAGATGGTAACAATGCATCACCTAGAGACAGAAAGAAAAGGGTGTCTAGTGGAACCTTAGAAATAAGGAAGCATGGACCAAGAAGACAGTGTGATTAATTTTAGAACGTAAATCAGAGAATGATTCATGTGTTTTTTAATTGAAGTATAGTTGATTGACAATGTTTTAGGTGTACAGCAAAGTGATTCATATATATATATATACACACACACTCACATATATATACATGTATATATATTGTGTGTGTATATATATATATCCCTTTGTACATATATACACATATATATTGTGTGTATATATATATTCCTATACGTATGTGTGTGTATATATGTGTGTGTGTATATATACATTCCTTTTCAGATTCTTTTCCATTATAGGTTATTACCAGATATTGAATATAGTTCCATTATAGGTTATTATAATATATTGAATATAGTTCCCTGTGCCCTTGTTGCTTATCTGTCTTATATATATTAATCCCAAACTCCTAATTCAACCCTCCTCCACCTCTTTCCCTTTGGTAGTCTTAAGTTTGTTTTCTATGTTTTTGAGACTGTTGCTGTTTTGTTAATAAGTTCATTTGTGTCATTTTTTTTGGATTCCACATATAAGTGATATCATATGATATCTGTCCTTCTCTGTCTGATTTACTTCACTCAGCATGATCTCTAGGTCCATCCATGTTGCTGCCAATGACATTATTTCATTCCTTTTTATGGCAGAGTAATATTCCAGTGTGTATATATTGCACATCTTCTTTATCCATTCATCTGTTGATGGGCATTTAGGTTGCTTCTATGTCTTGGCTATTGTAAATAGTGCTGCTATGAACATTGGGGTGTATGTATCTTTTCAAATTAGAGTTTTCTCCAGATATATGCCCAGGAATGGGATTGCTGCATCATATGGTAACTCTATTTTCAGTTTTTTAAGGAACTTCAATTCTGTTTTCCATAGTGGCTGTACCAATTTACATTCACACCGACAGTGTACGAGGGTTCCCAATTCTCTACACCCTCTCCTACATTTATTATTTGTAGACTTTTTGATAATGGCCATTCTGACCTGTGTGAGGTGACACCTCATTGTAGTTTTAATTTGTATTTCTCTAATAATTAGTGATATGGAGCATCTTTTCATATGCCTATTGCCCATCTATATGTCTTCTTTGTAGTATAGCCTGTTTAGATCCTCTGCACATTTTTTGAATGGGTTGTTTGCTTTTTTTATATTGAGCTGTATCAGCTGTTTGTATATTTTGGAAATTAACTTGTTGGTTGCATTGTTTGCAAATATTTTCTTTCATTCTATTGGTTGTCTTTTTGTTTAATTTATGGTTTCCTTTGCTGTGCAAAGGCTTTTAAGTTGGATTAGGTCCCATTTGCTAATTTTTGTTGTTATTTCTGTTACCGTAGGATACAGATCCAAAAAAATACTGCTGTGATTTATGTCAAAGTATGTTCTGTCTATGTTTTCCTCTAAGAGTTTTAGAGTATATGTATTACATTTAGGTTTTTAATCTATTTTGAGTTTATTTTTGTATATGGTGTTAGAGAATATTCTAATTTCATTCTTTCACATATAGCTGTCCAGTTTTCCCAGCACCACTTAGTGAAGAGACTGTCTTTTTCCTTTGTATACTCTTGCCTCCTTTGTCATAGATTAATTGACCATAAGTGTGTGGGTTTATTTCTGGGCTTTCTATCCTGTTCCAATGATGATATGTCTGTTTATGTGTCAGTACCATTTTGATTACTGTACCTTTTTAGTATAGTCTGAAGTCAGGGAGCCTGATTCCTCCAGCTCTGTTTTTCTTTCTCAAGATTGTTTTGGCTATTTGGGGTCTTTGTGTTTCCATAAAATGTTTTAAATTTTTCGTGTCAGTTCTGTGAAAAATTCCATTGGTAATTTGGTAAGGATTGCACTGAATCTGTATATTGCCTTTGGTAGTATAGCCATTGTAACAATATTGATTCTTCCAATCAAAGAACATGGTGTATCTTTCCACATGTGTCATCTTCAATTTTTTTCATCAGTAGACACTATATTCTTTTCAGAGTATAGGTCTTTTGCCTCCATAGATAGGTTTATTCCTACTTATTTTATTCTTTTTGATACAATGGTAAATGGGATCGTTTCCTTGATTTCTTTTCCTGATGTTTCATTTCTAGTCTATAGAAAAGCAACAGATTTCAGTATATTAACTTTGTTTCCTGCACCTTTACCAAATTTATTGATGAGCTCTAGTAATTTTCTGGTAGCTTCTTTAGGATTTTTTGTGTATATTATCATGTCATCTGCAAACAGTGACAGTTTTACTTCTTCTTTTCCAATTTGGATTCCTTTTATTTCTTTTCTTCTCTGATTGATGTGGCTAGGACTTCCAAAGTTATGTTGAATAAAAGTGGCGAGAGTGGGCTTCCTTGTCTTGTTCCTGATCTTAGTGGAAATGCTTTCAGCTTTTCACCATTGAGTATGATGTTTGCTGTGAGTTTGTCATGTATGGCCTTTATTATGTTGAGGTGTGTTCCATCTATGCCCACTTTCTGGAGAGTTTTCATCATAAATAGATGTTGAATTTTATCAAAAGCTTTTCCTGCATCTATTGAGATGATCATATGTTTTTATTCTTCAATTTGTTAATGTGGTATATCACACTGATTGATTTGCAGATTTTGAAAAATCCTTGTATCCCTGGGCTGAATCCCACTTGATCATGGTGTATGATCCTATTAATGTATTGTTGGAGTTGATTTGCTAATATTTTGTTGAGGAATTTTGCCTCTATGTTTATCAGTGATATTGGCCTGTAATTTTCTTTCTTTTTTTTTTTTTTTTTTTTTTGCGATATCTTTGTCTGGTTTGGTATCAGGATGATGGTGGCCTCATAGAATTAGTTCAGAAGGGTTCCTTCCTCTGCAATTTTTTGGAATAGTTACAGAAGAATAGATGTTAACTCTTCTTTAAATGTTGATAGAATTTACCTGTTAAGCTATCTAATCCTGGACTTTTGTTTGTTGAGAATTTTTTAGTTACTGCTTCAATCTCGGTAATGGTAATTGGTCTGTTCATATTTTCTCTTTCTTCCTGATTCATTTCTTGGGAGATTGTGCCTTTCTAAGAATTTGTCCACTTCTTTAGGTTGTCCATTTTATTGGTGTACAGTTGCTCTTAGTAGCCTCTTACAATTTTTTTTTGTTTTGTATTTCTGTGTTGTCATTTGTAACTTCTCCTTTTCATTTCTGATTTTATTGATTTGGGCCCTCTCCCTTTTTCTTTTATCTTGATGAATCTGGCTAAAGGTTTAATTTTGTTTATCTTTTCAAAGAACCAGCTTTTAGTGTCATTGATCTTCTCTCTTTTTTAGTCTGTTGCATTTATTTCTGCTCTCATCTGTATGATTTCTTTTCTTATACTAACTTTGGGTTTTGTTTCTTCTTTCTACAGTTATTTTAGGTGTAAGTTTAGGTTGTTTGAGATTTTTCTTGTTTCCAGCATTAAGCTTGTATTCCTATACTTTCCTCTTAGAACTGCTTTTGCTGTGTCCCATAGGCTTTGGATTGCATGTTTCATTTTGGTTTTTTGTTTGTTTGGTTTTGGGGGGGAGTAATTAGGTTTATTTATTTATTTATTTATTGTTATTTTTTATTTAACTGATGTACTGGGGATCAAACCCATAACCTTGTGCCATTTGATTTATCTCTAGGTATTTTAACATTTCTGCTTTGATTTCTTCCATGATCCATTGGTTGTTTAGTAGCATATTATTTAGCTTCCACATGTTTGCATTTTTTTTTTACAGTTCTTTTCTCATAGTTAATGTCTAATCTCATAGCATTGTGGTCTGAAAATATGCTTGATATGATTTCAATTTCATTAAATTTACCAACACTTATTCTGTCACCCAGAATGTGGTCTATCCTGGAGAATGTTCCAGGTGCACTTGTAAAGAATGTGTATTCTGCTTTCAGATGGAATGCTCTATAAATATCAAATAAGCCCAGTGGTCTAATGCATCATTTAAGGCCTGTGTTTCCTTACTGATTTTCTGTCTGGATGATCTGTCCACTAATGCAAGTGGGGTGTTAAAATCCCCCACTATAATTGTGTTACTGTCAGTTTCTCCCTTTATGTATGTTAACATTTTCCTTATATATTGAGGTGCTCCTATGTTGAGTGCATATATATTTACAATTGTTACATCTTCTTTGATTGATCCCTTGATCATTATGTAATTCATCTTTGTCTCTTGTAACAGTCTTTATTTTAAACTCCATTTTGTCTAATATAAGTGTTGATACTCCAGCTTTCTTTTGATTTCCATTTGCTTAGAATACCTTTTTCCCATCCCATCACTTTCTGTATCTGTATCTGTAGACCTGAGGTGAATGAGCCTCTTGTAGACAGAAAATATACGGATCTTGATTTTATATCCATTCATCCAGTCTGTATCTTTTGGTTGGAGCATTTAGTCAGTTTACATTTAAGGTAATTGTTATGTATGTTCTTTTTGCCATTTTGTTAATTATTTTGAATTTGTTTTTGTAGATCCTCCCCCCCCCTTTTTTGTTGTCTTTTCTTGTGATTTGGTGCTGTCTTTAGTGTTATATTTTGATTCTTTTTTCTTTTAGTGTGTATATCTATTATAGATTTTTGGTTTACAATTACCATGAGGTTTTGGTATAGCAGTGTGTGTGTGTGTGTCTGTGTGTGTGTGTGTGTGTGTGTGTGTGTGTGTGTGTGTTTGCTTTAAGTTGCTGATCTCTTACTTTCAAATGCATTTTAAATACCCTGCATTTGTACTCTCATCCCCTCATGATTACTGTTATTGATATCATATTTCACATTTCATTGTTTTGTGTCTCCCCAAACTGCTTATTGTGGATACAGATTTTATTACTTTTGTTTTTTAACTTTCCTCCTAGTTTGTGTGTGAATGATTTCCTACCTTTATTATATGTTTGCCTTAATTTTTTTTAACATTTTTTATTGATTTATAATCATTTTACAATGTTGTGTCAAATTCGAGGGTTCAGCACAATTGTTCAGTCATTCATGGACATATACACACTCATTGTCACATTTTTTTTCTCTGTGAGTTATCATAACATTTTGTGTATATTTCCCTGTGCTATACAGTGTAATCTTGTTTATCTATTCTACAATTTTGAAATCCCAGTCTATCCCTTCCCACCCTCCACCCCCCTGGTAACCACAAGTCTGTATTCTCTGTCTGTGAGTCTATTTCTGTCCTGTATGTTTGCCTTTAACCGTGAGCTTTTGCATTTCATAGTTTTCTTGTTTCAGGTTGTGGCCTTTTCTTTTCCACCTAGAGATGTTCCCTTAGCATTTGTTGTAAAGCTGATTTGGTGGTGCTGAATTCTTTTAGCTTTTGTTTATATGTGAAGCTTTTTTTTAAAAAATATACTTTATTCTTTTAGAGCAGTTTCAGGCTTACAACAGAATTAAGCAGAAAATACAGAGTTCACACATAGCCCTCCCCACTCACACATATATACTCCCCTACCCTCAACATCCCGCATCCATGTGGCATATGTGTTACAATCGATGAACCAACATGGGCACATTATCAACCAAAAGTCCATAGTTTACATTAGGGTTCACTTTTTTTTTTAGGGTTCACTCTTGATGATATACATTCTGTGGGTTTTCACAAATGCATAATGACATGTAGCCAGCACTATAGTATCATACAGAATAATTTCATTGCCCTAAAAATCCCCTGTGCTCCATCTATTAATTCCTCCCTCCCTCCCTCCCTCTCCCTAAACCCCTGGAAACCATGATCTTATTGTTTCTGTAGCTGTGCCTTTTCCAGAATGTCATTTGGTTGGAATCGTACAGTTTATAATAGCCTTTTCAGACTGGCTTCTTTCATTTAGTAATATGTCTTTAAAGTTTCTTCCATGTCTTTCATGACTTGATAGATCTTTTTGTTTTACTGCACATATATTTTTAAATTTACACATATGTACTGTTCATTGTTTCTAAGAATGTTTAGAGCTTTAGCTTTTTAAACTCACATAATTATCAAAGGAATAGAGCCAAGCACAAAATAAGAATTAACTCGAAAAGATGAGATACATATACCCTGCTATTAACAGCAACATTATTTATAATTGCCAAGATATGAAAGCATCCTAAGTGCACATCAATAGTTGAATAGATAATGGAGATGCAGTATGTATGTAATGAAACAACTGACCCATAGAAAAGAAGGCTATTTTGCCATTTGCTGCCCTTCATTCACTTTTTTTTTTTTAACTTCAAAAACCAGAATTTTATAACCGGCAGAGACATTTCCGTTACATTAAAAACAACAAAATATCTAGAAATAAACTTAACCAAGGAGGTTACCCATACTCTGAAAACTAAAATGACATAAAGAAATGGAAAGATATCTTCTGCTCTTGGACTGGAAGAATCAACACTATCAAAATGACCACACTACCCAAAGCAATCCATAGATCCAACGCAACCCCCATCAAAATACTTGCGACATTCCTCACAGAACAAGAACAAACAATCCCAAAATTTATAAGGAAAAATAAAAAGATCCCGAATAGCCAAAACAATCTTTTGTAGGTCTCTCTCTCTCTCTTTTTCCCTCTCTTTCTTCTATCTGTTCTCTTTTCTTATAGTTTGATGACTAGAGAAGTTCCTTTAACATTTGTTGTAAAGCTGGTTTGGTGGTCCTGAAATCTTTTATCTTTTGTTTATCTGTGAAGCTTTTGATTTCTCCACCAAATCTGAATGACAGCCTTGCTGGATAGAGTATTCTTGGTTGTAAGTTTCCCCCTTGCATCACTTTAAATATATCATGCCACTCCCTTCTCGCCTGTAGAGTTTCTGCTGAAAAATCAGCTGATAACCTTATGGGACTTCCCTTGTATGTTATTCATTGCTTTTCTCCTGCTAGTTTTAATATTTTCTCCTTATCCTTAATTGTTGTCAATTTGATTACTATGTGCCTTGGTGTGTTCCTCTGTGGGTTGATTCTGTGTGGAACTCTCTGAGCTTCCTGGACTTGGGTGACTGTTTCCCTTCCCAAGTTGGGGAAGTTTTCGGTTATTATCTCTCCAAAAGTTTTCTCAGGTCCTTTCTCTCTCTCTTTTCTTTCTGGGACCCCTATAATGCAAATATTAGTGCACTTCATGTTGTCCCAGAGTTCTTTTAAACTATCCTCATTTCTTTTCATTCTTTTTTCTTTTTTCTGTTCTGCAGTAGTGATTTCTACTAATCTGTCTTCTAGCTTATTGATCAGTTCTTCTGCCTCATTTAGTCTTTTCTTGGTTCTTTCTAGTGTGTTATTCATTTCTGTGATTTTATTCTTCAACTCTGTTTGGGTATTCTTTATATTTTCAAACTTTGCTAAAAACTTCACTCTGTGCATCTATATTCCTCTTGAGTTCTCTGAACATCTTGGCCATCATTACTTTAAACTCTTTCTCAGATAAATTGCCTATCTCCTCATCCCTTATTTCTTCTTCTGGAATTTTATCTTGTGCCTTGGCCTGGGAGATATTCCTCTGCTGCCTTATATTGTCTATCTTTCTATTTGTATTTTTAGGTAGGTTAGTTATGTTTCTTGATCTTGGAGAGGTGGCCCTCTGTGGGAGACATCCTATGCGTCCCAGCAGTACATTCCTCTCTTGTCACCCAAAGGCCAGGGTGCAGCAGGTCCCAGTGTACAATCTGGCCTGTTTGTGGATTCCTTCCACAGCCTTTGGGATTGCTGTTTTCTTATTTCTGGTATCTGCCCCTAGTGGATGAGGCTAGACTAGAGGCTTATGCAGGTTTCCTGGCAGGAGGAGCCAGTGCCTGCCCACTGCTGGGTGAAGTTTGGTCCTGGACCTCTGGTGAGTAGGGCCATGTCTAGAGTTGTTTGTGGCTTAGAAAGTCTACTGATGTTGTTTAGCCTGAGGCTTCCGTACAGGCTGTTGGGTGGGGCTAGTTCTTGGAGCTAATGATCCAATCAAGATGTCAGCCTCCAGGAAAGCTCATGTAGATAAGTTTGTGTCCCTTAAGAACTAGTCCTGGAGATCATGTCATATCACTGTAAGTAAATCTTGCCTATCCATTTTAAATGTTGCCAAGTATCCATTGTGAGGAAGTACTATATTTTATTCAAGTAGTCCTCTATGGGTAGGCATTGGTGTGGCTCCCAATCTTTTGCTGATATATGCCACAAATAAGCTTATACCAAAGTAATTTAAAGTTAAGAAGTATATCTTTAGTATAGAGTTCCAGAAAGATTGCTGGGTTCAAGGTTAAGTACATACGTATTTTCACTGAACATCAGCAAATTCCACTCCATTGAGGTTCTACCAGTTCTCATTACCACCTGCATTGTATACGAATTTATATTCACCATAATCTCGCTAAGAGAGTGTGATACATTTGATAGATTAAAGAGGGCTGCAACTTCTTTAACACTCCATCCCTTGTAATGATTAATTTTGTGTATCAGTTTGACTGGGCTAATGGATGCCCAGATAGCTGCTAAAACATGATTTCTGGGTATGTCTGTGAGGGTGTTTCTGGAAGAGATTAGCATTTGAATCAGTAGACTGACTAAAAAAGGTTACCCTCACCAGTGCATGTGTGCATCATCAAATCACTGAGGGCCTAAATTGTACAAAAAGGCAGAGGAAGGGCAAATTTGCTTTCACTGCTTGAGCTGAGACATCATTTTCTCTGCCCTTGGATATCAGTGCCCCTGGTTCTCGAGGCTTTGAATTTGAACTGGGTCTTACACTATCAACTCCTCTGATTCTTAGGTCTCCAGACTCAGAAAGAATTACACCACCAGCTCTCCTGGTTCTCCATCTTGCAGATGGCAGACCAGAAATTCTCAGCCTCTATAATCACACGAGCACATACTCTATCAGTTATAGTTCTCTGAAGAATCTGGACTAACACAGATTTTAATACCAGGAGTGGTTTTAGAGGAACTAAATTTAAAGGATGAGTTTTCTGACTTGGTTCTGGGGTTTCTAAAATTGGCTCTCTAATCTGATTAAAGACTCTAATGGCTCTTTCTAGTAGTAAAGAGAGCACTGATAGTCCATGATGAGCTGTCGATTAAAGATATGCAATGTATCAGCATTGGAAACTCCTAATGAACTACTATATGAAGCAGAGAGAAAAGTGACTCTTTATATGATACTTTTGGACATTTTTTGAAAACTAAAGGATAAATGACGTTGATTGGTTGCCTAATGTTGCTGGACAAAGTGGTGAAAGAACCAAGGGATCCCAATTCCCAGCTCAAGTGCTCCATAAATGACCTAAGAGCTCCTATGCATGCCCTGAGAGCCTTAGCTCTTGGAGCCACAGGGCTGAAATTGGTGAAAATCAAATACAGAACCTCATTTTGCCACTAGCTAAATTACAACAGAAATTGAACTCCTAGCCTCACAGGGTGTCTACTGTTAGAGTGAAGGGACTGATTAGGAAAGAACAAGATCCTATAAATTGGGATAGGGATGTATAGGAAAACCCTGATGAAACTGAAGACATTCAGCCTTCTCTAATGAGTCTTCTTGACCAGGGGAAGGGCTCCCCCACTCCCAGTAGAATTGGCCTCCCCACTCCCAGAAGCAACAGCCTCCCCACTCACAGTGACAGCAGCTTTTCTATCTCCATCTGAGGAATTAACCTTGCATTGCCTAAGAAAACAGTAATGCCCTCTCCTGAGATAGCTGCCATGCAAGACAATGCTGGTTCTCCTCAGGGCCCACTCCACCACCCCTCTCCACTTCCAGACCTGAAGAGTCAAGGGCCAACAGACCCCTAAAGTGTGACCCATGAGGAGGTGCACTATATTCCAAAAGAACTATTTGAGTTTTCAAATTTATACAAGCAGACATCCAGAGAACATGTGTGGGAGTGGATTCTAAGGGTGTAGGACATAATGGTGAAGGGACGTAAAGTTAGGTCAGGCCGAATTTATTGATATGGGCTCACTAAGCTAAGATCCTGCATTTAATGTTGTAGCTCAGGGAGTTAGAAAGGGCTCTAACAATTTGTTGGTTATTTAACTGAAACATGACCAAAAGAAGGCCAACTGGAAATGCCCAACCTCCCTTGGTTTAATGTAGAGGAAGGGACCCAGAAGCTTAGGGAGATTGAAATGTTAGAGTGAACTTGTCATTTAGGGCCCACTTACCTACACTAGGAGGGTCCAGAGGACATACCTTTCACTAATATTTTGAGAAATAAATTTGTGAGGGGAGTCCAACATCTCTGAAGGGTTCCATGATGGCCCTTCTCTGGAGGACAGATCTTAGAGTGGGAACCACAGCTGTTCAACTGGGAAACCTAGATGCAATGGGAATATATGGATCTTAGGGTGGCAGGGCCCAAGCGGCAGCACTCAACCACCAAAGACAAGGTAGGCATGGTTACTGTAATGAACAGCAGAGCCAAAGCAGCCATTAGAATAGTCTGGCTCATGCAAACCTATGGTGTTTGCTAGTTACTCATGATGTTCCTAGAAATGAAATAGAAATTCTTTATCTACATATGCAGAAAGCCTCTGAGTCAAGTGCACAAAAGTCTAACACAAATCACAAAAACAGTCACAGCCACTTAATCAATTCCCAGAGTTGAGCCAGTTTACATGAATGAATGAGAGGACAGGTCCTCCTGAGGAAGGACTCTACTACACTAATGAAAATTTATACAGTTAACTTTTCTCCCAGCCTTCCTGAGAGGGGCCTGTGGCCTTTTACCAGGGTAACTGTACACTGGGGAAAAGGAAATAATCATACTTTTCAGAGACTGCCAGACACTGCCTCTGAACTGACTCTGATTCCAGAAGACCCAAAACATCACTGTTGCCCTCCAGTCAGAGTAGACACTTATGGAGGTCAGGTGATCGGTGGAATTTTAGCTCAGGCTCATCTCACAGTAGGTCCACTGGCTCTCTGAATCCACCCTGTGGTTATTTCCCCAGTTGCAGAATGCATAATTGGAATAGACATATTTAGCAGCTGGAAAAATCCTTACATTGGTTCCCTATTTGTGTAGTGAGGGCTACTATGGTAGAAAAGGCCAAGTGGAAGCCATTAGTACTGTCTCTACTCAGGAAAATAGTAAACCAAAAGTAATACCACATCCCTGGAGGGATCCCAGAGATCAGTGCCACCATCCAGGACTTGAAGGATGCAGTAGTGATTCATACCACATCCTCATTCAACTCAGTCTGACCCATGCAGAAGACAGATGGATCTTGGAGAATGACAGTGGATTATTTTATTGTATGCTTAACCAGGTGGTGATTCCAATTGCAGCTGCCGTAGCAGATGCGGTTTCATTGCCTGAGCAAATTAACACATCCCCTGGTACCTTGTATGCAGCTATTGACGTGGCAAATGCCTTTTCTCCATACCTGTCCATTATGCCCACTGGAAGCAGTTTGCTCTCAACTGGCAAGGCCAGCAATACACACACTGTTCTCCCTCAGAGGCATATCAACCCTCCAGTTCTATGTCATAATTCAGTGTGCAAGAATCTCAGTCACCTTTTCCTTCCAAAAGGTATCATACTGGCCCATTGTATTGATGGCATTATTGCTGATTAGACCTAGTGAGTAAGAAGAAGTAACTACTCCAGGCTCTTTGGTAAGACATTTGCATGTCAGAGGGTGGGAAATAAGTCTGATTAAAACTTACTTCTACATCAGTGGAATTTTTAGGGGCCCTATGGTGTGGAGCATGACAAGATATCCCTTCTAAGATAAAGAGTAAGTTCTGTCTGGCTCTCCTACAACCAAGAAAGAGGCACAATACCTAGTGGGCCTGTTTGGCTTTGGGGGGCAACATATTCCTCATTTGGGTGTGTTACTCCAGTACGTTTGCCTGACCTGAAAAACTGCTAGTTTTGAGTGGGACCCAGAAGAAGAGAAAGCTCTGCCACAGGTTTAGGCTGCTATGTACGCTGCTCTGCTCCTTGGGCCATATGATTCAATCCATTCAGATCCAATGGGGCCTGAGGTATCAGTGGCTGGTAGGGATGCTGCTTTGTCAGGCCCCTATAGGGGAGTCACAGTGCAGGCCTTTAAGATTTTGGAGCAAGCCTCTGCCATCAGAGGCTTTGAATAACCGCTCTCCTGTTGAGAAGCAGCTCTTGGCCTGTTACTGGACCATACCAGATACTGAATGCCTGATGACGGGCCACCAAGTTAGCACACAACCTGAGCTGCCCATCACCGTGGGTATCATCTGACCCACCATGCTATAAAGTGGGCCTGCACAGCAACACTGCATCATCAAATCGAAGGGATACACACAAGGTCAGGCCCGAGCAGGGCCTTGAAGGGCCTTGAAGGGCCTGCACGTACAGCCTCATGGAGAGTTCCCTGTGATCAGCTGACAGGGGAAGAGAAGACCCAGGCCTGATTCACAGACGGTTCTCTGTGATACGCGTGCACCACCTGAATGTGGACAGCTACAACACTATGGCCCTTCTCTGGGACGTCCCCGAAGGCCAGCGATGAAGGGAAGTTCTCCCAATGGACAGAATTTCGGGTAGTGCACCTAGTTGTGCACATTGCTTGCACGGAGAAATGGCCAGATCTGTGATTATATACCAGTTAATGGGCTGTGGCCAATGGTTTGGCTGCATGGTCAGGGACATGGCTGGAACATGATTTGAAAATTGGTGATGAAGAAATATGGGAAAGAGGTATGTGGATAGATCTCTCTGTATGGGCAAAAAAAAATGAAGATATTTGTGCCCCTTGTGGGTGTTCACAAAAGGGTCACCTCAACAGAAGATTTTAATAACCAAGTGGATAGGATGACCCATTCTATGGATACCAGCCAGCCTCTTTTCCCAGCCACCCATCATTACCCAATGGGCTCATAAACAAAGTGACCATAATGGTTGGCAGCTATACATGGGCTCAGCAACATGGACTTCCACTCACCAAGGATGGCCAGGCAACAGCCACTACTAACTGCCCGATCTGAACTGGCATAGACCAACGCTGAGCTCTCAATATGGCAACATTTCCTAGGATGATCAGCCAGCTGATCAGCCAGCCAGTAGGTGCATGTCAGAAGGTGGTTCATTACACTGGACTGCTTCCAGTATAGAAGGGGAAGCATTTTATTCTTACTGGAATAGACAGTCTGGATAAAATTTGCCTTTCCTGCACCCAGTACTTCTGCCAAAGATACTATCCATGGACTTAAAAAATACCTTAACAACCATCGTGGTTTTCCACACAGCATTGTTTCTGATCACTTCACAGAAAAAGAAATACAGCAATGGGTCCATGCTCATAGAATTCACTGGTCTTACCATGTTTCCCACCACCCTGAAGCAGCTGTCTTGACAGAATGGTGGAATGGCCTTTTGAAGACTCTGTTACAGTGCCAGCTAGGTGCCAATACCTTTCAGAGTGGAGGCAAGGTTCTCCAGAAGGCTGTATATGCTCTGAATCAGTGTCCAATATATGGTGCTGTTTCTCCCATGCCCAGGATTCATGAATCCAGAAATCAAGAGGTGGAAATGGAAGTGACACCACTCATTATTAACCTGCATTTCCCACTAGCAAAATGTTTGCTTCCTGTTCCTGTGACTTTATGCTTTGGTGGCCTAGAGGACTTACTCCTAGAGGGAGGAATGCTTCCACTAGGAGACACAACAATGATTCCATTAATTGGACAGCCACCTGGCCAATCTGGGTTCCTCACACCTCTGAATCAATAGGCAATGAATGGAGCTACGGTGATGGCTGTGGTGACTGATCCTGATTACCAAGGAGGAAACTGGTAGAGACAAGGAAGAGTATGTCTGGAATACAGGAAATACCTTAGGGTATCTCTTAGTGTTACCATACCCTGTGATTAAGGTCAATGGAAAACTACACTAGCCCAATCCAAGCAGGACATCAAGAAGAATAAACATCTTTCAAGGGCTTTACTTCCTCTTCTGGGGAAAGGGTGAATATATAAATCCCCATATCCTATTGGTTGTTTCTCTGGGGAACACTAATACAGGTACCATTCCAGGATGGACTGTACACACTAAACCGGAGATCTTTATGTGGGTCTGGGAACCAGGGGCTGGCAGTAGGAGTGGCACCACTTACCATCACTCCCTTTGATTCACTGGGGTGTTTTATGCTTCCTGTCCCCTACAACTCTGGGCTCCGCAGGGTTGCCAAATGGGTCATATTTTCACCAGAGGACAAAAGTAGAGTCCCAGTGGAAGTATAAGGTGCCACCTGGGTGTTTTGGGTTCCTTGTGTCCCTGTAGTAGCAAGCAGAGGTGTTAAAGTCTTGATAGGCATAACTGAGCCCAGTCATTGAGAGGAGGTAGGGCTACTGTTATATGATGGGGGCACAGGACATATGTGTGAAACCCAGGTGATCTCCTTAGGTACGTCTTTGTATTCCCTAGCTCTATTGTGACTATAAATGAATAGATTCCACAATCCCAGCCTGAGCAAGGCATGGGAACAGGTGCTTTAAAGATAAGGGCCTGGGTAACATTCAGGTTAACATCCAACCAAAGTCATCAGAATGCCATCTAGAGAAGAGGGAAACTAGAATGGATAGTGGAGGAGAGAGACAATAAGTATCAATTTCAGCCCCAGTACCAAATGCAGTAGTAGGGTCTGTGCTTCACCCCACTAATGCCCCTCTTCTGTGGTTCCCTACAGGCAGAGATGCCTGCCAGAATCCTGGAGGAGCAGCTTCCAGAACTTACCAGGAAAAGCTGATTAGAGCAATGCAAAAATCAGACTGGAGGAATTTCCACATGAGCCACCTTCATCCTCCCTTCCAGGAAAGTCTTGCTGACCAGCTGCTGGGATTCTGATCAGCAGAGAGCCCCCAGATGTTAGCTCTCTGGGGTCAGCCTCAGTTGCAGGGAGGTGCATGACCAAGCTCTCACCCTTCCCAGGGCACTCCACATCCAGTGAATGAGCAGGGGAAGGATATGAAGACCAGACCTTTTTGGCCCAATTCAAGACTAGTCTGTCAGGCAATATTCATCCCAGAGCTTGCTCCCAGGTTGGCCAAGGCTATGATGTAGTACTGTTTCTCATCTGCACAACTGACTTCCTCACCCTTTCTCTCTAAACTCTAATTCAGTGTCTGCTGCTGGAGAACTTGAACTATCACAACAAAGTAACTACTGAAAGCACCTAGCAGCCGTAGGGCCAAGAGAACAAAGGAAAGAAGCTGGGTTCTTTCAAGGACTGATGATTAAAGGAGAAGGGACAAGAGCTCTGAGGAGGTCAAGTGACCAGCTGCTGCTGTTGATTCAGAGAAGGACCACCCTGCTAACCCCAGAGCTGCAGTTCAGCTCTCTGAAAGTGTCAGTGGCCAACTGGTGCTGGTAATTCTAATGAAGAACGAGGACGGTTCTAACAGTCAACAAAACTGGAATCTAAAACCAAACACGGCTACCAGAGTGAGGGTCCCTGGCAAAATGACAGAGTAACTTTTAGCACACAAGAAAGTAAATTCCCTTCCCCCTTCATTCAGCATTCCAGGCTACTACTGCTCTCCCTTTTGGCACAGCAACCTGGAAAAGAGCTAGCAAAACAGAAGTGAGGTATGTAGCAGCATACCCTGGGTATTACATTTTAAGAGTACAAAGGTGGGAGGAGGTTTACAACGAATAGATGTTAGCTTAAAAATGTGACTTTGCTCAGGAAACACAAAGAGATGATTTCCAGGCAAAAAAATGAACTTTTAATATAGCTTAAAACACTGAAGAGTAAGTAAGAACATGCTAGGAATCCTTCAGTGTAATATTAATGCTTATGATCCTGACATGAGGAATCCTTAAATTTTTTCTTGTTAAACAGCCAGACTTGCCCTAATGCTTCTCTATTAAAAGAAAAACTACAGACTTTTTTTTTTAATGAAGCAGGAGCCTTAGTCATCTTCTTCCTCCTCCATCTCTTCTTCTTCCATTTCTTTTTCTTCCATCTTCTCCTCCTCCTTTTCCTTTTTAAGTTTCTTATAAAGCACAAAGAAGCAAGATAAAAATAAAGAAATCAAAGAAATAAGCCACAATAATGACTGGGTCCCCCTCTTCCCTTCTGCTTCTTCTGCTTGGGGATTAGAAGGCAGGTTGCTGTCATTACTACTTGCATTGCTTTGGTGCTTGCAGTCGGGAGGTGCCCATCCAGGGTTGCAGTGGCACTGCTGTTTATTATCGCAGATCCCCTTCATGTGGCAGGTCTCAGGCTGACAGGCTTGTGACGTACGAACCATACTGACACACTTGTTGTGGATGCATATCTTTTCTGGACCACACACTGTGCCATCTTTCACTCGACCGATATCAGGTATGGACATCCCTAAATGATAATCGGTGCCCCAGCAAGTGGTGTTATTCAAGTGAAACTGATGCACTGTGGAATGTTCTACCAGATTAGGAATTACTCCCACATTTTCACACTGAACTCTCCCACATAGGATATCAGGGACCTTACATTTTACATATACTGTGTTTTTGATACCACAGTGACCAAATCGATTTCCTTGGGTGTTGACTTCTTTGTAGCAACTCTGAGATGCACTCTTTGCATCTTTGCCAAAAATCTTCTTGCACTGTTCATCACGGTTATTACATCTCTTCTGATAGCAGTAGGCACTGTCATCACTACAGGGAATCCCATCCTGCCTATATACATCTTCTGGGCACTGATGAGATGTCCCACTGCACCACTCTGGAAGGTCACATTCACTGACCTGACGTCTACAGAGTTCCCCTGATGGCATGAACTTGCAGTCTTTGCAACAAAGCCCAAAAGCACAAGTGGCCCCAGGCTTCAGAGTGCAGTTCAATAGACAGCAGGGATCATTTGTGCACTGCTCTGTGGTTCCACAGTCACATTCCTCTCCTTCTTCGACCACAAGGTTCCCACAATACTGCAGCCTAAAGATATTCCCTGGATATGGAGGAGAGTAAAGACATAATCCATTACTGATAACATTGTCCAAATACTGGGCATAACTGCAGTTGCTGAATTTGTTTGTCACCTGTCTGGTAGGAAACATTATGCACCCCTGAAGTCCACACACACACCACTGATCATCATGCTGCATACCTAAATTATGGCCAAGTTCATGGGTCACAACCAGTGCAAAACTATACAGACTCTCATCTTCAAAAACATCAACTCCACTATTAAAAGGACGCTGACATATTCCGCCAACGTAGGCAACTCCAAGTTTTACACCAAATGATTTTTTTATGAGAAGATGGGCAGCATCATGTGGCAGTCGGTCATCAAGGCCATAAAACTTCCAAAGAGCAAAATCCTCAAGCATCGTATCTATGTCATCGATGGCAATTAGGTTTCCTTCAGTCCAGATTTCAATCCCAGTTAAAGTTACATCAATGTCAAGAGTGTCATACAAGGTATCTATTATATTGACAGCATCGACTATTTCACGCTGTACCACTGACTCATTACTTTGTGAGTGAACGAATCGAAGATTGTCCACGACCACTACGAACTCAAGAAACCGCAAGTGGGTCCACCAGCCCAAGTAAGAACTTTGCATCAGAGTGAAATTATGCAACTTTTGTGACTCCAATTGGCGTGCTATTTCGTCTTCTGTTAACCCACATCTCATAGGTGGGAATTGTGTATCATCACTGTCTATCTTATACACCAGGTGTTCAAATGTAGCAGAAAACCTAACTGGCTCAATTTCATAAGCAAGATCATTTATCTGTAGTATTCCCCGAAAACCTCCAGAACAGGTACTGAGAGCAACCAGGGACTCAGGAACCCCTTCCACATAGCCATGATAGTAGCAGTCATCAGAAACATAAGGCTGATCCTGGCGGAGGGCACGCTGGTCTGTGTAGGTGAACACTGGGAGGTGTCTGGAAACCAAGAACTTCTTGACCCTCATGTGGACAATATGTCTTTGGCCCCCAAACCGCATGCTGTAGGAGAGCCAGCCTGGAGCCTTTGCATTTCTGTCCCTGCCAGGCGCCTTCAAGGGGATCACCAATTCTTGGTAGAAGTGCTGGGAAGGCTTGGCCCAAGAGTGGCCAGAAATGGACAGAGACACCCCAAGCCAGAGCAGCAGAAGGGTGACTCTGATGTGCATCAGGGCCTCACCCACTGCCATTATGGAGCCATCTGCCCAGGGCAGAAGAGGACAGGGCATCAGGCACTACTGGTCCGGCTCCTCCCTCTGAGCTGTTCAGGATGCAGGGCTGACCTTTATGGATCTGTGTCCTGGAAGAGTTGGACCATCAGAGCTGCAGTGCTGAAAGTGAAAATAGAAAAAAAAAAAAAAAAAAAAGCTAGAATGGGGTGGTTGGGGTAGGGAGGATGGGAGAGAGAGAAAAGAAGGTGATCTCAACTGGAACAAAGCTTGAATCAATAAAATGCCTAAGACTGTCTCATATATATGTAAGGGCAAGGAGTGAGGGAAGAGCAGGTTTCCAGGGAAAAAGATGAAGGAAATTGATCATAAGTGGGTAATTACTCTACTTGATGAGGATTCGTTACATACTCTTCTCTAAACATGAAAGCTGACATGACATTTTCCATATTAAAAAAGATTGACATCTGACTCTCAATTTCTCCTCCACCCAAAAATTTCCTGGTACCCTGCTATCTTCAGCAAGCTTGTGAACACCACAAAAACAAAACAAAACAAAACAAAACAAAAAAAACTCACCATTTTTTGTCCCTTTATTCAGACATTTTGCTCCATCTCCCCTTTTCTTCCATAGATATCTAGTCCCCATCCTATTTGAAGTTAGCAGTCAAAGTAAACCTCACTTAAGGGACTCATTAGTTTTGGGAGAGCCCCTCCAATCAAGACAGATTTTTATTTTATAATGCATTCTTATCTGCAGAAAACCCCTGGGCATTCAAAGGAAGGCAGCCATTCTGATGGAGTAATAGAGAATGAGGCTGCTATTTTTGGGGACAAGGCAACAGCCGAATTACAGAAGCATCTCTCCAGTCAGCCCAGCTGCATCATGTCCTCAATCATAAAAGACTTGTTTTGGCTGTGTAAATATAGATTCAATTTTATATTTTACATGGCTGGTGAGAAAGCTAGATTGAGGAATTTAAAACAAGAGTCATTTCATTAAAATGTTCAAAGATCACAATTCAAATGGACTTACTTCATTCCTGTTGAAAACATACATTTTAGCTCAGGTAAAAGCTAATTCTGCTCATTTGCTGACTTTCAGTATCAATAAATGCTTAATATCTGAAAACAAAAGTTAAAATAAATTTGGAGACACACTTGAAAATGTACTGGTGGCCTCAGTATTCTAAATAGGGACACAAATGGGATCAGCAGTATAGAGCATGAGAAATATCCTCAGCATTATGATGTCAAAAACACCTGTATACATTTGCATATTTTTCCAGAACTAACGGATGACTACCAGAAGCCAGGAATACTAGACGAAACCTCTTAGGGAAAGCATCTCTGACACAGGTAAAAGCCTAATGACCAGATTTCCTTTCCAAGTCTCTTCGTGATATTCTTAGTATCTCCTACAGATTTGGGGATATTAAGATGGAAATGTGTGAGTTTGAAGAGGATTATTAAAGTATCATAAAGAGGAAAATATATTAAGCTTCATCAGAAATATGACATGGTAATAATACAAAAGCTCAAGGTAGAGAATGTTTGAGGCATACCAGTCTTTGTCACTATTGCATTACTCCAAAGACAAGTCCTGAAGGAACACCACATTACCACTGATTTTGTAAACCAGAGTCACTCCAAAGCCCTTCCTTTCTAACATTACCAGCACTTCAAGCAGCCTGAGAATCTTCCTGTGTCAGTAATTAACTGTTTCTTCAATTTCCAGCAGCTATTTCAAACTCCTCAAAATCTCTACTTTACCGTGTCTCCATTCACTCTTAGTCACAGCTAATTTAGGGTTTCTCAAACTTAGGTCACAAACCATACAGGGTCATGAAAGCAATTTAGTGAGCCACAATAAAATGAAAGAACAAGAAATACCAGAGAGCTTTGCACAGATCACTGTCACCTGACAGTACCTGTCGTCACGGAAGCTACAGCAGCATTCTGATGACACCTCTTATGCTGATTATGAACTCTTTTCCGAACCCCAAAACTAAAATGTACTTTGTCTATGCAGCTGGAGATGAGAATCCATACATTGCCCCATTTCTAGCTGGCTTCCTGAAGAGTTTGTCAAGAAGGGCACAAGAGAGAATAAATGACAAAAGGAGACGACAAGGAACTCTACCTGTTTGCCTGCAGCTACTTGCAGTGACCCTCCTGCACCTTGCTCTTGTGGCAGGAGTTGGGTACTACATTCCCAGACCCAGCTCCATCAAGCCCTATCAAAGGTACCCAGTGGACAATGCTCCCTCATCAGAAGTCTCAGAACCAGACGGACAGAGCCTCCCATAGTACCCTGGGCAACCCACACCAGTTAGCCACTGCCTCTTCCTCAGATGTTCCAGGTTATACCACAAAGTTCCTTGACACAAGCCCCATGCAGGTAGCACCTCTCAGAGATCTGAGTCCGAGTTTTGGAGGACCTTCTTCCAAGTCCCTAAGGAACCAGCACAAGCTCAGCATTACCTTACAAGAGGTACAGCTATCAACTCCACACTACCCCTTTTTTCAGTTCCTAAATTACCAGCATCACCTAGACTGGTAATGCCCTATCTTCTACAGTCCAGGTCCAGATCTATGAGGCTCATTATGAGAGCTTCTAGGTTATGACAACCCCAACCTCTTCCCTTTGTTCCCCCAATCTTAGGGGTGGAACTCCTTCTGGCAACTCATACTTCTGTGTACCTCCGTTGTTCCCCTTTTACCTTTTCAGTCCTCTAATACCATTTCAAGAATTCCCTATATTAATTATTCTTGGTGGGTTTCTCTTTTCTGGATTAGATCTTGACAGATACAGGACCTGGTACCAAGATGCTGTCAAGAGGGACAGACAGAATGGGACTCTCAGATTGACCTGGACATGCCCATGGCCTTAACACACTGCTGAACTCCTGCTGAATGGGGAATAAGCATGTAGTAGTATCACAATTAATTTAATTACCACTTAATGTTGACTGTGAAGTGCTCTATTGAACCAAGTGTGTGGGGGACCAAGGGAGGGCTGTGATGATGCCTGTAAGCATCTCAAGGACTGAGAGGTGGAATTGCCATACTGCATTCTAATGTAGATTTTGCACAATGAGACAATGAGGCTCAAGGTTCTAAATTCTCAGCTCAGATCGCTGATAACGGTGGACCTAAAACAATCTCTCATTTATTTTAGCCACAGGGCCAATTTCAAAGGAAATCAAAATTTAACTGTGGAGTTACAGAATCACAGCATAAGTTGAAAACTGAAGTAGGAAATTTGATTGAGAAAGGAAAAACCTTGACATTTGAAAACAGGAATTCCAGGTGGACTGGGTTGGTTCTGAGTATCCAAATCCTCCCAAGCATCTCTGAGTCTCCCTTACCAGGGAGGGAGCCTTGACCTCTCCTATATGAGAAGTCTAGCCACCTCCAGCTGGAGAGATTGTAATTAGCTCAGGAAATTATCCTGCTAGTGTATGACTAGTGTCTTCGAGACATACTCCTACTGCCCTTTATCGGCTCTAAGTGTAAATCAGAATCTAATTCAACATGCCCCAGAGGAACAGGTTCAACATCTGAATGGAGAGGAAAGGACTTCTACTCTAAAACAATGACAATAGTTTACTAATTTATATTGGCAAAAGAAAGGAAACAAATTATATTAATTATAGAAAAGATGAAGTACTTACATATAAAGATATGTTTAATATGGTAAAACTCAACAGGAATTTGTACCTACTTAACAAATAGCTTTGAGATACAGAAAGCAAATGTTGACAGAACAAAAACGAGAAAGAGAAAAATTCAGAATCTACTTGTAGGTATTAACACACTCCTTTCAGCAATGGATAGATCAGATCCAAAAAAAAAAATGAAGAAGTAGAAGATTTAAGCAAAGTTAATCAAATTAACCTCACTGACACATATAAAACTCTACAGGCAAAAATGGAGAATACTCGTTAGGTTCAAATGCACACGATATTTACCAAAATAGATGATACCCGTGGTCATAAGGGAAGTCTTAACAAATGGTAATTAAATTTGCATAATGTATGTTCCTGACCTGTGGAATTAAAAAATAAAATTGTATAAAAGAAAAAGAACTAGACAATAGTCATTTGCTTCAAAGTTAAAGAACAGCCAGTCTTCTAAATAAGCCACGCTCCAGATATGATTAAAATATGTAATTGAAAATATTTTGCTCTGAATGAAAATATAATATATTAAACTTACAGAATGTAGTTAAAGTAATGCTTACATGGAAATTTTTGGATTTGGGGTATACATTAGAAAAGGAGAAAGACAAAGTATTTTACATAAGATATAAGGTCACAAAGCTAGGAATATAAAAACTAATTAATATATTTAACAGCAGAATTAAGAAATAGAGAGTATAAAACAATGACATAAAAAACAAATATTAAAAAGGTAATCAAAGCCAAAAATTGGTTCCTTGTAAAGAACTGACAAACACCTAGCAATATTGATCAAGAACTAAATTGAGAAAACATAGTATCTATTCATAAAGACATTTTTAAAAGAGCATAAAACAACTTTATGTCAATAAATTTGAAAATTTTAGCAATATGGGAAAATCCCTTGAAAAACCAAACTAACAAAATTTACAAAAGTTAATAAGAAAACTAAATGGTTATCTATTAGAAATTGGATCTATAGTAAAACTATAAATTAAAAATAATATATCTTTTCACAAAACCTCTAGTACAGTGGATTCTTCAAAGTGTTTTTGAGGTAATAAAAAATGACTGAATAATGATAAATCAGAGATACATCCTTATCAAGCTTGACTAATAAAGCTTTAATTGTTTCAACAATAGTAATCTAAGAGCAGCTGATTGAGTTTTGGGGAATTACAAACATTTGTGCCATGATTAAACCTTTGATGATACAGGAATGGTATCAGTTACACCTATATTTAACTCACCTGTTTCACATCTACAAGTGGGTTGATCTTCAAGAGTTACCACTGATTTTCCTAAACTAGGCAAGGGTGATTGTAATTATACTGGCTATTTCAGTTTTGATTTCTTTACTAAACAACCCAACATAACCAAATCTGTTATGAAGTTAGTTATGAAGGGTCAAAAGCAAAAGATAAACCATGTGAACCCTAAGATATAAGAAGTAAACAATGCGAACATTACAAAAACAAACCATATTAAAAGATGACAAGGTACTGACAGAAATAAAGAGGTATAAATCAAGGTAATGGGAAGCATATTTAATAGGTTAAAAAGGGCTATTCCACAGTGTTTCGTATGCACCTAATAGCGTAGCTTCAAAATATATGAAGCACGAGTTGAGACATTAAAAAGAAGAAATGAAAAATCTAGGATATTTGAAGATGTTTACTCAAAACAAGCAGCCAAAAATAAGTAAAGACAGAGAATAAATTAAACATTAATCAAACTGACCTAATTGATACATATAAAACACTACACTCAAAAATCACAGAATACACATTATTTTCAAATGTATGTAGGGCATTTACCAAAATTGATGAAATCTGTAGCCATATCCATCAGTCCTCAGAAGGTCCATTTAAACAAGCTGATAGTGTCTTATTAAGCAGTACATCTTGTGCATGTGAAAACAAATTCACCCCCTCCTACCTCTTTCTTCAGCTAATGGAAAACTGTTAAGCTAAGCTGAGACAAAGAGACCACTGGCTTTTGTCTACCAGCTTAATAATAAACTGTTTAATGTGAGGTTTCAGGCGCGCTTTGTTTTGCCTCTTTAAATTATGACGTGCACAAACTTTCTTTTCAATGCAATGCATCTAAAGTTTTGATACCTGTAACTTATGTTTCTTGGTTGTGATTTGTTTAAGAATCACGGATTTATTTTTTGTAACTCTGGCTATTGTCCTTGTGTATCCTGACAGCGCCAAGTGCGTCGGCCCAAGTCAATTAAGATGGGTGATTATGAAATGTCAGACTTCTAAGTTAAATATTTTGGAATTCAATGGGTAAATAAATGCTGCTTTGGGGATTTTTTTTTAAAGATTCTTTTTGTTTGTTCCTAAACAAAAAGAATACAAATTGCACAAATTGCCCTTCCAGTTTCCACTCTGACGTGTAAAGAGCTTGTTTTCCCACCCTCACAAAAAGCAAAAAGCTAAACAGACTGAAAATCACTGACTGTCCTTAGGTCCATCAGAGAAATGAGGCCACAGGGCAAACTTGAGAGACAGGCTAACACAAAGAATACAAATAAGCTCACCTGAAACAGAAGTGGCTGGAGCCAGTGACACTTAAACGATGACTTTAACAAATTTTTGGAGCTTAAGTGTAGATTAGCATCAGAGTTAAAAACTTGGGGGCCCACTCTAAAGGGAGCCCCTACATTGCTGTAAGTTTGACTGCCTGGAAACCTACCAAATTCTCATAGTAAACACCAGGAAAAAATTCACCATGTGTTTGACCAAGAAGAGAAAAGTGATTTTTTTGATATATGGCAAGAGTAACAGTAACCATTTTGAAATACACGCAGAGTGTCCTCAAAACAAAGGTTAACCAGCAAAGGAAAAGACTTCACCAGAGCCTTATTCAACTTGAAGGCAAGAATATACAATATAAAGACAGTCTCTTCAGCAAGCGGTGTTGGGAAAACTGGACAGCAGCATGTAAATCAATGAACTTAGAACACTCCCACAAACCATACACAAAAATAAACTTAAAATGGTTTAAAGATTTAAATATAGGATAAGACACTATAAACCTCTTGGAAGAAAATATAGGCAAAACTTTCTCAGACATAAATCTTAGCAATATTCTCCTAGGGCAGTCTACCCAGGCAATAGAAATAAAAGTAAAAATAAACAATGGGACCTAATTAAACTTAAAAGCTTTTGCACAGCAAAGGAATCCATAAGCAAAACAAAAAGACAACCTACAGAATGGGAGAATATATTTGCAAATGATGTGCCTGACAAAGGTTTCATTTCCAGAATATATAAACAGCTCATACAACTTAATAACAACAACAAACAACCCAATCCAAAAATGGGTGGAAGACCTAAGACCTAAATAAGCAATTCTCCAGTGAAGATATACAAATGGCCAATAGGCACATGAAAAAATGTTCAATATCACTATTTATCAGAGAAATACAAATCAAAACTACAATGAGATATCACCTCACACCAGGCAGAATGTCCATCATTCAAAAGTCTACAAACAATAATTGCTGGAGAGGGTGTGGAGAAAATGAAACCCTCCTACAGTGTTGGTAGGAATGTAATTTGGTGCAGCCACAATGGAGGGCAATATGGAAATCCCTTAAAAAATTAAAAATAGAATAAGTGTATGATCCAGCAATCCCATTCCTGGCATATATCCAGGAAAAATATAATTCAAAAAGACACATGCACCCCAGTGTTTACAATAGCACTATTTACAATAGCCAAGACGTGGAAACAACCTAAATATCCATCAACAGATGACTGGATAAAGAAGTTGTGGTACATTTATACAATGGAATACTACTCAGCCATAAAAAAATAACATAATGCCATTTGCAGTAACATGCACAGGCCTGGAGATTGTCATTCTAAGTGAAGTAAACGAGAAAGAGAAAGAAAAATTCCGTATGATATTGCTTATATGTCAAATCTAAAAAAACAAAACAAAATCAAAAACAAAACACAAATAAACTTATCTACAAAACAGAAACAGACTCACGGCCATAGGGAACAAACTTATGGTTACCAGAAGGGAAAGGAGGTAGGAAGGGATAAATTGGAAATTTGAAAATTACACCTCTTGGGGAGTAATGGAAATGTTAGCTATTTTGATTGTGGTGGTTGTTTCATGAATGTATACATCTATCAAAATTCATCCAATTGTACATCTTAAATATGTGTAGTTTGCTGTACAGGAACAATAAAGGTGTTAAAAAAAAATAGATGAAAATCTTCCAGAAAAAAAAAAAAAAAAAAGAAAGAAAGAAAGAAAGAAAAAGAAAAATGCAAATCAATCAATGTGATACACCACATGAGCAAAAGAAAGGACAAAAACCACATGATCATCTCAATAGATGAAGAAAAAAAGCATTTGATAAACTTCAACATCCATTCATGATAAAAACTTACCTAAGTGGGTATAGAGGGAACATGTATCAACATAATAAAAGGAATCCAATTGGAAGGGAAGAGGTACAACTGTCACTGTATGTAGATGACATGGTACTACATCTAGAAAACTAAACACTCCACACAAAAAACGATTAGAACTGATAAATCCAGCAAGGTAGCAGGACACAATTAACATACAGAAACCTGTTGCATTTCCTTACACTGACAATGAGACATCAGAAAAGGAAAGTAAAAACATAATCGCTTTTAAAATCTTATCAAAAGTAAAATAAAATACTTCGGAATAAACCTGACCAAGGAGGTAAAAGACTTACATGTAGAGAACTATAAAAATGGCCATACTACCCAAAGCAATCTACAGATTTAATGCGATCCCTATCAAATTATCCAGGACATTTTTCACAGAAATAGAACAGATAATCCTAAAATTTACATAAAATCACAAAAGACCCAGAACTGCCAAAGCAACACTGAAGAAAAAGAACAAGGCTGGAGGCATAACCCTCCCAGACTTCAGACCATACTACAAAAACTATAGTAATTAAAACAATTTTATACAAACATTCCAAAAAAACTGAAGAGGAGGAAATACGTCCCAATTAGTTCTTTGCAGCCCTGATGTGAAAGTCAGATATAAACATTACATTGATACAAAAATTCAGACCAATGTCCCTCATGAACATAGATGGCAAAATCCTAAACAAAATGTTTGCAAATGAACTCAACAATATATAAAATGGCTAATACATCATGAGCAAATGATGTTTATCCTACGGATACTGGGCTGGTCTGAAAAGCTATCAATGTATGTTACCATATTAGCAAACTAAAAATGAATAATCATATTGAGACAGGAAGACAGGAGTAGAGCCATTTTAGAAAAGGATGGAGGGAACGGCCTGGAGCACACAGGCCTAAGAAGCCCAGTAAAACAAAGTGCCTGAAGGCTTGGGTCTTTGACACAATAACTAGAGACTCACAGGAGTAAAAGCTTAACTCTTTCTCTGTTCCACTGAAGTATGTACATAGTTTCCAGAGGACAAAATCTGGGCTATAAATCAACCACAGAGCAGAATCACAGAACTTCTAGCTCCCTGAAAGATATGGATAAAGGCCTGACACACATTCCTAAATTGTTTTTGCAGGAAACAGACCCCCATCAGAGGAAAACTGCAGACTGCAAGCAGGTAGACCCCAGACCAACTGAAACTAGAAGCCTGATGATGCTCAGAACTTTACTTTGATACCAACCAATCTGAGAATTGAGCACAAGCTGATCAGGTGCCCTGTGGCCCCCTCCCTCAATCTGCCTTTAAAAGCCTTTCCCTAAAAGTCCTTAGGGAGTTAACACTCTTTCGCTCTCTCCCTTGCGCACAAGGGAGAGAATAAAAAGTACTACGTGACTAAGAATCTTGTAGGAGCAATATTCATGTCTATGGTATTCATGTCTATGGTATTCCAAGAATCTGGAGAAAGCCTGGTAATGTATGATCACATCAACAGATCAAAAAAATCATTTGACAAAATCCGACATCCATTCCTAACAATAACTCTCAGAAAACTGGCAATAGAAGGTAACCTTTCAACATGATAAAGGGCATTTATGTAAAAATCTACAGCCAGTGGTAAAAGTCCAAATATCTTCCCCTAAGATCAGAAACCAGACAAGGTAGACACTACCTCTATTCAACATTGTACCAGATGTTCTGGCCAGTGCAATCAGGCAAGAAAAAGAAATAAAAGGATTCAAGATTAGAAAGGAATATTTTAAATTATCTTTATTTAGAGATAGCATTATAGATGTCTATGTAGAAACCTGATGGAATCTACAAAAAAAAAAAGCTACTAGAACTAATAAATTTAGCAAGTACAAAGGATTCAAGATGAATATGCAATAATCAATCCTATTTTTATATACTAGCAATGAACAATTAGACATTAAACTTTTTAAAGAATACTATTACCCAGCACAAAAAAATTAAATACTTACTAATAATTCTGACAAAAGTTGTGAGACTCGTAACTTAAAAACTGTAAACATCACTGACAGAAATTGACATCAACCTAAATAAGTGGAGTGATCTTATCCATTGATCTGAATAATTAATATCATTGAGATGTCAATTTTTCCCAAAGTGATCAGTTCAATCCAAGGTTTTTCTGGTAGAATTTGGCAAACTGATTCTAAAATTCACATAGAAATGCAAAGGATCTAGAATAACCAAACCCACTTTGAAAAAGAAGAAAAAGTTGGAAGACTACCACTATCTGATTTCAAGACATATAAAGTTATTGTACACAAAACAGTGGGGTATTTGTATAATGATACACAGAAAGATCAACAGAAGAAAGAGACTAGAACTAGATCCTCACGAATATGGACGGCAGATTTTGACAAATGTGCAAAGTTAAATCACTGGAGAAAGGATAGTCTTTTTACATACAGTGCTGGAACAACTGAATGCAAAACAAAACAAAAGGACTTAATTTCATATCTTGCACCACATTAAAAAAAAATTAGACCAAAATAGACCACAGACCAACATGTAAAACTGAAAACTATAAAACTTCTGAAAGCAAACATAGGAGAAAGCTTTTTAACATTTAAGCAATGACTTCTGAGATATAGCAGAGAATGCAAAGTCCATAAAAGAACAAATTGATTAAGTTGGACTTCATCAAAGTTACAAACTTCTCTTTAAAATATTTTATTAAGAGAATGAGGAGACCAGCCATAGATTGGGATAAAATATTTTCAAAACCTATGTTTGCTAAAGGACTACTCAGAATATATAAAAAATTCAAAACTCAGTAAGAAAAGAAACAACCCCTCAAGAAACAGGAAAACGATCTGAACACATGCTTTACCAAAGAAGGTACACTGAAGGCTAATAAGCACAGGAAAGGCGCTCACCCTCACTAGTCGAAGGAAGATGCAAAATTAAAGCCACAATGTGATATCACTACACACTCATTAGAACGGCTAAAATTTAAAAGGCTGACCATACTAACAGATGGTTAGTATACAAACGGATTAGAATTCTTATACACTACCAATGGAAATGCAAAATGGTACAACCACTTTGGAAAATAGTCCTGCAAGTTCTTAAAAAGTTAAACATTCAACTACTATATATCCAGCCATTCTACTCCTAAGTTTTTACCCAAGAGAAAAGAAAGCTCAGGTCCATACAAAGATTTATACATGAAGGCTCATAGCGGCTTCATTTTTAATAGCCTCAAACTATAAACAAACCAAATGTCCATCAACAGGAAAATGGATAAGCAGATTGTGGTGACGGTGTCAGGGGTGTACACATATGTCAAAACTTTGCTAACTACACACTTTAAATACATGCAATTTATTATAGATGATATAAATTGTAATAAAGCTGTTTTATTAAAGTAAAACTTTAAAGTTTAAAAAATTGTATTAGAGTATTAGCACTAGCTTGCTCTCTCACACACACACATACACACACACACACACACACACACACACACACACACACCCTATTTCCTATTTATGCAGGAGTTAAGCAAAAATGCAACAACACCCTCTTAGTCTTCCTCATGGAAACCCACTTGCATTATACCCCTTTTAAGGACAGCCAGCAGCTGGCTTTAGCAAACTTTTATCAGCCCGCAGTGGAAATAAGTTACCGAAAGTTTAGTTTCACCTTTTTGTTTGGGGATAAACACCAAGAAGTGAACCAGCCTTTGGCTCTCAATTTCCGTAGCCTCTTCCAGATTGCTAAGTTTCCCTAAATTTCTTGCTTCTGAATTTAATTCCCATCACCCCAGTAGAACTTTTATGCTGCTGTCTCTACTCTACTGTAAACCCTCTTACTCCTCCCTTACAAACTGCTTAGATGCCTGCTCAGTTCACTCTTGTTCTCACTCTACTTTTTCCCTTAAGTCTCTCTGGCCAGCTTCCAGACCCTGAAACCCCAACCCCAGGTCCTTACAACCCACGGAGACTGAGGAACCGCCCCCTTTCTCTGGGCCAGGACGGCGGGCCGCTGAACCCAGGAGGCTGGGCTTCCACCTCGGAAGAGGATTTAGCTCGGAAGAGGATTTTCAGACTCGTCTCCATCACCCACCTTCCTAGCACCACTGATACATAGCTGCACCAGGGCTCTCCAAAAGACGGCATCGTGGAAGTGGTATGGGCCAGGTGCCCGCTGCCAGGCCCTCTCCTGCAGCTCAGGCTCCACGTGCTCCTGGCCTCTGCTGGCTCCTCACAAACCCAGCCCAACTGATATTTGGGCCTGCCCAAAAGATGATTCCCTGAAAGACCCCTGACGCGGAGCCTGGCCTGTAGCCACCCAGGTCATTCATCTACAGCCTAGGAAGCTCTTGGTTTCCAGACACCTACATGGAGCAGGGCACCTTCCATGAGAATCAGCCCTTCCTTCAGGATGACTGCTACTATCATGGTTATGTGGAAGGGCGCCTAAACCCCTGGTTGTCCAGCATTTGGGGGCCTTTCCCAGGGTGCCACAGATAAATAGCCTCACTTATGAAATTGAGCCCTTAAGGACTCTACCCTATTTGAACCCCAACTGTATAAGACAGACAGTAACAAGGGTCAATCCCCATGACAGGCAGATTAACAGAAGAGGAAATAAATGTCAGAAGCTGGAGTTAAAGGCAGAGAATTAAAAACTGCCACAAAATTCCCATGGCTGGTAGACCCATTGGCCCTTTGTGGAGTGTGCTTGTGATGGTGGATAATAATGGTTTCAACTGCTCAAATGAGAATGTCTCAAAGGCAACAGAAAATATGTTAAATGTGATCGATGTAACAGATTCCATCTGTCTACAGCTAGGCCTTCATGTTTCTTTAATTGGAACCGAGATTTGGAACCAGGGGAATTTTACCAATGTTCAACAAGACGTAAGTCAACTTCTTGACAATTTCAATGAATGAAAAGTGTTCATATTTATCCCTACTTGCCATGTGATTCTGAACATGTTTGTGGACAAGGATTTTTCTAATATATTTAGGCTGGCTTGGATCTCAGGAATATGCTACCCTCATTTTGGGCCAGCAGTTTATAAATTCCACAAAGAGAAATTAATTTCTTTCATTTTGCACTGGGTCATAATCTTGAGATGTCATAATCTGTTTATGTAGGAAAAAACATTGCATCATGAGTGCCTATCATACAAATAGCAGTGCTTTCAGTAACTGCCATTATGGAAGGCATTTTAACCTCATTTAACCACAAGGGAGTCTGCCTGAGGAATACACCAACTTCTCAAAATATCTTGTTGGAACAATGTGGTAACAAGGTAGCAGAAGGTAAAGAAGAGTGTGACTGTGGGTCAGAATGTCATTGCAGAAAGGGCCCTTGCTGCGGCTCTAAATGTAAATTGAAACCTTGGGCACACTGTGCTTTTGGACCTTGCTTTATGAAAATTAAGTTTGCTTCTCCTGGAATGCTCCGTAGGGCACATATCAGTGAATGTGACCTTCCTGACTGGTACAATGGAAGTTCAAGGTGAAGCCCTGAAGGTTTCCATGTGCAGGAGGGGATGCCTTGTGGTGATACTGCCTACTGTTACCACAAACGTGCAACAGTCACAATAAATGGTGTTAATATATTTTTGGCTAAACAGCAAGGAGTTTCCCCCGAGATGCTACAAAACAAATAACATGCAAGGAGATGGTTGTGGCCAACGTGGTGTGGAAATTCAATATACAAAAGATGTCTTCCTTCAAATATTTTGTGTGAAAGAGTGCAGTGTGAATATATAGAAATAATTCCCAATCTAAAATAACACAATGCCATAATTCAGATAACACTATTAAGGGCACCAAGTATGGGGCAGCTGACTACTACTTTGGGAGGGATATAGTTGTTACTGGAAAAGTAAAAAAACAGCACTTTGTGTGGTCTAGGCAAGATATGTATGAGGAGCTGTGTCAATTATTCGACCCTCAACTGTGACTGCAAATTAGGGAAATGTCGTAAGAAGAAAAACATTGCCACTGTCAACATGAGTGTGCTCTTCTCTGCTGAGTTTACGAGCTATGGAGAAAGCTCAGTGGCCCTGCTCCAAGTGGCAGAGTCCTTCCCTCACATTAACAATTCTTTACATGGTAATTCTAGTCCCACCCTTTTTCCTTGCCTCAATGTCTTGTCTTTTTTTTTTTTTTTTTAATCAGAGTATTGCTGTTTTGAACAGAGTCCCTACTCAAGAAAATATCCTTAGAACATAAAACAGGAAATAGAGGATTACAAAATATTCACTGATTTAAAGAAAATGTATTTGGAAAGAGAGGACATTGCATCATCATTGTCCAATGACCCACAGTTCATTATTTTAGAAAGTCTGATTAAAGGTAAATATTCTTGGTTCTGTGCATTTAACTGAAAGATAAGCAGGCACTTAACTTCCAAAATTAAATGTCTTGTGCTTATGCTTTTCCTTAGTATTTAGTTCTATTTAAGATAAAATTGGTCTCAGCAGGAAAGCCTGGAAAAGTGTTCCACTGCTTTCATTATACTAGCTGTGTCTACACCCTTTACCCAGGTACAAGGGAAAGTGTGTGGCATAATAACTGAGACAGAGCATTAAAAGGTATAGGCTCCCTTTGTAACATCTTAAGTAGAAATGATAGAGGAAATCAGAAGAAAGAATAAGGCTAATAAACAAAATAGCCAGAAAAGAAATAAGAAAATTATAAAGAAATATAAAAAGGCAAAATTCATGGAGTCAAAAGAAAGCACAGGAAAATCTGCTTTGTTTTTATGGTTTTCATAAAAGCAGGTAATGGCTTGAAAAGATAGCCAGTGAACTAGTTTCACAAAGGAATCTGGCAAAGAGAAGTCCAGCCTGAAATAAAAATGATAAATAGGTGCCAAACCTTATAGTCACTACCCTGGCTACTGAAAAGGAACCCTGGAGACTCTAGTTGGCTTTAGCAGCCAATTAGATGTCTCTGGGCAGTGGTGTTGATGAATTACCTACCTTTCAAATATTTTGTTTGTGTGTGCGCGCGCACGCACGCACATGTGTGCACACGCACGCCAAGTACACTGTACAGAGCTGTGGAGGCTCCTGTCCTCTAAAGCTGCTCAGTGTCTAACTAGAGTAAACAGATGTGAGAATTTACAGAATTACAGTAGAGTAGGAAAGTGCTTTAAGATGGTGTGCACCAGGTTCTTGCAAGCACAATTATTGGAGGGGAGGGGAGGCAATCAGGACTGTTTCCCAAGAGGTGACAGCTAAGCTGATTCACCTCAGAAGGAAAAGTAATTATCAAAGCAGCCAACCCTTACTGAACAAGTAATAGGTTCTAATCTAAAATAGTATGAATTAACTCATTTAACTTTCAAAACAATCCCAACATGTAGGTATTGCTATTATCCCCATTTTATAGTTGGAGAAACCAGGCACAGAAGAATTGGATAACATACTCAAGGACATAACTGGCAAAAATGAATTAGTATTTGAACTTGGGCTGCGTTCTTAATCATTAAACTAAGAGTAAGAGTTAAAAATCTGCATGGCATAGAAGACAGTAAACAGACTTTAAAATTGGAGAATGCAAGTTCTGCCACTTAGTAGCAATAATACCTCCACACTTTTAACCTCTACAGATTTTTACTTCCTTGATTGCAGCACCACTATCAGTAATTTACAAGGCTGATGCAGACATTAAAGACAGCATATGTAAAGACATATTAAGAATGGTGAGGTTGCCCTCCACACCCTTTGCTGTTCCCCATAGGCAAAAGCCAAGGGCAAGAACCCAGACTTTTGCTTTGGTGTTGCTCAGGTTCCAAAGTATGAATCAGGCCAAGATTTTTAGGGTGGAGTTTTCTAAGTCATCCTAAAATGTGCTAGTCATAGCACACATGGACATGAGTATTCATGCATTCATCCTTTCATTCAACAAATACTTACTGATGTTGGGCACTATGAAATATGCTAAGGATATAGCAGTGATCAAGTCTGACACTGCTCCTGGAAGTTAAAGTCTAATACAGGACTTAGATGTTAAACAAATCAAGTACAACTGTGTCGAAAACCCCCAAAAGAGTATGATACTGGAACAGACAGAGGTAAATCAATTGAACAGAATAGAGAAATAAACCCATGCTCTTATAGTCAATTAATCAATGACAAAGAAAGGAAGAATATACAAGAGAGAAAAGACAGTCTCTTCAATAAGTGGTGCTGGGAAAACTGTAGAGCTACATGTGAAAGAATGAAATTAGAACATTTTCTCACACCATATACAAAAATAAACTCAAAATGGATTAAAGGCCTAAATGTAAGACCAGAAACAATAAAACTCTTAGAAAAAAATATGCAGAACACTCTTTGACATAAATCAGATTGCTGGATCTGTCTTCTTAGGCAAAACAATTAAAAGCAAAAATAAACAAATGGGACCTAATTAAACTTAAAGGCTTCTGCACAGCAAATGAAACCATCAACAAAACAAAAAGACATTCTATTGAATGGGAGAAATATTTGCAAATGATTTGACTGACAAGGCGTTAATATCCAACATATATAAACAGCTCATACAACTCAGTCATCAACAAAACAAAGAACCCAATTAAAAAATGGGCAGAGACCTAAATGGACTTTTTTTTTCAGAGAAGACATACAGATGGCCTACAGGCACATGAAAAGATGCTCAATATCGCTAATCATCATACTAATGCAAGTCAAGACCACAATGAGATATTACCTCAAACCTATCAGAATGGTTATCATCAAAAAGATCACAAATAACAAATGCTAGTGAGGATGTGGAAAAAAGGGAACCCTCATACACCCTTGGTGGGAATGTAAATTGGTGCAACCACTGTGGAAAACATTATGGAGTTTCCTCTAAAAACTAAAAATAGAACTACCACATGATCCAGCAATTCCACTCCCCAGTATACATCCAAAGAAAACAAAAACCCCAATTCAAAAAGATAAATATATGTCAATGTTCACAGCATTATTTACAATTGCCAAGATATGGAAGCAATCTAAGTGTCCACCAGTAGATGAATGGATAAAGACAATGTGTTATATATACACAGTGGAATACTATTCAACCATAAGAATGAAATGTTGCCATTTGCAACAACATGGATGGACCTGGAGGGTACTCAGTGAAATAAGACAGAGAAAGACAAACACTGTACGTTAGCACTTTTATGTGAAATCTAAAACAAAAAAATCAGAAGTGAATGTAACAAAAAAGATATAGAGAACAAACTAGTGATCACCAGTGGGGAGAAAGAGAGGAGGAACAAGATTGGAGAAGGCTATTAAAAGGTACTAACTGCTATGTACAAAATAAATAAGTTACAAGGATATATCATACAGCAAAGGGGATATAGCTAGTATTTTATAAAAATTATAAATGGAGTATAATCTTAAAAAATTGTGCATCACTGTGTTGTACATCTGAAACTTATATAATATTGTAAATTGACTATACCTTAATTAAAAAAATTAAAACTTTGCCAACAACTTGAATAGATATTTCTCCAAAGACTATACACAAAGTTTATGCATTAATTTTATGACTTTTACTAAAATATTTTGTTAAAAAAAAGATATATAAATGGCTAATAAATACATGAAACAATGGTCAGCATCACTAATTGTTAGGTATGATGTGATTTATAATAATATATAATTGGTCTTCTTCCTGGCACAGAACTCCTAAAATGCTTGGAATTTTCTAAGAGAGAACCATAAATGTGTCTTTTGTGATGTTAATGAGGTGATTTTGGAAAGCTCCTAGATCACCTAAAGATGGGAGCTGGTCACACCAACCTTGTGATTAGAGGGTTGGAACTTTCAACCCCATCCCACCCCCACCACCTCTTGGGAGTGAAAGGGGCTGAAGATTGAATTCAATCACCAATAGCCAATAGTTTAATCAATTGTGCCTGTGTAATGAAGCCTCCATAAAAACCCCAAAAGCACAGGGCTCTGAGACCTTCTGGGTTGGTGAACATGTGGAGATTCAAAGAGAGTGGTGCACCCAAAAAAGGAAGGGAGGCTCTGCATCCCTGCCCACATGTCCTGCCAGATATTTGTACATCAATGTTCACAGCAGCATTATTTGGAATCAATGGAGCCAAAATGTGGAAGCAACTCAAGTGTCCACTGACTAATGAATAAACAAAACATTCTGTTGTATGTATACGTATATATATACAACAGAATATTTAACCTTAAAAAAGAAATTCTGACACATGCTAGAATACAGATAAATCCTGAAGACTTTATGATAAGCGAAATAAGTCTCACACACACACACACACACACAAATATTGTCTAATTCCATTTGTATGAGATGCCTAGAGCAGCCAAATTCATTGTGACATAAAGTAGAAAGGTGATTGCCAGGGGCAGGGGGAAGGGGAAAAAGGGAGTTAGTGTTTAATGAGTAGAGTTTCAGAAGGCGGATAGTAGTAATAGATGCACAACAATGTGAATGTAGTTAATGCCACTGAATGTATATTTTTAAATGCTTAAAATGGTAAATATTATGTTATTTATATTTTACCACAGTTTGTTTAAAGGTATACAGATGGAAAATGAAACTTTTAATTTCCAGATGACATGATCATGTATGTAGGAAATCCTAAGCAACATTCAAAAAAGCTACCAGAACTAATTACTGAATTCAGTAAAGAACAGAATACAAGGCCAAATACTCAAAAAGCAACTATATGTCTATATGCTCGAGACAAAAAAAAGGAAATTAAAATTTTAAAAAAACCTTTTACAGTAGCGTCAAAAAAAAACATGTTATGCTTAAGGATAAATTTAACAAAACATGTACAAGACCTATACTCTGAAAAATCATAACTCTACTCAGAAATTAAAGAAAATCTAAATAAATGGAGAAATATAACATGTTTGTGGTTCTGAATACTCAATATTCCTAAACTGTCAGTTCTTGCCAAATCGATTATAGGTCAATCCCAGACAAATGGACTATACTGCTGAATGTGAAATGTAAAATGAAGCTTGTAGGTAATGACACAGGAGAACATCTTTGTAACCTCAATATAGAGAAAAACCTCAAAGAAGACACAAAAAAGCATTAACAATAAAAAAGACTGACAAACTGAACTACATTACAATTAAGAAGTGCTAATCATTTTCAGGTCACCATAAAAGGGTAAAAAAGGCAAGCCAGAGTGGAGAAAATACATTTAAACAATACATGTAACCTACAAAGGACTCCTATCCAAACATACGAATTCTTCTGACTCTGTAAGATAAACATAGATGGAAAAAATAGAAAAATGTACAAAAGACACACTTCATAAAAATGGATATTCAAATAACCAACAATCATAGGAAAGGACGCTTAACATCATCAAACCACCAGGAAATACAAATTTCAGCCTCAATAAGATAGCACTGTACACCCATCAGAATGACTAAAATTTTCTTTAATTGACAGTATCAAGGGTCAACAAAGGTGTGGACCATAGGAACTCACATCCTTTTGGGAGTATAAACTGATACAACCACTTTGGTAAATAAAACAACAAATTTATTGTCTCAAAGTTCTGAAGGCTAGAAGTCCAAACTCAGTCCATGCTTCCCCTAAAACCTGCTTTGGTGGCAATCTTTGGTGTTTCTGGGCTTGCTGATGCAACACTCCAATCCTCTATCTTCAGAGGCGCCTCCCTTTGTCTCTTCACGTGGCATTCTTTTTATAATGACACCAGTCACATTGGATTAAGGTCTCAGCCTACTCTGGCATGAACTCATCTTAACTAATTACATCTGCAGTGATCTTATTTCCAAATAACATCAAATTCTGAGGTACTGGAAGTCAAGACTTCAACATATCTTGTTGGGGGGTGGGGTGGGTGTGATGACACAATTCAGCTTATAATATATACCAAAAAGAATATTCATAAAAGCAATTTTTCACAACAGCCCAAAACTACAAACAATCCAAACGTCCACCACCATTAGAATGGATTTTTTAAGTTGTAATATATGTATGTAATTAAATACTATATGGAAATGAAAATTTAAAAATTATAATAACATGAAACAACTTTGATGTCACAAACATAATACTAAACAAAAGAAGTCATACCTGAAATACACATACTGAATCTATTCACATTAAAAATAAAAAACAGGCAAGCAAAACTAAACATTTATTTAAGGATGCATGGTTACATGGTAAAAATGTGAAGAAAACAAGTGATTACCATAAAATTGAGGATGAGTATGACCTCTAATCAGGACAAGTACTGTAACTAGGAGGGGACATAAAGGAGCTTCTTGGGTATTGGCAATGTTCAATTTCTTTACCTGCGTGGTAAGTTACGCAATTACAATGAATTGTACTATTATTTTGTGTACTTTTCTGTAAGTGATATTTTACAAAAAGATAGTTGAAAGAAAAAGAAGCTTTGATGGAACAAAAAACAGTTGAATATAATATCTTTATGTCATAGTTCATGCTTAAATAAGTGGAAAATAAGCAAAATGCAAAACTTTATATGGTATGTTGCCTTTTGTGTAAGAAAGGGAAAAAAGAAAGTATCTATTCATTTCTGCAACAGAAACACAGTCAAGGTAAACTAGAGACTAATTAGGTTGGTTACTTTTAGAGGGGTAGGTAGGAATAAGGTAGAACAGACAGAAGAAGTGAGGAAGGGTTGTGATACTTAGAATCTCTTTTGGACAGTCTGACACTTAGAACCATGTTAACATCTCTCACTCTCCAAAACAATACAACAATAACAAAACTAAAGGAAATCAATACTTTAATGAAGGGAAAAACTAAAGTCAAATTCAAAACAGAACCAAGTAAACCAGAGTATAAATGAGTTATGAAACCACACTGAAAAGTTAAAAAAAAAATTAACCCAAGTAATCTTTAAACACAGTATCTGAACTATATATCCTCAAGCTAAAGACAAAAAGAACTCTAAGTAAATACTGAATTCTAATTAGGTTTCTTTTTTGCAGAGGTATTGGTTAGGAATTCTGACACGACTTTTTGTTATTCTAAGATTAAGCAAATAAAGACAAACATTGTAGATAACAAGAATCAGAATTCTCATCAACGTGGAAAAGTTACAAATGTGGAAGAGAACAGAGTGAACCCTGTGATGATAAACTGGAATTGGTGTTATCAGTGTGAATTAAAGGCTTTTAGTATATACAGAATAAACAGATAGCTATGTGTGTGGACATATGTGTATTCACTCACACAGACATATATGTATATATCTTTGTTTTTAGGGGTAAGACGTAATTAGGTTTATTTACTTGCTTACTTATGTATTTTTTAAATGGAGGTACTGGGATTGAACCCAGGACCTTGTCCATGCTAAGCATGTGCTCTACCACTGAGCTATACCCTCTCCCATTCCATATATATCTATTTCTTAACTCTATCAGATTAAAGAGTCCAGAAGGCATGACACCCCAGTAGCAAATGAGCACACCTAGCACACAGATCTTGATCTCCAAACACATTCTCCACCAAAAGGAGCTAGAGATCCTTACAGAATGGTGGACTCCAGGGCTGGGATGAACCTGGGATATCTTTCTGTGCCAAAACATAAAGAAAATCCTCAATGAACGACAGAGTCATGTCAAAAGGACACTGAAATGGCTCCCGTGGCCCAATTAGGACAATTTGAGCATCAATATAAATAATCACAGTAAGAAATATAACTTGTTTAATAAAATAAGAATAGGAGTCCATAATGATAAAAATAAATAAGTAGGGGGAAAAGGAAAGCTCTTCTTTATAGCAGAAAGCCAACTAATAAATATAGAAGAAACGAAAGAATGATGGAATTAGAAAATCACTACTTGGCAATCATAACAGTAATAAATGATTCAGCCAAGAATTATCAGTGGATGCTATCAGAGGGTAAAAGTTTTGAGGGATAACAGGATATTCATAGAGCCTCAGACTACCCCCTGACCAAGGTACCTATAAATTACAAAAAGAAAAATACTAACTTTACAGTGGAATAACCTGACAAACACTATCTTAACCAGGTGATCAAAGTTACATAACCCAAAATGGGGCAAACTGACGGCACGTGCCTCCAGAAGCATCTTTCCTGCAGTATTCCTGATCAAAGTGCATGAGGTGAATTTAATCATGAAAGTATATCAAACCTAAACTAAGAGACATTCAGCAAAATAACTGGCCTAAACTCTTTAAATATCAATTCACGATAAAAAGGAAGATTAAAGAACTGTTCCAGATTAAAGCAGACTAAAGAGACAGGACAACTAAATCCAATGTATAATTCAGGATATTATTTTGCTGTAAATGACATTCTTGGAACCGTGAGCAAGATCTGAGTAAGACCTACAGATTAGCTAATGGTATCATATCAGTTTAATTTTGATAATTGTACCAAGGCTATGTAAGAGAATGTCCTTGATTTAAGGAAATGCACACTAAAGTTCTTAGGGGAAATGGGCATCATGACTGCAACTGACTCTCAATTCAAAATAAAAGATGTGTGTATTATATATATACACACATGGGGGCAGGGACAGCAACTGACAGCAAGAAGGAGAGAGACAGAGATTAAAGAACAAAATATGGAAAATGTTACCACATGGGGAATTTGCACAAAAGGTTTATATGGAGGAATTCTTTGTACTATTCTGACTTCTCTGTAAGCCTGAAATTATGCCAAAATAAAAAACTAAAAATCTTATATAATACAGGAAATCAGACATTTCATAAAAGCAAAAATCAAAGATGAGAAATTATTCAACCACTTAACATAATGAGGCACCGGGCAGGAGGGCATAGCTCAAGTGATAGAGCACATGCATAGCATGCATGAGGTCCAGGGTTCAATCCCCAGTGCCTCCTCTAAAAATAAATAAACCTAATTACCTCCCCCCACAAAATGAAAAATAATTAAATAATATAATAATAATAATAATAATGAAGCACCATCTTTCTGCTACTTAATTAGCACTACAAATGTAAATGACAATACTCAGTGTTAGCGAGATTCTAGGGAACTTGGTATTTTCATATTTTGCTCCCAGAATAGTAACAGGCCCAAAACTTTTGAGAAAAACAACTTGGCAACATGGACTAAGAGCAAAAAAAAAAAAAAAAAAAAAAAACCAACACAGAGCCTAGCGATTCTGCTGCTGGGACTCTACACTAAGCACTGAAGAGGCATCGTGCACAAACGTCATCCCCACAATCGTATTTAAATAATGCGAGTGGGATTAACTCATGTATAATACAGGGAGGGCTGAAGGGAACAGGTATAAATTACTCAAAGGAACTACTGAGTCAATAGAATATAAATAGTCTATAAAAACTAAGTAACAATGGGACAGTGCATACAACAGATACAATATGATAAAGTAAAATTATATGAACAGAAGAATTACAAACTATGTTTTAAAGACGTCTACTCACAGAAAAAGAAAGAAAATTCACAACGTTGTTATGGTATTTGTAGGGCGGTGGTATTGGTAAGTGAGGCTTTTTTCTTCTTCTTTATCTTTCAAATTGTCAGTAACTTTACTATTGTTAATACTGAGGAATATGCAACTAATAAAAGAAAATAAGCTTAGTTACTACCTTAACATGAATCCTTTGTTTACAAAATGCACCCGGAAATATTTCAGACAGAAAAATAAGGGGGTAAAAAGTCACGATAAAGTAATTTATACAAATACCTTTATTTTGCTTTTAAACATATACAGCAGTAAACATATGAGTGAGGAAGCCGCTCAAGTCCAATAGGGAAAAGGTTACAAAAGATACATTAAAAATATCCAGACTGAAAGCATGAGGATCTATATCCATTCTTAAAGAACAAGCACATTCTATACAAACGATTGTGACAAAGATTTTTAAAGTTCAAGAGCCTGTCACAGTAATGAGGTAAAATGTGGACAAGAGGAATCTTGCAAGTTTCTTTCTTGTCCAATACTCACTGAAGTCTCATTCGTTTTTCAGGGGGGCCTTTAGTGCCCACTGTCTGTTGGACGTTCTTTGTGGTCTCCTTCTCCTCAGATTTTACAGTTTCTGGTAGAGGTTCTGCCTCTTTCTTTGTCTGATCCACTAGACATCAAAGACAGGTATTTTTTGGAGGGGTGGAGGGATGAGACCAATTCAGATAATGGTTAATTTGAATGGTTCAGACTCTTTCAAATTCACTTAGAACTGCTTATCTCAAGTTCTCAATTTAACTGTTTCATCAGGCAGATGTACAAGACTTGATTTACCAATCAAAAACTTAATAGGAGCAAATCGTGATACTAGACAAAAACACATGACATTTAAACAAGACATTTCACATAAGATACACTGTTATTCTATCCCAGTTCAGTGGATAGTGCAATACCTATTTTCAATGATGAAACAAAAGAACTTTGTTCACTTCTGACAACCTCAAATCACCTTGGCTTCTCCACACATCATCAATACCTGTTCATCCCATTTCAATTCATTTTTTAAATACTAATATCACTACCATAAAAGCACCATCTTTTGGCAATTCAGCAAACCTCAAAGGTCAGGAGTAACAAACTACCATTAGAGAGTCTAAGAGGGCAAAATGATCCTAATTCATCTCACATGTTATAGTTACTAAGTTAAACAGACTTTCTGATCTTATTTCAAGTTCAGTAAGAATTATTAGATGAACCATACCTGGGACAGGCTTTTCTCCAGACTTTTGCTATAATTTAAAAAAAAAAAAAGGTGGGGGGGAGAAGAAAACAGGGCAGGTTAGCAAAGCCTTCTTCTTCTTGACTTCATAATTTTCGTTTAAATTACACCTTCCTACAAATTAGATTATAAATGACTTCATGAAGAGGAACTACTATCCATGTACCATAAGGAGTAAATTTAGCTTTTCCTACTTCTTATTCCCAAGTTACAGAAAAGACACAAATCTAAAACTAGAACAGAAGAGTGAAACATAAAAACAAAACAAAAAGACAAAAGGCCAACCCTCGAACATCTACAAAGCCTGCACCAAGGCTACAATGCTTTACTAAAAGTAGCTAAGCAGAATCCAGTAAGGGAGTAATGGAGCCTTTCAAGACTCCAGAGGCTTATCTGTGTAGGGGGTATGAGCTATAAGTCAGTAGAATGCAATCTGCATGAACTTTCTGATTTTTAAAGTTGGCAGGTATGGGAAGTAAAGTAAAGAAAAAGAGGTATTTTTCTATGAATATAAGGCTTCTGATGAATGTGCTATTAGAAATCAAAGTGCAGGAAAAACGATGGGGGCAGCAGGAGTCAGGAAAAGGTCAGATCCTTCATTCTGCACAGCAATTATTTTACTTGATTGGGCCCTATCATCTCCCTTTTTTGCCCAAGTTAAGTACTTTAAAACACTTTCCTCCTCCACCTCCCCTCCTTCTTCCTCAAGGCTCACAATCTACCCTTCACCCTCGGCCAGTGATTCTACCGCCTATGTTTTAAAAAAAAAAAAAGGGGGGGGGATGTCAACTCCCTAAGTTCTCTCCCATTTATCTACCTTCAAACTTATTAAACCTTTACATACATACATATACACATAGAAACTACCTCTCTATACTTTCCTGTCATCTCAAAAGAAAAGTGTTTTCTTTATTTTTTATAAAGTTTATAAACGCCTCCATTTGTTTTCTGAATCTCTTTCTGAATGTACACGCTCTCCCTAAGCTTTCTTATCTATTCCTATGACTAAAGAGTATAAAATTCTCTGATATCACACGTTCCAGATTCATGCTGCCAACTGCCTACTAGCAAACTCCTACAAGTTCTGGGAGCCACTACACTTAGTAAGACCAAAACTGAGCTCCCTGTATGACTCGTCATAGGAAGAAGAGGGCATAAGGAAGCCTGCAGATAGATTCCGCCACACTCCACTAACGTCTTTTTTCCTTATATTTTGGCTTATATTCTTACTATGTCACTGTGATAAATCCTGTGAGTCCTTCAAGCAAATCTCCAAACACGGGGGTGGTCATGGGAACCTCCAACACAGCCACATTATCAAATATCTTATGAATGTATCAGGACTTAAACATGTCTAAAGTAATCTGAGGGAACAAATAATTCTTCTTTAAAATAGGAGAGGAAATACATAGTATAACATTAAGGAAGCGAGAAACTGAGAGGGATATTCTTATACTGCTAGCACTGAATTACTTGAACTATACTGGAAACTGGACTATATCCAGTTATTGAAATAATATCATTAGCTACCTAATGCACACTGTCTAATCCTTTCTAGTGAATGCTATCAAACTAGTAGGAAGTGGTTTGAGATGGGAAAATAGAACAGAGGTGCCTTTCTAACAAGATTTATCAGGTAACCTTGGAATAAACTTAACTGAAGTAATAGCCTATGGTGTTCTAGCAGCTTCTGAAAACAGCACTGAAAAGACATTCATCAAAAAGGTTCTGTGGGCATGAACTCCCATCACATCAGTTTTAGTGTAACTTTCACTAGTAACAAAAATTAAAATATGGAAAAAGGAGCTTCGAGGAAAAATGCAGGACTTCTCCAATATTCTCGTGAGCACCCTTCTAAAGAGGCAACGTTCCTAGGTTCCAGAGGCTCAACTGTTAGATACAGTGGATAAGTAGGAGTTAAGTCCTGAGTGACAAACGGTTCTGGGAAGACACAGAGGGTAAACAGGAGTTCATAGGAGACTTCAGGGAGACCAAGAATCTATTTTCTTCTCTACATCTAAGGAGAAATGTTGTGGGCAGGAGTAACAAAGAGATTATTAACAATTCCAAGGAAAGCCTTCTTTCTCCTTCTTACATAGAGTTGGACATACTCTCTCTTTGCACACTGGCTTTTGGCCCCTGGATGGTTAAAACAAAGGTGAGGTTCTGGAAAATGACAACTTAAGTATGACTATGGCTAAGCCTTCACAAGAAAAATGCAAAAAACTCACTGAAATGATATGAAGTCTGCAACCTGCTTAAAGTAACTGGGAAGAAATGGGGGAAGAAGAGTTAAGATTGGCCATGCTTGACACCTGTAGAAGTAGAATAATAGGTTTATGGGTGTTTCATTTATTATTCCCTCTACTTTCATTTGTGTTTTTAAATTTCCGTAACTTTCTACAAAGGAAAGTTTTCTTTGTTTTCTTAAGATTCAAGAAAGTCTTTCAGCTCTCTAACTGTCCAACCTACTTCACCAGGATAGGACAGGATATGGAATTCAAGGTAGGACCCCTAGCCAGAAAAGAAGAGTCATTCAGCTGGAGTACCAAAGAACCCAAACACAGCAGTAAGCTACCGACTGTACTAGAGGTGGGCCAATGAAAATAGAGCCCCCAACAACTATAAATATAGTTCAAATAAACCAAAATCTGTTTCTTTTCCTGTTTTCTGAATTTTGGCTATCAACACCAAGGTGATTCTAATTCTAGGCCTGAAGCTTAAGAATCATCTTTAATGGCCATCTCTCCAAGTCCAACCACCAAATTTGGGCAATCCTAAATCTGAAACATCTCTTCAATCCGTCTCCTCTCTATGGCCACAGAATTAATTCAGGCTTTCCACAGTCTAACTTCCTTGATTCCAAATGTCACATTTCCCTAAGCATCCTCTACACTGTCAATGGTTATCTTCCTAAAATACACAACTACATTATTTCCTTGCAACTATTTTTAAACATTTAATGGGTCTCTACCACCATCATCAATGACTGATCCTCAGCTAGACAGTGATGAGGGTCTAAAAGATGAAGTAGAGGATATCTGTATATCTCAGTTTACTTCAAGAGAGTGTATTTGAAAAAGAATATACAAAAATTACCACTGCTTTGGTTTGTCTTTAGTGATGACAGCTATTGCTTTAATACTTCAAAAAACATTTAATGCAGCTGGAGACCTACTATGTTTATGGGAGAGGTATCAGGTTATGGGTTTAAAATAGTGAATAAACACTGGACTACAGAATTAATCACAAACTCCTTTGTGGAACACAGAAAATCCTCAATCTGACCTTAATCCAACTTTTAAGCCTCATGTTTCACTACTCTTGCCTTTATACAACAAATAAAAGTAATAAAACTTCAGAGTATTTTCTGTGTTTTTTTCTTCCTTTTTTACAGGTATACTGAAGTATAACTGATATTCAAAAAACCACAAGTATTTTATATATATAATTTGATGAGCCTGGGCATATACATACACCCATGATACTACCACCACAATCAAGGTAATAAATATATCCACCACCTCCAAAAGATTCCTTTTGTTCCTTTAGTCTGGGTTTGTGTGTGTGTGTGTGTGCTAAAAACACTCAACATGAAATCTACCCTCTTATCAAGTTTAAGTGCACAGCACCACACTGTTAACTATAGGCAGTATGCCATACAGCAGATCTCCAGAATTTATTCACCTTATGTAACTGTAACTTTATATCCATTGAACAACTCCTTATTTCCCCTCTTCCTCCATCCTTGGGCAGCCACTATAATATTTTCTCCATCTATAAGTTTGATATTTAGATACCTCATATAAGTGGAATCACACAGTATTCATCCTTTTGTGACTGACTTACCTCAATCACCACACTATCTTCCAGGCTCATCCATGATACCACAAATGGTACAATTTCCTTCTTGTTTAAGGCTGAATAATATTCAACTATTTATATATACACCAGTTCTTTACCCATTCATCTGTTGATGGATATTAGGGCTGTTTTCATACCTTGGCTATTGTGAATAATGATTCAATAAATGTGGGAATACAGAGAGCTCAGATTTCAAACTATATTACAAAGCCACAGTAACAAAAACAGTGTGGTATTGGCATAAAAACAGACATAGAGCAATGGAAAAGAATAGAGAGCCCAGAAATAAACCCATACATATATGATCAATTAGTTTATAACAAAGGGCCAAGAATATACAATGGAGAAAGGAGAGCCTCTTCAATAAACGGTGTTGAGAGAACTGAAAAGCCACCTGCAGAAGAATGAAACTGGACTATCTTATACCACACACAAAAATTAACTCAAAATAGATTAAAGGCTTGAATGTAAGACCTGAAACCATAAAACTCCTAGAAGAAAACACAGGCAGTAAGCTCCTTGACATCAATCTTGGTGATGATTTTTGGGGTTTGACACCAAAACCAAATGCACCAAAAGCAAAAATAAACACGTAGGACTATGTCAAACCAAAAAGCTTCTGCATGCAAAGAAAATCATCAAACAAATGGATGAAAATACTTGCAAATCACATATCTGATAAGTTAATATCCACAATATATAAAGAACTCATACAACTCTACAACAACAAAAAACCAAAAATTCAGTTAAAAAATGGACAGAGGATCTGAATACATATTTTCCTAAAGACACTCAATGGCCAACAGGTACATGAAAAGGTGCTCAACATCATTAATCATCAGGGGAATGTAAATCAAAACCACAGTGAGGTATTACCTCATACCTGTTATTATTGGTTACTATCAAAAAGACAATAAATAACAAATGTTGGCAAGGATAATGAAATAAGGGAACACTTTGCACTGTTGGTAGCAATATAACTTGGTGCAGCCACTATGGAAAAGAGTATGGAGTTTCCTCAATAAATTAAAAACAGAAATATCATATGATCCAGCAATCCCACTTCTGAGTATATATTTAAAGGAAATGAAAACAGAGTCTCAAACAGATACCTACATTCCCATGTTCACTGTAACATTATTCACAATAGCCAAGATATGGAAACAACCTATGTATCTGTCAACAGAAGAATGGATAAAGGTGTGTGTGTGTGACATGTGATATACATACATACAGGAATACTGTTTAGCCATGAGAAAGAAGGAGAAATCCTGTCATTTGTGGGAAAGTGGATGAACCTTGAGGGCATTATGCTAAGTGAAATAAGTTAGACAGAGAAAGGAAAATACTATATATCGCATAACTTATGTAGAATCTAAAACAAACTCATACAGAGAATGGAGTGGTGCTTAACAGTGGCGGGGGTGGGGGAATGGGGAGATGCTGGTCAAAGGGTGTACTTTCAGTTATTAGATGAAGCAAGTTCTGGAAATCTAATGTACAGCATGGTGATTACAGTTAATAATTCTGTATTATATATTTGAGAGTTGCTAAGAGAGTAAATCTTAAATGATCTCACCATAAAAAATAAATAGCAATTATTAGACACAATGGAGGTGTCAGCTAATGCTATGGTGGTAATAATTTTGCCATATATAAGTGTATCAAACCAACAGGTTATACATCTTAAACTTACACAATGTTATACAACAATTATATCTCAATAAAGCTGAAAACAATATGTTTATCCCCAAGTATTTTTTGATGCTATTATAAGTGGGATTTTTCTTGATATCTTTTACTAACAGTTTGTTGTTAGTATACAGAAAGGCAACCAATTTCTGAGTGTCGATTTTGTATCCTACAACTTTACTGTATTTGTGCATTAGTTCTAACAGTTTTTTAATGGAGTCTTTAAGCTTTGCTATATATAAGATCATATCATCTGCAAACAGACAATTTTACTTCTTTTCCCATTCGGATGCCTTTTCTTTCTTCTTCTTGCCTTCCAGTACTATGGTGAATAGAAGTATGGAGAGTGGGTATCCTTGTCTTGTACCTGATCTTAAAGAAAAAGCTATGTCCTTCACCACTGAATACGATGACAGCTGTAGGGTTATAGATTGCTCTTATTATGTTGAGGTACATTCCTTTTATACCTAGTTTGTTGTGTTTTTATCATAAAAGGATCTTGAATTTTCCCAAATGCTTTTTTTTCTGCATCTACTGAAATGATCATGTAATTTTTATCCTTCATCCTGATAATGCAGTGTATCATACAAATTGATTTTAGTATGTTGAACCATCTCTGCATCCCAGGGATAAATTCCACTTTATCATGATGTATGATCCTCTTAATGGGTTATTATATTCAATTTGCCAGTATTTCACTGGGGATTTTTACATCTATATTCATCAGAGATATTGGACTGTAGTTTTCTTGTCTTGTAGAGTCCTCGTCTTTAGTATCAGAGTAATGCTGGCCTCATAAAATGAATTTGGAAGTGTTCCCTCCTCTTCAGTTTTCTGGAAGATTTTGAGAAGGACTGGTATTAATTCTCCTTAAATGTTTGGTAGAATTCACCTGTGAAGTCATCTGTTCCTGGACTTTTCTTTGATGGGAGGTTTGTGATTACTGATTCAATATCCTTCCTCATTATTGGTCTGTTCAGATTTTCTGTTTCTTCATAATTCAGTCTTGGTAGGTTGTATGTTCCTAGGAACTTCTTATAGGTTATCCAACTTGTGGCATATAAATTGTTTACAGTAGTTTCTTACGATCATTTTAGCTCTGTGGCATCAATTGTAATGTCTCCTCTTTCATTTCTAATTGTACTTATTTGAGTCTTCTCTCTTTTTCTTTGTTAGTCTAGCTAAAAGTTTGTCAATTTTGTTTATCTTTTCAAAACATCAACTCTTAGTTTCATTGATTTTTTCTGTTGTTTTTCTAATCTCTATTTCATTTATTTTTACTCTGATCTTTGTAATTTCTCTGCTTCTGCTAACTTATATGTGGAGATTAAACAGCACACTCCTGAACAACCAACGGGCCAAAGAAGAAATCAAAAGGGAAATCAGAAATTTTGTGGAGAGAAATGAAAATGAAAACACAAGATACCAAGATTTATGGGATGCAGCAAAATAAGTACTAAGAGGGGCGTTTATAGCAATAAATTCCTATATTAAAAAGGAGAAAGGATCTCAAACAATCTAACTTTACACATCAGGATTCTAGAAAAAGAAGAAAAACTAAGGGATTTTCTTGGTTTCTGAGTATATGGTCATTAATAATCTTTCATGTTTCTGGTATTACATGTTCCATTCCCATTTTCTACATCTGAACTATCCAAAATATAATGTGAGCCACAAATGCAAGCTATATATATAATTTTAAATTTTCCAGTAGTTACATTTTCAGAAAGAAATAGATGAGTTTTATTATTTTTAACCAAATGTATCTAAAATACTATCATTTTGACATATAATTAACATTTAAAGTTATTAATGAGATATTTTACTTTTTTTTGTACTAAGTCTTTAAACCCAGTATGTATTTCACACATATCACAACTCAGTACGGACTAGCTATGTTTCAAATGTGCCTAGTGGTCACTGTACTATGCAGGTCTAAATACTCTGTTCCCAACCTCCCTAGTATATACTATGTCCTCACTGAATGAATGGTCAACCACCCTAACCCCTTACACTCTGTAGTGGCTACTTATCACCCTACACACAGCTATAATTCATTTATTTATTTATTTATTCATTCAACAGACACTGTTTCATCTTCCAAGTATAATTCATGAGATTTCTCTAAACTGGCTCTTCTGTCCTAAGTTCCAACTGTGGCCTCTGCTCCCTTCACTGCCACATCACCATTCCAACAGTACATCATCTCATGGTGTGAAAAATCTTATTTAATCTAAAATTATCCCTTAAAATCTCTTAAATAAAACCCCCACAAGAAAAACAGTATCTATGACCTTGTGTGACACAGCCCTATGAAGGTAAATAAGAACTGAGACTAACCACAAGAATAACATGCCCATATACTCCATCTCACACCTACTTCACGTCAAAAGCTCATTTAATAGAAGTTAGTAGATGGATTTACTATTGCTGTTGGAATACCCAAAATAACAGTAAAATTCATATAACTTAGACACCAATATGATATAAGAATATTTATTATGCCTGCCTCCTCCATCTATCATGCCAAACCCTCCACATCAAGTGTTCTTTTTGTTACAAAAGTTTTAACTAGTTTATCATTTAAGGACTTAAATATGCACTACATCAGGCTGGAAGGCAGTACATAGAGTAAAAACAGCATGCATTTCAAATTCTAGTTTTGTTACCATTTACAACACTTTTCAGCAACCTTTTGAATGAGAATTATCTAAATGCACTCCTCATAGTTTGTGAAGATTCAATGAGGAATTAAACTTAAGAGCACACAACGGTACTAATTCCATTCCCTTTGCCCACTTCTTCCATTAAGTCTCTGAAAAACTTCCCTTTGATTCAGAGATCATTTTTTAACTAATGACGAAAATCAATACTTTTAGGTCACATCTGAAACAGTCTCAATTAAAAATAAATGTGCCAGGGATAAGTGTCAAATCAAAATTAGCCACATGTATTCTCATTACCTGCACAAATTTGGGTGGAAATTTTTGTCGAAGGTCTAGCAGTAAAGCATCCACACGTTGTCTCTGGAAAATAGAGCTTGGTTCTTCTTTCCTTTTGACTTTAGGTTTGACTTTATCTATTAAAATATGAAGTCCAAATCAAAACACTGCCTAAGTAGTTTGGTGCCTTATATTCTACAATCTTTGTCTGCCATGAATATATTCTAACTTCATTATTTTTAATGCTTGCTATTCCAAAGATAATCCCCCGAACATGTTAAACATAGCACATACACAAAAGTGTTATAACTCCTCTGAAATGGAGTTAAAATTCTAACTTCTAAAAAGCTGATATATCTTTTAAAGACATTTCAGTTTTACCATGTAAACATGGGTAAATATAAGAATTTTAAGGCTAAAGTTTTCCCATAATTACCTAAGCTACAATCCAGGTTACTGGTTTGACATTATCTTGTGCATATTTTAAACGTATTAAACAATCTTTTCCCACAAACCTAATAGGTACAAATGGAAAATGCAACTTTCACAAACTCAAGTTACCATACTCAATTATGAAGACTATAATTCACTGAAAAAGGACAAATCAAACAACAGAAGATCTTGAAGATAATAAAGAAAAGAACTTGCAAGAGAAATTCTGAAGTTTATCATGTGTGAAATTTTCCCTGGGAGGGGAGTATACTGGTGAATCGTCACTGAAGGAAGGGTTCCAGTTAAGTTTTACTTCAAACACTTTATTAGGGTAGGGGCAAACATCTCTTAGGAGATGTTTATTCAACTGACGCAAACATTCCTAAGTCAAATGTTGTCACCAGCACCTACCATAAAGAATAAATATAACTGTATTTCAAAGACCATTCATTCCACAGGTCTCAATTTTATTTAAAGGCTACCTTTCCATAGCAATTCATTCTAAGTTGCTATTTCTCTAGAAAGAAATGCAGAATATAGGTATACTGCTATAGACACATTTCTAGAAGTACTTCTGTTGGTAAAATATGGTGCAGAACAAGTAGTGGATTAGCAACAATGAAAACTAGAGGACCTGGCATCACGACAGGCGTTAACATGGAAAGATCAGAAAACAGACTGGTCATCTGGAGACGGGGCCTTAAGAGCATCTCCTCCACCTGGAAGCTTCGGGAGATTTGGGTTCTGGATTGCAAGATGACTCAATAGTTAGGTAAGCAGGAAATATCACCATTACTTATTCCTCATCACTGATTTCCCCTATATATTTGAAATATTTAAAAACTTTGAATCAACTTGTCAAAGATTATCACTTACTAAAGAGATTAAAATTTGTATGTTTCTATGGCTATTAATAGTACTATTAATAGTACTAAGCTACTATTACCGCATCTAGTTATATGAATCATAGCTCTGACAATGTCACCATCCTATGAAGTTTTTCCATCGAGAAGTAAAACACATCTAGAAATCATCAATAGCCATTTTCCAAAAGAAAACATCTTCATTCTCAGAGTAACAAAAAATGTTTTAGGAGGGTCTGGGTGTCCTACCTACCTTGCTCTTCATGATCTTTGAAGTGCCACCAATACCCTTTGGAAGGATGATATCGACAATATGACATAGCTTCATCAAAAGCTGACTGAATGCCATGTACTGCAGTAAGCTTATAAAAAGAAACAAATTCTGAATTTCTCATATGACCAAAATTTCTAAAGTAAACAAAAAAATATCACATATTCAAAGACAGTAATTCTTCTGTTTTTCAGAACCTGAATCACTGTTTAGCTGGGGCTATGGTATATACTTTGAACACAGAGCTGGCCCAAGGTAACCAATACTCAAGACATTCTAATAGTCAACACTTTACATCAACTTACACAAAGGAGAGGAGTTCCTGCTTAATTCTTGGAAACCAAGTAGTTCAATTAAAAGTTTTCCTTCATGTTTAAAGAATGTAAAGACACTTACCACTCTAGAATTTATAACTGATCCCAAGTCTGGTGCCTGATAGATCACTCCAGCAATGATATAGTAATCAGCCAGTGGGATAACTAAAACAGTGGGGAAAAAATTATGAATACAGCATGCAAAAACTGCTAAACATATCTCCATAAAAAGAACAATTAAAATTTGACCCATATAAAAGCTTAATGTAGGGTTTGGCAATTCCTGCTTTTGTAAACAAAATCATATAGGAAAACAGCCACATCCATTCATGTTATTATCTAAGGCTGCTATGGCACTAGCTGAGTAGTTGTCTCCGAGACCAGGAGGCCCACAAAGCCTAAAATATTGAGTTTCTGGACCTTCACAGAAAAAGTGTGCCAGCTTTTGCCCTATGAGCAGTACTTCTCAAACTTTAATGTGCATCTGAATCATCTGAGTATCTTGTTAAAATCAGATTCTTACTCAGTAGGGATACTGTATTTCTAACAAGTTCCTAAGTGATCCAGTGCTGCTGTCAGTCAGCCACACTTTGGGGAATAAGGCCTTAGAGTAAGACAGATTTAGGGCCCGGATGAAGATATCAGATGCACTGAACTTGCCTCTGTGCCCCAGTGTGAGGTCCTAAGGAATAAAAGACCTGTTAGTGAGCCTAGTTCACCTTGTGTGGCTTCTGCACCCAGAACCCTTTCATTATGCAAACCTTGCCCCTGGTCTTGCCTTTGTTCTAAGGTTCTCTTTTTCTCTGCGTAGGGACTCTAGATCTTTGATTTTGAAACTAATTTGGATTCTTGACTCTGGAACCACAACTTCATTAGCAAGTCATTCTCTGGAATCAATACTCAGGGTGAAGGTTGTTCTCAAATGTCTTGATAAGAATACTTAATTTAGGAGATGTAGCTGGTCATCTCTGGAGCAGCTGACTAGCTCTTTGATTCAAAATCAGATCTGAATTCTATACTCTTCAGTATGATTTCAAAAACAAGTTTTTGTTCAGTAATATAACCCAAGTAAGTCTTCTGGTTGAACGTGTCAAGGAGGATTTTCAATTGATCTTTTATGACTCTGGTGCAACTGCATCTACCATGGATTAAACCTGATTGCCCTCTGAGAGTCCAGAATTTTGGCAGGCAGAAGATGTCTACATCATTAGCTCTCAATAAAAATTCTGGACTCAGAGCCTAAAATGGTCTTCCCTGAACAGATATATTATGCACGTGAGGCTGCATTTCACTGCTGGAGGGAGGGTGCACTTGGTGTGGCCCTTGCAGAAGGGAAAGCATAAGAAACTTACACAGGGATTACTACAGATCCCTAAAACAAAACCCAATCCAAAAAAATAAGAACATACAGCTCAGGAAGGAAATAAATTATGGTATTTTAAGAAGAAACTAATGCCTGAAGTTCACATATTTTACCTTGAGTAGGGGATTGCCGCTGTTGCTTTCGAATGATAAAAAGAATGGGCTCTTGGGCATGTAAAAGGATGTACTCCACTCCAACCATCTGACTGAAACCAGAACACAGACACGTTCAGAGAGCTATGAATGCCCTCCACACAATTCTGTAGAATATTCAAACTATTATACAAAAGTATAACAACACTGTAAATAGGATAAAACTGCCTATGTTTGATATTAAAAATTGACTGTTCAATAAAACTGGCTATTTTCCCAGACAGGTGGAGCACAGATAAAGCAAGATTTGGTTTTTAAACAACAAAATGCCTACAAAAATTCATGACTGAAAATACACTGAAGAGCGTATAAAAAAAGCAACCAAAATACCATGATGCTTCCTGACCAAGGAGATCTATAAATATATACAAAATATAAAAATATACATGAAGACTATACCTGTCTTAACTATATATGTCAAGTATATATTCTACACAACTAGAAAACATCAAAAATCTTATCCTCGGTGGGAGGGTATAGCTCAGTGGTAGACTGCCTGCCTAGCATGCATGAGGTCCTGGGTTCAATCCCCAGTACCTCTATTAAAAAACAAATAAATCTAATTACCTCTCCCCCCAAAACAAAAACAAAAACCTTATCTTCATCACCAACAGTTTTATTCCTGACATATTATGTTTAAAAGCACAATCAAGGTATCTCAGTAAATGTAAATATTTACCTCAATAAAAAAGTGGTTTAAAATACCAGAAATTTAATTTCCTGGAAACCACCCTCCTGCCTATCATATTTAGCTGACGGATGAAAAACTACTACACTGTTTCCAGAACTTTTGTAACAGTAATAAAATCCTAATTACTCAGCATCCTAAGCCTGAAGAATCTTGCTTTGCATCTGTTTGGCTAAAGTTTTATTTGTCATACAAAGAAAAATCTACTATAAATTCAACGGTGGTTTGACATTAAATTAGATGTAGAGGAGGTAATAAGCATACTTCCCTGACTGAGGATAACAGATGCATTGCCTAAATCATTCATCAGATCTACATCTAAACCTCACAGTTATATTTTAATTAGACAGTAATATATAAAGTTACAAAGAAAAGACTTCCTAGGTTACAAGCGACTAATAATTCTTTTGCATGTCAAATTTGTACAAACTCAAACAAAATTCCAGTTCTTCCAAAACTACTTCTCTGTACTTCACAATCCACAGCTTGAAAGAACTATTCATTGTAAAATCTCTAGTTGGCAAATGCTGCCTTCTCACAATAACTTACTTTAAGTGTTCTAATGTTAGCCTCTGCATTTTGACCACTTCATTATTACATGTCCTGTCATAGAAAGGATTACTTCTTTCTGAAAAGTAATCCAGGACACTTCCACTATTCAAAATAGGGATCCAGGAACTGTCAACCCAAGAGATTCCCAGCAGATTATCTACAAAAAAGAAACAAAATGACAAAGGGTGAGAAAAGAGAAAAAAATCCAATCCAACAAACATTTATTATGTATCTAATGTAGGAGACACTGTGAATATAAGGATGACATAGATCTTAACCTACATACCCTCATGGTCTAACAAAAGAGTAAGTATGCAAGAAAGCAATGACAACACAGCGTAAGAACTATAATAAAGGTATGTAGAAATGTGTTATGAGAGCACAGTGGAGGGAGCAGAACACCTTACCTGAAGGAACAGGAACGATTTTTCATAGGGTGAGGAGGAGGTGGGTTTTAGCGCTACATTAAAGAATAAATAGAGACTCACCTTGGAGAAAAGAGAGGCAAAGTAATTCCAAGCAGAAGAATGCACATACAAAGGCAGGGAAATAGAAAAATACATTATACGTTTAAAGAATAATTCAATTAGGTAAAGAAGTTATAGGGTTTGAAATCTAGAGACATCTTTCAAAAAATTGGAAATCCTGAGCTTTTATATGTTGGTAACTAACTGAAAAATTTTCAAACAATATGTATGCCCAAGAAAACACATCCACAGCCACCAGTCTGAGATCTTCCAATTAAGAAGAAAGAAACAAGTTAGAAAGTCATTATTATAGATGAGATAAAAATGATGTAAAAGGGGCAAATGAAAAGTAGAATGCCCTTAATTATAGCCATAGAGTTTCATATTTTAAAGGGAAATTAAATCTTAAATTTTTCAAAATGGGAAAAAAAAGACATGGTAAGTACAGTGAGATAGCTTTTATTAATGAGCTTTTATTGAGTACTGGCTGAAATGATGTTTCATAGCACTGACAGTACTAAATTCCATTGGTGAACATCAAAATGCCTATATAACACTGGTTGAAGGAGGAAGAACTGAAAACTTCAACCTCTCCTAAACTGTAATTATTTCCAGCATCTATGAAGAAGTAAGAACTAATCCAAGGTGACAAGTAGTTCTAAGCGAAATGAATCAAGCTGAAAAAGTAACTGTAGGAAGGTAGGACATGCTGTTATTACAAAGGAAGAAACAAATGGATGAAGCATGTTAATGACCAAATAATCAGTACAGACCTAGAAGATGGCTCATCATAAATGGATTATGCCACAATCAAATATCTAACAGGGCAGCAGAAAACATTTTCAGAAAAAGACAGATTTTCTAATGAAAAGCAACTAAAGGTAATTATTATTTTCAGCTTTAAACACTACAGCCAGTTATTAAAGTAATTTTGTTTAAAGTAACTTTCTTACACATTTCTTTTTTATTTCCTTTAGAACAATTATATAAAAGCATTTGTAGAAGAACAATTTTAGGTGAGTTTCTCACTTATACAGTAGAAACTATGTCTACATGGTGTCATAAGTTATTGGCAATAAACTTATATTACAGATCATTTCAGCATAGGTAGAGGAATAATCTGCAGAAGCAAATATATGTATAATTATAGATCCTACCTACCCACAATTATAGACAATCAACAGATACAGGCATTAAGTGATGAGGACCTAGTGGAAGGCAATGGCAATGTATGGGAAGATAAGGACAAAAGAAATTTTCAAAGGAAAAAAGAGACAATTTCCTGAATGACTGTTTATAAAGTCAGAGAACTTCAGAAGCAATAGATCATTTAGGGAAGAAATTATAATGAATTTGGCTTGGATATGCAGAGTTTAAATATGGAATCAGACTTTAGAATTAGAAGAAATTATAAATGGCATCTGCTCCAAGTGACTGTTGAGTAAATTCTCCCTTTCAGTTTGCTTCAGCAAGCTGTTTCTTGAGCAGCAGTGCTATGTCATATTTTTCTCATTTAACAAACTAGTCAAAGGCAAGTATGACCTGTGAAACAAACACAGGATAGCATTTACCAGATTTGAACATGAACTTTGTACCCAGTAACTTGAGGCTGGTGCTATTATTATGACAATTTTATAGAAGAAGAACCTGAAACACAAGAAGATCACAGAGCCATTAAATGGTAGAGCTAAGATCTGAATCCAGGCAGCCCAGCTCCAAGGCCTGCACTCACTCCTCTACACTACGCTGCCTCAAACTGAAAATACCTAGTAAAGACAGATACTAAAAGCTTGTGAGAGACGCCAGGGCTGATACTACAGATTTGGAAATCACCTGTAGAAAAACGAGTGCTGTCCTAGAGAGGATGTAGTCTAGTCAACTACATTTCCTCTTCTCTGTCCCCATTGCCAATATATACTTAATCTTTTCCCAAGTGTCGCCTGGTCAGCAAGCTCCTTACAGGGATTCCTGTCTCCAGATCTTCTCTCAATCCTATTCAGCCTAAAAATGCTACTTGTGCATTTTTAAGTGAGAGCTGAACATGTGTCATTCTACTCTATGCAAAACACAAATTTAACTATGTCACTTCTTACTTAAAGAATGGCAGTGCATACCTACTGTCTAAAAGAATAAGGTTCAAATTCTTTAACATGGCATCTCAGTCTAGCTCCACTATTTCCACTTCACTGCCCACAGTTCACCACCACACAACAGAATGGCACAAAGAAAAGTATATTGAAAATTATGGGACTTCAGACAAGTTAATCTCCCCATGCCTTAGTTTCCTCAACTATAAAATGGGGACTATAATAGTATCTCCATGCTAGATTATGTACATAAAATGCTTGGCACATTATAATAACCCAGTAAGAATTATGATGATGATAGTGGTAGTGCTAGTAGTCAATTTCTTTTAAGATTAAGATGACCAAACTTATTTCTGGCTTAATCAAAGCTGTCCTAGTTTGTGCCTCTATTCATTTTTCTCTTATTTTTACATTTATACATTTAAAAAGATAGAAATCTCTTTCAATCTCAAAAGGGTATGAGTTTAGTAGATAATTCAAATGGTCACACTAGATTAAACTAATTTCAAATATCACTAATCTCTGCAAAATCTTTCTCTACAAGACAAATGATGGCTTCTTTCTCTATGGTCTTCTAGCAGTTTCTATATACCGTTATTATTAATCATAATATTGTATCATAACCCAAAAATACAAATACGTACTCATTAAATGTTGAGTTTTTAAGGGACTGAGGCTGTGTGTTACTCATCAGGAACTAGCACAGGACCAGATTTGTAAGTCAGCAAATGTTTATTAATTCATGATTAAGGGCTAAGTACAAGTTATTCTACTGTTCATAGATTTACACATACTCCAGTATCTAAGGATGTTCATTTACAAAATACTTAACTGGGATTAAGAGGATGGTGTGTGGCTGTGAAATAGAATATAATTACCTGTCACTTATTAGAGACTACCAGAAACCACAGCCCAATAAAGAGAATACACTACTGGCAGACTCCAACCACTTCTTACCATCTCCACCGTTACCACCATAGTCTGAGCTTCCTCTAAATCTCCAGTCATTAGAAAAATGGCCTAACTGGTCTCCCTAATTCCACCCTTACCCTCCTACACTGTTCTTGGCAGATCCTAAAAAAAAGTAAGTCAGAATATGTTCATCCCCTCTGGTCAAAACCCTCCAATGTTTCTCCATTTTACTCAGAGGAAAAGCCAAAGACCTTACCACCGCCTACAAATCCTACATGATGAAGCCACCAATTCTCTCTCTGACCTCATCTCCTTCCTGCATTCTCACTCTGCTTTAGCCATACTGGCATTCTTGCTGTTATTCTAACACCCCAGACACATTCCCACTTTGCAATGACCCTAACGAATCTAAATTTAAAAAGTTATGAAAGCTAAAAAGTCTGATGGACTAAATGTTTCTCTTTGTCATTCAGGAGCAAGGGAGAGACCTAGTACAGCTCTCTAAAAATCAGCAAGTAATGAAATTAGGTACTTGATATTCTCACTTATGATTAAAGACAAACAGGCAAAAGCATCATCCAGAAGTGCTAATGATCACTGGACATTTTGACAGTATGTAAGTGACAATATATTTTTAATATGTGTGCTAGATTCCAATGTGGTTAATATAAAAAAAGAATCTCAAACACCTTCCTTTAAAAAGTAAGTATATACAAATATAAACAACCTTATGTACAAATGATTAGGAACATATCTTTTGAAGAAAGACGTTTGCTGGGAAGAAGAAAGGTAAACTTAACCGCGAATCTCGGCTTGCATCTAGGTACAAAAATTCGAACTTCTTGGAAGGAAAAGTACTACAAAGTTTCAAATGGAAATACATCTATGTTAAGAGTTTCATACAAGGGTAGAAAGTTTTGCAAGAGCCACAAGCACAATAAAAGACAAAGATATTCGCAGGCGCTTTCTCACTCTCCTGAAATTTTTCCTGAGAACGTCCATGATACCTCCTCCCAATCTACTGGAACCTGGTCTGTTTGGAACTAAGTTCTCACACTTTAGCTATTTTAAAGTCGCCTTTCCGTTCACTCTGGAATCCGAGTTTCACTGAAGCGGATGTGTGTACGTACGGTGTGCTGCGAAGAGAGTATATGGCCTAATGCTACGAGAGATAAAGTAGCCAATTAAGGGGTTTTGTCTCCATATATTTATTCACTGATTCAACAGATACTTGAGTACCTTTAGAGTTCAGCTGTGAAAAAGAAATGACCCCTGCCCTCAGTAATCGTAGGGGTTCATGCACAAAGACGCCGGACACGCGGGACGTGACGTTAGGAAAAAGGTAAGCGCCCAGGCAAAGTCCCAAGGGATGATCCTGGTCGGCTCATTATTCCACCCCCTTCCCTGCCCAAAGGCCGTTCCTTTACCCGGATAGTACAGCCCCAACACGGGCGTAGAAATATGCGTGTAGAACAATACCGCAGGGCTCAGGGCTCAAAGCCCAGGACTTCTTACAACCCCTTCGTTTCAACGCTTCTAAAACACCCCTGAAGAACTGCGAAAATCTAGGCAACTTTTCGCCAGATTAGAGTTTTGGGTCGTTCACAGAAAACATTCAAAAGAGCTTGGGAGACCTCACAAATGAACCGGAACCTTGCCCCCGAGAGTTCTAAATCCCTAAACCAGACCCTAGAAAATCAGGAAACAGCGCAGGTTACCTCTGATATCCACCGCCGCCATAATTCCAAAAGCGTTCTCTGGCTCTCCTTCCGGCGCAGAGTAAACGTCACAACCGTGAGACGGAAGAGGCGGGTTGCAGAGCGAAGGAACGCAGAGGAGGAACCAAAAGGGGCGGAGACTGTTAGGCCGGGAAGAAAGGGCAGGAAAAGGGAAGAGGCGGAGCGAAGAGGAGGTGGGGCGGGGAGGAGAGGGCGGGGTGGCCAGGAGGGAATGGGGCGGGGCTAGGCCGTAGGGCCAGTGGTAGGCGGGGCTCGTGTGTGAGTGGGGCTTGTGAGGGGCGGGGCTGTGTGAGGGCAGAGGAGGGGTTTGGTGCAGGGCAGGGAGGTAGAGCCTGGTGATAAGAGCAAGGACTAGGAGGGGAGGGAGAGGCTGGGAGGACTAGCAGAAAGGAGAGAATAGCAAAGGAAGGAGAGGTAAGCCTGGCGTACCACCGGAATAGGAATTTGTGGACTTGAGGAGACTAAGCATAATCCTACCCAGCGCCTACCACTGAGAGATCAGAAAATTCGACCTTGATCTCCTGTGATCATTTAAAAAAACAGATTCTGATTGTGCAGAGTTGGGGGTGGTAATATCTTTAATTTCATGGACTGAAATAAAATAACACAATGTGAGAGTTGTGAGTTAAGTTTTCCTTGGGACAAAATGAGGTCTACAGCCTGGGAGACAGCATTTCAGATAGTTCTGAGTAAATGCTCTGAAGTGGAACATCCGTACTATACACGATTTTAGTGAAAGTGGGGGATGGGGTACCAGCAGTCAAGATCACACTTAGGCAGAGGCTTGCTGCTAGTCACTAGGAGCAGAGGTCACTGTTAATGATTTTAGTGCTTTTCTAGATGTGAGGAACACTACAATTTGGGCTCATAACATCTTCTCCTGAAAATATCTAACTATCTGAAGGTCTGTTCAGCCAGTTTTCCCAGAGCTCAGAGTGCCCCATTCCTGATCTCCACCCAACTCCTTTCAGGGGCTGTTGGAGGTCAGCGGCTGCAGTGGCTCCTGATTTAATCCAAGCAGAGTTAGATGGCAAGTGCCAACGTGATTCAATTCTTGTAGAGGCAGATGGCAAGTGCCAATTTTTAGTTGACAATTTTAAAAGCACTTTTCAGGTGTATCCAATGAACCATTGAATTTAGGAGCTACTGGCCATTCTCTTTCACTCTCCCTCAAGTGTGGGGATGGGACAGGACTAAGCAGAAAGAATTTGAGAGTCATTAGCTTTTTTGTGACTAAACCCATTAAAAGTCTAAACCTATTGAAGAAAACATTAGATGACTCTGAGATAAAATTTTTACAAGACAGGAAATGCTTCTGAAGCAAAATATTAACAAGATTAAAAGAAAGGGAATACCCCTGGGTCCCTGAGTAAGGACCTAGTTTCTGCATCCCAGGAGTCTGGGCTAGATAGCTAAATGCCAGAGAAGGAATAATTCTGAGGAATGGGGAAGCAATAGGAGGCCCTAGAAAGATTCTCAAGCTCCAGTGTGTCCCCATAAAAGCAAAATGATGAGGGTATCTGCAGGCAAGACACAGGTGTGAAGAAGAGAACCCCAAAATCTGAAGGAGCCCTGTGTACAGAGATGAGGGGTCAGTGCCTATATCTTCTCCAAAACTTAGGTTCTGTGAAGGTTCCCCCAGAATTTAACCACAACACAGGGATAAGTGGGGGAGACCATGAATTTACTGGAATTTCATACCTCATAGACTGGGTATTCAAAAAATTTAAATCTAAGTGGCATAAAAAAATATATTGCTTCGTTACATTTCAATTTTTGAACTGAGATTTTATATTTGAGATGGTATGTATACAAAAAGTGTCCCAGTAGAAGTATGCACATGCACAGAGCAGAGTTTTCAAAAGACAGATTTTTTTCCAGGAGGAAATTTGCAGGAGGGCCTGGTGAGGGGTCTGTTGAGATGGGGTGGGACCTAGGGGAGAGGGTATTCCAAAATGGGATGTTGCCCAGAGAATAGGTTCTTGCCTACAGGCCATCTCAAAAGGTGAGAGGGAAAGAGGCTGAGAGGTGGGGGGGGGGGTATTTAGTTTAAAGTAAACGTAGATACACACTCAATAGAGAGAGTACGGGCCATCTCAGAAGGCAAGAGAAAGAGAAAGCGACCTGCAGCCTGTCTATGTTATGGAGTGTCTATCTCTCCGAATAAACTGGCTTTCACTTTACTGTGCCTTGCTCTTGAATTCTTCCCTGAGGGAAGCAAGAGCCTATTCTCCAGCAACAGTGGGAATATCATGTCCAATAAACTGAAGTGTGAAACGTCAAGCTTTTGTGTTTTGTTTTGTTGGTTTTGTTTTCTTGTGTTTTTATTAAGAGAGAAGATTAGGAAGAAGAGCACCAGAACACAGATCTGTAGGTAGTAAAGCATATGATAAGCATGGTAAGCTGGAAAGCTGGACCTGGAAGCTCAGCCTTTATCTTATAGGCAGTGGAAGAAATGTGATTGGGCTTTCATTTTAGAAAGATTATTCAAAGAGAATGAGTTGGAGGCATTTATAAGACTCAAAACAGGGAGTCCATTTAGGAGACGGTCACAAACTAAATGATGTCTACACTCATACGAAGGTAGTGGTAGCTGAGGGAAGAAAAAAGATGACAGATACTTAGGAGATAAAATCAAAAGGGAATTAGTGACTAGTAGATGGGCCTGATGAGGGAGAGAAAGAAAATAAACATTATTCCCAAGATACTGATTTATAAGACTAAGTGCCATTAATCAGATTAGGAATAACCAGTAACAAATAAGTAGTTGACAAAAAGAGTAATGGTTTATTTTTGAACATGTCCATCTTATACATGAAGTGTCTGCAGGACATTCTGTAGACTAGGGTTTCTCAGTCTTTGCATTGTTGACATTTTGGGCCAGATAATTCTTGTCTGGAAGTATGTAGTATGTTTAGCAGCAACCCTGGCTTCTACCCACCAGATGCCATTAGCAGCCCACTCCCAGTTAAGATGAGGCATACCTCCAGGCATTACCACATATCCCTGGAGGGCAAAACTGCCCCCAGTTCCTAACCACTGCTGTACACAGGCATCTAGAGTAGTATGAAGTCAAAGCAGAAGAGTTTCAGGAAGAAAGGAGTACTCACAGCGTCAAGCAGACAAATGAGATACGGACTAAGAAGCAGGCATTGGATTTGGTAAATAGGATGCCCCTAAGAAGAACAGTTTTTGTGGAATGGCAGGGGCATAAGCCAGAGGAGAGTCAGTTCAGGATTGAAGGGATGTGGCATTGGGTGGAGACTGTGCTTTCAAGAAGCCTGGCTGAGTGGGAAGGCTAGAGCACTACCTGGAAGCTGCATGGAAATAATAACAGGGAAATGTGAATAATAACAGGGAATCGTGACGATCTTCAGTTTATCCTCAACAAACTCATCCATTTGGTCAGTCAGCCGTCAGTCATTCAATACTCACTCTCTGTTTTGCTCAGCTCTTGTTGCAGACCATAAAGCAGTAAACAAGCAAAGCCTCTGGCTTCAAGGAGCCAACAAGTCTGATGGAAAAGACAGACAATAAACAAGTACATAAATAAAGAAGAACAGTGCAGACTGTGATGAAAAAGCAGTGTGGGGAGATGAGATAGGGATTAACTGAGGGAAGCCACTTTGGATGAGATGGTCAGGACAGACCTCTCCGAGGAGGTGACCATTCTAAGCAGATACCTGGAGGGTGAGAATGAATCAGACACATGAAGAGCTAAGGTGCAGGCATTTCAGGCAGAGGGAAGAACAGACACTGCGGTGGAAAAAGGCACCAACTTAGGTAGGAAACTGTAGCTTAGGGGAGTTAAACAAGTCACTTGAGGTTACAGTGATCAATGATGGAGCCCAAGTCTCAAGTCCCCTTACTCTTCCCCATTTTGCTGTTCTGCCTTGAACATATTGAACACAAAAACCAAAATTTGAACTAGTATGGAAAGATGAGTCTAATTTTTCCCTAGAAGACAAAAGGCAATGGGCACGATGCTCTGATTGGGGGAAGAGCCGATGCAAAGTCACAAAAGTGGAAGGGATTTTGTTCAAAAGACAGCAGGTATATTGTGCTTTAAGCAAACAATGCGTTCCTGCTGGAAGATGGTGATGAAAGACAAGACCCTTTGGTCCCGTTTGCTTCGGATCTCATTTGCTTAGGAGTTTTGGCTTGATCCTAAAGGCATTGGCTAGTCAATGGAGGTTGTTATTTGCTCATGGGAACTTGGATGTCAGTGTGGAGGCTGAATTGGATGGATACTAAGCAATAGTTCCTAACAATCCAGACAAGAGCTGATGATGGACTGAACTGAGGCAGGAACTATCAAAGAAATGGAGCTACAGACCTAGGAGGGGTAAAATAAACTTACTCTCCTCCTCCCCCAGTCCCAGAGATACAAGCACTTCAATTGGCTGTTGGGTATGTGTAAAAATGGGAATGGTCAGCCAAAAACCGCTGTCCTGAGTTTTTCACACATCAGTAAAATTTCCTTCTGTGGGTTCCTCTTTACCAGTCCAGTTGGGGAATTATCACTGTAGACTTCAGAGGAAAAAGTAATTATGAAATTCATTAGGCTTCCTGAATGAAGAAGTGTAATGTCCTCCAAGAAAATAATTAAACCACTGTGGGCAAAGAGCCTCATCTGTATAATTTAAAGCTATGCTGTGGGTCATTGTTTAGTGTCTCACATCTAGTCTACATGTAGCTAATGCATAATCATGCTCCATCTGGCCAAAATTAGTCACATTGTTCTGCAGGTCAAGCAAAAGTATCTGAAGAGGTTTCAATATCCTATCCAATGTAGTCTAATGCGCATCTGGATTATCCACTCTCCTTTTCTCCAAATATTTGGATCTTGCTAGAATGAAAAGAAAAAATAGAATATATTCATGTGAAAGAAAAAGCTCTTGTTTCAAGAGCCCAGAGCCCTTAACAGAAGGGGGTTTAGGATGGAATATTCTTATATTTATTTAAAAGACATGGAAACCAGGCAGATGTGTACCAAGCGGCCAAATGTTGAGGTGGTCAATTACGATAACAAGCCAAAACGAAAATAACAATCAAACCTCCTTGTTCCCTTACTGCGACAGTGCAAGCAAGATGCAAAAGAGAAAGGCACTGGCTCACCAGTGTTCCATTTTCCCCCGTGGAATGGCCCGGGGCAAGGATCAACGGAAGCACAGATGGGAGACGCCATCTCACAGCCAAGGAGCCCTGAACAAAAAGCTCTTGCTTTTTTTATGGACCGATGTGGCTACAGAAAGGAAGAGAGGAAAGGGCTAGGTGTGAAAAGTATTGAGTCACAGTGAGGACAATGCCCTCAGCCAAGGGTCCCTGACAGCAAGGTCTTGGTGGAGGGGCTTGGAGCAGGTCTCAGCCAAAGCCCCAGACAAAGAGATTTCCAGATAGAGGTGCCCAGGCTGGGAATGCAGATATACATGTGAACATGGCTGGCCCAATGAGGCCTGAGTCCTTGACCGCAGCTCCTCCAGAAAACAACAATACATTGGGTGTGCACCAAGTATGACACGGAGAGGGCAGCTTCCCCCATGAGGCCTGCCAGGCAAAGCCTTATAATTGAGTGTGGTCAGACCTGACAGATCACACATAGGACTTTGTCCTGGAGCCACGCTACTCACTGTGAATCCAGGAGAATCCAGATCTGATAAGTTGAAATGGATTCATGTGTCCAGCATACCAACTTGCCAAAAGCCATAAATAGTGAATACAGAGCATAAAAGAAAATTTTTGTTCTAATATTATGCAACTACTAAGGGTAGTTGGCAGTCTTGATTTTATATGTTATATCTGGGAAGCTCAAGACCAAAAGTCAGACCCAGGGCTTGGGCAGAGAAAGGAGAAACTGGAATTTTCCCTCCTGTTTCCCAACTTTGCTTATTTCCCACCAATCTGTACATTAGACTTTGAGAAGAGAAGGAAAAAGGAATGGTGCTCTGAAAATATTTGACCTTCTCAGTCCTGTGAGCACTGACTGTGTTAGCCTTCACCAGGTGGGAACAGACATCAGCCATATTGGGTAATTTCAGAGCAGTGGCAAGAGGCTTGTCATCTGGCCTGGATGCAACTGATTTCTCAGATGTCTCTTAAATTTGTTCCCTAATTTCCATTCTCACTGCCTCTTGCTTAGGTTATTATAATAGACTTTAGATTACTGTCCCTGACTCTGGTTTATTTTTCCCACTGGACCATCTGATAAGCAATAAAAGACATAACCAGAGCTTCTTTTGAGGTTAGTTGTGTAGAGCTGGTCACTGAAGCCCTGGGAATGAATAAGCTCTCCTAGACAGTGATGTAGTATTTAAAAAACAACAATAACCGAACTCTCCTACTAATGAACTAGAGAAAGAGCACACACCTATTATTTTCACTTATTCAATAAATAATTATTATGAATATTTATTATTATACTGTTACTACATTCTAAAGATTAAGAAATTCTACCCAGGCAATAATGGGGAGCAGTGGTGGAATTTTCAGCAAATGTTTTGTATAGGAGATGAAGTTTGAGCTGATATGAAAGATGAAGTTTCTTTTGCAGATGGGGTGAAAAGGGAGGAAAGAGAGGCATAGGGAGGAGAAAGGAAGGGAAACAGAAATATGTAGACATGAAGCATCTTGTAATATTCATAGTTTTGCAAACATTTCCCTATGTCTAGATAACGTGGATAATGAGTGAGATGAGTAAGAGTATAAGATGCAGCAAGAGGTAAATTGAAGCCCAGTAACTGGAGGGCTTGTAGTCTGTGATAAGTAATTTGGGCTTTATCCTGTAGGCGATTGGGGAAACACTGGGGAATCTTTTACCTAGAGTAATAATAAGGTCAGATTTTTATTTTAGAAAGCCCAATCTGGCAGGTGTATGAAAGATGAGTTGAAGTGTGTAAGTGACTGGAGAGACTACTGCCTATAATGTAAGTAAAAAAAAGAATATGGGCCTGAGTAGGGGAAATAGCAATGGAATGAAGAGGAAGGAGTGGATGTGATGGGCATCAAGAAAGTAGAATTTAAAGGACTTAGTGGCTGAACAGATGTGGGAATGAGAAAGTCCAGAGTGACTCCCAGTTATTTCACTTGGGTGAAGGAGCGGACATCATTCACTGAGATAGGGAATAAAGGAGTAGAAGGGGAGTTCTGAACACATTAAGCCTGAGATGATTATGGAACATATGAAATAGTGAGATCCAGAAGGCAATTGGAATAAAAGCTAGAGGTCAGGGGAAAGCTATGGGCTAGAATCTTATGCACATGGGCAATGTTTGAAGCAAAGAGAATTCACTTTTCCTCTCTGTAGCCCTGCCTATGATTTTGTTCATGACCTCATCATCTCTCTTTTCGACCATTAAAATAGACTCCTTATTGATCATCAGTCTCTACCCTTTCCAGTTCATTCTTCGCATTCCCATTAGAGTGACATTTCTGAAATACATTTATATATATTCTGCCATTTAAAACTTTTCATGGCTCCCTACCGGTCTGCAAAAGAAAAATCTATACTTCTTGTTTTGGCTTTCTTGGCAGTTAGAGAACAGAGAAGCCTCACTAAAGGCACTTATTTTTATAGCATACATTGTAAGGCTCTAACACTTTACAATTATTCCCAGGATATCTTAGAAAAGTGATTCCCAAACATATGTATGTTGGTTACTCTCTGAAAAGACAAGGACAAATGGCCAAGATCCTGAGCCCCCGTGTTCTTGACTGGTTGCCTTCTACTGTCACCATAAGGTCCCAGACACACCAAGAAAGTAATTGTTCTTTATTAGCAACTATGGCTTTGGCTCCAAACCCAGCGTATTACCCTGGAGAACTTGAATAGACCACATAAGAGCCGCCTAGAATAGGCAATTCTCAAAACTCCAGGAGAAACACAGTTGGAGGGGCTCCCTTGGCCCCTTGCTCCTAAGACCTATTCCCTAATCACTACCCTCAAATATTTGTTATCTTAGTGACAATAAAAAGCAACTTAAAAATTCCCCTTTTTTCGGAGGGGGTGGGGGAAAACAGAAGCTTCTCCTTGCCCTCTAAATCTCTAAAATGTGAGCCAGAGATTTCACAACTGGCAGCTTCTACGGCCAGTTCTACTTGCAAATGTCTTTTGTTAGCCAACATGGTGAGGCCTCACACAATTTTTTTTTTTAAATCTTTATCCCGTCTCTGCCGTCAAAACATGAAAAATAATCTTACAGAAGGTGTGGTAGTGCTTTTTATATTTTGACATTCAACAGTCAACTTGAGCTAAAACAGTATTTCTCTTTAGATGGGATATTTGTCTTTCAGTTCACCACCTCTGACCCAGTTCCCTCATGGGGGTTAGGTCAGTGCTTCTCAGTCATTAACGTGCAGGTAAATCACTTGGGGAATCTTGTTAACTTTCAGTCTCTGACTTAGTATGTCTGTGGTAAGGTAAGATTTGCTCCCAGGTTATGCTGCTGCTGATGGTCCAGGAGCCACACTCTGGGTGACAAGGAATTAGGGAGGTAGCATACTAGTTAAGGACTTCTCTGTGGAGCCAACAGTCTGGTTCTGGATTCTAGTTCAGCCACTTTTTGAGTTGAACCACCCTGGAAAATTTCTTACATTACCCGTGACTCAGCTTCCTCATTTACAAAATGGTGCTAATAATAGTTCTCAACTCAAAGGAGTATAGAAGAGATTAAGTGAGTTACTGAACGTGAGAGTCCTCAAAAGAGTCTCTGGCACACAATAAGAAATGAATGAGTGTTAACTATTATTATTCAGTCTTGAAACTTTACCCTTGCTTAAAATTATGGAATGGTTTTCCATTGCCCTCAGGATGAAGTCCAAACTCCTTGGCATGGATTACAATGCCCTTTGTGACCCAACGGCTATTTTCCACTCCAGCCTCATCTCTACCATTTGTCCTTAGTTCTGTGCATGCTAATCTCTCTCATCTTGATCTCTCTACCCGTGGAGTTCTCTCTCCCTAGGATACCCTTCCCTTTCTTTACCTGGCCAACTCCTAAAAGTCCTTCCAAACTTGGTTGAGGCAACTCAAATTAGTTAAGTTGGAATTCTTCGCAGACTCTCCCCATCACCACTATGAGTTAGGTAGCTCTCTTATGTGCTCCCATAGCATCCACAGCACATCTCTGTCACAATACGCATCACATTATATTGTATAGTCAAATTGTCTGTCTGTCTTCTTTGGGGAAATTCCTGTGGTCATAAGTTTTCAGTAAGTGTCCATTTGTGGAGTTAATAAATAAATAAATGACCAAACATGTTTCTTGTTGCTACTGTAGATCTCTATTGGCCCAAATCCTTTGTTGAGACCTCTTCTTTTATGGGTCATGGATCTTTGACCTTTAAGGGTCCAGACAGGCTACAGTCTCATCCCCTGATCCCAGGGATGCACACATACTCACCACTGCCATGACCCTGCCAAGTAACTGGTATCATAGCCACCCTGTGAGTAAACAAAGCACATACATTGTAGAAGTTCTTGCATTTCCAGATTCAAGAATATGGCTCACTGAGGTATGGATGTGGGGCTCAATTATCAGCTAAGTTACTACCCAGCACAATACTTTTAAACCTAGATTTAGCAGATTCAATTTAAATTCATGCTAGGTGCTTTCCATAAGCCATAATCATTTACCTTTTGCGTGTGTGTGTGTTTAAATTAAAAATCTTTTATTTGGGGATTATTATAGATTCACATGCAGTTGTAATAAATAATCCAGAGTCATCCATGTACTGTTTACCTAGCTTCTCCAATGATAATATTATGTAAAACTGTAGTACTATATCAAAATTGATATATTGATATTGATATTGACACAGTCAAGATATAGAACATTTCTATCACCACAAGGATCCTTCATGCTGTCTTACACAAGCACATTACATCTCTTTCACACACACCCACACACACCCCCACACACACACACACACACACACACGCATTCACTTTTTTTTCCAGCTTTGTTGAGATATAATTGACATAAAACATTGCATGAGTTTAAGGTCCCTCCACATCTTTTCATCATTTAACATTTTAAACTCACTTTCCTGGCCCATGAAACCGCTTATGATCTAGCTCTGGTCCACCTCCCCAAGCAACTCCCACTACCTTCACTGTGCTCCCACCACACTGGCCTGCTTTTGGTTCTCAAAATACCCAGCTCACTTCTGCAGGATCTTCCCATCAGCTAGTTTCTTGGCCTGAGTTGCAACCTCATCGCACCCGTCACTCCCACACACTCACAGACCCTAGACGATCTCTGCCCTCTTTTCACTCCCAGAATGCAAGCTTCTTGAGGCCCGGACTTTGGTTTTTTCCCACTGCTCTATTTCTAACACCAAGAGTAGGGCCTGGCCCATAGGAAGGGCTCCATAGATATTTGCTATGTGTTGAGCAAATTAAAACCTCCTATCAAATCTATGCTTGATTGTATCCTCCATGCTACCCCCATGTAAGGGCAGTCTCCCTCCTCCTTTAATTCATTGGAGCTCTTGCAATGGGTGTGTTTGTTTTATTTTAAGGCACCTATCACTGCTTGCAAATATTTTTGTTTGTTTTTTCACTACCCCCCTACCCCACTGTGTTCCTGCCAACAGACTCTCAGTTCCAGGAGGCAAGCAATGATATTAGTTCTGTTCAATGTCTAGCACATAGTGATTTAGTTGATAAATCATTTTTTCTTGAATTGTTCATTGAACATTAACTGCCCAAAGAAGAATAATGGCACTGTGATTCCATTTTATTTATCTAAGAAATCCTACAAGTTTCAAGGACCCTTTGTAGCTTTAAAATAGGAAAAATTTGTGTTAGTCATAGAAAGCTGGAACAAGAAAAAGCCTTAGATGTCACGAGGCCCATTTTCCTCACTTTGCAGATAAGTGAATGAGGGCACAGGAAGGGGGAGTGACCTGCACAGCTAGTGAGTAGCAGGATTGAAAACTCTGCATGATTCATCCATCAATGAGTGAAAAAATATATTAAGTACCTATCCTGTTGAGTGATTTTGACTTATATGCTCACCCTGCTAATCTCTCCAGGTGTCCATTCAAAGGCGGATGCAGGTAAAAGATGGAGACCAGATTGATACTTCTAAGGATCAGATTTTTCCATCTATAAAGGCGTATTTGGGTTTAGTCAGAAAAAGTGCACCCACTACTATTTAAGCTCATGAGGAGTTCACTTGTAGCCAAATTCTGGGGGTGGTGATAGTAATTAAAACCAATTACACAAAGACCTCATTTTGATAATCATGTATTGTCAACAAATGACTCATAGTTTTGATATCTGCAGCTGGTTAGAAAAATTCGGTGGAAAAACTATGTGTCACGTTGGATCATGCATGCATTTTCAATGGGGCCAATGAACACTGGATCTTGGGAAGTGTAAAAAATTCTTATCCTCTTTATGCATAAAGCACAGATATATATGCAGTACATATACATGGTATAGCTGTCCCATTGAAATTTCATAGGGACCACATATTATATAATTCCTTTCATATGAAATGTTCAGAAAGATAGATCTATAGAAATTGAAAGTAGATTAGTGATTGTCTAAGGCTAAGGGGAATGAAGGTAGGGGTCTGGGGGTGATTACTAATGGGTACAGGGTTTATTTTGGGGTTGATGAAAATATTCTTAAATTGGTTGTGGTGATGATTATTCAAGTCTGTGAATATAACAAAAGTCATTGACTTGAACACTTTAAATGGGTGAATTTTATGGTATGTTAACTATATCTCAATAAAATTATTTTTTAAAAACTTCCCTCCTTAAAAATAAAATCATGGGCAAATTTGATGTTATTTATATATGAAATCTAAAAAAAGTAATACAAATTCTATTTACAAACCAAAAGCAGACTCACATAGAAAACAAACTATGATTACCGAAGAGGAAAGGGCAGGGAGGGATAAATTAGGGGTGAGGAGTAACAGATACGCATTACTATACATAAAATATATAAACAAGGACCTACTGTATAGCACAGGGAACCATATTCAATTTCTTGTAATAACATATAATGGAAAAGAATCTGAAAAGAAAATATATATATATATATATGTATATGTATAACTGAATCACTTTGCTGTACACCTGAAACTAACATTGTAAATCAACTAACACTTCAATAAAAAATTAAAAATCAATAAAGTCACAGGGGACGATGATGATTAGGAAAAAACTCTGAAAAGGTTTTCTTAAGAGAACAATAACAAAAAAAATTGAGAAACACTGCTTTGGACCAAAAAAAAAAATTTCATTTTGAATCTCTGTTTATGCAGTCCAAACACCTATGATGACAGATCATCCCCACTTAGACTGAACAGTTCCTGAGTTGATCCCGCCCAAGCCAGGCAGTGACCTATGGGCCTCATGTCTACCAGTAGGTGGAGCCTGGAATTAGCTTTACTGGCTAGAACCTGATCTCTTAAGAGCAGTGGGGCTGAAAAAAGGGTTTGGGGAAGGCACACCTTATGGGGATCAGGAATTACGGCCGCCCCACAGGAGTCATATTAGAAACTGTCTCCTAAAAATCAGATTGCTTGAGACCTCCAGAGAGTCCTTGAGAACTTAACTGTCTAACAGTATTGCAGGGTAAGTTCTCAGGGAGATACACTCTGAGGTGGTTAGCAAGCATGGCTTTTGTTAGAGAGTAGTCTTGGAATCAACTCCTGTGGAAAAGAGGTGAAGGAAGCAGGAGTCAGCCAAGGGAAATGTTGAAGGGATGCAGTCCTGACAATGGGTCTAGCCAGCCTCAAGAGATGCTCTAACACTGAGATGGCCCTTCAGTTGTCACAACAGCTGAGCCTAAACCCGTCATCCCTGAAGGGGGGTCTGGGTGGTGCATCATAGCAACCATCCCACTCAACATTTCACAAGGGCCAGAACTGGTGTATTAAAGAACCCCAACAGAAGCTCATTGAAATATCTTGGTTGCTATAACTAAAGTTGGCTGCAGAAAGCAACCTCCTAGACGAATTCATCCTTTCAGTCACAGAACCATAGAGAATGAATTTGCATAGCATCATAATGAATATGCAACTAACACGAGCTAATATCACAAGTTTTATTGACACTATGACAGATGAACCAGCCACCATCAAAGAAGACACATCCATTGACATAAGAATATTTAGTAAACGTTGCCAATAACGTACATTTTAATACCATGCATCTACGCGTTATTCTCTGGAGTGCAACGTATCAGGTATGATACACTATTGCTTTATGATATATTGCCACATGATGATATAAAAAACTATACAAATATGTTCAGGTTTCCATATATATTTAAGAATGTTGCAGCAACATGGATGGACTTGGAGGGCATTATGCTAAGGGAGTAAGTCAGACAGAGAAAGAAATAGTGTATGATATCACTTATATGTGGAATCTAAAAAATATAACCAACTAGTGAAAAAAAAAAAGGAAGCAGACTCATAGACATAGAAAACAAGCTAGTGGTTACCAGTGGGGAGAGGGAAGGGGGAGGGGCCATATAGGAGTGAGGGAGTAAGAGGTACAAACTATTAGATATAAAATAAGCTACAAGAACGGATTGTACAACACAGGGAATAGAGCCAATATTTTATAATAACTATAAATAGAGTATAATCTTTAAAAATTGTGAATCACTATATCATACACCTGTAACATATTATATTGTACAGCCACTATACTTAAAATTTTTTTAAAGAATGTATTAAGATTTCTCGTGTTCTGTCAGACATAGTTCTGGGAAACCTGGTCTTATCAAAAGCCACTCCCATCCCTAAGCCTTCCATGCTGTGCTGCTGCTATGTCTTCCTGGCTCCTCATTGCTCTTCCCGTACAGAACCCTGTATTTGGAAGGTATAAAGAATCCAGAGAGTTTACAGGAGGACTTTTGGGAGACTGTCAACTCCCTGGAACTGAATACAAAAATTTTTTTTAATTTATTTGCTTATGTATTTATTTTACAATATATTTTTTAAATAGAAGTAGAGTTGATGTACAGTATCAAATGTTACAGGTGTACAATATAGTGATTCACAATTTTAAAGGTTATACTCCATTTACAGTTATTATATAATATTGGCTATATTCCCCATTTTGTTCAATATATCCTTGTAGCTTATTTTATACCTGATGGTTTGTACCTCTTAATCTTCCACTTCCATCTTGTCCCTCCCCTTTCCCTTTCCCCATGGTAACCAGTAGTTTCTTCTCTATATCTGTGAGTCCGTTTTTTTTTTTTCTGTTATATTCACTAGTTTGTTGTGTTTTTTAGATTCCATATGTGATATCTTATGATATTTGCCTTTCTCTGTCTGACATTTCACTTAGCCTAATGCCCTCCAAGTCTATCCATGCTGTACACCAGAAACTAACACAACATTTTAAATCAACTGTACTTCAGTTAAAAAGCAAGCAAACAAACAAGCAACCTATTTAAAATATAGGCAGAAATGACTGGGACATTGTGCTGTACACCAGAAATTGACACATTTTAATTGACAGCACTTCAATAAAAATAAAATAAAATAAGGACAGAAGAACTGAACAGACATCTTTCCAAAAGAGGAAATGCAGATGGCCAATAGGAAGATAAAAAGCACAGTTTTTCTCTAGCTTAAGCATTAGAAGTAGCTAAGAAAGAAGAAAAAGGTAGCGCCAGTCACAGGTTACTCCAAGACCAAGTTTAGGCCAAGAGATTCATTTTTTAACCCTTAGGGTACAGGGAAAGGGCTGAGTCTTGGCTTCCCACTCCATAGTTTGGGAGAGCCTAGTTCCTCCCTATATGGAAGAAGCCGTCTTTGCCAGCAGGAGCCTCTGCTTCACAAAGTAATATTCTACTTGGCTCTTCTTTTGGCTCCAGAAACATAAGACTGGCTAGATTAGCTTCTCAGTGCTCAGGGTGATTTACCGGGACAATGAAATAAAACAATTTATCTTTCTCAGTTTTGGTGTTTTTTTTTTTTTCATAACTGAAAGACGATTGTTAACATAGGAAGTATAATGTTTCTAAAGATTAAAAAAAATCTTGAGCATGGTGGTACCCAAAGTCTTCAAGCTAATGTACAAGACTTGGAAATGAACACTTGACTAGCTTTTTTGTGCTTGTCCCTTAGCTATCTGATAGTCTTCAACTCCCATAATCCCTTTGTACTGCCCTTCCAGCCTTTCATTTGGGTCTATCCATTCTGATTCTGAACTCTTCTCTAGCCCACCCTCCTTCTCCCACATGCCAAGATGACCCTGATAATGCTAGTATTTTGCGAATTAAATAATAGTCAACTCAAAACAATATGGTACCTTAACCTTCTCAGCACAGAAAGGTATTTGATGAATATAGAACAAATCTATCAACTATAGTACAACTTGGTTGCTGGAAAATAGAAATAAAGAAAGATCAGAAAGAGAGAGAAAGGAAAGAGGTAAAGAAAAAAGGGAAATTGTTAATAGGTTTTCTCTATGTGGTATAATATGTGCTTTCACATTTTTCTCTTAATATGAGCCTTAAGTAGCTTCATTAAACCCCATCAGTGAGTCTGAACTTTGACTTATTGAGAAAGTTCACAGAGCCCTGATTTTCTGGTCTTAATAGGTCATATATTTTAAAAACACAGTGTAAGATTATCTGGTACACATAAGGGAAATAGTGTAAATAAAGCTTTATGTTCAAACTAATTCTTTCCCTCTGCCCTACCCACCTTTATGTCCAAATACATCCCTCCCAGGCCCACATGACCAGCCCTGAATTTACTGACAAAGCCTTTACAGCCTGTGAGTGGGAGGGTTGAGGCAGAGTATAAAGAAAGGAAATAAATAATAGATGATAAGCTTGGCTGATGACAGATTGTTACAACAGCAGCAGAATCTGCAGGAGTTTAGATGCAATTCTGCAGATCCGAAGAGGTCTTGAGTATAAGAGAAAGAAAAATCGACCTTCTTCAGCAGCTCCTTATTAGTCCACGCTTCACATGTGGTTGTCACAAGGCAATGGAGTAGTCCCAAAGACTGCAAACACTTGTGGTGGTCAAAAGTGTGATTTGAGTTGCATGAGGACAGCTATCTGCTCAGGAAAAGCTCTCTCTTACTGATCCTGAAATGCTCCATTCATTCAATAAACCTTGTTGGTTTCCCAGTTCCAACATCACAATACTAGGAGAACATATTTAACAGTCAGGTACTCAAATTTGAGTAATTTGAGTAAAAAAAATGGATTGATTAAAAGGCTATGGGGGAAAGAGTGATTCAGCAAGATGGTAGACCAAGAAGCTCCAGACCCTCCTTCCCCACAGAAACAATAAATTAATAATACATGGACCAGAATACCTCTATGAGAACCCTAGAGACCAGTCAAGAAGCTGCAGCAGCCAGGTCACTGTAAAACCATGAAGAACTTCCAACAAAAGGGAGTAGGTAAATTTGCAGCATTTAGTACTCATCACTGCCCTTCCCCTATGCAGCATAGTGTGAATCTCTCAGACCAGCTCTCAGAGCCACTTAAAGAGTGTACCACGTGTCCAGCATTCTAGCTTGTCTGAGGTTTACCTGAGGGACTGGTCTCTATCTTGCCCACCTTGGACCACTGAAGGAACTAGTGCCATAGTTTAGAAACTGCTAAAAATGGAGGCAAGCAGCATGTTAGAGCTGCAGAACCACGGGTACACACCAGGGGGAGCAAAAGATCAGAAAAGGTTTGAGATGTCATGGAAACTGCAGTTGAGCTGATTGGTGTAGGTCTTTCCTTGCACAAAGACTGGAAGAAGTGTTCTGTTTTGTTTTGTTTTTCAAATGCCCAAATCCTAGCAAAATATCACAAGGCTTACAAAGAACACTGGAAACATAGGCCAAACAAGGGACCAAAAAATGACTCTAAAGAAACACAGAACTATGAGCTGACAAGGAATTTAAAATAACTGTCATAAAGATGCTCAATGAGGCAAAAGAGAACACAAATAGAAACTAAATGAAATCAGGAAAATGACGCATAAACAATGTGAGAATATCAACGAAGAGATAGAAACTATAAAGAAGAACCAAACAGAAATTCTGGATCTCAAAAATACAAAAGTAATGAAAAAGTCACTAGATGGGTTCAACATGAGACTTGATATGGCAGAAGACAGAATCAGTGAACTTGAAGATAAATCATTTGAAATCATTAAGTCAGAGGATTAAAAAGAAAAAAGAATGAAGAAAAGCAAAGAGAGCATAAGGTACTTATCTGGAAGACTAATATACATATTAGAGATTCCCAGAATAAGTGAGAAATGGGATGAAAGCTTACTTGAAGAAATAATGGCTCAAACTTCCCAAATCTGAGGAAAGAAATGGACATACAGATTCAAAAAGCTTAAAGAATCCAGCTAGGATAAATCCAAAGAAAACTGCACTGAGACACATTACAATCAAACTCTCTATATTCATACTTAAAGAGAGACTTGAAAGCAGCAACAGAAAAGCAATTTGTAACATATAAGAGAACTTCCATAAGATTATCAGTGGATTTCTCAGCAGACACTTTGCAGGCTAGAACCAAGAATACCATATTCATTAAAACTGTCCTTCAAAAATTAAGGAGAAATTAAGACTTTTCCAAATAAACTAGAGCTGAGGGAGTTTATGACCACTAGATCTGTTCTACAAGAATTATTGGAAGAGTTCTTCAAGTTGAAAAAAGGAGAGTAGACAGCAACACAAAGATGTATGAAAATACAAGATTCTCCAGTAAAGGTAAATACATGGACAAATAGAGTAACCTGTTCTATTGTAATTTTGGTACATAGAGTTTAAATGACAGAAGCATTTAAAAAGCAACCATAAATCTATATTAGAAGGTATATAATATATAAAAATATGATTTGTGATATCAATAATATAAAGTGAAGTGGTGGAGCTGTAAAGGAGTGGAATTTTTGTGTACAATTGAAGTTAAGTCATTATCAATTTAAAATAGAGTGCTGTCACTTTAAGATGTTTTATGTAATTGCAATGACAAGCACCTAGAAAATGTTACATGAGTCAAATTCATAAAAACCAAAAATGGAATGGTGGTTACCAGAAGCTGGGAGAAGGGGGAGGTAAATTGTCTAATGGGTACAGAGCTTCAGATTTGCAAGATGAGCAAGTTCTGGAGATCTGTTTCACAACCATGTGAATATACTCAACACAACTGAACACTACACTAAAAAATTATTAAGATGGTAAATTTTATGTTTTTTAACAAAATAGAAGAAAAAGTATGGGGGTGAAGGGAAAGCTGGTGTTTAATGGTATAGAGTATCAGCTTTGCATGATGAAAAGAATTTGTGAGATGGATGGTGTTGATGATTGTATAACAGTATGCATGTACTCAATGCCATTGAACTGTGCACTTAAAAATGGATAAGATGGTAAATTTTATGTTATATGCATTTTACCCCGATTTTTTTTAAAGTGCTGAATCCAAAATAACCAGTAAGTGATCCTATCAATGAATTCACTTCAATCTAAATTGTGTTCCACTTTCTCTGGCATAGCACCTTCACATTCATTATGTAAATATTCCCTAAAATTTGCCAATAGAAACAAGCAAAATACTGAAAAAAAAAAAAAAAAAAAAAGCTATGGAGTAGCTCACGGAATTACCAGGGCTAGACTCAGGGCTACATAGGCAAGAACAGTGCCTCCAAATCATGCTACTTAATAAATCTGCACTGTGTTCAGCGCGCTACCAGTACCAGGCACAGGATGCTGCAGCCCGCACCACTACCACCAGCTTCTGTCACTGGCAACACTTTGTCAGAGCAATCCGTGACTCTTCCCCACAGAAGGTTAAGAACCAATGGCCCATAAGGTAGCTACTGACAGAATAATCTTATGGAAACTTCCCATCAGCAGAATAGCTTCAAAGCAATGTTCCAGGGACGAATGATATTTTAACATTGTAAAAATACTTGATAATACTTTTCAGTTTTAAAATTAGGAAGTTAAATTTACAGGAAAAAAAAGAGCTTTGAGTTCTGAATTCCTTTCAATATCCTGAATTTCATCTGACCTTTGTAATAAAAATGCATGCTTTTATACATAGCATGAGCAATGGTCAGCTTACCTCATTTTATTTTTCTTTTGATATTACACAAACGCCCTCTTAAGCTCTAGCAGGTAGCTAGGTACTATAAAAAACAAAAACAAATATCTACTTCTCTCTTCAGGTGACCAGCCTCCAAAATCTCCCCCCAATATTCCCTACCTCCTAATACTTACATCCTGTGTAGTTCCCACTTTGTACCAGGGTTAGTCTGTGTGACCAATAGAATTTGGCAGAAGCGATAATGTCACTTTCAAGATTAGGTTATAAAAGACTTTGAATCTCCTAGATCTCTCACTTAGGAGGAAGCCAGGTAGCATGTCATGAGGACATTCAAGAAACCTATGGAGAGACCAGCCTAGAGAAGAACTAAGATGTCCAGCCAACAACCAGCAATGGACGTGGGCCTCCCAACAATGATGTGAGTAGCTTGGGACTGGACTCTCCTCCAGAGCCTTCAGAAAACTTCAGTGCCAGCCATCAGCTTGACTGGGACTTCTGGAAAGACCATGAGCCAGAATTACCTAACTAAGATGCTCCCACAGAGACTGTGGGATTGTTTAAAAAAAGGAAATGATATTTTAAGCTGCTAAATTTTAGGATAACTTGTTATGCAGCTATGGATCACTGATGCATCTCTCCAGCAATTCTGTAGGGAAAAAAGCTGTGGGTACATGTTTCAGAGAAGGCTGTTAAAATGCTAAATGACTCCCTATGCATACATAATATTTGAGGAACAGAACAATGACAAAGAAAGATCCGCACACTCACAACCTCACATACCGACAGCAGAGCAAGTACCAGCAGCTGGCTGAATGAGCTGCTGCCAAGCAGATAGAATCTGAGAGTAAAAGGGTTGCAGGTGGCTCCAAATAGCTTGCCCTGCTAACCTGAAATTTTACCATTAAAGATAAATTTCACTGGGTCTTGTAGTATCAGGTTTTTAAGGGTCTCCTTGTAGGCATAACACCTTAAAATAATATTTATTATTGGGTCACGACTGAAAAAAAATCTTACTCTGATGGCCCTGAAAAGTCATCTGAGAAGACTTTTAATACTGAGACTACTTCCACTTACAAAAGTGTGGGCATGGTTATTGGAACAAAGAAAGAATGTTGAAGCATCCAGGGACTATCAAGAGATGGAAGATACTGGGCAAAAGGCAGAAATTGTGTTATCAGAATCCATTGACTGGTGGGTCCAAGGAGGAGGGGACACGCAATCATAACTATCATAATGTCAGGACAGAGTCACCCCCCAAACCACGGTGACTCAGGAAGGAAGGAAGTGGAAAAGAAATACCTTCATCTCCCTGTCCGCCCATCCTCCAATCTCATGCTGGGGCTTTCCTTTGGGCAAAGCTGACCGGCAGCAAGAGGGCAAAGGAGCCCAGTAAGTGCAGGGGGCAATCTCCTAGGGCAAAGCCAGACAGAAAAGGAGAGAAAGGATGGTGGGGAGTGGCACAGCATTAGAGAATTTCTAGATTCTTAAAGAATCTTGAAGGTCATCTAAGACAGTCCACCAGGCAGGTTATGTAAATCCTCTTTATTTCACCCCTAGCAGATGTACCAAAACCTTAAGTGGTGGCAAAAAGCCTTACCTTTGGAGTCAGACAGGCCTGCTCCCCACTTCCAAGCTGTGTGGCCTTGGGCAAATTTCCTGACCTCTGAAAACCTCAGGTTTCTTCTTTGTAAAGCGAGCATCGTAATAACAACCTCACGGGGTTGTGGTGAAATTAAAATAATATACTCAGAGATGAAGAGACTGGCTTTCTCCCCGACGGGGAGCTGTTGACCTAGCTACGCACGCAGGACTCGATCATTAGATTCACCTGACTTCCCAAGTAGTTGAGTGGTTCATCAAAACCTCTCCGTTGCTGCTGAAATACCCACCAAATGACGTCTGCTGAAAACCATCCTGATACATCCCTACAGACAAATACTGTAGAGCTGCATTTCAAAATGTGGTAGTTCTGTGTATATTGAAATAAAATAACTTCTGAGATAAAACTTTTACTTTAAGATGAGAGAGAGGGAGAGAGAATTTCTAGAGTGATGCACAAGGAACAAGTAACAGTGGATGCCTTTGGGAAGAATTTGAGAAGACTAGGTCCAGGGGTAGAAGGAAATTTCAATTTTTATTACATAATCTTGATACTAAAATTCTTTTGAGTTGATGTCTTATGTTCTTTCATTTATTTCACAACCAATACAAAATGCACACAACTATACTAGGTGCTGGGGCTACAAAAAATGTAAGACACAATCCCCACTTTCAAGTGGCTATAATCTAGTTGACAAAAAATCAAGCAGATGATCATCATGCAGTGTAACACGAGTGGCCCATCTGATCTTCCTTATTTAAAATTTGAAGACACACACACACACACACACACACCCCAATTCCCCCAGAAACTCCCTTTTTTTGTTGCATTTATCACATTCTAACATCCTATATAATTTACTTATTTATATTTCTTGTCAGTCTCTCTCCATTCCACGAAGGTGAAAATTTTTGTCTATCTTGTTCGTTGAAATGGTGAAATTTTGTTATAGATGTTTGTTGAGTTAATGTTGAATGAATAGGTATTATGTAATATAAAAGTATGAAAAAGAACATAGTAGATGAAACACCAAACGTGTATAGGGAGGTTGGTAAGGCTTCACTGTGGAAGTGACATTTGTGCTAAGTCTTGAAGCAAATCTGGATGACTTTGGCTGAAAGGCCTAATCTTCTAAGAACAAGACAATGAGAAATACAGAAAGACTGAAGCACACAGGGAACTGGGAGACCAAAGCCATAGAAATATGAGAGAATGGCATGTACGGAACACTGAACATGTGGCAATAGATATGGGTTGCTGTTAATTGTTTCTGTTGGTGGGGTTATGGGTTCTTGAAGATTTGTTATGTGACTCTTTCTTTGATGTATGTTGAAACTGTCCCATAATACGCAGTTAAGAATAAATGAATAAGTAAACCACTTCTGAAGAGTGTAATAGAATTTAAAAAAAAAGTTCTCTAGGCAGGGGAACGTGGCTATGGTTACCAGCTCCATGTAACAGCAGCCAAACTAGGGTGGCAATAGGTGGTAGGTGAAAAGGGTAAATACCTGAGAAGGAACTTATAAGTCCATAGTTTTTCAAGTGTAAGTGACAACTCAAACAAACCCAAGTGTAAAACGGAATTCATTGGTTTACATACCAGGATGTCCAAGGAGGTCCCCGGGCATTAAAAACTGCTGATCAAAGCACTTAATGGATACCGCTAGAGCTTTGTCTCTCGTTCATATCTTTTTTGCCTCTGTTCAACTTCAGTTTTCAGATAGGCCTTCTCTAGGTGGTAGCCATGATGGCCTTTGATAGCCTTCTCCTCAAATTCTCCCAACCGAAGGAACCACTCTCTCCCAATGTCTATATATAACTCTCAGGGAAGATTCTGATTCTCTACTTGGGCTCCTCCCTAACCAATCACTCTGGGGCAGGGAGATGGGATAATACGATTGGCCAAGCCTGGGATAGGCACTAGCAGAAGAAGATGGAGGCTCAGACGCTCTTGGTGTTCTGAGCACCCAATCCCAGTGCAGGGGAGGGGGAGTTTCTCTCACACAGATAAGCGATTCTTGGGACACCAGCTGGGTGTCCTATAATTAAACTCAATTCTGACGCTGTCTATTCAGAGATAGCTTCAGATTCCACAGGCCCTACGAGACTGTCACTCCTCCCCTACTTTAGATGCCAGTTGCAAATCCAGGCTGTTACCTGTACTTCTGACCAACTGGCTACAGATTGGGGGTTCCTGTGATCCTCTCCTGGTACATCAGACTCGAGTCACAAGTCCAGGTTCTTTTCTGTCCTCCTGACTAACTGGCTATAAATCACAGGTTTCCATGATTCCACCCCCAACCCCCTCACCCCTGGCCCCATGTTTGATTAATTTGTGAAAGGCTCACAGAACTCAGGAAATCCATTTACTCATTAGAGTACCGATCTATCATAAAAAAAATACAACTCAGGAACAGCCAGATGGTATAGATGCATAGGGCAGTGTTTGTGGGAAGTGGCACCAAGCTTTCATACTCTCTCCAGGCATCCCATTTTCTCCAAATCTCCATGTGTTCAGCAACCCTGAAACTCTCTGAACCCTGTCCTTTGGGGTTTTTATGGAGGCTTCATTACATAGGCATGATTGATTAAATAATTGACCACTGGTGATTGGACTCCAGCTCCAGCACCTTACTCCCGTCCCCTCCATACCCAGAGGTTGCAAGTCTGAGGACTGAAAATTCCAACCCTTTAATCACATGGTTGGCTCCACTGGCAACTACTCTCCATCCTAGGTGAGTTCCAAAAGTCATCTCATTAACATAGAAAAAGACACCTTTATTGCTCTCTTTTTCACTTACGAAATTCCAAGGACTTTAGGAGCTCTGTGCCAGAAAGAGGGATAAAGACTAAGTGTATATTTCTTATTATAAATCACAATATCACAGACCCCCTGACTGACAGCTCTACCAGGACCACGTGGAATAGGGGAAGGAAGAATCCCCAAAGAAGACATGCTACCAGATCCATATAACCGACATCAAAGCCCCATGGAGGACTACAACTGATATTGGAGATGGGAAGATCGACAGGTACAGAATGGACTGAGAAGAAGGAGAGTGTGGGACAGGCAGAGAGGGCTTATTTTTCTAAATAAGGCCAGACCCAATCAGGCTGTGGAATTACAGAGAAATTTGTTGTTGGGGTTGGGGTTGGGGGACAGATGGTGGATGAATGAAAATATGAAACTCACATTAGCCTCATACAGTTAAAGCTACGTCTGGGCATGAAACAGTTAAAAATCGCCTACTTTTCCATAGAGGGATTTTTGAAGAGTAAATATGGATTAAAAACTGGTGATGGAAGTGTTGGAATTTTCTCAGGTAAATTGTGAAGTTGAATGCAATTAGAAAAACATCCCCAAAATAGCTTTGGTTTTCTTGGCCTGTGACCAAACCCTGAACAGCTTAGATTAGTATAAAAGAGATTCAAATATATGTCTTTCGCATATGCTTAAGAAACTGAGCTGAAGAAGGAGAAAAAGCAGCACACGCCATCTGTTTAGGAGGTCTGAAGGCTCCAGAGAGAGTTTGGAAAGAAAGGGAGGCTTGAGTCTTCTACGACCAGTAGGCAGTGAGAAAGAAATAGAAACAAGGTCAGGACCAAGGGCAGATACAGAGCCTGAGACCCATAAAGCCAGCAGGAGCTCTGTGCCTGCTGCTATGTACCGCGCCAAATTCCTTCCATCAAAATAATTCCAAGTACATCTTCTCTAAGAAATCTCCCAACGTATCTCAGCAGTAATAAGCTATTACATCAGTGTGGGATGATTATCCATGGGGTTCATTGGCCTGTGCTCCGTGCCTGCCTACTAGGAATGGAGGGAGAGGTTTTCATGACACTGGACCAGAGGACAAATGAAACCTACTGTGCAGTAGAAACCTCCCGTGGCTCGTCATTCATCCCTGTGAGGGTCATGAGCAAGCAATACATTCAAGGGCCATCAACAGATGAGAAATCAAAATGTCACTTTATTTTCACCTGAATAGGGGCCCAATTTCTTAGTGCAGAGTTCCCTTGTAAAAACAAGACTGGAGTAAGCAGCCTATAGTAAAGGCCTGCATGAGCCTTTCCCTCCCCATTACACACCCAAATCTACTCACTCTCTGTCCTGCTACATTGGGCCAGAAATAGAAGCACTAAATGCCTGGCTATGCATTTGAGGAAGAGAAAACAAAATGGCCAGATCCCAAGAGGAGGCCCAGGCTCTGCTTACCTATTCCTGCTGCATGAAATAGAAGAGAAAACTGCATGGAGGTTCAGAACACTGCCCTTGCTAAAAGTGGACCAATTAATTTCCTGGAATCTGCCCGATCTAATGAACAGGTCTTCTCTGGGAGAAAGCAGAGACCAGGAGAGAGGGAGTGAGATGGAACGTCCCTTTCCTTTGAATACTTGCTCCTCAAAATGTGGGCCATAGACTAGCAGTAGCATCATCTCCTGGTACGTTGTTAGAAGTGCACAACCTTGAGCCCGACTCTAGATGAACAGAATCAGGGAATTGCATCTTAACAAGGTCTCCTGTGGGTTCCTGTGCACATTAAAGTTTGACAAGCACTGAGTTTGTGAATCCTAAATCCATGCTCAAATGTCTGCCATTTGGATCTTTCTAAAATAGTGCTCTGCGCATGGTCAATAGTTAATGAAAAGGATGTTTGAGAAATTCTTGTTCATTCCATTTGAAGGGAGGAGACCATTTCTGAGAAACCAGCGCACATACCAATGATTGGCTTAGATGGAGACAGAAGCATACTAAAAACAAGCAAACAAAACAGTTCTAGACATACGCACGCGGCTCTGCAGAGGGGGACAGATGGGCAGAGTAAGTCTCCTCTCACTCCATCCCCCCGCCCATAATATTCCCTCTTTTCCTCACTCATGCTCTCTTTCATTCAAGCTAGTATGAAGCTCTCATGCTGGGCTCTGTTTCACACACTGGATAGTACCATGTGGAATACATGTCTCTTGAAGCTCTGTCCTCAAACCTAACACTGAAGAATGAGACACTGGACCATTAAGCCTGGATGCAGCAGGAAAACAAAAAGCAATCTGCCATATCACTATTCCTCATATTCAAATATTGTGACCATCATGACTCAATTCACGTCTTATTTCTGACAGTTGCCAAACCCCAGACCAGGAACTTCATCTAGTATTTGCCTTCAGTAGCTCTTTCTACCCAAGTACAAAGTTGACAGTAAAAACTCCAAGCACAGCTCCCAATCTCTTCTCTTTACTCCACCTGACACAATACCTTAAGGTGGAAAGGGCCAGGAGCTGGCAAACACAGATTAAGTACAGTCTGCCAGAACATTATGGGATCCAGTGATGACAGGATTTAATAAGTCATAACTAAAGTCACCCACCATCTGTTGAGCACTTACAATGTACTTCACAACACCCCTCTGAAGTAAGTGGTATCCCCATTTAAAGAGTGAGGAAATTTGAGGTTTTCAGAAGTTGAGTAACTTGCCTCCAAAGCAGCAAAAATAGAATTCCAGCTTATATCTGTCTAAGTCCAAATCCTTTTAACCACTGAACTAGTATGATGTCTCACTGAGTAGAAACTACTGCAGACTCACTGTGTGAGTAGAGAATCATTTTCCTTCTCTGGGGCTAAAGTGAGAAGTGAGATTAATGATGTTCAAGCACTTAGAAAAGTAAGGTGCTGTAACATATAAGGTATAAATTAATACGTGAAGGCTGTGTCCAAATAAAAACCCTCAGTACTATGCAAATGGCAACTACGCGTGTGAAAACTGTTCACCTTTGAAAGGAAAGATATTCCAGTACATTGAGTACACAGTTCTTATTTATCAATTTAGAAAATATTTTTTAAAGTTTAATACTCCATGTTGGCAAATATGTTGGGAAACTAGTATGTTGCTGGTGGGAGGACAAGTTAGTCCAACGATTTTAAAAAGCAAGTTGACAATACATTTCAAGACATTTTTAAAAATTAACATAATTTCTTATAAGGAAAAACAAATTAGGACAAAAATTTAAGTATAAATATAGTTGGTTAAGAGCATAGATGCTAAAGCCAGATTGCTTGGATTTAAATCCCATCTCTACTACTTATTAGCAGTGTGACCTTGGGCGGGTCTCTGTGACCTGGTGTCCAGAATGGGGACATAATAGCACCTATTTCACTTGATTGTTATGATAGAAATGGTATCTACTATTTCTACTTTTCAGTGTTCTTTATAACAGCAAACAATTGGAATCAATGTATCTGACCATAGGAAAATAGTTAAGTACACTACGTTACAGACACTATTATGAATATTATGAAGCCAATAAATATAAGGCTTTAAAAGACTATTTAATCACACATAGTGTAAAGTAAAAAGAGCAGGAAACGGCATACATCATCCCAAACCACTCATGTTTGTTAAAAGAGCACTTTGTATAAATATAGATGTGTAGAAAATAACCAGTAGGAATTACATCAAAATATTAACAAAGAATGTATCTGGGTGACGGTGTAGGGTTGAAGGGTTCTTATGCATACGTTTCTGTGCTTTGCAAATCCTCTAGAGCAGTGCATTTCACACTGTTAACAGGCATGTGAATCACCTGGCGAGCTTGTTAAAAATGCAGATTCTGTGTCAGTAGGTCTGGGATTTTGTAGACTTCTCCATCTCTGACAGGCTCCTGGGCAATGCCAATGCTGCTGGCCCAAGGCTTCCACTTTGAGCAGCAAGGTTTTGGAGTAGGGGTCCTCAAACTCGAGCGTGCATCTGAACCAATCAGAGGGGTTGGTAAAGTACAGGTTGCTGGATCCCATGCCTAGAGTTTCTGATTTTAGTAGGTCTGGTGTGGGACTCTAGAAATTGCACTGCTAACAGTTTTTCAGGTGACGTTGATGCTGTGGGTCTGGAAATCTGGCTTTGAAAATCACTGCTATAGAATATATATATATATTCTATATCTATCTATCTATCTATCTATCTATCTATCTATCTATCTATCTATCTATATATATATATATTTCCCCTCAGCATCGTAATGGAGAGGAGAGCACTAAAAAACAGACCAGCCTTCTCTATTGTTTACAAAATCAAGCGCAAACCCTTCATTCACATGTCTCCATAATCTAAACCCATCATTTCCAGTTACTTCTGTTTAGACCACAAAAATCAAACCACTATGCCCTAAACACACCCAAAATTCAGAACATCATGACCTCTGCTGTTTCTTGAGACATGTCATTTCCTTCTAGTTCCTGGTGCCTGGATCTTACGCACACTTCAAGGCCCCCAAATGCCATTTCCTGCGCAAAACCTCCTTTCCTTGGGGCTCCATTGAACTTTCTGTTCCTCTCTGGTGGGTGACACTTCCCAATCTCTGCCTGGCATAGAGACTCTACCGGTGGGTGGTGTACCTCCCCCAGTAACTGGGAGTTAGTTAACTGAGAGCAGGGCAGTCCCTTCCTTGCCTATCCGTGTCTGCACCTTGACCTCAGCAAATCCCCAGCAGACAGCTGCCACTCAGGGCTGACTGAAGGGCTGGAACCCTTACTACAGAACTGTCCTGTAAGTGGAAACTAGAACACACGCCAAGCCTTGATGACCAACAGTAACAGGTGTTTTCCATCTCTGATGTCTGTGATTCATTCTGCACAACTGTTTGCACACCCAGGCGTCAGCACACATTGGCTCCGAGAATACAACGCCCCAAATGCTGAGGTGCACATGGTGTATTCTGAGCGCCTGGGCGGTCACACACTGAGACACACCTCAGCGACAACTTGCATCCACAAAAAAGGAGGCCCTGCCACCTTAAAAATACTAACGCTTTACTGCAAAGAACAAGAAGCGATATGGCTTGTGCCTACGCCCCTTGCTCCCCGCTGCACCTTTCTTTTAGTTTTCAAGAAATCTATTGAGGGTGAGTCTGCATGCGTTTCGTCGCTGGCATCCCCCTTCCCTAACACACACACACACACACACACACACACACACACACACACACACACAGAGAGAGAGAGAGAGAGAGAGAGAGAGAGGGAGAGGGAGAGGGAGAGGGAGAGAGAGAGAGAGAGAGAGAGAACCCTCCCCCATTCGTCTCTTTCAGACTAGGCACGTCTCCGAGGGCTGGATTGAATGGGAAAGACCGGGCCCGTCTTTGTCATTAATCCTCCCCTCCTTCAGGCGAGCCAAGCTTCTTCCGGGTCAGCGACAATCACTGCCATCCCCATCGGGCCCTCGGGCTCCCATATCGCTAGCCCCGGAGCGCGCGAAGGCCAGGTCGCCACCGCCCGCGGGTTGCGGGAGGAGACGAGGGCGAGGAGGAGGGCGGGCGGCGCGGGAGTGGGGGAGGGAGGGAGGGAGGGAGGGAGGGAAGGAGGGGAAGGCAATCCGAGGAGGAGGAGGAGAAGGAGGAGGAGGAGAGAGCAGCCTCCCGCAGCTGGCGAGGAGAATGGGAGTGCGGGACGACAGACCGCCGCGGGGTGTCACGGCCGCGGCCGAGCTTGCCAGGCGCGGGGCCGGCGCCCGCCGCTTTTAAACCCAGGAGGGCGCGGCGGCGGCGGGCAGGCGGATCGCGGCGCACGCGGGGCGCCGGGCGGCGGACGAATGGAGAGGAAGGGCTCGGCGGCCGGGGCCAAGGGGAACCCGAGCCCGCCCGCGGCCGGCGAGGCGCAGCGGGCGCAGCCGCCGCTGAGCGTCCCGGGTGGCGGCGGAGGGACCCCGGCGCGGGGCCAGGCTGGGGCGGCGGCCGAGCCCGCCGAGTTCATCCGGCGCGCGCACGAGTTCAAGAGCCAAGGGGCGCAGTGCTATAAGGACAAGAAATTCCGCGAAGCCATCGGCAAATACCACCGGGCATTGCTGGAGCTGAAGGGGCTGCTGCCAGCTGCCGGGGATCGGGAGCGGGACTCGCGCGGGGCCTCCCCGGCCGGGGCCCCCAACCCCGGTCGCCTGTCGGAGGAGCAGAGCAAGACGGTGGAAGCCATAGAGATCGACTGCTACAACAGCCTGGCAGGTGAGCTGCGCCGCGCCGCGCCGCGCCCCGACCCCTCCTCCCCCCGCCCTCTCCGTCTCCCGCCCCGCGCGGGTCCCAGTTCCCCGGCCCCCCGTCCCCGCCCCCCGGGTCACAGCCGACCACCGCGGCGCGTCCGCGACGCATGCTCCCCCGCTGGGACCGTGCGGCTCTGGGAAGGAGAACCCGGGAGGGAGGCGCTTTGGGAAAAGTGTGACTTTTAGGATTATACCTTCCAAAACTCGTTGTCATCCCGCATTCCTCTCCCGCATCCTCGTAAATCTCACCTATGAATAACTGGACAGATGGGGACCCAGCCGGCGACCGCTGCTACTACTGCTCACCAGCGGAGCTGGGTCCAAATGTGGGAAGCAGCACCCAGGGTGGGCCACCCGCACCCACCGCATGCCCCGTGGCTGCTCTCCTCAGGGTTGGTTGGCACCAGAGCTGGCCCTCACCTTCCCCTCAGCTGACCGCATCCCTATGAGTAAAGTCCTTCCCTAAGTTCCTTTGGCCCCGGTAGCAAAGGGCAGTGTGCTACGATGCCTTCAGCATCTCAAGCAAAATGGATTCCAAAATGCCACTTTCTTCTCTCTGAGCTCCGCGGGGGGGCCCGGTTGCCAGGTGAAGAGAGCGATCTCAGAGGGAAGCTAGTTCAAGGTTGGGCTTGAGCGGTGCTACATTCTCGCTCTCCTCCCTGCCTCATTCTCACTCCGTGTTGCATTGGTCCTCACTCCAGGCTTAAGGAAAAGAGAGCCCTTCTACTGGGATAAAAGGTTAGGTAGACATTAGAGTACACTTTGGGGACTAAGGTCAAAGTCTGGCAATTTTTAACAAAATTAACTTTGGCACAGGAAAATTTAAAGTCCCTAAAAAGGGAGGAGTCTGGGTCATTCCAGGGCCTTCCTGTGAGAAGATAGAGTATGTTGGCAGAAGCAATGGCCTTATATTTGAAAGGCACTCTCTCCTCTTCTCTCACCTCATCTGGTGGGATTTGGGCATGGTCCAGCTCCTCTGACCAAATGAAAGGCCATCGCTCCTGGTCCCTAACCCTTAAAGTGGCCTGAACTAGCTCTGGACATTTGGAGCAGAGTGGGGTTGGGAGAATGGGTGTGGCCGGGGATGGTGGATTTGTCTGGGGCCCAGGCAGTTGGGGGATGAAAAAAATACACATATTAATAATTCTGCTCTGTTCCCTTTGAGATTTCTAGTGCCAGCCTACCTCTGCCTTCTCATAGTGCCAGGTCCAGCCCAGGTACTTTGTAAATTGTTAAGTAATTTACAGACTTAAAGGATTAATAATAATAGGAGGAGGAGCTGCAGAAATGGTGGTGCTGATAGCAGTATTAGTAAGAACCACAGCAGATAAAGTAGTAGTAATACAGCATAGGTGCATTGTTTCAATCCATCCCAAGATACACCTGGATTCCCTTTATTTACTGTAAGCCTCTGGCACATTCGCTACTGCCTGATGGATATAAAGGGCAGAGTGGCCGGGGCTGGAGGCAGAGGCACTCCGGTCACTAGTGCAGTGATTTTGGAGTGATGATAGAGTTTTATATTTAGTATTTTCCATGGGCATTCTAGGCTTGTCCCTCACCCCATGCCTTGGCTGCCAGCCTAGGGCTAGCCCTGCCTATCTTCCACCTCAGAAGTGGTTACATTTCCGTGGTGAAAACAAAGATGTATCCTTGGTCAGGCCAGCCCAGTCAAGGTGGGGCTCAGATCTGGACATCTCCCCCACTTCCATGGCCACCATCCCCACCCCACACACACCCACTTTGGAAAACTTCCGTGATGAGAGAATGGAAAGTAGCGATAGCTCTGCTGCCTTCTCCAGTGCTTGCCACTTATTAATATTACTAATTTACAGTTGTAAAAGCAGTGCATACCTATAAAATGTATTATCTTTTAGAAAATACAAGATTACCTGTAATCCCACCAACCTAAAGAAGTCCGTTGTCATATATTTCCTTCCTATACTTTTTTCCATACATAAAAGAAAACTGTTTACAAAGCGAAGCCACCTGCATCCTGCTTTTATTCCCACTTGTCGTGATGTCAGAAGCATTTTTACAGTTCACTAAAATATTTTTGTGAAGATTATTTTAAATGGTAATCTCAAAATTTTAAATATGTGTTTACAATTATCGTTTGGTGGAAAGGGAAGGAAAGATGGTCACCGTCATTGCTGTTAGAACCAGAACAGTGCAGCGGGGCCCATAAGATATCCTTTCCCCCTGTGCCTGATAAAAGGAAGGAGAGACAGCAACTGCAAAAAGGCAACTGGCCCTTCCATCGGGGCTGCAGTGCTGTCTGAGAAACCCAGGGGGCTCCAGGTGGGAGCGGTCTGAAGATGTTCGGTCTCTCAAGGATCTGTCTTCTACCCAGCTGTGCATAGAGGGAGAGTTCGGGGATTTAGAAGGAACATAGACTAGCCTAGAAATACCTGGAGGATTAGGCTGTGTTGCTAAGGCATCTCAGCACCAAACAAAAGACTGTTGTGAGGCTTCTGGAGGAAACGTAGGTCCGGTGGACCCTTGTACCCTGCATGGAAGGCTCCCAGAGAATAGCAAGGGGGCAGCTGGAGTGAGCTAAGAGATGTTAGCCTAAAAATCCACTTGGATGACTTGAGGTGACCACTTAAAGGGTGTGCAGGCAATTTGCAGAGTTCTGGCTTGGAGTTCCTTCTGATTAGTAGGGATCTGGCCAGTGGCGCAAGACCCCTAGATTTGATTTTACATGTCTTCTCTAAGAAATTCAAGGAGGGAGATGGGAAGCATCCTCTTCCTGCAGAATCTCTGATGACTTTGATACAATGATTCGAAAAGCTATCCTGACCTGTATGGAGAGATGTAGAAATGTAATTCTTACCAGGGCTGCAAAAGTAGCATTTACTGGCCTATTGATCAACTCCTAGTGACCTTGAACAAGACACAGGACTCCCCGGGGCTTTGGGATGTTCTTTGCAAAACCTCTTGAAGGGCAGAGTCTTTTGCTTTACATCTGTTCCTGCGGGGCCGCAGGGTCCCCAGCTGGGGTGTGATCAAAAGGTTGCAATGCATAATGACTCTGTTGGTATTTTCAAATGATGTTCAAGACTCAAATGCCCACAGTGAAGATGAGTGCCGACAGGACACGGCGTTGGATCTGAAAGCCAGATGAGAGTCAGCTTACAACCCCACTCCTGGCATACCTGGGACTTTGTGTCAGCCCCTACATCATTTTACCCCCACTTTCCCATCCATTTAGAGCTATATTTGGGAGGCTTTTGGTTTATTTTACCAAAGGGGTGGATAATATCCACTAATCCCAAATGAAGTCCCAGGACAGGAGAGTGACAATGCCTAGAGAAGTCACACCAGAAAAAGGCCTGGGATGGGAGCCAGCTTTATCAGTGCTTGTGGACGTGTCTCGAAGCCATAGGACCAGGGCCAGCTGCATAATTTGGGGACCCAGTGCAAAATGAAAATGTGAGTCTCCTTGTTCAAAAAGCAGAGGGAAATTGTCATTTAAAGGTCTTAAGAGAGAAAGTTTTTTCCTTTTCTTTCATGGCTTCTCTCTCTCTTGACCTGACATGGTGTTTGTATTTGCTACTTAATGTCATGACAAGAAAATTAAAATTTTTAATTATTGCCATGAATTTTACTCTTCCTCTTTATAGTGTGCAGTGCCAGTTTTAAATGGAAATATAAGAGCACTTAACTTGTATATGAAATGATGTACAAATCGTGCAATTCACGTTTTGTAGCTTATACGCGCATACGTTGTTTATTCTTACTAGAACAGGGAAAATGCTGACGATACGAATGCAACGGCTTTTACTTCACTTTTTACATGTGTAGTTTAATATGTGCTTTCTCCCAGTCTTGGCTTTCTGATGATTAAGGAGAGGAAGATGGGCTTTTCCTTAGTGTTACCCTGCTCTTCCTTCTCTGTCATTGTTCTCAGCATAAGTGGTTGGCTAGTACGGGGAAGTAACTTAAGTAAGAAAGAATATGATGGAATTTTAGGGTTTTTGTGTTTCGTAGAACACTACTGCTTGCTTTCTGCTTTTGAAGCAATTTCTGGGTTGAAGGGAAAGCCTGGCCTTTTGGGGGCTGTCAGCATGTGCGCTTACTTAGTTACAGACCTGACATTCCTACCTTGTACTTGAGTTGGGTCTTGCTGAACTCTCCTGCGTTGTGGACCCACTGGAATTCTGTGCTCGTGGGCCATCATGAGTGCTGTATGCTATATGGGGCTGCAAAGCATGGCCGTGCCTCTCTTCTGCTCATGTTTGCGCTCTGTCATCCCATTAGTCTTCACTTACAAAACACAGTTTCGAAGATAAAACTATTAAGAATTTCAAGAAGTCAACAGCAGAGCATTAAACCAAATACAAGGCCCTTCTAAGCATGGGTCCTATGTGACTACACAAGTCACCCACCCTTGAAGCTGCCCCCTCAATGGGACACCAGAAGATGACTGGGTTTATATATTAGATATAGACTCTGAGGCAGATTCTAAGACAAAAGATACCCCAGAGAAGTTGGTGTGGAACCAAAGAACGAAGCATGAAGATGGATAAGTTACAAATGCAAGAACTCAGTAGTAAAGGGAGATCAGGAGCTAGAGACAAATAGTAAACTGGTAGCCAGAAGATGAGTTGTTGGGACAGGAATTAGCAAAGGAAAGAAGAGGGGCTTCATGCTAAGATGCTCAGCCAAGATCCTGCCATCTGAATGGGAAAGCTTGACTGGCCCAGTCATTGTGGATCTGAGGCTGTTCCTCAGGCAACACCTTGGCCAATAAATCTTAAGCCTGTAAATGTGGCTTTTAAGATCATCTTCCAAGAAAGGATGTGAGAGTTGAAATTTGTAGAATGCTTTCAAGGAAAGAACATTCCGGATGTAGACTTTGGGCTGTTTCTAAAGTGGATTCTGAAGTTCCTTAGTTTACCTATAAAAGTAATGAGTTGGGTGGCTTGTAGCCAGAAACTCTTTAGGACATCTTGAAGTGAGAGCCCCTACAGCCAAAATACGTGGGAACGCCCCATCCAAGGCAAGGGGACTTGGCTGTAGTATGGACAGGAAGGCCAAGATGCAGAACAGCCAAAAGCTGTTCCCAGAGCTTCCTGGGCTGTGAGTGACCTCCAGGTGGGACCTTCTCTCCTTCCAGCTGTTCTCTTTCACCACCAGATTATGTCTCCTCCAGACAGCTAGGATGAAAACCAAAATATTTCAACCAACCAACCAGCAATTTCCCAATTCCCAGGTATTTGGCTTTGGGAGAGCAGATGCCCATGCTGGGAACAGAGTTTGCCATTTTCACCAAGGTGATTGGTGTGGTTCATTCCCAATTACATAGCAGCAACCACAAGCTCTAGCATCGACAACAGTACCAGACATGAAAAAAAGCCAAAGATAATAGTACAGACGATTAAAGGAGATGAGTCTTCTCTGTGGTATGCATATGGCCTTGAAATTTCATTAGCAATGTAAAGCTCATTATCTTCCTTTTACACATACATACACATTTTCAGATCAGCAGTGAAATGACGCCACGTCTGGTAGGACTCAATACCAACAGTTCCCAAATATTTTTTAAAAGGAAGCAGGATGTGTAGTGCCAAGGAGGGTTGACTTGAAGTAGAAGAATTTCAGGTTGAAATGTATCCAAGTGGACCTTCTCTTCTCTTTCTGCCAAAAGGACTTCAAAAGCACACTCAAATTACAGACCAGGTTTACACACAGGAAGCCAGAGGGACAAAGGTTTCCCTTCCACAGTGTGTCTGTGTATAAAGAGCAAAAGTGCTAAAGAAGTGGTGCTAACGAGCTAGCTCGAGAGTTATGCAAAATCAGAATTATGATTCCAGATTTGAACATGACCCCAAACATTACAAAGGTGCATGAATTTCCTTGTCATCATTACCAGCCTGTCATTCAACATGAGCTTAGGCACTTCCAACAACAGGGATACTCACCTCTACCTTAGTGACTCATTTAACAACCACCACCACAAAACAACAACGACAATAATAATAACAGTAACAACAGTGGCAGTAAAGGCTACCATGATGAGCTCAGTTCCTGGTTCCCAGTAGATGTTCCATGAATGTGTCTGAAATGAATGAAAATGCTTATTCTGGCATTTGTCTCATATTAAGGATCTAATAAATTCAATCATTCCACAAATACTGATTGAGCAACTAATATGTGTTAGACGCTGGACTTGGTGGCTGAGTAAAACACAGGAGTAAACATAAAGGACAAGGTCACTGCTTTTCATGAAATTACATATGTATCTTTATAACTCTGTGAAACAGAAAACCCAGACTTGTAACAGTTAAGTCACTTGTCCATGGTCACATAGTTGGATGTGGCAAACTGGGATTTCTCATCTGCCAGGTCTGTAATTCCAAAGCCTGTAGTCCTAACCATTCACCCTGCACCCTCCATCTCCAGGAGTTTCTTCTTTAGGTGCAAAAATTTGCCTCCATGAAACTTCTATTGATCCACCCATATTCTATCTACCCTTTGAAGCAACAGAGAATACATCTCATCACTGCAACACGGACAAGCCTTGACACTTTTAGAGCAGCTCGCTTGCCCATCCTCCAGTCTTGTCTTCTGTGAATTAAACATTCCTTTTACCATGATGGTGCCTCATGTGATTAGAATTCCCATTCCATGACCATCCTGGGAGATCAAGGGGAAAGTGTCCTGTGTTCTGTAACCACGTTCTCTGTCACTGGGGAGGTGACCTGAATTTGTATGGACAGAGGAGTGAGGAGCTGGTGAGTCATAATTTTTAATAAGCCAGAGGCCTGCAGAAGCCCCACCCATACCTCCTCCTCTTTTGTATCCCCCTTGCTCCCGAGAGTGTGAATTCCAGTTAAGAGGTCTTTAGAAATTTAAATGAAAGTGTTAAGAGTAGGAATTCATTCCAGCCACTGCTGATTCAGTGACCACTTTGTGGACACAATGAGGGGAAATGACCCACTGGAAGAATAATGTCTGGACTTGGAATGCATTTCTCCAGACCTGGTCAGTTTTAATGTCACAAGAGTGATGATACCATCATTTTAAAAGATGTTTCAGTTGAAATGCTAAATGAGATTGGACACAGTATTATTCCATGTGGCACAGAGCATTGGCGCTCCTAACATCCTGTAAAGTAATATTTATTTTTCAGTTTGTGTTTTTATGGCTGGGCGATAAGTTTTTACTTTGTGGGCCAAAACCTCATCTCTCAAGAAATAAAAACAAACCTCCCCCTGACCCCCCCAAGCCCAGCACTAAGCAGACCAGCTGGCCCTGTGTCTAGTGGGACCGGAACTGAGGGAAACTCGCATGTCAGCTGGTGGCACATTCTCCACATATGTGGATTTAATCTGGTCACGAGACCTCTGATCTTGAGTTTCCTCACTTATTAAATGGGTAGCCTGAGTCACAGGGTAACGGTGAGGAACAGGAAGATGATGTATGAATGTACTTTGTAAACTACAAACTATCAGAAGTGTAAATTATCCTTTGAAGTGGACACGGATGTTTAGGAGGGAAAAAAAAAAGAATGGAAATAAGAAGTGGGAACTGCCCAGCGAAGGAAATTCTCACCTCTAATTCTAACAATTTTAAGATAAAAGGGATACTTGGGTAGTATCTACTTCCTAGAAAAAACTCTCCTGAAGCATGGTTTCTGTATTAAATATCTATCCACCCTGAATCTCCCATTGCGTTTCAAACACACACTAAAACGGTCCCCCGAATGCAGGTTGTTTCATAGTCCAAAAAAAACTCACTTGCTAATTAAAAAAAAAAAAAAAGTACTTCTGATGAGAATGTGAGGGATGTTCTTTGAAGGCGAGATTTCTCCACTTGTCTTTGGACCTGCCCATCAAGAACACAGCAGGAACCGTACTTGGTGAGGAGTGATGTAAATTCTGTCTCTAAGTCACCAGCTGCTTCGGGTCCAGAAATTTTACCTCATGGGCTGTGCTTTTCTGGTTGATAAAAACCGAGGGATGGATTCCAGGATCTCTAATGTCCTTCTAAGCTCTAAAAAGAACAATTCTCCACGCCATTCTTTCTGAACTTGGTGACTGTTACCCAGAATGGGATAGTTCTGTGTGCACTAATATAAACCAGCCTCTAAAATCTGCTATTACATGAAAAGGCAAAATGCAGAACAGTGTTTATTTGCTTTGTGTAAAGAAAAAAAGAGGATATAAAGTAGCATAAACATACATGCTTTCAAGATTATCTGAAATGATGCAAGTGAAGCTAACGTCACTTGAATAAGGGACTGGTTTGGGGAGAGACTTTAACTTTTTTTTTTTAATTATTAAGACTTCATTGTTTTTAGAGCAATTTCAGGTTCATAGCAATTCGTGGGAAAGGTACAGAGATTTCTCATCTACTTCCTGCTCCCACACGTGCACAGCCTCCCTCATTATCAAATCCCCCACCAGAGTGGTACATATGTTACAGTTGGTGAACCTATACTGACACATCATGATCACTGAATGGCCATCATTTACGTTAGGGTTCCCTCTTGTGCTGTAGATTCGATGGGTTTAGTCAGATGTATAATGACATGTGTCCATCACTCTGGTACCATACAGAGTGCTTTCACGGCCCTAAAAGTCCTCTGTCCTCTGCCTCTTCATCTCTAACCCCCCACGCCTGGCAACCACTGATGTTTTTACTGTCTCTATAGTTTGACTTTTCCAGAATGTCATACAGTTGGAATCATACAGCATGTAGCCTTTTCAAACTGGCTTCTTTTACTTAGTCATATGCATTTAAGTTTCCTCCATGTCTTTCTTTAACTTCTTATCCTAAATCTTTCTGTAGTGTTTGATTTTTTTCTAATAGCCTGCATTATTACTTTTATATTTTAGGGAAAACAATGACAAGATTATCTGTGTAGAAAAATTACAGGTAGTTTTGCTTTCGTCTTTTATTTTCCTAAAGGAAACCTACCTCCTACACATGATTTTTAACACCATCCTAGATACGACCTGTGTCTTGGCTCATCTCGTCAGAAAGTAGCACCAAAGATGTCAAGCAAAATTATCCCAAGTCCCAAACTTTCTGTTAATATCCCATAATATGACGTCGTTTCAGCAGTGCCCACCACCCCAGTCCACACACAGGGTTAGACCCTGGCTGCATGGGACCCCCAGCAGGGGGCCACCCATGTGGACTTGTTAGCATGTGAGTGACAGTTTGAATCTGCTGGTGAGGCAAGGAAGAAAGTTGGATCAGAGCTAGCGATACAGACTGATCCAGAGCATTAGTGATGTGCCTCTGGTGTTGAGGAGGGTACTGTGTGGGTGCCCTATGTCCAAGATTCTTGTCGGCCCCAGAGTCTAGGAAATCCTGTCCATCAGTAGCTCAGACACAGAAGCCCCAGCATCCAGAAGGAAGCTCACTCACTCATCAAATTTTTTTTTTAGTTCAGCATGAATTTATTTAAATACATGCAATATTTAATATATTCTATTTGTAATCTCATAAATGGATTACAAATATATTCCCAGATTTCATACTGATATACTCTTATAATTATGTACACGATGTACCTTCCTCCCAGGAAATTTTTCAGTAATTCAGAATTTTATTTCTATATTGTCAAAACTGTTTAGCAAAATAGCTCCCTGAATATATGATATACAAAGAAAGCTTTAATCTAAAGCAATAATGTAATCTTTCTCCTGCCAATTTCTAAAGGAAACCTACCTCCTACACATAATTTTTACTTAAGCATCTTTGTGTCAGTTGTAGCCAGGTTACTACTAAGTTTATTTGGAATATACCTTTGGTAGATATGTTACAATGCCATAAAAAATAAGCTATTTTGGAGCACTTAAGATATTCACCTAATAGGTTAAAACAGTTTTAGTGTATGATGTGTACAACACACGTGCTTGGTGGTGTCACTCATCAAATCTTTATTGGATGCTGGCCACAGCTCTTCACAGACCAAATCTGAAATCCGCTGTGTTCTCCTCAAACCACGTCCTGGGGCGGGGGGAATCAGGGTTCTAGTCCAGCTAACTTGCCCTGTGACTTTGGAAAAGTCCCATCACTCTGAGCCTCAGTTTCCCTGTCTGTAAACAGTGGGCCCTGGGCCAGATGCCCTCCAAGTCCCTTTCAGAAGTGTTGAACTATCTGGGATTCTGAAGCCCTGCTAGCTCCCCTCCCCCACCGGCCTCTTTCTTGGAAACAGCCAAATTTAGGAAGGAAACAGGAAACAAGCTCTCTTTTGTTCCAGTTCACTGACATGTGCTGACAAATAATCATAAAAGATCTCAACCAAGATTTCCAAGGTAACTTTGCAAAATTGGGGGCGAACCAAAATAAAGGAACCTGCAGCCTCCCGGGATGATAGAGTCAGACAGAGGGTCTCTAAGAGAAACCATAGTAGAGGGTGGAAGTCTATATAAAGTATTATCTGGGCCCTGCAGTCTAAACTGATGACCCCAGATATGACCTGCTGCTGCTCTGTCTTCTCTGATTATTCCAAAATTCAGACTTTGATTCTAAGCAGGCAGTCATTCGCCATAAGAAATCTGGAAAAACTAGCTACATTAGGCCAGGAATGCTGGTGGAGGGAAAAATAACAAAAAACAAAAAAGCTTTTAAGAAATGAACTGGCAAGGCCAAGGGTTTCGGGGAACAGTTGCTGGCTAAGCGACAGCGTCTCAGAGGGTCACCACCCTTAGTCCAAGACTGGAGAGCCCTGAGGAGTCTGGACCAGATCAGAGCATTTGGGGATGTGATTCTGGGCATTTTGCTCATGCAGAGTCAGAGCTGAGCTCCTTTCTCCAATGGACCTGAACCACAGGTTGTAGACGCCACTGGGAAACTGCAACTCTAGGGATCCCTTGATCCCTGGGGGGGGGGGCTATATCTATGTGTGTGCCAATGAAGATGGGAGGGAAGAGAGAGAACACAGAGGAACAGACGGGCAGCAGACCTAGACCCCAGAAAACCTGTAGGGCAACGTGGCCTAACGGGGAAAGAACTTTACTTAGTATAAGAGAGTCTGGGTTTGAAACTTGACTTCCCATCGACTCCTCTGTTAACCTTGGGAAGGTCCCAATCTTGACAAGTTTCTGTTTCCATTATAGCGTGGGAGTATTGATAACGCACCACACAGGATTGTGATGGTGATTGAAATTAAAGGATACACGCACATGAGCCTAGTCCAGTGCCTGGCACGTAACAGATGCTTAATAGATGATGCCTATTTGTAAATCTAGCTCCTACTACGGCAGGTACTATGCAGGAAAGTGTGCAAGAAGGGAGGAAAAAGGACTCAGCAAAGGAAGCTATGGGGGAATACGAGAAGCAAGTAAGCAAAAGAGGGGTCAGGGCAAGTTTCAGCTTCCTAAGTGGCTACAGTGCAGGGGAGGTGAGCAAAGCATGAATCAACCACTTTTGGTGTGGGTGTCTCCTATGTGGACCTGCCACAGGCTGGACCAACAAGCAACCCCTCAGGCTTCCTCTGAAGGGCATCTGAGCTCCAGCAGAACCAAGGGCCTCTGGGACCCGGGGTCTGTGCCTACTTCCAGCTTCTCAGGATACAAGTTGGTCCAGGGAACATTTAGAAACTGCTGGGTTCTGGGTAAACCTGTCTCTGGCCAGAGATTGTGCAAGCGAATAAAGCCTCAGTTAGACAGTGTCTGTTCTCTGCCACGTTCCAGCCTCTGCCCCAGGATTCTCTGACCTGTTCTTTGAACTGAACTAGCAGGGAAAGACCTTAGACTCTCTTACGGGTGAGACCAGTTTAGAACCTGAGAGCAGAGAACAGGGATTTGCCAGGAAGATAAGACACATGCTGTGATCAATTGGGTTCCCTGGGGAGCTTTGCAAGCAAGCAAGCTTACTGGTGGGACGGGAAAGGAGGACATGGAGGAAGGCAAGGCCTCTGGGAGAGGAGACATTGAGGGAGAGGCTGACAGGCTGGCAGCCTCGGGTCTGCTCTGCCTGTTCTCTTGTGCCTTATGCTGCTGCCAACTTACTGAGCTTCCTTCTTGGTGTCGGATGAGGAAAGACCCTTGATTGATCAGGTGTCCTGGGAGTAAAAGCACCAGCAGTCACATCCCTTGGATCCTCCTTTTAATCCCCTGTTACAGGCACTCGTCCACTGTAACACCCCAGGGTCCTCTCATGACCCTGGGTCTCTCCAAGTCGGTGCTCCATGAACAGGTGGTGCTTTCTGCTCAGGAAACCCTTCAGAAGGTTTTTCTGCACCTCTCCTCCCGAGTTCCATCCCAGCTCTCTTTGAAGACATCATAGGCAGAGGTGATTTAAAAAAAAAAATCACAGGTGATGAATGTATTTCTTAAAAAAGTTGATTTCTTCCCTAAGAGGGACTCTGATGTCTGCTGTTACAAATTCTTCACCTTGATACACACACACACACACACACACACACACACACACACACACACAGACACGGAGTTCTTTTTCACAAGATTCAGGTTGTACTGTGCAAACTTTTCAGAACTTTCTCTTTTTCCACCCGTACTTTCCACTAAACACATTTTTCCAGTGTCATTAAATCCCTCTTAGTGTGAACAAAAGGTTGAAGGGTGCTGGCTCCCTGAGTCAGCCAGACGCCTGCTGTTGTAGCTCCTCAGCACCTTAGACTTGGAAAAGACCCTTTGAGATCCATAAGTCCAGGTCTCTTTGCTGCCAGCTCTGCCGGAGTGGAGCCAACATGAACTTGGGCGTAGACCATCCTGGCTCTTTCCCTAAAAGTTGAATGGCCTTAGCAAATCGCTTAACTTCTTTAAGGCTCAGCATCTAGAAGCAGGACTAATAAGACCGATTTTCCCAGAGTTACTGTGAAGGTCAAGTGAGTCATAAAACACGATACAAGTGTTTGGTATGGCTACTTACTGAGCAGACAATATGTGCAAACCAGTATGATGTGGTTCTGCTGGGTAGGGGTTTAAAGATGCCCTATGGATGCTTTTCTGGGAGGCAGAGAAGACGTGTGTCATACATAGCTGCAGTGATGGGCATGAGCTGAGTAGTTTTATTCTTTGGAAAACAAAAGGGTCCACTCGATGATAGTACCTTAGAAAAAGGCCACCATTCGTGTTCTGTGAAAGCATTACCATTAGGCAGGGGTGCGCTCTACTTCACAAGTATTAGAAAAATAGTAATTTCTCAGCAAGTTAGAGATAGAAAGAAATTACCTGATCTTGATAAAGAACATCTACAAAAAAGCTTACAGCTGGCATCATACTAAACAGTGAGAGAGACTGAGTGCTGTCCGTGACTATTCATGACGGCATTATTCATAATAACCAAGCACTGAAAATAGCCCAGATGTCCTTCAACAGAGGAGCGGTTAAACAAACTGTGGTCTATCCACACTGTGGAATACTACCCAGTGATAAAAGGGAATGAACTGTTGATATATGCAACAACGTGGATGCATCTCAACGAGGTTATGCTGAGTGAAAAAAAAAAAAAAAGCTAATTCCCAAAGACTTCATACTGTACGATTCCATTTATATAATACTTTGAAATGACAACATTTGAGAAATGGAGAACAGATTAGTAGTTGTCAGGGTTGAAAGATGAGGTGAGCATATAGGAAGACGTGGATGTAGTTATAAAAAGCCAAGAGGAGGAATCCTTTGATGGAACTCTTCTGTAACTTACCTTTGGCAGTAGATAGAAGCAGCTACCTGTGTGATAAATGGTATGTAACACACGCAAATGTACACACATAAATGAGTACAAATAAAGCTAGGAAAATCTGAACAAGAGCTGTGCATTGTATTGGTGTCAATATTATAGTCAATATATTTATTGCACTGTAGTTTTATAAAATGTTAACATTGGGGGAAACTGGGTAAAGGGTACAAGGGATCTCTCTGTGTTTCTTCTTACAACTGTCTGTGAATCTAAAATTATCTCAATAAACATTTCAGTTAAAAAACAATATTGTTGGGGTTAGTCTTGCAAGCACCAGCGAAGGTAGATGTTGTTTCAGGAAGAAACCAGAGAGGTGTCGTGTAAGCTCTATTAGGGTGACAGTCGACTCTCAATGGAATTGGAGATGCAGGTGGTTTTAGAACTCTAAAAAAAAGAAGCCTTGGTGGAAACGCTGCACTTGGTTTTGTTTGTTTGTTTTTCTCTTTGAAGGCAGAGAAACAAGAGGGGTAGAGCGTCCCGGAGAGTTAGATAGGAAGCTTCCAGATGAGAAGGACACAGATAAAGTTTACAGATAGTGAGCACAGTTTGGCACCATCCAGGTCCCACAGTTACACTTCCCAAGAAGCAGAACGCATGCTCAAAGCTGTCTAATGAAGGAGCTGAGCTAAAATTCACTGTAGGCAGTTGAACGTCCTAGGAGGGCATGTGGGTAATGCTTAAGAGCATGGTCTCAGGTGACAGAGGGCTCACATTTCAAATCCTCCCCTGACACTTCCTAGCTTTGGCAAGTAACTGAACTTCCTTGGGCCATCAGAAAAATGGGCAAAATACTAGAACCTACCTTACAGGTTATTGTCAAGATTAAATGAGTTAATGCTTAGAACACTGCGGGGCCCATGCATGCTTAGTCAAAGCCAACTGCTCGGACCCTGACTACCGTTCTGGGAGGATGGATGAACACTGCCTACCAGAGCAGGGCAAGAATGTCCGAGCTCTTCATGAAGCATCTCAGCCTTTGACCCTGTTTCTTCACTTCCTTGGCCTGGGCTCTTATTCTTCAGTGAGAAGTCTCTAATCACTAGGAAGAAAATGACCCAGAATGTCCCATGTTGACTGTATGAAAACAATTGTTTGCCTACATGTGAAGGTTTCTTGGCTCTAGGATGTGGCCTTCTGGGACCTGTTTGCCCTTGAGGGTAATCCTGGAGCTCCCCATGGCTGTTCTAGGCTCTCATGGTTTAACCAACTGGGTGTTCCTTGAGGAACATACCTCCAAAATGCTCAGAGGTAAAGTACTAGGTCAGGTGAGGCCGTCCACCTGCCAGAACCCACTGGGGACTTATTAAAACTGTGGATTACTGGACTCCACCCGAGGCCTTTAGAAGCTGCAGAGCTGGACATGGGGTCTGAGAATCTCCATGTTCACTAAGTTTGCACAGATGATTTAATAAGAAACTCTGGGGGTGGTTCTCATCAGATGTCAGTGTCTGGAGCTTGGGAAACACTGACTTTTCTCATCCTGTCAGCAAGCCTTCAAGGTTTGCAGCCATAATGACCTCCATTTTCACCCACTGCAAAACCCAGACTCTGAGAGGTGAGCTGTTTTCACCCAAGGAGCCCAGGTGAATACTGGTGCTGGGGACATTGTCTCTGATCAGCTAACTCAGAGGCACTGAAAATGGCCAGCAACTTCTCTGCTAAAAATATTTCCCTTTTCCCTCATAGTCTCTCTCATGCCCCATCGAGTCAGAAAACAGGCTTATTCATTTTCCTGCCACAGCTGGCTTTTAGAGCTCCTAGCGCTCCCAAAATATTAGGACCCCGGGGGAGCCCAGCAACGTTGGGTCTGTCCACCACCCCATCCATAAAGCTGTCAGTGAAACATCCACTCGTGGTGAGAGGGGGTGGGAGCAGGCAGGAGGCAGCACTCATGCCTGCAGTTTGTGGATGTAGACGGCACGGGGTGGACCCAACTGTTGACTCAGAGGCTGTCTAACCTATAAGTAAGAGGAAAATAGTTCCTGGACCGCACCCCATTCTTTCCCTAAGTTCCTCTTCTGGCTGCAAAGCTACTTTTATAATGTTCTCCGGTACACCAACCCCCACCCCCACCCTTCAATAGGAAAACACACTTTTGAAAGGAAAACTGGAAGTTAAACCCAACATCAAAGCTCGGTGTGGGAAACATTTGGGGCAAGTGTGAGTTTCCGTACATTGGAGACCATGAAATAAAGATGAGAAATCGGGGCTGGGCTCTGCCCTTGCTGCTCAGGTTTATGGGCGGAGCATTCTTGCTGATCTCTGAATCAGCCCGTGTCCACGGAGCACTTGCTGTCGGCTAAGCACCCCATCCAGTACACTGTGGTCCATTTTCTCACTTCATCCTCTGAACAGACCCATGAGGTCAGTAGAGTTGCTATCTTAATTTTAAAGACAGGGAAACTGAGTCTTAGAGAGACATAACCGGCAGTCAGGTTTAGAATTTCAGGTCTTCCTTACTCCTAAATTCTTCATGCTCTTTAGAAAATAGACATCGCTTTGTGCCAACTGGGGTTTGCCCATCTCCCCTACAGCTGTCTTCTTTGCCCCACCCCTTGCAACCCAGTAAAATAAAAACAAGCCAAAGATAGATGATTTCTGAAATGAAGATTCCTAGGCATCCGGGAGGGCCCAGGGCTTTAAGTAAACAGCCTCTGTCAGAGGGAAAGCTCTCTGTGCTCAGTGGCAAAGGCCACGCAGACAGTCACACCCCCTGACCTACTAATTGTACCCCGGGGATTCTGCTAAGGTTATATTTAACATAAACAAAACCTCTGTGAGTATATTTATCGTAAAGTCACTTCAGCATCTAAAATTTCTAGGCAACATAAATGTCCAAAAAGAAAAAGAAAAAGAGGGAAAGCAAGAGAAGAAAGTTGTTTTCAGAACTCAGAATGCAAGCATTAGTGTACCCAGAGAGGAAAACCGGCACCTTTGTGGAAAAGTGAAATTGGGTGGGTCACCACAGCCCTGGACGTGAAGCCTAATAAGTAAAAATGCCCATTGTTTTGCGGCACACACTACGTTCCCACTGGTCTGCACAGAAAGACCCACATCATTTTGCAACAAATAGAAAGATCACATCTTCATGTTGTACACCCGAAACGAATATAATGTTATGCTAAAAAAAAAAAAAAGAATCAAGATGCTAAAAAAGAAAGACCCCCTAAATTACCCTCCAAAATATATCTGACCTATTCTTAAAATTTTGCTTTAAATTAAGCTTTTATTTCCTGCACCATGTGTAAGATTCAAGATGGAAATTTCCTCTGATGGACAGACATGTTTCTGGGGAAGCCACATTTGACCAGTGACTTCCTAAAGAACTAGCATTTATGAGAATCGGTTTTTGTGCCCAGCACTGGGTGAGGCATAGAATATGTGTTCACGATCTCTTTTTTATCATCACAAGAGTTCCTACAAAATAGGCATTATTATCTTCATTTAACCCAGGAGAAGAGGAGGCGTAGGGAGATTAAGGAACCTGCCCGAGGGCCTGGGCTAGTCCCCGGCGGAGCTTGGATGCCAGCCTAGGACTGTCGCTCGGGATCCAGCCCTGACGCACAGCCAGAACAGCCCAGGACTGGCACAGTACTGTGTGCCTATTCAGTGTGGTTACAGCCTCTGCCAGTTGTTAAACATCCTGTCAAACATCCCCTCTCTCCAGATCCAAGCTCTTTCATCACCCCTTGAAATAAACCCGAAAACGGATCAAATACTTTCATCTGGGGACGTTTCGGAGGTAAAAGCCACTTCCTGGGTCCACTTCCCAAAGGAGTGACCAGCAAGGTGTGTTCGTTTCCTGGGCGCCACAAACTGTACAGCTTAAAAGAACAGAGATGCGTTGCCTCACCATCCTGGAGGTTGGGAGTCCGAGATCAAGGTGTTGGTAGGGTTGGCTCCTGGCGAGAGCCGTGAGGGGGAATCTGTTCCCTGCCTCTCTCCTAGCTTCTGGCCGCCTCGGGCATTCCTTGGCTCGTAGGTGGCCGTCTTCGCCCTGTGTCTCCTCCTGTTGTCTTTCCTGTATGTGTCTGTCTCTGTGTCCAAATGTCTCCTTTTTATAATGACACCAGTCATATTGAATTAAGGTCTATCCTAATGACCTCATTTTGGCTTGATTACCTCTTTAGAGACCCTCTCTCCCTATGGGATCACATTCTGGGGTATTGAGGATTAGGACTCCAGCACACCTTTTGGGGAGGACATAGTTCAACTCCTAACAGTGAGTTCCTCCAGTGGGTCCAGTACGTTCCTCCTCCTTACTCCTGGCCCCAGATGGGTCTTCCCTCCCCTCCAGGCCATGCTTGCCTTCGGTTCAGCAGGCAAGGGCGAATGCTGGCAAATCAGCCGTCAGAAGAAACCCAGTGGCTCCATGAACTTGTTCTTCCTCCTCTCAGCCAGTTTCCCTTCATCTCAGGCCAACAAGGGGCAGTTTGCCCAGGCTGTCACCAAGCCCTGCATGCACCAGGAAAAACAAAAACAAAACGGGTGCCAGAGCCAAGAGAACCTGACATGTTTTAGCCTGAGGTCTCAGTGTGGTTGCCTTGGGGAACGTCAGACTTACAATTTCCTCTGTGTGAGTGAGTGAGTACACAGTGGGGCTCTCTAGTTGCTGATTCTCCTACTGCAGACTCCTTTGTGGAGCTAAGAAAACTGGCCAAGCTTTTTTCATAAAATCACACCCTAACCGCCCAAAGTTGAGTGACCTTCAGCAAGTTACTTAATTTCTTTGAAACTCGATTTCATCATCAGTAAAAGAAACATAAAATAGAATCTGTTCCAAGAGACTTCTGGTCAACCTCTCCTTCTTCACGTCCTCAGCTCTAAAATGTGCCTGCAAACATCCCATCTTACTTATGCCATGGGCTTGTCGTACGTACCCCAAGTAACCCTCCACCCAAACTAGAGGGTACCTGAAAGTCCCCTGGAGCTGGGGCTGAGCGCAACTTTCTAGACTGTCTCTCACTCTTCCACCCTGGGCCTTCTTAAGAGCTCTGACCTGCCACCGCTGGTTTCTTACCTGGATTCTCCCTCTTGGCCCAGCCTTTTGGGATGGCAGCCCATTTGGACCAGAGCTAACTCCAGATTTCTCCATCTTCCTCGGCTCTGCCTCTGGTGCCAGTAGGGCCTCCACACCCTGTAACCTGCCTGGCCCAACCTCTCCCACGGGGTCGGAAGCCTGGTCCACCGCCAAGTACCACAGTTCACACCAGATCTGCAGGGGAGTTCCAGTTATTTTTATGGAGTGAGTCCCAGAAATTGAGGTGGGGCCACCAGGGGAGGACATACCCATTTCCAGGCCTTTTTGCTTCCCCTTCCCCACCCTCCAATTTTAGACATTCAAAAACTGTTTTTAAAAGAAACAAAAGTCTGTTCCCTAGATTGCTTGGGTCAGCAAACAGAAGTGTCTGTTTGAAGATGGAGGGCTGGACAGGAAGAGCGAGGGCTCTTGGCAGAGAGCAGAGAGGACATGAGATGGGGCACATGGAATCTTCAGACAGGAAGGGCAGCTCTGGGGGTAGCTGTTGGAGCCAAGTCCCACACAGGGAGCAGCCAGTGGGGTTCACAGCCAGAAACCTCTGGACAGAACCCCTCCCTGTCTGCAGAGCTGTGTGAGCACCCAGACAGACTCCAGCCACATCGGGGTGGGGCAGAGGCGGAGTGGTCTTAGACCCCAGTGCTGAGGGAGGAGAGGGGAGGGAGCTGATGGTGGCATCAGCTTGGCAGGATGGACCCCAGTTCATCTGTGACCACAGCTGCCTACGCCCAGGCCCACGGGGTCAGCAGCCTGCAGCTTCTGTCAGTTTGTTTGGCTTTCTGCCCTGTGGCCCAGTGAAACCTGATGGGTCAGTTTCTAGCTCTGGGTTGATTCTCTTCCACTTCCTTGTTCTCATAATTCTAACTCCCTCTGCAAAAGGATGGGTTTTTTGGTTCATTTTCTGGGTGTTTTTTCTTCTTCTTCTTCTTCTTTTCTTTTTTGGTCCAAAATGCCCAGTGAAAGGTCTGGTCTCTTAATCAGCCACTCAGATCCCTGGGAAGCTATTTAAGGAATCAAAACAGCTAAAGTTAGACCCCTGAAGACTAAAATCAGTGACTTGCCTCCATCCTCAGGACAGTTCTGCCAATGTGAGCACACAGAAGCAGGGTGTCAGCATCCTCCCCTACCCCACCCGGCCAGGTCTTGGTAGGAAGCAGCAGTTTGGCCTCCTCAGTCTCTGCTTTTATTCCCTTTGAAGAAGCAGACAGGTGCTTTTCTCCCGAATCCCCCACCTTTAAAAAATTTCCTTCAGTGTGTATAACACACCTCTGCCTTTAGTCAATGCCTACTGTTTGAGTGATGGAATGGAAGCCCAGGCAGCTCAGCAGGGCTAGGATTAGGGAAAGGCCCGTGAGGCCCCCCAGGGCACAAAATTTAAGGAGGTGCTCACTGTCAAGGGTACAAGCTCCCTTACCATGGCCCTAGCCCTGTGGCTGATTGCTGGTGAGGGGAAGCTTCCAGGGGAGACGATTTGCTCAGGGATGGCTGACTCTGGAATAGGAAGGGGCCCCACGTGGGTACCTGCCAGCCTTCACTTCCTCTTGCTGGGGACTCCCAGGCCTCTCACGTCCAGAGGTGTGCTCTGTATGAGGCTGGTCACTAGCCCAGCAGACGGCCCTGCTCCCGGGAACTACAGAGACAAACACGTATGGATGAGAACTTGAGGAAAGTCACAGGCAGTTGTCACTGCAGGGTGGCAGGGGCTGAAAAGAATTATAATAATATGAAATAACACCTCGGGAGCTTACCATGTGCCAAACCCTGGGTTAAATACTTTATGGCCATTATTTGATATAATCCCCTCAACAACTCAGTAGGGAACTTGGGTTCTGGAGCCAGCCAGTTTTGATTGCCATCTTAGCCTTGCCTCTTTCATGCTGTGTGACCTTGGGAAATTACTGAACCTCTCTGGGCCTCAGCTTCCTCATCTGTAAAATGGGAATAATAGTAGGACCTTCATTATAGTATTCCAAGGATCATTTCAGGTAATACAAGTAAAGCAGTGAGGCAAGCATCCAGCACAAGGTAAGCACTTGACAAATATTAGCCATAGTTAGTATGGTCATTGCCCCTCTTGTAGCTTCCGAGAGCTGCCACAACAAAAGTGGCACAAACTGTGGCTTAAACAATGGAAATTTACTGTCTTAGGGTTCTAGAGGCTAGGAGTCCAAGATCAAGGTGTTGGTAGGGGTGGTTCCTTCTGAGAGCTGTGGGAGAATCTGTTCCATGCCTCTCTCCCAGCTTCTGGTCGCTTCAGGTATTCCTTGGCTCGTAGGCGGCCATCTCCCTGCGTCTCTTCACATCATCTTTCCTGTGTGTGTCCATCTTGGTGTCCAGACTTCTCGTTTGTCTTCGTCTGTTTGGGCTGCTGTAACAAAAATGCCACAGACCAGGGTGGCTCAAACAACCACCACTTGTTTCTCAGAGTTCTGGGAAGGCCAAGGTCAAGACAGTGGCAGGTTCAGGGTCTGATGAGGGCCCACTTCCTGGTTCTTAGATGGCTGTCGTCCCACATGTCCTCACGTAGCAGAGGGGGTGAAGGAGCTCTCTGGGGTCTCTTTTACAAGACCAAGAATCCCAATCACGATGGCCCCACCCTTAACACCCAGTCACCTCCCAGAGGCCTCACCCGCAAACACCATCACTCAGGATGAGTTTTCCGCATGAGAATTCAGGGTTGGGAGGACACAAACATTCAGTCTGTAGCACCCTTTTTATAAGGATACCAGTAATATTGGATTAGAACATACTCTAAGGACCTCTTTTTAACTTGGTTACCTTTGTAAAGACCCTCATTTCAAATACGGTCTCATTCTGAAGCACTGAGGGTTAGGACTCCAGCGTATCTTTCTTGGTGGGGCGGCGGAGGTGTTGGAGAACACAGCTCAGCCCATGATACAAAGCCAAGTACCTTGCCCCAGGTCGCACAGCTGGGTGATGATGAGACTGGATTCTCGAACCCAGGATCATCTGCCGGCAGCACCCCAGTGTAAAGGTCCAGCACTTGTAAACCTTCTCTGGCCAGAGAGGAAGAGCCAGAGACGTTCACAGGCTGCTGCTGTCCCGCTGAGGGCGCCCTCCCTTCTCTCTCCCTCCCTCCGTAGCCTGCCTGCTGCAGGCTGAGCTGGTGAACTACGAGCGAGTCAAGGAGTACTGCCTCAAAGTCCTCAAGAAGGAAGGGGAGAACTTCAAGGCCCTTTATCGGTCTGGTGTGGCCTTCTACCACCTTGGCGACTACGACAAAGCACTCTACTACCTGAAAGAAGCGAGGACCCGACAGCCAACAGGTAAGGCAGCAGCTGCTGTTTTCTTTCCACCAGTCCCCCGGGCCAGCTCCTCATTGCCGTGGACAGCTTTCATGGCTGGCGGGGGCCAGGCAGGGGTGGAAATGGCAAATTAGGGCCCAGGTGTGTGCTGGCACCTGGGACAAGCCGAGCACACAGCCCCGGCCTCTACCTGGGGTCGGGGTTCCAAGAAGCGTGGGCACCTCTTCTCTTCAAATAGAATGTGGAATTCTTCATCCTTTCAAACCTGGAATCCAGCCCTCTTTGCTTACTGAATAAATACATATCAAAGTCTTGCTATGTACCAAGATCTGTGTCGGGTGCCAGGGATGTAGATGAAAAGACGTGGTCCCAACTGGCGAGGAGCTCATGTCGGATAATTTGGGGGCTAAGTCCAACATCTTCCAGGAAGTGCTCTCCGACTCCTCCAGTCAGATCCCATTCCTTCTAAGGAATTCCTTCTAAGGATTGCTCTAGCTTACACTATATGCCCCACTGACTTAAACCGTATCCACTAGCCCCGCCATTCATTCAGGCCACACAGATGTACATTGGGGCGGGTACAACGAGCCAGGAACTCTTCTAAGTGTGGGGTAGATAGCGGGGAACAAAAGCAAGTTGCTACCTTCAAGGGGTTTATGCTGTAATGGAAGAAGATGGACAGTAACCAAGCAGACGGATAGATAATGTACTATTTAGTGGTGCTAAGTGCTACGAAGGAAATATAGCCGAGGCAAAGGATCAAGACGAAAGGGAACGCTGTTTTAGACGAGGTGGTCAGGGACACTCTCTCTGAGGACATATCATTGAAACCACGACTTTGACTTGCTGTTGCCATGGTTGTTCAAGTGACAGATTTTTTTTTTTTTAATGCAATTCTCCTTCCAAGGACTCTTGTTAGGATGAATTTGCAAATATCCAAAGGTATACTTTTTTCTTCCTTTTTTCAAAGAGCACCAGTTTTGTTTTTTATGTGTAGTTGTTTTCTGTATATAAAGTTTATGTTCCCCCAGCTATCCCAGAAGCAACTTGAGGACTAAGAACTGGACTCATTTAATAGAATTTTCTGGAGCACCTGCTGTATGCCGGGACTGTTCTGGATGCCCTGCTTTGTATTTTGGAATATTTACAGCATTCATTTCTACTTCCAGAAGTAAACATCTTAGGCAGCCCTGAAACTTGTATATGGCAGTGTGTGCAGAGCTAAGCCACTGTTCTGTGTCCTACGCCACTCACTAATTTAAGGGCTGGTATTGGGGGAAAATTCCCCAGTTTGTGGTGAGGTGGTTGCCCTGACCCTACTTATAAAAGCAAAAATAAGGCAAGGAAGCAAAATCCTTTCAAACTCACCAATGAAAAAAAATTGCATTCAACTAATATTTATTGACCATTGGATTAAGCACTTTTAGATGTATCTATTTTGGTCCTCGTAGTGATTTTATGAGGAAGGTGTTAGATCCCCAGCAGAGGCAGCCTTTGGAGTCAGAGGCACCAACTGTGTGTCTCCTTGGGCGTCTGACTTAATCTCTCCAGGACCCAGTGTTCACTTTTGTCACAGTGAGGACAATGAGACATACCTGACAGGATTAAGATGAGGATTAAATGAGACAATGAACGTTAAAAACGTGACTTCAAAGTCAGGCGTTCAAAAATGGAGGTCATTTCTTGTAGAGGAGATGGATGGCTTAGAGAAGTCAGTCACTTGCCTGAGGTTAAATTCTTAGTAGAGTCTCAACTAACTGTGCTGACGCAGGACCACTGGGAGATGCTGCTCCATAGAAATGAGAGGAGAAAGTTCCGCTCGTCTCCTCTGCTTCCCATCTGTCCTCTGCATCACGGCGAACTGTCCACACGGAGGCAGTGAGGGAGAGGGCCCACATCCTGGCTGCATTCTCAGCCACCCCGCACCTGGGCGGAGTGAGTCTGGCCTGTCCGGGATCTGCAGATACAGCTTTGCTCTGGTTCTGCGTGACCACCCCTCACCAGGTGTTCCCCGCGATGTGTTTCTCTCCTCACAGACACCAACGTGATTCGATATATTCAGCTGACGGAGATGAAGCTCAGCAGATGCTCCCAGAGAGAGAAGGAAGCCATGTAACTCAAACACCTCCTAGAGCTGAGCCTGACCCAGGACATGCAGGCATCCCCTGGTGGAGAGCCCCTCCCTGGCTTCCGTTCCTTTCTCCCCACTTCCTCCTCCTGTTGCCCCTCAACTCCTTGTCTCCTCCCAGTGTGAAAAGAAGGAGCCATGCAGATTTGGAAGGGTTGCCCTGACACTGGGGACATTCTCTTTTCAGTAGGGCAACCACTGAGGGGGACCTTACTTCTATGGAAACGGCTGGAGAGGACTCTCATGGGCTGGGAATGCCATTGCAGTTTTGACTTTGGGCCAGAGCTCCTGACAGAGACAGAGCCTGGCAGGTGTACCATCCCAAAGGCATAAGGCACGGAGCCCACGGGCTGGACCCCTCCACACCTTCCTGACAACTGGAGCATCTCAAGGCAACTGGGTCGAATCCAGGGATGAGACAGACACCAGAGGCATTGGTGAAGCCAACAGAGGGAATTTGTACACTGGATTTCTAACCACACCCCCCTGCCGCCACCACTCCCCACCCCAGGAACCTCAGCCCCTGCCTCCCTCCCTCCCTTGTTGTCTTGGCCTGCGCTTTCTTCTCTCCCCCTCGGGGATCGGAGGCTCTGCCAGGATTCACATGCCATTGAAGCCCACTCTCAGTGCCCTCCGGTGACCACACATACCATTCTCCCGGACTCCCACCCAGCAGTCAGCTGTGACAGCAGAAGGGCAGGGCAAAGTGGGCTAAGGGCTGGCCCCGTAGGTGAGGGTTGGAGGGAGATGACACCTAGGGGAAGGAGCATTTGTAGACTGAGAGATTGAACTGTGGACTCACTAAGTGTAAATAAAGATAACTTAACAGGCAGCAGCTCCTGTCATTTCTGTTGGAAGCAGCCCACTCCCTCCCTTTTCCTCCCTCCCCCACCCCCCTAATCAGAGCTACTTACAGCCAGGCAGGATGGGACCTTCCCCGAAGCAATGGGCCGTTTGTCCAGTGGTATACAACGCTGGCTGCGCCTTTGTGCTATTAGAGTAGGCTGGGATTATGGAGACTGCCCTGGGACTTGGCTGTGTGGGAATTTGTAAGCCTCCTTTTGATGAAATTATCTGGACTCAATATCTAGTGCATAGATTCTGTTCAACAAAGATATGCTGAATGACTAAGTGATGACTGTAGACTGGCTCTCCTGCCTTAAGCTAATTTTATCCCAGCCTAGTCTCCTGATACCTGCGCTCTTTATGCGATGCCATGTTGCTTCAGTCCAATAAGAAACATTTACTGAGGGCTTGTTGTTTGCTTATCATTGTTCAATATGCTGTGGGACAGAGAATGTAGTCCCGGTCTTCTAGGAGATGGAAGAGTTGAGAAATACTCATATGAGATTATTACCAATGACACCTTTAATTTATATGATGCTTTAAAATTTTCAAAGCACTTTCATGTATTTTTCGTGTGGTTAGTGAAAGAGACAATATTGTACAAATTAAACTATATACAGATGCAATAATGTTAATAGTGACCATTGATTAAATGCACTATCCTCAGATCTTTACATGTATAATCTCATTTCTTTCACGCAATTATGCTACTATTCCCATTGGATGGATAAGAAAACTGAATGAAACACAGGAAACTCTCCCAAGGTTGCATGGCCTTAAGTGTGGCATAGCTAGGATTTGAACCAAGCGTGTCCGACTCCAGAGCTCCAGCTATTAACTACCCTGTAGTTAGTTGCTGCTCTACAAAGTGTTATATTGAGTAGTTACAACCATCAGGAGCAGGACAGTGTATATTAAGTTGACAAGCCTTGACTATGTAAATGGTGGTACATGGGCCGCCTTTTGTATTTAGCCCAAGGCAAAAAACGGTCCCTAACACTAGACTCCCTAGTGGCAGAAAAGACAGCTGAGACCAGCAGTTATTCATTCTCCTTGCTGATGGGCCAGCATGTATCCAAACTACCCACCTGGCATTCCTCATCCCGTCCCCCGAACTGGGGAAGAGTCACAATTATAGGTAGAGATCGACAGGAAACACGAAGTTAATGATGGGTTATTTATTTAATCAGAGGCTCCAACACTGCAGGATCCAATCACTGCTGAGGGACCCAGAAGCCAGCAACACAGGTTATATTCACATAGCTCCTCAAAGGCTTCCAACAGGGACTGTAAGAAGGTGCTAGAAATATCCAGGGGCGCCCAGGTGGTTGCCTATAGCTCACCCACTGGAAAAGGGAAAAAGGAAAAAGCTGTTACGGCTGCCACATTCTCCCCAACCCCTGCCGTATCCTTTCTGCCCTCTTCCTCCAAAATGGCTTCACATGACCTCAACTCAAAACAACCCTGCAGCCCACATAGCAGAAGCAAACGTGCAAAACTCTCCTACTCTCAGGCCTCCAGCCCAGACAGTTTGTGAGATGGCAAACTGCCATCTGAAGGATGGAGATGAGGTGAGAGGTGGCCTGCAGAGTCAGTTCAAACTGACAGGGTCTTCTTTTGGTCTTCGTGCCGTGAGGAAGGACTCAGAGTGACTGTTCCCAACACAGAGCAGGAGAGGGGTCTTGCCTCACCGAGCGAGTTGAGGCAGGGCTGGACAGGTGAGGACAGTAAGATTGTTGCCATTCTTCCAAGAGAAAGGTTGAAAACCAGAACTAGGTGAGGACAACCTTATGGGACCTTGTAGAACAAGTGACCAGGCGGTCTGCTTGCCTGGTGATGTGTGTGTTGGAACTCTAGTCACTGTGACCCAAAGTTAAATGATCCCAAAGAATAAAGCTGCCTAGAGGTTTGGTTGATGTTTGAGGTGGTGGGACTGAATTTTTCGTGCATTTATCCAGAGACTTCCGAGAGTTGGTAGCAAAATCAGAACTGTTCACCTTCCCAAACCTTCGGCTCGCTTCTCCTCCTCTCTCCCTCAAACAGGGACTGTCATTTAATTACACGTTTGGTTTGCAGATGTCACTGTGGAGCTATACCTGGAACACCCATCCTGAATCTGAACTCGTTTGTCATCTCCTGCTTGGACTTTGGTCTTAGACTCTTTGGGGGGGGGGTGTGGAATTAGACTTTTCTTGTAATTATTTTGAAAGCCTCACATGTATATTATAGAAATACTAGGGGGAAAAAAAAGACAAATTCCAATCCGTAGTCCTACTACTCAAGACAAATATTGTTATCCTTTGGGATGTATCTTTTGGTTCTTTTTGGTATAAATGTCCACATGCACATGCCTTTTTTCTTTTTTTACAAAAACTGGATCACATTGTACATACTCTTTAATAACTTACTTTTCAAACTGTGTGTTTATGTGGTAGAATATGTAATGCAGACACAGGTACAAAGCTCCAGAAGTACAAAAAGCTCTGTAGTGAGAAGTCAATCTCCTTCCCACCCTGTCTGCCAGCATCTAGTTTCCTTCCAATCACTTGTATACCCTTCCAGAGACAGTGATGCATTTTCAAGTGTATGTATGTATTTTGTCACAAATGGTAACATATTGGACACACTTTTTTTGCACCTTGTGCTGCTTCACTTACTGTATCATGAACGTAATATTTTTGTGTGTGTCTCCCAAATTTTTTCAACAGCATCATGGACCCTCCTTTGCTAATCAGCCTCCTAATAGCGATTATTTCATTTGTTCCCAATCTTTATTGTCAATAATGTTGCAACAGATGTTCTTGTAGCTCAATTTTGCACATATCTATGACTATTTCCTTAGGATAAAATCCAAGAAGGAAATTGTTTGGCTATCTTAAAGAATTTTCGTAATGTGGTGTCAACTGCCCTCCAGAAAGTTTGTACCAGAGCACTCTCCTATTTGCAGGCCTGAGAGTGCCCTGTTCCCTGCCCCTTACTAATCATGGGTATTACCTCTTATCAAATCTTTACCAATTTGATAAGAAAATTATAGTATATCAATGTTATATGGACTCACACTTCTTTATTTGTGAATAACATCTTCATATGCTTATTGACCATTTGTACTTCTCTGTGATTTTTCTATTTATTTGATATTGATATGTTTATTATCAGTATGTAATTTTGTTAAGAATGTTATTTTTGTCAAGAAACATTGCAAATATGCTTTCCAAGTGCTTTGCTTTCAAATTTTGTTCACGGTGCTTTTTGACATACATAAATTCTTAATTCTGCAATTAATTTGTTCCTCTGTTGCCAGCTCCTTCTGCCTATGGTTCACCCTCTCATTTTTATCAGCGTGACCCTTCTAACACACCATCTGACTTTGTCTCTCCACAGCCTAAGAATCTTTAGTGGCTCCTCACCACTTTTAGGAGAAAGGCCAAATTCAGCATAACACGCAAGGTCTTTAATGTGACTTCTCCCACTGACTCTTCGAGGCTCACCTCCCAGTCTTCTCCCCAAGGCACCCTGCATTCCACTGTGGTACCATTTCTTGTGATGCCCTGACCCCATTCTTCTAGGTGTCTGGGCCTTTCCATGCTGTTCCCTCTGCCTCGCTGGCTGTGCCTCCTCCCACCAACTCACTCTTTGCCTTGCTAACTCCTATAGGACTTGACCAAGGCATCACTGCTTGAAAGTTTTCCTTGATCCCTTAGTCTGCACTCTTAAGACCACATGAGCCTACCTCTGCCTAGCATTTGCTACAAATGGGAATTGGAGCTTCCAATCTGTGTTGGTCTGGCCCACTACCTGGCTGTTCCTCAAGGAAGGTACTGTGGTTTATTCATCTTCGCAGCTAGAATGCCCAGCATGAGGCCTGGCACATGGTAAGTGCTCAATAAATGTTGACATTGAACCTGAAATGAAGGATGGATTTGGTGGCAAATGTTACTTGACGTAAGTGCAGGGCCGAACTGGATCTGTGCTTCTGAGAACTGAGGAAATCCTAGGAGACTTGGGTTAGGAGAGAAGCTATGTGCTTCAGTGCTGTGCTTTCCAAAACAGCAGAATCGCTTGAAGCAGCTTTTTAAAAATACATAGTCTCTGGCTCTGCCTTAAACCCACTGAATCAGACTTATGAGGATAATGCTCAAGATACTATTCGTTTCTTATCGTCCTGAAGTGGTTCTGCTGAGCAGCCAGGTTAAGGAGCCCCTTCGGAGGGAGACCAGCAGACAATCAGAACACCCAGCCCACTGTTTTGTCAAACCATGTGATCTTTTGCGTGGATCAATGGCGCTGTGTCTGAACACCAGCTTTGACATCTACCAGCTGTGTGACCTTGGGGCAGTTGCTTGACTTTTCTGATCCTCATTTTTCCTCACCTGTACATGGGATAATGCTAGATCCCTTAAAAGGGTGTTGGGAGGATTAAGAAATACCTGACTGCTAGCTCAGTCCCTGGCCCAGAGTAAGCATGGAATAAATATTCCTTCCCTTCCCCCACCCTCCTCAGCCTCAGTTTCCTCATTTATAGCGTGGCTACTGATACCTGTTTGTTTATCTTCCACGTTTCCGCACTGCGCTAGAAGAAAGGGAGCTCCCAGCAGGCCCCTGACTACTCTCTGATCAAATAGGACAAGTACTTGGGGGTCAGGAGAGCCGAGGAACCCTCATACTGCATCACGTGCCTTCTCCAAGCATGTCAGAGACTCCACAGCAACCGACTGGAATAAATTTTATGGTTTTTAGAACTGAGTGTCTTCTAGTCACGAGCAAAGATCAGGACGGTTTTCTTGCCACAGTTCCACGCAGAGGCCAGCGGCTTCTGGGCTGCAAGGAGAAGGCATCGTCAGGAAAGAGCGGAGCCGTGGCCCTCTCTCCTTCCAGTGCCCTGGAATCCTCATCACATGCCTCAGAGCAGGAAAGACAACACTGGCTGGGAGGCCAAAATAGCTGATCGTAGCTGCTTTGATTAAGATGCCCCTGCATCCCACTCCCAGTGCCTGCCCCCTCTCTCCCCACCAGCCCAGCGCAGGCAGCACAGACAGGGAAAATGCATTCAGTCCATCAGGCATGACAGAGTTCAAATTACCAAGTCAGCATGAAAAGTCCCATTATAAATGGACTGAAATTGGATTCTATTAAAAACCACACTCAGCGAGGCCCTTGGCTATTAATATTTGCTAAGACATGGAGGAGAGGGAGAAGGCAGAGGCCCCTGCAAAAGGTTGGGAATCTCAGCTGTTCTGTTGAATTGCTTTTCTGGAAGCAAGCCCACAACTGAAAGCCAGATTTGCCCTGTCTTCAACATCTCACAGAATATTAGGGCTGGAAAGAGTCTTAAAGCTCAATAGTTCAATCTCTCATCTGACAGATGAGGGATCAAGCGCAGAGAAGGTAAGTGACTTATTCAAGGTCACACAGCTAGTAAGTAACAAAGACAGAACTAGCACTCAACGTCAGTTTTCTAACAACACACTTAATATTCTGTCCAGTGAGCCAAAATACATTTCCAAAGCATCTTTCTTTCTTCCTTTCTTTCTTTCTTTTAACGTAATGCTGTAAAATTACTCTCTTCTAAAGAAAGAAGGAACTAGTACTTGCATATCATTCGTTCCCTCACTCAGTATGTATCATTCCAGTCGCTTCAGCAGAGGCGATTAACAAGGTATTGTCTCTGCTTGAGAAACTTCCAATCTATGGGGAGGAAGGAAAAGTAAACAGGCGACCTCCAATGTGTGTAACAGATGTTACAGAAACACCAAGGGCGCACGGAGAAGGGGCATCTACGGCAATCCTGGAGGATCAGGGAAGATTCTCCCGAAGGAGTACCAGATCGAGGAGCAGGTGTGCTGAGAGAGGAGTCAACTTCTCATAATCCGGTGTGTGATTTACACTGACAGCACATCTCCATGTGAAGTAGTCACATGTCAGTTGCTCAACAGTCCCACGTGGCTAGTGGCTACTCTGCTGGACAGTGACGTTCTAGAGTTTCAAGGACCATCCTGTGAGTACTAAGCCGTCACCAGATTGGCGCAGCTTTCCTGGTTATTTTAATCCTGCTGATTCATGAAGTTTCCGTGTCCCCAACCCCAGACCCTTCCCTGGCTGCTGCCAGGGAGCCGACACGGAGGGGCAAGGGTTGCAGCGCACTAGGAGAGGGAGCAGCAGGGGAGAAGAGGGCTCAGCCTTCTGCTCCCTGGGCCTCTCCCTCTGGCCCCACTCTGGCTCACACACCTTTTGTAATGTGGGCCAAGTCAGAGTTCAACTTCCGACTTTAACACTATTAGTTACATGTCTCATTTCCGAAACTAAAGATAATAATAGTACTATTCTTATAGTTTTTGTGAAGTTTAAATGCAGTAATGCGTGTAAACTGCTTTGGATGGTGTCTGGTACAAAGAAAGCATTCTTCAGCACCAGCTAATTATATAATAATAATAATAATAATAATAATAATAATAATAATAATAATAATAATAATAATAATAATAATAATAATAGTAATAATAGTAATAAGATGAGGAGGAAGAAGGAGGAGCAGAGGAACATTATCATTCTTAATTTTGTCTGCAAGTTTTAGCAGAGTGCCTGGCGCGTAATAGATACTCAGGAAAGCATAAGCTTTCTACCCTGGAAGCTTATAAGATCCCCAGCTAGTTTCTCTAGTCTCTGCCTGACTGCTACCAGGAAGTCCCATATCAAATAACCCCCATTCCACTTTTAGGTAGTTCTACTTGTTAGAATCCACCTTCTTATGTTGGGCAAGAACCTATAAAATACACAAATCTCGAATCTTACCAAGTAGGCAAACTGATAAGTCTTAATAGCAAGTACTCTCCTGCAACCAACACAACAATCATAATATAGAGCATTGCTCTCACCCTAGAAAGTTCTCTCATGCCCCTTTCCAGTCAATCTCCTCCCTGAAACCCAGAAGTAACCACTATTCTGAGTTCTAGCCCCATAGATTAATTCTGCCAAAACAAAAATTGTTTTTGAAGTTCATGTAAATGGAATAATATACTATTGTCACGTTGTACTTTTATCTGAATACAGAATTTTATTCTATAAGATTGAATCATATTGATTTCAGCCTTTCCTTACAGCTTGTGAGCATTTTCATCTTGATCACATCACCCCTATCTGTGAATTTCTCCAACTTTGTGCCATCTACAGATTTGACAAAAATTCTTTCTGTCCATCATCCAACATAAAACAGGAACAAAGCTGGAGTCCAGCAGTACATAGCTAGAAACCTCCCCTCAATCTGGAGGCTTAGGAGATGGGAAGCCTTGTAGGAGTGCTGGCCATACATGGCCCCGGGAGATGCTCCATGTTGATGGGGAGGACCGAGTTCTGCCTGGAACTCACTGAAGAGGGAGGTGGTGACAGGACAGCCTGGTGGCACTGCGTGCTGGGGAGAGGGCAGGGCTGCAGAGCAGGGTCTGAGAGGCACATGCGTAGAAATGAGTGCTGAGCTAGAGGGAGGAAAATAGGGGAGAACCGAGGGCCCATTAATCACCCATAGTACAAGGGCCGTGAACGTTTCCAAGATCATCTCAGGAGTCCTGAATGAAGGTTATTGTTTGGTCTGGTTTTATGTTTTCTTTGTTTTTATAAGTCCTCCATGGAGCCTGGCAGCTTATAAGGAAAATTATTTTCCTAGACATAGAATCGACTAAAATTGTTAAAACCCTGGAGGGCTCTCCACTCACATCCCCAGCTTCAAATCAGTGAAGCTCTGGGTGCAGGCTGAGCACAGGCTGAGCACAGGCTGACAGGTGGGGCCGGGGGAAAGGATGTTTGTTTGGGACTTGTTGGTTCTTTTAATCTTTCTGATAAAGTAAAGCTCACTTTTATCAAAATGTTCCTTAAATTTCTACTTCTGTTTCTTTGACACACATATGAGCTTAGAAATGTGGACAAGCATAAGACCACTGACGGAGGAAATCCAAACCTCCATCAGCAGGCATGGGCTTTGGGACGCTGAGCCTGTGGGAGGCCTCATTTACCCCACCCTTCTCTACACCTGGGTGAAGGTGAGTCAGAATCCTGCTTTTTAGAAGCTACAGATGGTGGGGTGCTGGGAACTGCATTTTTTAGAAGCTAAAATTCTAATACTTGTTCCCATATATTTGGGACTTTACAGATTATTGTGAAGTCTCTTACAGTCTACATAGTAGTCTATAAATATATATAATATATTATATATCACTTATAATATATGATAAAATATATAATTATACATATTATATATTACATTAATATGTAATATATTATATTGTATAATTATATATTATAAATTTATATAAACATATATAAATATAAATAGTTTATAAACTATGTGATAGAATATCCTAGCTGACACCAAACAGAATTGGTCCTTTCTGGTCCATGTATTTATTTCATTTATTGGCATGAACCAACATGTATATTGGTCAAAGGTAGGGAAAGGTATTTTTTCCCCCAGAGCTTTAGAGAAGATGGAGGGATAGACAAAGACAGTGGGGACAGACTATCTGACTGTCAGGTAGGGTTACAAGTTAATGTAGACTGACATTTGATGGAAACTTCTATGATAAGGAAATGAAGAGATTAAAAAGGCAGGCCCGTGCCCCATTGGGCACATAATTTAGCGTAAGCAAAGTACTGACACCTCATCCCCAGTGAATCGAAATGTGAAACCTTTGAGCATGAGGTAACTTAGGGCTCTTAGGCACCAGCAGAGCCATCACTGAACTTGCAGAAGGGCTAAATTTTTTTCCTTCTTCCATCCTCCTACTCCTTGCAACCACAGCTACATTTTGAGTCATCAGCTGTCCTAACCTCATCTAATCTAAACACCTGTCCAGCCACTTCTAGTTAAAAGAACCCAAGTTGAAGAACCTTAGCTGAAGCATGTTCTGAGATCCAGAAAAAGGAAGAATAAAACAGAAGAGGAATGGGAGCAGAGAATCTGTTTGATAAGCTAAAACTCCCTTTGTCAATCATGGTGCTCCCTTTGCAGTTGAGAAACTGAGGCACAGAGCACCGTGCCAGCAAGAGCATTGCTAGCCTGGTCTTCAATCCTTTGGGGATTCACTGCACAGAGGCCTCAGAGTCTCTCTTCAGGACTGGTGGAGGTTGCTTGAATTGTTTTCCTGCACACCCTGGCAGGTGGCAATAGGGGAATTTTGAATAAGACTATTAATAGAAGTTATGCATTAGGAAATGTCTAGTGAATCCACTAATAGAGGAATTATGTCTGGTGATCTAAAAAGAAAAACCTCGTACTGAATATTGCTGATGTTAAAATATACACACATACACACACACACACACATACATATATTTATACACATATACATATATATGCCAAGGCCAGGGATGTTTGATATGGGAAAGGCATACTGGTGATGTGCTTCCCCCTCACTACTGGTCTGTATACAAAGACTTTATTCAAAGATGAGCCCATTAAAGTTAATTTCAGTTTAGAATGTAATCCAGTACTTAGCATCACCTGATGGCATTATGTCCTGCTATAAAGAGTTAAAAAATCCTAGCAGCTCATACATCTGCACCATGGAAAGCCTGGGACCTATATGGGTAATTTTGAATAGCGGTGCTTCTCAAGCTTTAATGTGCCCAAGAATCACCTGAACATCTTGTTAAAATGCAGACAACCTACCGAATGGGAGAAAAATATTTGCAAATGATATGACTGATAAGGGGTTAATATCCAAAGTTTATAAACAGCTTATACAACTCAGTATCAAAAAAAACCAAAGAACCCAACTTTAAAAATGGCCAGAAGACCTGAATAGACGTTTTTCCAAAGACGTTTTTCCAACTGGCACATGAAAAAAATGTTCAACATTGCTAATCATCAGAGGAATGCAAATCAAAACCACAAGAAGATAGCAACTCATACTTGTCAAAATGGCTATCATCAAAAAGTCTACAAATAACAATTTTGGTGAGGATGTAGAGAAAAGAGAATCCTAGTACATTGTTGGTAGTATTGTAAATTGGTGTATACACACACACACACACACACACACACACACATATACACACACAATGAAATCTTAGTCAGTCATTTAAAAGAACGAAATTCTGCCATTTGCAACGATGTGGATAGACCTAAAGAGAATTATGCTTAGAAAATAAGTCAGACAGAGAAAGACAAACACTGCATGTTATCACTTATATGTGGAATCTAAAAAATAAAGCAAATAAATGAATACAACAAAACAGAAACAGACTGACAGATATAGAAAACAAACTAGTGGTTACCAGTAGAAAGAATATAGGAGAGAAGGGCAGGATAGGGGTATGGAATTAAGAGACACAAACTACTATGTATAAAATAAATAAGAAATAAGGATATATTGTACAGCACAAGGAAATAAAGCCATTATTTTGTAATAACTTTAAATGGAGTATTATTTATAAAAATATTGAATCACTATGTTGTATACCTGAAACTTATATAATATTGTAAATCAACTATACCTCAATTTTTATTATTTTTTTATTTTGGGGGGGTAATTAGACTTGTTTACTTGTTTATTTATCTATTTATTTTTAATAGAGGTACTGAGGATTGAACCCAGGACCTTATGCATGCTGTGTTCACTCCAGCACCAAGCTATACCCTCCCCCTTATACCTCATTTTTTTTTTTTTTTAAATGCACAATCGGATTCAGTAGGTCTGGAGTGGGGCCCAAGATTCTGCCTTTCTAACAAGATCCCAGGAGATGCTATGCAGCTGGTGTATGGGCCACACTCTGAGCAGAGAAAGAAGAGAGTGGCCTGACTCCTGAGCAGTGGCAGACAGCCTGCAGAGTCAGCTAGTTCCCCATCCTATATCCAGATCCTCCTCTAACCATATCTTTATTTGGCCACATATTGTTTATAAATAAACAACTGTATTCTAGAACATCACTAAGACTTTCAGGCCTTCCACCACTCCAAACACCTGGGGAATCAGGATCTGAACTCCATGCGTCATCTCTACCTCCAACCACTTCAGCTAACCTCTAAGTCCTTCTTTGCACAGTCACCCCGATCCATACCTTATAATCCAGACTCCCAAACCTACTTTATTTCTCTATTTCCCTCCCTCTGAAATAATTCGCTTCTATAATAGGAAACATCTGTTGACTTCCGTGCGCCAGAATTGTGTTTTATGGACCTATCAGGTTTGTAAATGTCACTTTATGAGATAGTAACTATAATAACAACACTTTTACTGATGAGGAACTTGAGAACCAGAGGGGTTAAATAAATTGCCCAAGATCATACAACTAATAAGTGGAAGTATCAAAATGTGAACCATCTGACTCCAAAGTCCAAGTTCTTGGCCACTGTAAATGGGAAGCTGTCCTGGGAAGGTGAGCAATCTGTTCTCCCCAGGATATCAAGGGCTCTTACCTCCTCCTCTCAGTCTAATTGTATCTGGTTCTAACCCACTCTGGCTGCTTTCATCTCTCCAGAGCCTGTGGAAAAAATTGCATTAGGTCCTGAATGTCCAGGATAAAAGTCTGGCTTAACCTTTGAGCATCTTCAGCACTTGAGAAGTTGGCCAGACTGATGTCTGAGCTCCCTAGCCTCCCCTTCCTGACCTTCCACGGGACCAACCACCTTACAGCCCCCTCCTCCCTTTCACTTCAGAAGCCTTTATCTTCCTTTGTTTTCTACCCTCCTTTCTTTCTACATCAAAGGTGGATTTTAGAGAAGGATCTGAAAACATGTATGTGTCTCCACATGCATGAGTTTTTTAAGGCAGTTTGCACTTTGTCTTATCACTTAATCAAGGGAGAAAATTCTGGAGGAGCTCAGGTCTGAAAGATGAATGGCTGTTGATTAGGTCCAGGCTGGAAAGGGAGGGGGGAGAAGGAAGGGCATTCCAGGCAGGAGGACCGATTCTTGCATATGGCAGTCACTCAGTAAATATTTGTTGACAAAACACTGAAGAGGAAAAGGGTACATTTACATCCACTGGGACCAGAGAGAGATCTCCCTGCAAAAAACCCTGGCCTCCTCTCCTGAGCCTTTTATCCAACTCTAAGAGAAGAGACTTGGACCAAAAAACATGCTTAATATGTAGTATCTTCCCTCCTCTCTTGGCCACATGGGTTGATTTTTCCTTTAATGGAGTCTTCTAGAAGTAAAAACAATAATCCCACCAGGTACCACTTAAACAAGGGGAAATCTCTGACATTCAACCACAAGGCACTTGTTATGACAGGATGAGCTGAAGTTGCCTCTTTTACCCTCCCACTAGCTCATTTGGTTATCCAGGCCTCTGCACAGTTTCTCTTACTAGAATTGTGATGTAATCATTTGGAGTCTGGCATCTGACCTCTGGAGCTTTGTCAGGAATGAACCAGAACCTAGAGCTTTGCTGGGGAGGCCACACATCAACCCAGCCCATGATCTGGCAGTTCTCACCCACTCTCTTTGTGTGGCTCATTTTTCTTGCCCTCATTCTCTGACACCTTGGTTTCTGTGAGTTATGGGGACCTGTGTCTGCTCCTCTCAGAAAAGTGCAAGCAAGAAGACAGCAGAAAAATCAGCTTTAGGGTAAATTTCAGGTAACTGGAGAGCTCTACAATTGGTTGATGCCTTTTCACCTCTGAATAGAAGTGCATTAGACGACTAGAATGAAAGATAGAAGTGTGAGGAATGGGAACCTGAGGATGTATGGGCCAAGGAATAAAGGTCCAGACCAATAGTTTCTCCTCATCTGCTGAAACATTTCCCCATTGTCTCTTGGGTTGAGAACCAGAGACACTTGACTGGGAGGGCCTACTTAAAAGAACAAAGAGCAAGATGAATGCACTAGCACAGATATTTCAAAGGAAAATTCTCAGCTTTTATATCATCAAGTGTGGGACATGAGTATGGTAAGTGTTTGACCCAAGTCTTTTAACCAGCAGAGCATCTTCATAGAAAAACAAAAGAACGGTTCTCATCCACAGAATGTTCGGGCAGTGACCTGGAAAGGAAATAGCTTATTCTAGGACCAGCCAGGTTGAGTTGTTTTAAAGTCATCTCTAGCTATTCAGTGAAGTTGACCATCTGGTCATCACTCTCCATGTTTCTGTCCCCCATTAGACACAAGTTCTTCAAGGGCAGAGACCATGTGTCCTTGCATCCCTGATGATGGACATATAATAGCGTGGGTAATCCACTGGCCTTTCGGCAATTAACAACGGGCAGAAAGAGTTCACCGTAAAGATCAAGGGCAGGGAAAAGAAGCTCAATAGCCAGAGCTACTTATGCATCAGCTACTTCTGCACAAAGCTTAGGACAAGGGAAGCCTTATGGCCTCAAGGTGCCCTGATGGAAATGCAGCCTTCCCTCAGCCCCCACTGCTCTCACTTTGCATTTCACCCACCTCATTGTTTCCTAAGCATTACAGCTTTTGCACCTCAAAGCAAAAAATCCTAAGTGAGCTATAATTCTGACCAGGCAAGACACGGGGTGTGCCTCCATCCCCAGGCCTGGGTGTGGAGGGGCGCCCCGTCTCATAGAGACATGACACGGGGTGCACCACCACCCTCAGGTCTTGTGACTGATTGATTGATTGATTGGCTGACTGATTGATTGACAACTCGGTTTCCCTGAGCTCTGGTTGATTGAGAGCTCAGGTTTCTTGTGTTCTGAATTCTTCCTTTCCACTTCCTCTCTCTTTGCCCAATGCTCATTTCTTTCTAAACTACCTAAGATTCCCCCCCTCTAGTCATGAGACCCCAAATCTTGGGGATGTAGAGAGTGTGGACCCCTCTAGCTACTTCCTGCTGATCTGGGGTGATGATGGAGCTCGTTGGGGTCCCAGACTAGCTGGCTGTCCTTGGGCAGGATGTGAGTGAAGGGTCGGTGTTTATCGAGGGGCTTGTATAGAAGTGGTCTGGGCTGATTGGTTGATTACCTTGTTATACAATCATTTGAAGTTTATCTCTAGACGAGAAGAAACACTTTTCATAAGAAGGTTGAAAAGATAGAGGTCAAATATATAGAGCTAATCCTAGCCAAAGGATGAAAGGGGCAGACAAAGGTCTTAAAAAATAACTGATTTCTGTGCTTTTTGTTGGTTTAGGTTTTAGAAAGCACATGTTGGAGTGTTAGTCCAGTGCACTAAAGGAGGAGTCAAAAGAGGGACCCTAATGTCAGAGACATTTTAAATTAGTCTTAAAACAGTTTGGGGGGAGCTCTAAAAGAGAAAAGATTTGACCCAGGAGACATTTAAGAAAGGGGTTTGTCGAACAGGGATCCATAGTTCCCCAGGGCGAGGGAAGAGTCTCACCAGAGTGTTGCTGGGAAAGCAGTCGCAAATTGCTAAGAGGTTCGCGAGAATATGTGGCTCCCATTGGTGAACCAGATCTCATCAGGGTTTTCTAGGGGTTGGTCGGTGAGATCTGTTCTAGCTCCTAGAGAAATGGATAGGGTCTCATGACATAGGCGAAAGGGAAGAGACTCGTCTGGTGATGGTCATAGTGTAGCAGGATAGAGTGCCCCACAAACGGAGACAGTGACATCTGGGTTTTCCAGTAATAATGCCTGCCATTTAAGAAGCCAAGCATCTGAGAGCCAGAAATGTCCCTTGCCTTTTAAAAGGTCAGAAACTTGATGGTTAGCATATACAAGCAGGAGAGTGGAGAGGGCTCCCAACACTCTTAGGCAGGAAGGCCAGCCTTGAGCAGTGGGATCTAGCCGCTTGGAGAGGTATCCCATAGGCTGTTGGGTAGGACCCAGCCACTGGGTGAGGACCCCCAAGGCTATTCCTCCTCTCTCATGAACATATACCATATAACTGGAAGGACCTTGTGGGATCTGGTAGCCCCAAGCCTGGGGATCTTACTAGGAGTTTTTCATTCTTCCATTGCTTCCTGTTGGGAAGGACCCCACTGGAAAGGTCTTCCCAATCATCTACCCCGAAGGCCCCTTCTGGGCAGCTGGGGACCCCAGATCCCCATGAATCAGCTCATGGATCTGATGTTTAAAGTATTGGACAATAGAGACAGGGCTAAAGAGGCAAAAAGGCTTCAGGGACAACAGCAAAAGTCACAATTCTTAGCGACAGCCTACATCTCCGCACCACCTCAGAGTTATCCTCCACCAAGACCCATGACGAGGACAGGATCCAGGATGCCTGCATCAGAGCCACTGTCACGCCAAAAAGGAACCTGTTTTAAGTACAGCCAGGAGGGCCACTGGAAAAAAAATGCCCCATGTACGGGAAAAGTCCACCAGGACCCTGCCCCATATGCAAACAAAAAGGCCACTGGAAGCAGGACTGCCCCCAGTCCTGAAGGGGGCTTGGGGCTCCCAAACCAATGACGGCTGAGATGACTAAAGACTGACGGGGCCTGGGACCCTCCCTGGCTCCCACAGGACACCGGGTCATTTCTTCAGCAGAGCCTTGGGTAACCCTTGACGTGGTAGGTAGAAAAGTTGTCTTCTTATTAGGTAAGGCAGCCACCTACTCTGTGCTGACTGATTTCCCTGGACCCTTGTCCTCCCAATCCTGTGTAACAACGGGGATCAATAGAAGGCCCCAAACAAGGTGCTTACTAAAAATTTACTTTTACATAGGAGTTTTTGCTGGTGGCTGAGTGCCCCGTCCCCTCATTGGGAAGGGACCTACTTGCTCAGTAAATCCCAAGAAGTAATCCAATTCAAAGACCCTTATAGGAAAGACACGCACCCCCAAAAATGTCTACTCTTGACTTTGGGAGCCTGCCTCAGTCCCAAGCCAGAAGAGCTCTCCCTTCCACCCCATATTGATTCTCAAGTAAACCAGGCTGCCTGGGAAACTGGGGTCCCTGACAGAGCTACTATTGTCAGCTTATCATTAGAAATGGGACCACGTGAGGCTACAGGCAAGGCTCTTCAGATCAAAGGCCAAACCAAGAGCCTTAATCAAAAAACTTCTCAAACCCAGGAAGACTCCTCAAAAGTGTTCATAAATAGATGGCCAAATGGGAGGCCATCGGTTGGACTAAACTGACCGTAGCTAATATTCGGAGCCTAATAAAAATTTTTTGGAAAAGTCTTCCCCAAGCTAAATGAGGAAAACCAAAACTAAGCTGTCTTTGTTTTACAAATCTAGCCTTTACAGGACCAGAGGTGTGGCTCCAAAAAGGAGGCAAAGCCCAGCAATCCTTCTACCACTTCCCAAACCTCCCCTATGTATTTATCTTATGAGACAAGTATTTAAAGAGAGTTTTTTCTGGCCTTTAAAGAACAGTCTTTCTAGAAGAAACTTGCTTTCCTATGCCTTGGAGATACAAATATTCTACCTTGTCTTCTCCAGGAACTCTGATCTCACCATCTTTGAAAAATGCAAATTAAAAAAAAAAAGTGGGGGGGGGGGTTATAAATAATTTGGAACTTAATTTGCGAAGGACAGGTAAAAATTTTTATCTCTTTTTCGTAAATATTAATAAAAAGGCTTAGCCATCTAGATGGGCAACTTTGATTTGCTCTATCTGCCAAAAACCCCAGCTTAAATCCAACCTCTTTTGGTTTTACTTTGTTATATCTGATTCATGACTAAAATTTTAAAATGAAAACTGTAAGGTGTCTGGTTTGTATGTCATAGATGTATGGTATTGGCATGATTAAATGGTAAAGGAGCTCTTTAATCGGCTGAAAGGAAGTTAAGTATTTATATAAATACTCAAACATAGAGAAAACTGGCCAAAATAAATTTCAGGTTCACGTTATCTAAAAAGGATTCACCACTGGTATTGGTATTGAAGCTAGCTTAAGCTTGTTGGTTTAATTAATAGAAACATGTCTTTAGAGACATCAGTGTTAAGTATAATACTTTGGTTGTGCCCAGGCTTACTAGAGGGCAAGCAAAACTTTATTATATGTTACAAATTTGTCAACAAAAAAAGTAACTCAATGTAAAAAAACTTTCAAAAAATAAATAAAATAAGAGATTTGGGGTAAACTCTATAGTTTTCTTTTGAAAGTATCTACCTAAAATTGTCTCTCCAAATTTTGCTACTTAAACCTAAGTTAAAAAGTTCACTGACTATCTGTGTCATTTATAAAATCTTTAAACATTAATTGCTGGGCAGATCTAAGTTTATCTACCTTTGCCATAGGGAGGAAAAAAAAAACAAAAACAAAAAACCCTAAAACGTAAGTTTCCAGTCAGGAAACGGTGATATGACAGCCAATTCACAGTTGCTTGCTTCTTGGTTTTTGCCAGAGATGTAAGGTTTTTGAGGGTTAAAATGACAATATATGCAATTAAAGCTCCTAAAGTAGTATTTCAGTATACAGTGGGAAAGTAAGATGTATGTTTTCAGTAAGAGTTTCATAAAAAAAAACTATGGGGAAAAAAAAAGGTTTCATACATAATCAAGATTTTAAATATCTAACAAAGTTCTTTGTAGCCCAAGCTAACTTTAAGATGCTTTCAAGAAAACCTGAGACATCTCAGATATTAAGTTAACTAGGATTATTTAATATGTTAAGTTAAATATAATCAATCATAATTCTAGTAATTAAAAACAAATCTCTTATCAATTACAGATGTTTAATCATGCCTTTTAAGCCTTTTTGTTGTTACAGATTGTCAAGTTGTTACAAAAGTGCTTCATCTTTAAAAAAATTCATCAGAAGTCAGTGGAAACAGTGGATTATAATAGTCCCACATCAAATGATGGCCCCTGCCCTCAGCACTCTGGACACAAAAACAAAAGGCTGTCCTGCTCCTGGGGCCCCTAGATTAAGCATTCAGAGGTTTTTTACTCCCTGACAGGCAGGGTCAATGCCCCTCCTCAGCCTGGAAGTGGTTTCAGAAGATGGACCATCATCCCTCTACATCCCTGTAAGAAGACTATGGAAGTAAAATCTCTGAGAGGGGAATGAGAGAGGCAGGGGGCAGGGCACAGCCACTCAAGGCATAACACAGCAATTAACACCAGAATGGCGAGAGAGTCAACCCCCAGGAGACCTTGAGGCTCAAGATGGTGGGAGATTTGACTTCTAGTAGACCTTGACCTCCATTATACAACCATTATAACATATTAGCATGGTGAACAACATGCCCACAGGCGCCAAGACCGTTCCAAAGGCCGCAGCCTCCTCTCTCTCCCTCTTCGGACACGGCCCGCACTGTCTATGGATTGTGTACCTACTTTTACTCAACTCTGAGCACCTAACCCCCACACCTCGAGGCCTTTCTCTTGCCTCTTGATGGATCTCTAAGTAACTCTACCTATACTGAAACAAACAAACAAAAAAGATGATTATATAAGCTGAGGTCTCAGTGAGTCAGACCTGGGGGTGGATGTACACCAATACAATATCCATACTTTATATGGATATATATCATATTATATATGTATGTATTATGTGTGCATATATTTTATACTATATATACATGCATATAGTATATGATGTACATATTATATACATACATAACCATACACAGACATGTGTATATATAATATGTATATTTTATATATATCCATACACTGACATGTGTATGGAAATACAAATATATAATATACATATTATATATCTATGTAGGTTAAATGTATATACACATATATATTATATGATACACATATTAAATATATACAAATCATGTACAGATACGTGTATATATAATATATATGTTATATATATCATACAATGACATGCGTATGGATATACACCACTATATATGTATATATTATATGTGAATATATACAGATACAATATACATATTATATATACATGTCCATACACAGACACAAGTATATATAATAAATATACTATATATATTCATATACTGATGTGTATGGATATACACATATATACATATTACATATGTATATGTATTATAGTCTATATGTATATATATAACCCATACTGCACATATTATATATATATGTATTCATACACAGACCTGTGTAATGGTATACCCTTGTATAACAGACATGTGAAACAAGGGCACATCCATTCCCAGGCCTGTGTATGGATGTACACCAGTTTAATACACATGATACGGGTGAATTTCACCTCCAGGCATGTGTGTGGAGAGGCATCTCGGCTCATGGACACATGATAAAGGTACATGGGGCCGCCACACCTAGGCCTGGGGTTGGAAAGGCATCCAGCTACATAGACACATGACAGAAGTGCACTGGGCCTCCACCCCCAGGCCTAGGGGTGGAGGGGCATCCCATCTCAGAGACATGACATGGGGTGCGCCTCCACCCCTAGGCCTTGTGATTGATTGATTGGTTGGTTGACTGATCGATTGTTTGATTTACAACTCAGTTTTCCTGAGCACTGGGTGATTGAGGGCTCAGGTTTCTTTTTTTTTTTTTTATTGATTTATAATCATTTTACAATGTTGTGTCAAATTCCAGTGTAGAGCACAATTTTTCAGTTATACATGAACATATATTTATTCATTGTCACATTTTTTTCTCTTTGTATGCTTTGTTTTTGTTGTTTTTGGTTTTTTTTTTTTTTTAGATTCCACATATGAGCGATCTCATATGGTATTTTTCTTTCTCTTTCTGGCTCACTTCACTTAGAATGACATTCTCCAGGAGCATCCATGTTGCTGCAAATGGCGTTATGTTGTCAGTTTTTATGGCTGAGTAGTATTCCATTGTATAAATATACCACATCTTCTTTATCCAGTCACCTGTTGATGGACATTTAGGCTGTTTCCATGTCTTGGCTATTGTAAATAGTTGAGAGCTCAGGTTTCTTGTGTTCTGGATTTTTCCTTTCCCCTTTCTCTCCCTTTGCCTAATGCTCATTTCTATCTAAGCTACTTAAGATTCTCCTTTCTAGTCATAAGACCCCAAATCTTGGGGACATTGAGAGTGACAACTGCTCTACTTACTGCTGATCTGGGGTGATGATGGAGCTCGTTGAGGCCCCAGACTACCTGGCTGTCCTTGGGCAGGATGTGAGCGAAGATTTGGTGTTAATCTAGGGGCTTGTATATATGACTACTTCTCCGATAACCCCATACAGAATAACCAGCAAACATGTCATTCATTTAAGGGTCATTTAGGAAACATAGACTTAACGGTGATGGTGACCAGTTCAGGAAGATCTGAGGGAGAATTTGGGCTTTCACATCATTAGCTTGAAGGAATAGCTCCCAAGCTGGCTTCAAGACAGCTGGCAGGCTGTGTCACCAAGAAACAGAGTTTCCCCCTGTCCAAAGCTAGGGGAGCTCAAATTCTTTCTCTACAGTCCTTCCTACCAGGCTGATGACCCCAAACAGAACTAGTGAGGGAAGAGTGACCTGGTGACACCCAAGAAATGATGGGCCACTTCTCCACAACTCCATGCCTTGTCATCAGCCCTGGGTCTGTTGGAGAAGGTTCCTTTGCTTTCTGAAAGATAGCTCACAAGAAACCTGAGAATAAAGACAACTGGGAACAAGGAAACTAAACTCCGTAGGCGTCACCTTCCCCTGCCCCTCCTTCCTGCTGACTCACGCCTTCTTGACTCAAAGATGAGCATCTTCCGCTCCGACTGCCAAGTGAGGCTTGTGGATTAGGAGGGCGACGAGCTTTCCAAGCCTTAGCCTGGTAGTCTAGCTTGAAGGCATCCTCTCTGTCATCAGGCAAAATGTCATCCACCTAGCTCTCCTGATGGGTGGGAGGCTAATCTTAAAAGAATGAGGACTCTGAAGAAGCCAAAGGCAGAGAAGTAAGTAGCTCAGATAACAAAATGCTTTTATTGCATAAACTTCACAGGCCTTCAGAGCTCAAAAGGAGCCTATCTAATTGAACCCTTTATAAAGAAACTGAGGCCCAAGATGATGGGGCTGGGACTCAAATCCCATTCCCTTTGGAGGCTGAGCTCGGTACTTTTGTTTGTTTGTCTTGGCGGGGGAGGGAGTTAGGTTTTATTTACTCGTTTATTTATTTTTTAACAGAGGTACTGCAGATTGAACCCAGGACCTTGCACATGCTAAGCACATACCCTACAACTGAGCTATGCCCTCCCCTGCCCTGAGTTCAGTATACCTTAATGGCACTAGACCTTCCACGCACTTCTAGACTGGCAACTTGTCTCCTCGGTTGGAAACGCCATCCTGTGACCCCTCAACTTGTACCTCAAAACTAAGGAGGAAAGGAAGGAGGAGTGACTTTTTGTTTTCACTGTCAGGTCACTGAGTTGAAAGAGAGCGGCCCCTCATGCCTCCTGGTGGGGGCTCAGCTTCAGAGCTTCCTGACCCCAGGAGCCACAGCTGTGACCTTAGACGTCTTAGCAGTCCTCTACGCCTTAGGTCTCCGTGGCAAGGGAACATGTTGGACAGGGACATGCATGCATGCATGCGTGGGAAGGATTGGCGGGCAGGGAGGACCATGTGCAGGGAGTTACATTTGAGGGGTGGGAAGTGGAATTTATGTCACTGCTAGCAGAACACAGCAGTAGTTGAGCAGGGCAAATTCTGTCAGTTTTACTTTCAAAATATACCCAGAATCTGACCACCTCTTTCCATTTCTTCTCCACTCCGGTCTGAGAGCTAAAAGCTAGCTCCCTGAGCAACACTCTCTAACTAGACCCACTCCTCCTGGCCTTGACTCTCACAGTCTAGTCCAAAGTCAGTCGGTTAAAACTTGATTCCAGTCATGTAACTCCTCACTCAAAACCTTCCAGTGGCTTCTCTCTCTCCCAGAGTAAAAGCTGAACTGTGAACTACTTACAATGACCAACAGGATCTGACATGATCTGGACTTATAGCCTCTGACTTTATCACCTAGCGCCCTCCACCTGCTCCAACGACACTGGCCCCCCGTGATTCCTTCATGGTGCCCACCTCAGGGCCTTTGCACTGGCTGTTTCCTCTATCTGGAATTCTCTTCTGCCCTTTCCCTGCCCTGACCCTGATAACATGACTAGCTCTATCACTTCTTTCAAGGTCTTTAATTAAAAAACACCTTCTTAGTGAGGCCCTCCCTGACTACCCCCACTGAAAATGTTAACATTCATCCCACCCAGCTGACATTGCATATCTCTTTCTCATTTTATTTCTTCTCCTTTGCACCTGCCAGTGACATATCGCATATTTCATTTATTATATTTATTGTCTTCCTCTCCCACTAGAGGACAAACACCATGAAGGTTCACTGCTGTATCTCCAGCAATCAGAACAGTACCCAGCACAGTAGGTATACAATGGACTTTGGTTAAAAGAAAGAATGAAGGAAAGGATGGTTTGAGTGCCCATAACATGGTGGCACTGCTCTGCCCTCCAGCTGGGAATTAGGAGTCAGTTCTCCTGAAATAACAACATTTGAGCATCTCCATGCCCCTCTGTTTACAACTCTGTCTCCCCCAACAGGTGATGGATAAAGACATATTCCTCATACCCCATCCCTTCAGCCTGTTCCTCTGAGCTTCCTTTGCTACCCAGGTCCATCCCACCTCAGAGATCCACCCACCAAGTCCACTGAACCTCATCTTGAACAGGAGCGACTGTTCCCCAAGAGGCAGCACTGACTGTGTATCAGCTACAACGATAAGCACATTACAAACAGTATTTCTCTTAATACTCACAAGGTCAGTAACATCATTCCCGCTTCCACATGAGAACACCAAAGCTTAGGGACGGCACTGAACACCCAACTGGGTGATTTTCACTTTTTTCTCTTCTCTGAGAACCTGCCACCTACACACACAGGTCGGTCCTTGCTTGCATGTTGGTACCCAGCATGCACCCGTTCTTCAGGCCGAGATGGAAACTTGATCCCAGAAGGGCAGAGTCAGTTTCTTTTCCCCAGAAATGTAGATTTGGACATAGAGACATTTGTCCTCATTGTACAGCCCTTCATGAAGGTGGGACTGGAACATCAGTGTGTGGTCATGTGTACCACGGAGGCCAGTCGAGAAAGAAGAAAGAATCAGATGTGTTGGGCAAAGTAGGAGCAGAGAACTTCGCAACTCTGGAGAAGAAGGAAGAGAAAGGAAGAGGCCACGCCACGGTCCACAGAGGCTCTTCCAATGGCTCCCAGCTTTCCTGAGAATCTCTCTTAGTCTTCCAATTAAGTACTCCATCTTGATTAAGATAAACTGAGTGGCTTTAAATTATTTGTAACTAAAGGGGCTTGACTCAGAGAAGCTAAGTAACTTACCTGATGCCACATAGCCCCAGAAGGATGAAGCAGAAGCTCCAAAGCCCACACATTTCTTTTTTTTTTTTTTAATTGAAGTATAGTTGATCATACAATGTTGTGTTAGTTTCAGGGGTACAGCAAAGTGATTCAGTTATATATACATACATATATATATATATATTCTTTTTCAGATTTTTTTTCATTATAGGTTATTACAAGATACTGAATATAGATTCCTGTGCTACACAGTAGATTCTTGTTGTTTATTTTATATATAGTAGCTTGTATCTGCTGCTAACCCCCAAACTCCTAATTTTTCCCACCCCGTCAACCCCTTACCACTTTGGTAACCATAGTTTGTTTTCTATGTCTGTAAGGCTATTTCCAGATTGTTCATAAGCTCATTTGTATCATTTTTTAAGATTCCGCATATAAGTGATATCATATGAAATTTGTATTTCTCTGTCTGATTTACTTCACTTAGTATAATAATCTCTAGATCCATCCATGTTGCTGCAAATGGCATTATTTCATTCTTTTTCATAGCTGAGTAGTATTCCATTGCGTATTCTATACCACATCTTCTTTATCTAGTCATTTGTCGATGGACATTTAGGGTTCTTCCATGTCTTGCAAAGCCCACACATTTCTGTAACTGCCAAACCACTCAGGCTTTGCCCTCCTCCCAGAGGCTGGCAGGGCAGCTGTGGGGCAGTCCCCACCAGGTTGCACTGTCTCCTTGTCCCTCCTTTCACACCCATTACATTTTCCCAAGGGAAATGGAGGTCACAGTAACCTCCAGGGAAGCCTCAAAGGGCAAAGGAAATTAGTTAATGATGAGGATGTACAGGAGGTGGAAAAGGGCAGCACCGCTTTGGGTAGGGAGGAGGCATCATGGGGTAATTGATGTTTTTGCCAAGTCTTTGTGGGAGCAGGTGGAACCATCTCCTTCTCTCCATGAGACTGAGCTAAGCAGACAGCTAGAGTGAGGAGGGGAGAGGCCAGGAAGGAGTATGGGGACAGCTTGGTGTTTGCAGCGGGGCCTTTGTCCATGAAGCCTCCAGGCCCAAATCCCTCGTGAAGAGAACTACATTCAGACTTGCCCCAAATACGCAATCAAGCCAGGTGAAGCCCAAAGAAAAGTGGGCCAAAGGCTTCTCTGGGCAGATCCATTAGAGGCAGCTGCTCCCTCGGAGCCACTTGAAGTCTGCAGCTCCTGGAGCTCTGTTTATTGAGTCTGTTTATTTCTCTAATTTGTCAAGTACTGTCTGCAAGCTCGAGCTTGCCTCCTAAGTGCTCAGCATCTATCCCACCTCCCAGGCTTTTCCAATTGGATTAGATACTCTGCACTCCATCTTTTGAGTCATTAATGAAAACACTGATGAATATTGTGCACAAGTCAGATCCCTGGGAGGCCTCTCCTCAGCTGTCGTGTCTTCTTGCCTGGCCCACAACCCGGCAGGGATGACCCCTCTCTTCAGACAGGCTTTGCCTGTTGTCCAAGAGTTTTTGTCCCCTCTTTTCATTCATCAGTTTATTCGGTCACTCATTTGTTAACTCTGCTAGGGCTAGAGATGCCCCACAATGTCTGGTCAATGCATACTCATGGAAAATGTTTAACAAATCCTAGTTAATACTACTATGAGGTGCTGTGGGGACATAGAGTTGCCCAGGAGAGACCCCAGCCCTCCATAGTAAGAATGGGAATGTGAAGAGTGGCCACCTGCCGGTGCTGGGTTAAGTAGTACACAGAGATGTACCCAGCCGGCACTGAACGTTATCCACCAAGAGAGGCAGTTGTCGGCAATGACTGAGAGTAAGGATTCCAATCCTGTAATAGCCTATTATGGAAAAGAGTCTGAAAAAGAACATATAATATATAACATATATATATGTAACTGAATCACTTTGCTATACACCTGAAACTAACACAATATAAATCAACTGTACTACAATTTTAAAAGTTTTTAAATAAAGAGGAAGGATTCTATAGTCAAAGTTTTTATTCTGGCTCATCTACTTTCTGGCTTAAACCTTATCTTAGATTCTCCTTCTGCAAACTCACTAAATAGGGTTGTAATAAAGGATTTAAATTAGTAAATAAGATAATACAGAACAGGTGCCTGGTGCACAGCCGAGCACAGACTGAGCATTCTGCAAATACTGGCTATTATTATTACCTCCCGCAGTGCAACTACCTGACACGAAGCACTATTCTCTGGGCTTTCCCAGCAAGAAAACTGAAGGTTGGAGACACTAATTAACTTGCCCAAAGTCCTACCCAACAGTGGAACCAGGGTCCAAGCCTAAGTTTGATGTCAAAATCTCATTTGCTTTATGATTATAAGCTAGAAAGGAAGAAGACACGCGTAAATAACTGTCCAACAAGCTAAACAAGCAAATGAGACTGTAAAGCACCGAATATTTTCATGATACACAATAGATTCTCAACAAACAATGCCAAGTGATGAGATGATGATACAATTATCAGGGCCATAGTAAAGTTCTAGGAGGAAGTGTGTCAAGGTCAGAGGAAAGAGATCCTTTCCGAACAGGGGTGTAGTTGGAGAGTTTTGTGGAGAAGGTGTCATTTGAGAAGGCCTTAGCAGTTGGGTATAAGTTGGACTCAAGGACAAAAGCGAAAATGGTCCCCATGGAGAGGAAGTTGCTCGAGCAAAGGCAAGAAGATGGGGAAGTTTAGGATGTGTTTGGAAAAAAAAATAGCAAGAAGTTCCATTTATTATTATTATTTTTAATTAATTAATTAATTAATTATATTACTGAATTATTTTATTGTGGTGGGGGGTAGGTTATTAGGTTTATTTATTTTTAGAGGAGGTGCTGGGGATTGAACCTAGGACCTCATGCATGCTAAGCATGCACTCTACCACTTGAGCTATACCCTCCCCCCAAGAAGTTCCATTTAGATACTATGGGATATATGAAAGGAAATAGCTGGGAATCAGCTAGAAAGAAAACAGAAAACACATCGGTGTTCAATAAATGAGGTCTTGACCAAAAAACTGGCCAAAGCAGAGAGATTCTCACACTCCAAGAGTCTCCTGGAACTCGCACTGGGAAAGGAACTACAGTAAGGATTTAGGGATGATGAATGTGATTTCTTTAATATACAGGCAAGAGTAGTTTTCAGAACTCCTGCACAACAAGGCTCAAGTTTGGTGGGGGCTGGGCAGGGCTGACATTCAGCCAACACATGTGTGTAAACACAGGGTATTAAAATATTCATGCACTTTGAAACTTGAGGACATCATGCTAAGTCATAAAAGGACAAATACTGTCCAGATCCACTCTTACGAAGTATCGAACGTCGTCAAAATCAAATATGTAGAGAAGTAACAAGGTGGCTGCCAAGGGCGGGGGCTGGGGAAGAGGGAGAATTTGTGTTTAGTGGGTATAGAGTTTCAGTTTCACAAGATGAAAATGACCTAGAGATCTGCTGCACAATATAAATATACTTAACACTGCTGAACTATACTTTTTAAATGGTTAAGATGGTAAACTTAATATTATGTGTTTTTTACAATAAAGAACAAAAAGCATGACTATCCCCATCAAAATACATTAAAGTGCTCTTCTTGCAGGTGGTAACTGGCACTGCCCCAAGCCACCCAAAGCCCCTTCCCCGGAAGCCGTGGACCTCCCTGACTTCCGGCTGTAAAAGGATTCATGTCTGGCACTATTTTGAAAATCACCCCTGGGGCTAGAGGACTTGGCTTAAAGATGCTTTTGCACTGCATTTTTCTTAAGATGGGAAAACACAACAATTATGTCAACGAATGGGGGAGGAGGGAAGGGTCATGGCTGAACAGTGTGTGAAAAGCTAACAGACCCGACCACTACACTCTGGCCTCAGATATTCCCCAGGCGAGATCCCTGCAAAAGAGAGGACACATTCATTGCCTGGAACTCTCTTCCGGCTGAGTCACTGGGGTGGCAGCCCTGTCCAGCCATGTGCTGTGTTCTTTGGGGGTCTGAGGTACAGACTCTGAGAAGGTTCCTTCCTGAGCCCAGGATGACCACAAGGGACCATATCAGGGCAGCAGGCACTGCCACCCCGCTGGGCACACACCTGACTGTTCACCTTTGGGTGCCTGGCTTTCCTGTTGCTCTCAGAATCAGATATCCAGGATCCCTCCATCAGCTTGGTGATGAAGGTGCCAGAAAAAACAATCCTAAAGAGCTGGTTCTGGCAGCTTTGGCTCTGTCATTTCTCTTCCTAAAGAACCAGTGGAGAGCAGGATCTGTTGGCTGGCCATTGCTCCTTGCCTAGCTGCTGGTGCATCCTCTACAAGGCAGACAGGAGGAGAGGCGAGGGGAGGTGGACGCTTGAGGCCTGCTTTCCCCTCTGCTGCAACTTCCCTCCTCCTGCCCCAAGCAACAGCCTCTCCCCATCCTGCGTTTCAATCTGATTCCTCCTCCTTCCCACAGTCTCCTCCCACCAAGCCCAGCCCTTCACAAAAGAGAACCAAGATCTGGGAGGAAGGGATCCCGAGACAGAGTCCCTGGCCAGGCCAGGGGCCAGGGGCAAGTCCAGAGGCCAGATGTGAGTGGTGCTCCAGGATGAATGCACCCCCACGCCCTGAATTCCCGAGGCCCTGCCTGCCACGTGCTGCCCCTCACTTGGGAAGACAGTCCCGCCCCTGAGCCAGGGAGTGTCAGGAAGGAGCCTAGCCCTCCAATATCTGCCCTCTTGCTGGGTGAAAATATTGTTTCTTTAATAAAAGTCAGAGCCTTCCATCCCTCCCATAGAGAAAACTTAGAAGACCTTATATTCACCCTCAGTTATGGCTGCTGCCAGGGGCTTTTCTAAGGGGTCTCCCTTGGTGGGGGGGAGGAGAGCCCATGAATGGCATCGAGGACCTGAATAAGGGAGAAGAGGAGCAGGAAATGGAGGGGAGAGGGGTTGCAACAATGAAAATGGTCTTTGTTGGCACATTGGCCCTCAGCATGCAGTGCCTCCCGCCTGCCCATCCCCACAGGTTCCTAGGGAAATGTGTGAGTTTTCCACATTGGCCATCTCTCCCCCTCCCGCAGTGGCGCGTGGTCTCTGCTCCCTTCCCCACTGCCGGCCTGATGCTCCGTGAGTGCTGGAATGATGTCACCTCTGCCCTGTGAAACCCACTTTCCTTTCCCTGCCTCAGTTCTTCTTCTCATCTGCGGATCCCACGTCTCCAGCCAACTGTGCTGATTTGGGGATTTGGCTCAGCCTTCCCTGGGCATCACCAAGGTTGGCCTGGCCACTCCAATGGCAGGAGTCACTGATCTGGCCACCCTCATAGCCTGGTCACCCCGTCACGGTCCTTGACTCATCTTGCCGTGGCTGGGAGGCGGCCTCTCCCACATGCAAATGATCTCTTAGTGAGCTATAGCACATCGATTCATATTCATATAGATAACACCCAATTTTTATAAAACTTCCCAGATGCCAGACACTGTATTTACATGCATTACTCATTCAAGCATCACAACTCCATGAGTGCTAGACTATCAATGCCCCCAGTTTATGGACTGAGAAAACTGGAGCATCAAACTTTGCTAACACACCCAAAGCTGCAGGTGAGGAACAGAGCCTGGATCCCACCCCAAGATATTCAACTCCAGGTTGCAGGAATTTTCCTAAACATCAAGCCATGAGGCCACTGAAGGTACGGAGGACTGGCACCCAATTCTTTCCTCAAAATGGTGGTGCTGTGGTGGATGGAGAAGCGTATGAGGAGGCAGATACCTGAAAGAGGGAGGGGAAAGAACGCAGGGAGGGGCCTGGAGCCAAAGAGGAACTGGGACCTGCTCTTCTGTTCCCCAAGACCTGGCCCCATGGCGGATGGTATGGAGAGGGATGGGAGTGAGAAGAGGAGGAAGGAACTGGAAAGAGAGTAAGTGAGCAGAGGGGCCCTCGAGGCGAGGAAGGCGGGCGGGCGGGCTGAGACCCGTGGTGGGATGGATACAGCACATCCCAGAAGCATGGTGGGAGGAGGAGCTGGGGAACCAGTGTTCCCCCTCCATTGGCCCCTGGATCGCTGATTCAGGGCCCAGCCAGGCAGTCGCAGACTTTAGCCATAAAGCATGGAAGCAGTCAGTCCATCATGGTAGCCTTCTTATTAACCACATTTTTCCAAAGGCATAAGAAACACCAGTGACCTTTCAACAGGGCTCCCCAGGTCTTGGGGAAGAGAGGACCAGGGGAGCAGAGATGGAGACTGAACACTAATCCTTCTGCCAGCAGGGCTCGGGCCATGCCCCGCGGTGCCAGTTCCCTGGCCCTGAAGCAGGCTGCAGGCTGCCAGGCCAGGCAAAGCCGGTGCCAAGGAAAGGAGGACGGCTGCCCCCAAGGCCCTTGGGATACCTTGTCGCCAGGCTAGCATCCCTTGGAAAACACTGCAGAGAAAACAGCAAAAACGAGACAGAGGATTTCCTTCCTCCTCTGGCATGTCAGAAATTCCCTTAGCATCTTTCCAGGAACCATGGGTCTGTCTGTATAACAATCCTAGATGCCGGTCAAAGTTTTTAAGCCACCCCACAAACAGGAAAGGGGAAGGAAGCAAGATGGAAAGGAAGCGTCTGGGTCTGTCGCTGTGGCTGGGTCTTGTCACAGGGGATAGAGCAGAGGAAACCCAGATACTTCCTAGTTGATGGGGGTGGAAGCTGAGCGCCCCAGCCTAGAACTGGGGGCCAGGTGACAACAGAGCAGACCTTCAGAGAAAGGAGTTAGTAGGAAAGAAGATAGAGCAGCAGAACAGATGGGGGCGCGGGCTGGAGGGAAAAGGACGGGTGGGAAAGGAGAGATGGGGAAGAAGGAGAGCAAGGAGGATGTGGGGACGGAGGGGGAAGAGGAGGGGAATGAAGGGGGAGGAGTGGGAGGAGAGTTGGAATCTGCGTTAACTAGCCGATCTTCAATTCTCTTGTCTCATCGTCAATATGCTCTCCGTCAGCGAGTTCTTGCCACTGACACTTCTCTTCATCGGCCCCACCGCCCACCCCTCCAGATCCTTCCTGCCTCTTACCTGGACCTTAGCTCCGTTAGTCTCTGTACTTCTCCCATCTCCACCATGTGTCTGCACTTCTTTCTTTTCTCCACTCTAGGATTAACCTTCCTAAACGAACATTTTCAAGACTTTTTTATCCTACTACATCATTTTTTTCATAACCCCCTTTTCAACTCCCACCATCCAATTTGGTGTCATGGAAAGAGCATGGGCTTTCTGTAGACTAGACCTCAGGGTTTGTCAGTCTCAGCACTGTTGACTTTTGGGGCCAGACATTTCTTTACTGTGGAGGGGCTGTCTTGTGCATTTCTGCATGTTTAGCAGCATTCCTATTATCCAGTGGCACATTCTCACCCCCCCACCCCCAACTTGCGACAAACAAAAGTTTCTTCAGGCTTGCCAAGTATCTCCCTGGGAGCGGGGAGAGGAGGACAAAATTGCCTCCAGTTAAGACCCAGTGACCTAGATTCAAATCCTGACTGTCACCTACTAACTGGCTTCCCTTGGTGATGTGATGTTTGGAGAAGCATATGAAGAGACATAACTTATCTGAACCTTTAGTTTCCTTGATATTAACACAGGGTTTATAATATTTACCTTACAGAGCCATTGTGAGAATTAAATAATAATGCTAACACGTAACACGTATCTAAACCTAAGACCTAGTGCACGGTAAGCACTCAGCAAATATTTGTTTCTTTTCCCAATCTCCATCCTCTCATCCAAGAGACTTTAGTAGTTACCACTGTATACAGTACAGTGCCATTCTGCCCCGTCCTGTGTTAGTTAGCTATCCATTTGTCTGTTACTATAAGAGACAAAATAATGGATTAAACAACATAGGCATTTCTCTCTCAAATAACAGCCCAAGTAAGAGCAGTCCAGGCCTGATACAGTGGCCACGTGTCATCAGCATCCAGGCTCTGTCTATCTTGTTACTCCTGCCACTCTCAGCACAAGGCTTCCATCTTGTGGTTTTAGATGGCTGTTCCAACTCCCACCACCACGTGTCTGCACATCCAGCCAGGGATAAGGAAAGAAGGGTGAAAGGGGAGGATACATTTCTTTCCTTATTTTAGACAATTATACAATTGGGAGGTTGGCCACTTCACTTCCACTCACATTCTACGGCCAGAACCTAGTCACATGGTGACACTTAAAGGCAAAGGAAGTGTCTGGCCAGGCAGCCATGTGCTCGGCTAAACCTTCTATTAGCGTGGATGAAAGAACAGATCTTAGGAGGACCTATTGCCATGCTAGTCTCTGTCTAGAGCCCCATCCTCCACAATTCTACTAGAAAAGTTGCCCCTTCAGCCAGCCTGAACTACTCACTATCTCCCTCCCACTTCCTCCTCTCCACCCATTTGTGAGCTCCATCCTCCCACAGGGGCTTCCCTTCCCCTTTTTCCTGCCAACCTCAGTCCTGCACGCACTTCAAGGCTGAGCTCAATCCCACCTCCTCCTTGAAACCACCCCAGATTTCCCTGCCCAGAGCAAGTGCTGGCTTCTCTAAACTCCAACAGGTTTGATTCACAACCTGATTACCCACACCTGAGTCATACTGGCTGGAAGGGCCAGTTACCAGTCCATGTGCTTCTTCTCTTCCTCAGAGAGTTGTAAGTTCTTTGAGAGCCCTAGTCCATGCTGTTTCCTTTTTCTAATCCCTACATAAAACATCACATTAATTTTCTAGGGCTGCCATAACCAAGGACCACAGACTGGATGCCTTCAACAACAGAAATCGGTTTTCTTATAGTTCTGGAGGTTAGATATTGGCCAGGAAGGCATAGGCATGGTTGGTTTCTTCTGGAGGCCTTGGCCATCTTCTCATCCTCACATGGTCTTCTCTCTGTGCCTGTCTGTGTCTTAATCTCCTCTTCTTGTAAGGACATCAGTCCTATTGAATTAGGGCCCACCCATATGATCTCATTCTACCTGAATTACCTCTTAAAAGGCCCTATCTCCAAACACAGTCCTGTTCTCAGGTACTAGGGGTTAGGGCCCTAACATATCTTTGGGGAGGGACACAATTCAGCCATAACGACTATACCGTAGATGCTCAGGAAATATTTCTTATCTATCTGATTGAAAGACATTGGTGGAGAAAGAACAACCATACTGTTAACTATCTCCTGTGCCCAGGACCTCTCAGTGATGGTCGACATACTTACTTCTCCACTTGCCTCCTCTTAGGACTCAATATTCTCTTTGACTTCCATGATCCCACTCTCCCCTAGTTCTCCTTCTTCATCTCCTTTGTGAGTTCCTCCACCTCTATTACCCTCTGTTCATTGGTGTTTTTTTCTCCTAACGCTAAGCTCTGTCCATGGTGATCTCATGAACTCCACTGCTGCAATCATCCTTTGCATCCTGAAGTTCCTCAGATCCATAGCTTCCACCAAGATCTCTTCTGAACAACTCATTCAAAGCTCCAAGTTCTATTTGGCCATCCTACTGGTGCCATCACCTCGAATGCCCCAAACTGTATTATTACCTCGAATGCCCCAAACTGTATTATTTATCAATCCCTCCATCTTCTCCACCATGATATACTATCTTCCCCAACACACACACACAAACACACACACACACACATGTCCTTCCTTCTCTAAAGATCCTTATCTGGGTGAACTATATCACCATCTCCCCAGGACTAAACTCTCCCCCTCTTACATACAATCCACAAATCCCACCAAGTTTTACCTTTTTTTTAGTTGTTTATTTGTCAGGGAGGGAGGTAACTGGGTTTGTTTAATTAATTGGAGGTACTGGGGATTGAACCCAGCACTTCGTGCATGCTAAGCATGCACTCTACCACTGAGCTATACCCTCCCCCCCTAAGTTTTACCTTCTTAATACTTCTTATCTCATCTTCTACTTTGGGCCACAGTCATCTCTCACTTAAATTACAAAAACAACCTTCTTTCCAATCTCTCTGCCTTTAATCCACTCTCTCCTCTTCAACCAAAGCAATTTTCTAAAACATAAATATAATGTATCACTCCCCTGATTAAGAACTGTTAGGGACTTAACACTGGCCTTAGACAAAATCCCAAATTCCTTAGTCTGGCAAAAGAATCTTCATGCTCTGGGCACTTCTCTATTCAGCTTCATCACTCAACCATCCCCCTCGATACTCTGTTACATGACTTTATCACATTACATTATCATATTACATTACTTACAGTTTCCCAAAGAGCACTTCACTCTCCTTCTGCCTCCAGCTTTCATGCATATTTTTCATGCTGCCTGGACTCCTTTTCTTTCTCTCCTTCTCCTGGCTAATTCTTATTCATATTTCAGGTCTCCGTTCAGACCTTACTTCCTCCATGAAGCTTGCTCATCACTTGAGAAGCAACTCCTCTGCATCCCCTTTCCAGGAACCAGTCTCCTCCTACAACCTTCACACACATTAACACCCTCCCTGGCGGATTTCATTTCCTAACCCTGGGCTCCTCTTGTCCTTTGTTCATGTCTTTACTAAAGCATTTATCACACTGTAAATTACTTTGGCACTTCTGTTTCCCCTTCTCATACGCAAGCTCCTTGAGGACAGAGGCTGTGTCTGATTTCTGTGCAGGGTGTCTTTTTGCTTTCAAATCCCCACTCTGCTCTTCTCTGCCCTGCTGGGAGCCCCAAGAGGCTGACTCATCCCAACTCCATCAACAGGGATCAGCCAACAGAAGGAAGTGAGGGAGGTCAAGGTTTTCATTGCACCAGCTAGATGAGTCCTTCAACCGAAGGTCACAGATAGCTCCTGCCAGGGAGCCCTCTCCACGTGGCTCCCTCCTTCTGGGAATTTTCTCTCCTTTTATGCCTTCAGCCTAGGGTTGATAATATCTTCCTGATGGTACTAGCTCCAGGGTACTACACCATCCTTTGTTTTCCTACACTCTGTCCACTTTTGAAAAGTCTCTTTACTTAGCTGTCCTCAAATTACCAGTTGCCAAACTGAAGTTTGCCAGGGCCTGACTAATTTCCTCTTTGAACCCCTAAATATTGAATGAATGAATGAATTAATGAATGAATGAGTGGATGAAGTGAGGAAAGCATCCCAAGCCACTGGCTAGCTCAGCTTTATCAACCTCCGTCTCACCTCCATTTCACAAGGAGAGGAAAGAAATCCCAGTTTAGAACCTGGAACTAAAGTGAGACATTTTAGGGTTGGCAGAGACAGGGATCCTGGGGCTTCTTTTGGCAGGAGGTGCGGTGGGAAACCAGAAAGGAGTTGTTGGGTGGATGCAGTCTTGCGTGAGCAGTCTGCAGGCCCTTCTGCGGGGCCTGCAGGGGGCTGGGCATATCCCGCCATCAGCCCCCAGAGGGAAGGCCATGTCCCGCAGTGACTCGGTCCCAGGCAGTGACTGTGGGTGGGACAGGCTTTCAAACCTTCCTTTTCTTTCCCTTGGTCTCACCCACAGAGAAGTGCTTAGAAAATCACTGGATATGTCACGTCCTCCTTCCTCCCACTCAAATCCAGGAGCCAGAAATTCAAGCTCAAGAGGTGTGAGGGGGAAAGGCCAGCAGTTGTCAAAACAGGACAGACCGTATTGTTGAAGAGAATGGGGTGAAGGCCACGCCTGCGGGCAGGATCCTCCGTGAAGAGTCACACACCACACACCCTGTGGTGTCCTCCCACGCTCCTGAGGGCTGTTAGAGCTTAGAGAGACCTCATCAAACCAGTAGAATCCAGGGACTTGGGAGGGGATGCGATTGCCCAAGGTCACACAGGAAGTTAGTGGCAAAGGAGGGGCCAGAACCAAGGTCTCCCAATGAACAAACCTACCATCTCATGGCTACATACACTCTGCTGCCTCCCAAGGACAGGGGAGGCTTCCGAGATGCCGGGTCCCGGTGGGAGGGATGGGCTCCCAACAGAAGTGGGGCAGGCAGGCCACAAGGGTCACACGCTGGGTGACTCGTGATCGGAGAAGGAGATTAGCACCGGCTGAGCCACGGCCACATACCTGTGCAGGATGTTGTCATGGTGAAGAGTGCTGGTGCTGAGTCCAAACAAATATGAACTTGAATTGTGCGTGACCCTGGAGAGGTGACTCAGCTTCTCTAAGCCTCAGGTTCTTCTTCTGTAAGATGAAGATAAAAAGAATATCCCATAGGATTTGGGGGAGGAGCAAACTAAACAATCCACATTGGGCACTTAGCACATTTGAAAATGGGCACTGAGTAAGCAAGCACACGAAGCGACAGTTGCCTGAATTCTCACTCCATCCTTTAAGAGAGGGTGTCAGAGGCTAATATAACCAGTTATATTGGTTAAATTCCTACTGAGAGCCAGACACTGTTCTAGACCCCGGGGATCTAGCTGTAAGCAATGCTGATGAAAATCCCTGCCCTGGGATTTTCACACTGTAATGGGGGATGACAGACAATAAACAAAAAATGTAAGTGAATTGTAGGATGTGATGGGGGTGATGAGTCCTATGGAGAAACAAAGCAAGGAAGGAGATAGAGCCAGGGCGTGGGGGGGGGGGTTGCAGTTTGAGAGAGTGCCCACGAAAGGCCGCCATCTGATCACACTGAACAAAGGCTTGAAGAAGGCAGGAGTGTGGGCATGTGGATCTCTGGGGGAAGAGCATTCCAGAGAAAGCGAAGCACAAGTGCAAAGGCCCTGAGGCAGGCACCAAAGATCAGAGGGACAACTTGGAGGCTGATGCTCTGAAACAGAGGAGTGCAGAGAGGAGAAGTAGGAGATGAACCTAGAAAATGTTGGAAATGATGATGCTGAAAGCTGGGGTTTGAACCCAGAACTGATTTCCAAACCCAGACTCATACTCCTCACTCCTCCACTCCACTCAGTCCCATCACAGGCTCCCTTGACGATTAGCTGGTGTGATTGGGGGCCATTGGTTCTGTTCTTTGTGTGGTTCAAAGTCAGATACCAGGAAGAGGGTGAAGAAATCCATTTCCATGTAAGAATAACGTCTCTGTCCTCAGAACCAAAAATGAGAATATCCATTTTGGTACTTACATGAACTCATCAAGAGGCTAGGACAGAATACATGAAATCAGGCCATCCAAGACCTCCAGGACATGGTCACTTTTAATGAGTACAAATGCTTTTCAATCCCCAAAAGCCTTAGCTGTTTCTCCTTTATCCACCTGCAACAAGGAGCACCCACAAAACTCCTCCCCTGGCCAGGCCCCAGAAGGGGAAACTGGGACTCTTTCAAATCCTCTCTCTGCTGCACTAGCAGCAAGGTCCCAGTAGGTAGCATGCAGGAGGGGTGGCCTGGAGGTCCGGAGGCCCGGTCCTGACTTCTGGTCACTCTCAGGACCCTCTGTGTGCCTTCCTTTTCATCCCTCTGGAAGAGGACCTCTGTCTGTCCCCACCCTCCGCACATCTGAGGGTATTGCTAGGAAGGATCAAAGAAGATCTCATGAAAGGCCTGGCTCCCACTCCAGGTAATTGCCAGGTAAACACACAGTGTCTTTATGATGTAATGGGCCTGTGCCGGCAGAGCTGAAGGGAGGAAATTGCTCACTTTGGGGAGGGGCAGGCACTCTTCCAGGCCATTACGGTCCACTAGGTAAGTCGCCTTTGCCAAGGTGAAATGGTTCCCTTGTGACTTGAAAAGTGAACTATCTCCTACTATTTCACAAAGCATTTCAGAACCTGGGCTATGAACTTCCTCTTCTCTCTCCATGAAGCATCCGTGGCAGGGCCGCCATACTTCAGGCAGAAAGGCTTGAGAGAATAACAGCTTTTCAAGAGGGTGGGAATTCACACTGGAGAAGGTTGGGGCAGGCACAGAGTTTGGGGAAGAAGAGACAGCTAAGAACTACAGGAGGGGTGTCAGGGTTGCGCCAGAGAGGACCCTGGGGCCAGGTTTTCAGTCCTGGGCATTTCCTGAGACCACCCATCAGCTGAGCCATCTTGAGGATGTCCTTGCACGACCTTGGCCCTCAGATTTCTCATATACAAAATGAGAAGACCATTGCCAAGTTCGCATTCAGCTCGAAAACTCTGTGATGTTAAGCAGCAGAAGAAATTGCACGGGGGCATTTTTAATGGCTGGGATGGCTCATGATTGGGCTAAAATGATCCATCTTTGTGTCTGATCCAGAAACCCCTTCATTATTTGCCACAGGACAGACTGAGACCTAGATGGGGTCTTCACCCAGGTGCTTAAACAGAACACATGAGGTGGGGCTGGTCATTTTCACGTGGAGCTTGGAGGCCCAGGGGAAAAGCATACAAGCATACCATACAAGGAGGGGAGGGACACACACACACTCAGCCCCTGCGTTTTAGTATCAGAAGATCATAAGCGGCATCAACAACTTGGCATTCCCGCTGGTGCCAACCAAGCCCTCTTGCTTAATTACATACCTAAAGCACGGCAATTTGAAATCCTGGCAACCATGTTCCATGCAATTAAAAACAAACTAACAAACAGGCCTTCGTTGCCCCCTAGTATTTTGTTAGAATTTGGTCCTGCTATTCCCCCACTACCCTGGTAACACTTAAGGCTTTTCGCACAAACAGCCTCAGTGCCCTGTTGCCCTAATGCCTGTCCGTCACTCTCCGACTTCAGACAAGAGGCCCACAGTCAGGTGCCGTTCAAACAACAGCCTTGCTGACTCCCAGCCTGAGCTCCCAGGTCACTGTGCTTCCATTTTTCCCAATTAAGGAAAACAAGATTCCTGGACTGAGTTGGGGATGCTGACTGCATCATCACTGGCTTTGGGAGTTGAAAGTGAGACTTGAGCATCCAGCCTCAATGAGCCTCCATGCATTAATCAGCTCTGCTTTTTCTGACTTTCCAGGTTTAGGAGTGGAAATCAGTGCCTAAGAGACGCTCACCATTAGCCAGAATCACAGGGGACAGAGAACCCTGAACCTGGCACACTCACCTCCAGACATCGTCCCACCCAAATGTTAGCCCCAAATACATATTCTCACGAGAGCTCCTAACCAGCAGTGACTTGGTCAGGCTTGAAGTTTAACACACCCCCACCCTCCCACCCCACTCCTGCCCCAGTAAATGCTGCCACTTCACCAGGGAGCAAAGGAGGCCCCATGGGGTACACTTGGGGATGGCATCTCTGCATCAAATCCATCAGCAAGACCTGGGGGTTCTACTTCAAAAATGGCAGCCATTCCTGTCCTTTCCTTCACCTCCAGGGCCGGCTGCCATCACTGCCTGGGCAATGGCCTCTGTTGACAGCTGTGACTTTGTTTCTCCAACGGATTCACCCTCTGCTCCACAGCCTGAAGGGTCTTTGCCAAATTCATAGATGTTGGCAACCATGATTGAAAGCATTGATTTCGTTCTACTTAGACTACAGTCCAAATTCCTTTCTGCAGCCTAGAAGACCCCCAGTGCAATCCTCTCTTGATGGGCTCCTCATCTTTCTCAGCTTAAAATCAGTGGTTCTCAGTCCGGAGTAATTTTGGTCCCAAGGGACACTTGACATTGTCTGGAGTCATTCTTTGGTTGTCACAAATGGGGGCAGAGGGTGCTACTGGCATCTAGCGGGCAGAGACCAGGGACGCTGCCAAACATTCCACAACGTGCAGGACAGTCACCATCATTAAGAAGTGTCTGAGCAAGTTTATTCTGCATAGCACAGGGAACTATATTCAATATTCTGTAGTAACCTATAATAAAAAGAATATGAAAACAAACATACAAATGTATACGTATGACCGAAACATCATGCTATACATCCGAAATTGATACAACATTGTAAACTGACTATAGTTCAATTTAAAAAATTTAAAAACAAAAACAAAAACAAAAACAAAAAACAAAGATATGTCTGGCCTAAAATATCAATGATGCCGAGGTTGAGACATCTTGGCTTAAATCCATTTCCTCAGAGAGGCCTTCCCTGACCATCTGTATCTAAAGTTGGTTCCCACCCCCATTGTCCTTCACATCACTGACCACAGTCTGTCAATATGTTTTTGTTTTTGTTTTCATATGTGTATGCGCCACCAGGTTAGAGACCAAGAATGTCCTGTTCAGCTTTGTTGCCTTAGCACCTATCACTTAGAAGATGCTCAATAAATATCTGTGGAAAGAAGGACAGAAAAGGAGGGAGGAAGGGCAGTCATGACCACACAGCCTCCTACTGTTTCTGAGCCCCCTGCAGTATCCTGCCCACCCGCATCTTCATGTGGAAAATCTTCCATTCAACTCGGCCAGTTGTACTGATGATTTTACTAGAGAATAAGCTTAGTGGATATGAAATATTTTTAAAAGCCTGTGGTGGATGGTAGCATGAAGATGTCCAGATATCTTCAGTATTAACTTTTTGTTTTTCAAACAAGTCCCGGAGGGTAGGAGCCATGTCCATTTCAGGCTCGACTGTAGCCCCAGCACCCTGCACAGGGCCTAGTGCATGGATGGTAGGTCCCTAATGATGTTTCTGAACGAGTGAATGAATGAATAAATATCAGAGGAGGCCTCCCAGAAACCCCCAGCCTAGAGGGGAGGGAGGGGTGATACACATTACACCCACTTCTCTGGCAACTCATAAACCCGTTCAGAGAGCCAGCCCCCAGTTCACACTCTAGTTCCTTTCATTGGTGACCTTTAAAAGAGCATTGCCGATAAGCATTTAACCTCTGGAAGAGAATTCTGTCCTTTGTCAGCTATCTGAGGCTGCTCTTGAAGGAAAAATAAATTTGGCTTCAAATTTTCCAAACGCCCATTTACAGTTCCTCACACAAAGCCCAGACATTTGTACTATGTTGTCATCCAGAGGCCAGCTAACTCTCTCAAAGGTGACCTTCTCTCCATTACCCCCCCCCACCCCGCTCCCAGTAACTCCCAACCTAATTACCTCCTCCCCCACTCAGGGCTTCCTGTGGGAAGGAGCTGCAGGCTGTGAGGACTACAATGCAATCCTTACTGGAATGGATCTGCCTAAATTTCACTCCTAAACCCCAGAGATTAATGTTATTTTATTAGCAACACAAAATGGAAAAGACTGAGCTCTTTCAGTTTAATCTGCTTAGTTTCCGAGGCTGCAGGGAGCTTCTCCAAGGAATGTGCTTGGCTTTTGTTAGAGGAAGTTAAAAAAAAAAAAGTCCAACATATTACTTGGCATAAATCTGCCTAACTAATTTAGATTGTGAAAACCCACTGATTAAGTCCTGGGTCTGTCACTTTCTTCCTATGGAGTCCACAAATACACTGCTGTTAGGAAATCTCATACCATAAAACGCACTGTTGCAAATCCCACTTTGATTTTCTGACAAAATTTGCTTTTTATTCTCACCAGCGCCATCTGGTGGTCACTCAAATTCTCTAGTACTTTTAGAAATTATTGAAGCCTCCAGAGTGCCTGTGTACATATGTGCATTCTATCTATAGTTTTGGGGAAAAAAAAAACTCAAAAATTTCAATTTATTAACTCCTTTAAAAATAACAATAATAAACTTTAAAATTTAAACATAAATAATATATTTTAATGAAAAATAACCATATTTTCAAAAAATTCTATGAAAAGGGAGTCATTATTTTACATTTCTGCACGTCTCTTTAACGTCTGGCTTAATAAAAGGCAACCAAGTTCTCACATCTGCTTCTGTGTTCAGTCTGTTTCAGCATCTTGTTTTGGTTGAAAAATACAAAGAAAATCTGGCCTCACACAGATATGTTGTTGGAAGAGAGAGGCTTATTTTAATAGGTTTTCAGATAATTGTGGGTATTCTTCTTTGATACTATACCGAAACTCAACAAGTTATAGTTCCTTAAAGGTTAGTTGGAATGTGGAATCTGAAACCACATCCATGAACTTTATATACTAGGCTGTATTAGAATCCATTGGTCTATCTTGGGCTTGGAGTGGATTTTTAAATGCTTGATTTTTTGGAACAGAATAGAGAGCCCAGAAATGAACCCACAAACTTTTGGTCAACTCATCTTTGACAAAGGAGGCAAGAATATACATTGGAATAAAGACAGTCTCTTCAGCAAATGGTGTTGGGAAAACTGGACAGCAGCATGTAAAACAATGAAGCTAGAACACTCCCTTACACCATATACAAAAATCAACTCAAAATGGATTAAAGACTTAAACATAAGACAAGATACAATAAACCTCCTAGAGGAAAACATAGGCAAAACATTATCTGACATACATCTCAAAAATTTTCTCCTAGAAGAAATAAAAGCAAGAATAAACAAATGGGACCTAATGAAACTTACAAGCTTCTGCACAGCAAAGGAAACCAGAAATAAAACAAGAAGAAAACCTACGGAATGGGAGAAAATTTTTGCAAGTGAAACCGACAAAGGCTTGATCTCCAGAATATAAAAGCAGCTCATATGACTCAATAAGAAAAAAATAAACAACCCAATTCAAAAATGGGCAGAAGACCGAAATAAGCAATTCTCCAAGGAAGACATACAAATGATCAAAAAGCACATGAAAAAATGCTCAATATCACTAATTATCAGAGAAATGCAAATCAAAACTACAATGAGGTATCACCTCACACCAGTCAGAATGGCCGTCATTCAAAAATCCACAAATGACAAATGCTGGAGAGGCTGTGGAGAAAGGGGAACCCTCCTACACTGCTGGTGGGAATGTAGTTTGGTGCAGCCACTATGGAAAACAGTGTGGAGATTCCTCAAAAGACTAGGAATAGACTTAACATATGACCCAGGAATCCCACTCCTGGGCTTGTATCCAGAAGGAAATCTACTTCAGGATGACACCTGCACCCCAATGTTCATAGCAGCACTATTTACAATAGCCAAAACATGGAAACAGCCTAAATGTCCATCAACAGGTGACTGGCTAAAGAAGATGTGGTATATTTATACAGTGGAATACTACTCAGCCATAAAAACCGACAACATAATGCCATTTGCAGCAACATGGATGCTCCTGGAGAATGTCATTCTAAGTGAAGTAAGCCAGAAAGAGAAAGAAAAATACCATATGAGATCGCTCATATGTGGAATCTAAAAAACAAAAACAAAAACAAACAAACAAACAAAAACAAAGCATAAATAAAGGACAGAAATAGACTCACAGACAGAGAATACAGACTTGTGGTTACCAGGGGGGTGGAGGGTGGGAAGGGATAGACTGGGATTTCAAAATTGTAGAATAGACTACACTGTATAGCACAGGGAAATATACACAAAATGTTATGATAACTCACAGAGAAAAAAATGTGACAATGAGTGTGTATATGTCCATGAATAACAGAAAAATTGTGCTGAACACTGGAATTTGACACAACATTGTAAAATGATTATAAATCAATAAATGCTTGATTTTTGTTACTTCATTCATTGTTATATGGAAAATATTAGTCCACTGAATTATGCAGAACTTCTAAATGTTGACACATTTCACTATAGGATATAAAATAGTCACACTCAATATTCCTACCAAATTCATCAGAAAAATCTTTTAAGTATTGGCAGACTGTCAAGCTCATGACAGACTCAAGTTTTCCAAAGCCCTACTTTCTCCTTCAAAGTTTGAATTTTATCATTCAGAACAAATACCGTCAGTTGTTTTCCTTGAACTAACGGTCTCACTTTTATTTTCGAGAATGTATCTGCCAAATACTCAAGGCCAAATAGCCATAGTTTGCTGGACAAAGATTCTCTTGAGTAAAAATGGTGTCCTATAAAAACAAAAAGCAGCTGGTGGTGGGGGGATACCTCAGTGGTAGAGCACATGGTTCAATCCCCAGTACCTCCATTAAGGTGTGTGGGGTGGGGGTTGATGGGGGAGAAGATAAAAAAAAAAACAAAAACAAAAACAACGCAGCTAGTTTGCTAGGAAACAATTACATATGTGCTTTCCCTCCAGACAAACCTTGTACTTCCGTGGGCATCAGATGTGATTTATGTGAACTTCGTATTTCACCATGCAGAATGTAAAAAGGTGACCTCATGGGTCAAAATGTCATTAAGTTAGTAATGTTTACCATTTTATGAAGGATGTTCTTAGGTGAAACTGGCCCCTCTGTTACTGTAAGTGCATGGTGATGAAGAATACAGAGAGTTCAGTCCAGTTTGGGATCGCTACCATGGCATGTGCTAAAGTGCCAGGAATTTTACCCGTTATTGTTTTGAGCCCCTGGTGCAGATAGCAACACAGCAAAAAGGCAAACAACAGTTTAATATTATTGGAAAAATAGTTTTGATCTCACAGACCCTCAGGGACCTATGGACCACACCATTACCCTATGGGCTGCAGGAGGAAGGAGAGAGGGGCCATTATAATTGGTCATTAATACCATTTGCTCAGAAATATGGTCAAGAAAAAGACCTCCATGCCCAGAGCCCATCTCCTTAACCCCTCACCCCATATGTTATTCCCATTGCCTGCACCCTTTTCGGATTCCTCATAGAGAGTCTCCTTAGAGACAGACTCTTTCCCCACCCTGGGGTGGGGTGGGGGGGCACAGACTGAAGAGCCAGGTGGGAACCCAGCTGGAAGCACCCACTCCACCTCCCCCTAGTCTAAAATGTGTCTTTTATTTTCTCTCCCAGTTATCACCTAACCTTAACACTATGATAAAGAAAGATACAAGAACAAAGTACCCCTGAGACGAGGAATGCAAGATAAGCAACCTGGCAGAGGACAAGAATCCCCTTTATCTCTTACCTTCACCATCCAAATCACTATTTCAGCCGTACTCATCTTTCAGGTCTCAATTTAGACATCAGTTCCCACCTCTCATTCTCTCTCCCTGCCTCCCTCTCCCTCCCTGCGACCCCATTTCTCCCTCTCCCTCTCCATATATATAGAGAGAGAGAAACAGTATACATATTCCCATAGTGCCTCGACTGTCTGTTGCCTCACCTGATTTTCCCACTAGATGGTAAACTCCAAAACGGGAGCAGCCACTCTGTCTCATGCACTCTCAGGGGTTTAAAACACAGAGGGGACGTGTTAACATTTACATGTTTTGTTTTTTTTTAATGGATGCCTTTAGATGGGCAGCAGCTCTCATTTGTCAGAGCCCCTCCTCTACTGCATCTTTTTGTCATAAAAATGCATCACTCATTGACCTGCCTGGCTCCAAACAGAACTGGAATTTGCCAGTTCTCCTGCATCCCAGACCAGAGTAGGTCCTCAGTATGTATTTATCACAGGGACGATTATTCTCTTTTCAGGTTGGGTACAGCACAGAACAAGGTGGGAGTCAGCATTTCTTTAACTGGCCTCCCCTCGCTTGCCATGGTCCTCAGGACAGACTGCCTTTGTCTGTAGGAGTCACTTTGTAAGCCCCATCAGTGTATCCTGGCATATTTGGTCTCACCAAGGAGACTGTGACCATCTGGGGGCAGAATCTGGTCTATATTCCTTTCTCCTCTTTCCCTCTTTCTCTCGCCCAATTCTCCCTTGCCTTCCTCCGACCCCCAACCCAAATTTGACCAGTTAATTTGTCAACTGCTTAATTAGGTGACAGCTTCGACACCTGGGTATGAAGCAGAGCGTCTGCTCATGACAAAGATAATTGTCTTCAAGCAGGAGGGCTCTGTTCCTGGAAGATCAAGCCTTACAGGAAACAGGGAGGGGTACAGTCTTAGGTGTGGGGAAGGGCTGGGGGAGAAGGGTAGGAAACAAACTAACTCCCTGATGTTAAAACTGTTTCTGATTCATTCTGACTAAGACATCCTGCAACTCGCTCTTTTCCTCCCTTGTTTTCTGTGCTAAACAGCCCCCAAACTTTCCCCCTTTACCCTCTCCCTTCCCTATACATTCTTATATACCAAGAATAGCTTTAACCCAGAGGCTATGCTCCAGGAAGGAGGTCGTGGGCTGAAAAATCTCAGAAGAATGGACAGACCTATCCGGAGTTCCTCCGGGATGCCAGGAAGATTCATTGAGGTTAAGAGGAACGCAGCACCCTGTAAAACCCTGATTGTATCACCTTCTCTGTTCCATCCAGTTTTTCTATAACCTCAAGATCCCAACCCCAAGATGGATTCAAAGTCTCTAAGGCACTAGCCTGCTGTGACTCCCCTTTGCCTGGCAAAGGAATAAAGTGATTCCTTTCTGATTCTCCCAAAACTCTGCCTCCGAGTCTCAATCTGGCTTTTGTGGATACAGAGGCTGGTTTTGCAGCAACAGGGGCAGGGAAATTGTGGTAAGAGATTGGGAAGATAGATTAGGGACCAATCATGAAGGGCCCTTAAGGCCATGTTAAGGAATGTGGATCTTTTCCTGCAGACGTTGGGGTGTAACATGATCAGACCTGTGTTCCACAAGCATATTTTCCAGGGCTGATCTTCCTTCCCAACCTTTCCCTTTCCCCCCTTATCACAAAGAGGTCTCCAGTGTCCACCACTGAGATGGCACAGGAGGCCCTCCTGATTGAGTGGCTGCAGTGTGACCAGCATCTGAGAGGAGGGGCAGGGCCCAGCAGCAGACACCCACCCTCTCTGCCAAAACAGTTCTCCAACTGGAGCTGGTCGGACCAGACCGGGTGGGGACGGGAGGGCTCAGAGGATTAGCACATCCATCCCAGCCTCAAATGAAGCACATTCCATAGTCAAGTGAACAGGGTGTGGTGAACCTAGGCCCAGCCCAGCCTCTTACAGGGAGGGGTGTTTGCATGTGTTGTAGTGCATTGCATGCCTGCCCAGGACCTGACATTCCCAACCAGCTCTGCCCTCTAGGAGCCCTCCATGTACCTCTTCTCTTAGAATTTTCTACGTACATGTATCCTCACCAGGTTCTGCGTGCATCATACAGGGGGCTCACCATTCCAACAGCATCTCTCAATGCAAGGAAGAGATGAGGAAAGGGGTAAGGAAGAGATTCCAGTAGGACCAGGAAGCTGGCTCTGGCCCCCAACCTACCTTCCAAGAGCAGGGCTTCTGGAGTCCCCTTGCTGTATTGCTTGGGACAAAGGGGGCAGCCTTGAAGCAAGTGGCCTCTGGAACATCTGCAGAGAGACCTGGTATGAGAAAGGACCCCCAAACTACTGTATTCACCATTGTTTGGCTGACTGTAAAAGTAACACATATTCATTGTTTAAAAAAGAAACTCTTAAAAGAGTAAAGAACATTTTTAGATCATCCATAATACCTATCCATAAAGAAATCAGTAACTGTCTTTCCATCTTTTTTATGCCTATCAGGTGTGTAATTCTTAAAAAGATGGAAAGGAAAGGAAATATATTTTCTGTATATAATTGGAATCAAGTTATTCTTGAAATTTTTTGTATCCCACCTTTTAACTTTTGAATAGTTTCCTATTTCCTTACTTATTCTTGAACGATCTAATTTCAATGGCTACATAGCATCACATATGGTTGTATCATAAAACCAGAGAGAGGAAGCAACAGTGAAGCATCACCAGGGGTCACTTTCACACAAGGAAGAGACAGACATGTGCTGCTTGGTGTGAGAGGAAGTCATCTCATGTCTTTGAGCCTTTGTGCTCCTCCGTCCCCTAGGACTCAACTCACATGTTGAGTCATGAAGTCTCTGAAGCCCCAGCTCAGGCTAACATCAATCCACCATCACAGCACTGACCACATTAAACAGAGTTCTATATATCTCAATCTCTCCCAGCAGACCATAAACTCTTGGAGAACAGGGCTCTCCCTGAACAAGCTGTAAATCTCGTGTCCAGCTGGCACCTGGCACATAGAAGAAATTTGATAAATGTGTGTGGGGTGGTGGGTGGTAATAGCTCAGAGGTAGAGTACATGTTTAACACGCATGAGGTCCTGGGTTCAATCCCCAGTACCTCCATTAGAAAAAAAGGTGGGGTGCTAAATAAATAGACAAATGCCTTGCAAAGAAAGATGCAAAGTTTAAGTAACTCCCTGTTGCCAAGCATTTAGACTGTTTCTAATCTGTAAAGAGAGGCTTCATGCTCTCATGTTGACTGAGGAGGGTAGAGGTTGTCGACTGAAATAAATGCACAACCTACAAGTTGAGAGTTATGTTTTATTTGGTGGACAATTCTGAGGAGTCAGCCCAGGATGACAGCCTCTAGGAGATCCCTCTGAGGGACTGCTCTGAAGAGGTAGGGGAGGAGCTAGGATATATAGGAGCTTTACAATAAAGATCAGGTAGTTGGAACATTAAAAGATTACTTGTTAACTAAAGAAAACCAGATATCTCAAGTTGAAGAATTTAGTGCTTTTCTGTGCATGGGAAGAAGCAAACATTTGGGCTCGTTGAATTCATTCCTTTGACAAGCACCTAGCTATCTAGTATCCTGTCCTTTTCTTATTCTGAGTCCCCTCAGAGTGCACCATTGTGAGTGGCTGCAGAGGCTGGGCTGCAGGCTTGTCTTCACTGGGGTTGGGGGCTGATGGCAGCCATTGATGACTTGATGGCTTCAGCATTCTTTGTTTACTGATATGGTTTGCAGTATTTTTCGTTCACAGGTAGACCTCCTAAAATCTTGTTTGGATCATTTGTAGTCAAGAGAACCCTCCTGCAAATAGTGTCGGGGTGAATGGTAAACAAGTCTTTGCATCTGACTCATTCTTAGGATGTGAGTGCAGATGCTGGAATCGGAGAAGTCCCAGCTGCACTTTGATAGTTCTGTGGCCTTGCTCCTGCTAGTTGACTCTGATCTTCACTCTTCTCGGTGTAAAATGGAGAGAATGGGCTCTACTCTTAAGGATGTTGAGATGTTGTCAATGAGATAATGCAGGTCAAGTCTCAGAGAGAGGCTTGGCACGTTACAGCCAGTTATTACTGGATGAACTTTCCGGGCCCTTGTTACAAAATTAATGCCATATGGCCAAACTGCTTTGCAGAAACACGGAGCAGTTTATATATATACATATATGCCTCTCATGGCATCTTCTCCAGTCAGCCTTACAAAGGTTAGGTGGCCCTGGTCAGTGCTACTCTGAAGTTCAGTACAAGGTCATCTCTCTCCTCACTGTCTAAGCATTCAGCCACCCCCCCCCCTTCTCCCTGGTTTGCAGAGGAAGAGGCTAAGGGGAATGGAGGGAGTGAAAGGTCACGGCATTAAAGCTTGAGGGGGTCAATACAGAAGTTGCAGAAGCCACTTTTCCACATGCAGCTGACTGATGACATAGTGGACGAAAGTAATAAAGAATGGCGCCAAACAAGATTCCTCTGTCCGCTTTCACCGTCATCCCCATCCAACACACTCATGGAAAGTGAGAGCACAAAGGCTGCTTTGTGATCAGCTCGCTCCAGAAGAGACCCAGAGAGATTAAGTGGCTGGCCCACGGTCACACAGCTGGCAAGCGCCATTTAGAGTATCAAGACCACGAGGAACCCAGGGCTCACAGCTGGCAAATCTTGTCCACAAGTGTACAACTCCATGTGCCTTTGTCCTCTTAGCGGCATTCACAGCTTCACCAGGAATGTCATGGTGGATATGGACAGGGAGTGAGAGACAGCACACACCTGCTGGGCGCTCTGAAAGCCAGAATCCATGACCTGAGGGAAAGTCAGTTGTGAGAAGAGACTGACCCTCCTGCCGGTCAGAGCTATGCTTCACAAAGGCCCCTGTGGTCCAGGCTCTAGGACCTTCAGGGAGGCACCCCACCACCTTTTCTTTCCTGCATCATATCCAACCCTCTCTCCAGTTATCTTATCCCTACATATGGAAACTCCCTAGAAACCGTTACTTGACATCTTGTATAATTACAAAGAAAAGAGGGGAAAGGACAAGTCTACAAAGCACCGCAGCAAACCAGAAATCATTGTTATAACAGTTTTATTCAAGTCTGTATGTGCTCTGGTGGTGAGACCAGGCTGAGATCAGCATTACACTGTAATACGATAAGAGGTTTAGCCATTGAACCAAGCCTGCTTGGCGTCCCTAGTGAACAATTTACAGTACCTTGAAAAAAAAAAAAAAAAAGCCAAAGACCCTGATAAGTTTCCTTCAGGACTTTCCTATTTTTAAATATTGTTGACAAATTACAATAACTTAAATCCCAAAGCAAAATGGGAATTCAAGGACATGAGGTCAGCACACGTGGACAAGACACGGGAGCAGGGAAGGCCTAGGGAGGGAAACTCGTGGCTAATTACTGAGGAACAAAACCAGCATGTGTGTGAACTTCACTTTACCTAGACTCAAAGGCTCTAAAGGGGAGGAAAATCCCAAAGAAATCTTTTCTGCGAATTAAGTAAAACCCACCTCCGGCTCCTTTCCTTAACCTTCTAGAAGATACTGATACAGTCTCAGACTAAATCTGTGTGAGTGTGTGTGCATGCGTCTGTGAGTATAAGCATGAGTGCGCGTGCGCATGCACGTGTGTGTGTTTAGGGTGGGTAGTGAGAAAGATTAGAGGAGAAAGTTGACAAGATCATCACCTCCCTTCTTTGCTACAACTGGATACCAAGGGCATATGGCTCGATACAATAAAAAGACAAAAGCCCAATTTCAAGTTCCCACAGAGAAGCTACAACCGAGGCTTCCTAACTCGAGACTGGGAGGGACATGGGTTGAAGCTGTGGCAAAGAGCAGTAATGGGGCAGCTGTGGGCTGGAAACAGAGTGGAGAGACCCACAGGTCTTCGGTGGTCCTGGGAGAAGAGCTACAGAATTGACATGTTCAGCTCTCAAGTGGGACAGGTCCCTGAACAATCATGGGGGAAATGGTGGCACAGGAAGCAGCCAGGCAGAGAGGCAGCTGGCTGAGCCCTGGGGCAGCTGCCAGTCCGCTGGGAGCCTCCAGTCACAAAGGCAGATGATGGGTTAGCCGTAGGACAACTCATCCTTGGACAAAGAGCCACCTCAAAGCCTCAGTGGACCAAAGCTAGGCTGATTTTATCCCAAAGCTTCTAAACAGTGGCCTAAAATACACTCAGAGGAAAACGAGAGGCAGCTCTGGAGCTAAGCAGATCAGCAACGCCACCTCCTAGCCGCGTCACCTTGGGCGTGTCACGTAACCATCTGAGACCGTTTCCACATCCTCAGATGAAGGTAATACCCCTCACCCCCACCCCACCCCCTAGGATGACGGAGAGTCTAAAAAAAGATGAGAAAAGAATGTAAATGTCTAGGACGGCACCTCCCCTGTAGGAGAAATGGAACGCTTTCATATAATTTATTGTCAGCCCCCATTCCCAGGGCAGGATAAACCCACACCCCATTCTGAGAGTGATGAAGAAAAGAACCCTAGCCAGTGAGGCTTCTGGGACTGGAGGTAAAGAGAAAAGATGAAAGTAAAATAAAGACGACAGAGCATCATAATGATAGCGAAAAGGATACAAAGGGTACTGATGGAGGTGATGTGACCGGTATTATGAAGGTCACTGAGGGCCAGGCACAGCGCTAGCGAAGCTGCCCTGGGCATGCAAGGGAGTCAGAATGCTTCCGTCCTCTTCAGTCCTTCCTGAAACTGGGAGGCAGAATGATTGGAGGCAGAATGATTTATTTGCTTCTCTGGAAATTCAGAGATGTCCCAAGGAGGTTTCAGATGAGACTCTAAAGCATCCTCTCCACTGTAATCACTTCCCTTTCCCTTACAGCACATACACCCCTCCAAGTGGTTACAGGGTTTCAGAGGCAGAAAGAAAGCTAGAGGACACCAAGAAAAAGTCACCCCAGTCACAGGTCCAAGGCCAAAAACTGTCCTAGGTGTCCCACTATTGTCGGGTCAACACATTCCTATTTAAATGCAAACACTTCCAGAGAGCTACCTACCACCTGACTCAGGACCTATGGGAAGGGCAACCAGAAAAAAACCCTAAATCCACCTCACAACTCTGCCTGCACTTGCTCACAGATCAGGGTGAGGGGCAGGCCGGGCTGAGGCGAGGATAAAGTGAGTGAGGCACTCACCTTCCATGTAAAATTCAAGGCAGGGGCGAGGGGCACCCAAAAAACTCAGTTATCAAGATAAATCACATTTCAATACAATATATTTAAAAATTTAAATTAATGAAAAATCCATGATGAATACAATATCCAAACTTTAAATAAAGTCAGGATCTGTCAAAGCAGATGCAAAGGGGTGAAGGATTTTAGGAACGTGGGCAACATACTCCTTCTGAAACTTGGTCTTGGACTTCAGGAAGTGTACAGCAGACTGCCATACCCACAGGGGCCAGCATCCGCCAGGACTGCTGTGGTTAAACCAGTCTGACCTCTGGGTTCAGATTTCCTGGATGTCCACCCCACTCATCCCAACAGCAAAGGCTTGTCTCTGAACCTCAGGAACTGTACTCCACGTGTCGTCCTGATACATTTATCCAGTTGTCAGATCCATGCCTGCCAATCAGTGTAGTAAGACTGGGCTGTGGGTGTTTGTAGGGAGGGTGGGTCAGACCCATCAGGAGGGAGACTGGGTCAGGGGAAAGGCAAGTCTGTTTCCAAGAGAAACAAAGAGAGGCGTGGAAAAGCTCTCGGCTCTGGAAACCATCTGGGCCCCGAGGCTCTTCTCTATTTCTAGCTGCAGTTAGGAACAAAAGACCCAAAACAAGGCCAAAGGCAGGGGATGCAGGGAATCACAGCCAGAAAGAATCAGGAAGGACCAGTCTTACTGGCTCCAGACCAAGGAGCAGCCTAACCTTCGGAAGAACAAATCAGGCGGGGCTCGCCCAGCAGCCTAGGGAGGCCAGGTGCTTCCAGACCCAAGACCAGAAATGGACGAAGCAGGGGGTGGGGCCTGTCAATAGCACATCAGGACAAATGGAAAATACCAAGTCTGAGAAGTGGGTGAGAGGCTCACGTTGCCTGCACAGCCAAGCAGAAGCCCAGGGCTGGGTCAGCCTAAGTAGACCCCCAAGCCTCGTTAATTGCCTTAATCAGCCAGGACTCCAGTTTCCACCGCCTGCCTTCAAAGCCAACGCCTAAGGTGGTGAGCACCCAGGCGGCCGGGCCGGGGAAAAGCCCAGGACTGAGGACTCCCCGGAAGTAGCAGTGGGTTTCCCCTTCCCATGTGGATTTTTACTAATCTGAATTCCTTACCTAAGATAACAACCACCTGTTCAACAGGAGAGATGTGGGACTGTGCTCCTCACAGTAACTGCAGCTTGACGTCATCTCAGGCCTGAACCCTAGGAGAGAGGCAGGGGATCCAGCAGGTCAAACCATATGAAACCACCAACATTCGACTGTTTCTGACCCCAACCACACGCACACATTTATCCACAGACAGAAGCAATCTAGCAAAGGGAGGCTTATCAGTGCGGGACCTGGGGCCCCAGGACCACACGTTTCAAGCTAGAAAGTCTTCATGTTTCCGGTGGGGAAAGTTGCATCATCCTCAGTTCACGGTTGTTGGGCTCAGAGGTCCAGACAGGGGGAGCGATGCCTGCAACCTCACACAGCTAGTAGGTGGGCAGCTCAGATCACCAGATTCCAGCCACTCAGGCTGCCACGGTCACGTACAAGGTGCTGTGGGCTGCTCTCTCCTTGACCCTGTTCCAGTGTCTGGCACAGCCCTCAGGAAAAGCCTGGCACTACAGAAGTGGCAGCACCTGCTTCTCCCCCCAAATCCTTCAAGAGGCAATGGTGCGTCTGACCTGCCCAATGGGGCCCTCACACACCTGAGTCAAAGGCACAGGCTTCATGAAACACATGCGGGAAAGTCAAGGTTCTGTATTCAGGAGGAGCCTGTGGATGGTACACTTTCAACCCTGAAGTGTACCATTCACAGCCACCCAATCTTCAGGATCAGTTGCCCTGTGATTTGAAGAGTTAGGAGTATGTCTCCCCCCTCATGGGGAAGGGTGGGGGGAAGGAGCCTCTAATGGGGGGGAGGGCTGTGGACAAGAGTGTTAACACAAAGTCAGGCCTAGGTGCCCTTGGGGTATTTGTTGTGTCCCTGAGCAACTGCAGTCTGAGGGAAAGGGGGCCTTGTGAGGAACCCCACACCATGACATGTCTCAAGGGCCAGCAGACCCCCTTCCAAAGACTCTTCCAGGCACTGGTGTGATTCCAGTCTCTAAACAAATCAGATTCTGGGAATGACTCCAAGAAATGACAGACCCCCAGACTGTCACTGTGATGCTGCTTCCAGCTCCCCACCTCCCATTCCCTCCTTTGTAAGACATTAACGGTAGGGATGTTCAGCCTGACTAGTTAAGTGGGGGAGTTAGGAAGGATGCTTGTAAACACGAGGTGCTACATAAATGCAGCAGAAGAGCATGTGCCTGCCCGTAGCCCCCATTAGTCATGCTAAGCCAACTGCACAGCACCCCTCTTCCACAAGCCTAAGGAAGAAATAGTAGGCAAACCGCCCAGAGGCAAAGGTGGTGAGAACCACACTGTTAACTTCAGCAGTTCATCCTAGTCGCTGGCAGGGAGCCACAGGCTTCACAGACCTGCTCTGATACACACTCTCTTGCCCTTGTGAGGGAAGCAGGTGATGGTCGCTTTTACAAGGAGGAAATCTGAGAGGGGCTAAGAGACTAGCCTGAGGTCAAACACCAAAAGCAGAGTGGAGAATAGAGCCAATCTGTTCAGGTCTCAGAGCCTGGTACCAACTCAGCAATCAGTCCAGGCAGCTTTTCCATTTCTCTTCACTCAAATCTTCAACTTTAAGCATATCCCTTGTCTACCAGCAAGTATATCAAATGCAGGAGGAAGACGATGTAATTTTGTAAAGGTCAGGAGGAGAGGTGAGCACTATTCTGAGCCATCCAAATGTGAGGTACCACCACCACCACCATCATCATCATCATCAGACTTTCAGGGATACTGAAGGATATGATGCTAAGAGCATCCGTCAAAACCTCCTAGATGTAACATACGAAGATAACTGGGACATCTACTCAGCCCCTGGCAGTGTCCTGGATCCCCAAGGACAGAGGATCGCCCTATGTAGAATCAGTGGGAGGAGCTGAGGGAGCCAAGGAGAAGGGGCAGAGGGCAGTCTCTGTTTCCTACCACCATCTTCCATGTAGGGAGCACCGGCCAAGGGCGGTGGGAAAGCGTCTGAGGAAAGGGGAGGGAATACCAGCTCACATCGCTGCAGAGGCTGGACCCTCGCTCCAAGGTCTGACCCTGCCCACGATCCTGGAGGTGAGGGAAGATGAATGTACGGAAAGCAACCCAAACCTGTCATTATGTAGGATCCTCACCCCACCCTAGCCTTGCCCGACAGGGAGAGAGTGTGGCAGGCAGGGGCCCCTTGGAGACTTGGTCTGAAGGAGCTGAGAGATGGTAACTCCTCCATCTTCATGGAAGCCCACAGAAGAATCTTCAGAATAACTCTGCTTCTGCCTCTTGCAGGTAAATTCCATCCTTAGCAGAGTCCCAGCATTTCCATCTCTTCCGCAAATATGGATGAGGAAGAACTGGGTGTAACCTCTCACTCAACAGCAAGTAGCCATTACTCAGGTTACACCACATCAGCGACACTACCACTTCCAAGACAGCTGGCTGCAATCTAACAAAATGACCAAAAGGAGAAAGTGAGCAGGGGTTCCCCTGCCTCACACCACAGAGCACTGAGCCAGTGTGGTCTGGATCACACTGTAGGCTGCGTCCACCAGAGGGCCGTTCAGTGGGGCCCAGGGTCTACAGACATGTTGGTGGCTTAGGCCCTGGGGCTAAGGAGAGTCCCAGGGAAGGGCACAGAACAGATCATGTCCCTCTCCCCTTCAGAAATGAAGAAGCCCCTTGATTGGCCAGGACTGCTGATTGGATTCAGACTTCCTATCCTTCCAGCCGAAGAATGGGGGATGGGGGGAAACACCTCTTACCTACTGTCTTTGCTGAACAGCGAGACAGAGAGAGATGAGATTCAATAACAAAACCCTGGGCAACAAAACCAACAGTGCCTCCCTTCCCGAGACGAGGTGGGGCCCTCGAGCCAAAGTGCCTGCCAGTGGGCTCGTAAAACCAGGAACAACTTGAAAACCACGGTCACTCCTTGGGTCATCCTCAGGGCAGGGCATCTATCAGAGTCACAGAGAGAAGAGGGACCAAATCCACCCCACCCCCCACACCAGTGTCACCTCTCCTGTCCTGGCATCCAGGCAGCAAACGCAAGGAACCTGAAGGGGGGCCTCCAGCGCCTCCAGAGAAATATTCCAGGATGAAGGACAGTGCAGCGACAGGGCGAGCGGCTTTGGGAGAGGGGCTTGACTCCCAGGCAAGTTGTTACTCCCACATGAAGACAACTGGTCACACTCGACACAGGCGGCTCCAGGTAAGAGGAACAGCAAAGACACGTGAGAATGCTCCAGAAGAAGCTTAACCTTCTAGTTAAGGAAACAAATTTCAGAAAAGTCGGGGTGGGTCTCTGTTGTCCTTTCTACCCCAGCTCATGGTCCAGAGCCCAGCACGGGGGGCTGTCCGTGCACAGAGACAAGAGGCCTTGGTTGGTCTCCAGTGCTTGGGACTTGAAGGTCACTGCACATCGGGCTCACTGGGCCTCTTACACACATCATCACCTCACCATGCCCATTTACGGAAGGTTCTACTGATGGCTCCATTTTACTTCAAAGGCATCACAGAATGGATGACTGGATGAGGATTTGCCACAGGCCCAGCTCCCAGTGCCCAGGACCCAAGCCCACATGCTGTCCTGGTGCAGTACAGAGATGTCTCCCAACCACACACACAACCCCGCGTCCACTCATTCCAGGGACAGAAGGAAAGCTCAAGGGAAAGGAAAAACACACACAGATTAGACGACAAAAGGGACAAACAAAGGAACTATCTCGGGCTTCAGAACTGGCACCAGAGTCTCCCTAGGAACTCTTCCTGGGATGAGCGTGTGTTTGTATCAGAACCTGGTCTGACCATGTCCGGGGCCCAGGTAGGAGAAGAGTGCTGTCAACATGTGCTGGTTTCTGCCCTTATTTGAATGTTTACAAAAGGAATGAGGACAGACAGACTCTGTTACCCTCTTTACTGCAACTCGACTGTATTTCCTAACTCCCTCCCTTCCCCCAGCTCTCACGGAGGCAGGTCCATGACCCCTGACCACTGAACGTAGGCTCAAATAATTAAGTGGGGCTCCTGGAAGTGCAGGCAGGTGGTCCCACCTCCATCAATTCCTGTGCCCGACACTGGGCAGCTTGCCTTCAGTCCCCAGCTCGCACCAAAGGGCTCAGGACGTGGAGGAGCGCGCATCTCACGCCAACGAGATTCTGAGTCGTGAGTGTCAGGGAGGAATGCGGAAGAGGAGCAAAGTCAACCACAGAGCATCCAACACTGGTGTTTGGGAAGGCTGAACTCAGGGCTAACAGAGGGACCCCGGGGGGCAGAGGAGGAGCAGCAGACAGATTCGGCTGAGTGACTCTGCAGGGTCACCCTGAAGGCAAGGAAGACTGAGGAGGGGTGGGGGGACATGCACGCACCCCTCCCTCCCCTACACAGCCAGAGCTGACGGCCACAGCCCCTCTGGTGGACACGGGAAGAAGGGCCCTGCTTCCACCCCTTCCATCTTCAAAGTGCATTCTCAGTGCAAGAAGTAGGGCTGGAGCTCAGGGGGTCCCATTCTGAGGGAGGGCTGTGCCAGCCAGCTCCCCCTTCTCCTCCTGTTTCCCCCACTCCACCCACCCCCAAACCTTTTCATGCTAAGACCAGAACTCTTGCTGGATCTCATAAGGGGCCGGCCTGTGTGTGTTCAGTTCTGCCCTGCACAGCGGCACGGTGCTGTCCTGGCTCTGGCCCTCTGCATCCAGGTCCAGGAGCGTCCGCTCGGCGGGGGGCAGCGGCCCCGCCTGGAATGGGACCAGGGCTGGCAGCCCAGGTCGTTCCTCCACGGTGCTGCTGCTGCTGGCAAAGCAAGAGTCCAGGTTGCTGGGCGTCTCCGTGCTGGAGCTGTTGGCCGGGGAGGCGCTACGGGCATGGCTGGGGGACACAAACCACCATGGGTCCAGCCGTTGCCGGTTGGCAGAAGGGCGTGGCCGAGGCAGAAACTCCAGGGTCTTGGGTCTCTCCAAGGTAGAGTCCTGCTGTGTGTTCCAGCGCCTTGGGGTTGGTGGGAAGACCACGTTGGGGTCAGGGAGGCGGGGAAATTCACCTGGGTCTCGGCTGGGGCTGGGGGTTTTCAACATTCCTGATCAAAGAGACAAAGGGAGAGGCATCAGGTGATGGCCCACATTTCTGGGCCAGATATACACTGCATCCTTCCCGCCTTGCCACAGCCCTATTCACTTGGGGTAACATGGACAACCACCATTCAAGGAGCACCCACTATGTGCATGCAGTGTGTTGGGAAGCACTAGGGCTAAAATGGTCAACAAGGCCACGATCCCTGATTCTGGTAATAATGGGACACATGGGGGTCGTATTGGTGATGAAACAATGAAGGAAATGTCTGTTCACTCACAGTTCATCCATTTAATAAACGCATGACAAGAGCAAAGCTAGGTATCAGGAATCTAAAGACCAGTACTCTAGGGGTCTCTTTTTCCCAAAGAGGTCACCTACCTGGTTGCAACCAAAAGTCTACAGAGTGGAGGGGTGAGCTGACTGGTAAAATACAACTGTCATACGCACTCAACTCTCTCTGAAAGGCTACTGCCATGCTCTCTCCTACTGGAATTGAGGCGGTTTCTAAGTCAGACTGAGGTCTTCTAGGGGACAAGGGAAGGTGGCGGGGAAGACCCAGGATGCGCTTATGCCAGTGACTCCGACGGTGGACGGAGAAGGCACGCATGCGCAGAGGCGCACAGGCGCTGGTTGTCTGGACACATCTCCAGGTCTGAGTCACGAGGGAGTAAGGGATGAGTGATGGAGGGTGTGCTGCCGGGGCGGAAGCTTGCTTGTGAGTGTGTCTGCACTCAAGCTGTAATGAGAGGTGAGAGCCGGGCTACGTGGCAGGAAATACCCTCCCACGTGCAGGTAACTGTGGTTCCCTCTTCAGGGAACAAACGGCGGCACTCCTGCCCTTGCTGCAACCTGAAAACACTGCTCCATGCACTCCCTGACCCAGGGCCTGGGATCCCACCGGAGTTCTGGTGTGGATTCTTCCCAGAACCTGCCTGTCTTCTTTCCCTCCTCCTGGAAGAACCCCTGGGCAGGGGGCCCCGACGCAGAGGAGTTGGCCACCTCCCACAGGCCAGAGCAGTCTGCCTTGATTGGCTGAGTCGGAGGAGAAGTGGAGTTTACTTCCCACTCCCGGGGAAGGCTCGAAGCAGAGAAAGAGGGAGGAGGTGGAGGACAGGTCTCACCTGCTCCGGGACTGGGGCTCAGCCCATTGCTGGAGGGGCTCCTGCTGGCTGGAGGGGCCGCGGGCTTGAGGGCCCCATCGGAAGGAGTCCGCCGGTGAGCGCTGGGCTGTGCGGGGGCCGTGAGGGTGAAGTGGGTGGGGGTCAGGGACTGGTTAGGGTCTCGCTTGAAGCGCTCCACTCGCACGTTGACCAGAGGGTTGCGGGTGCAGGGGCTCGGGGGCAGGGCCTCCAGCGGGCTGACGGGCATCTCGTACACCACAATCTCATCGCTGTCGGATCGCAGCAGGGAGCGGGTCGAGTTGCACTCGGAGATGGAGGAGAGAGATAGCAGCGTGAGGGAGGCAGAGGGGTCTCCTAGCAACAGCATGGGCTCTTCCTTCTTGAAGAGCTTCCGGGATGGGGGGCTGGTGCTCCGACGAGGACGGCTGGCTCTCTGGAATAGACCCTCGCGCCTCTTCTTCTCCTCCCGGGCCGGAGGCTCTGTCTCCTCCGGCGGCAGCAGCTGGCACTTGCCAGCTTCCAGCAGGTCAAAGCCGAGGCCTGTGGCTGCGAGGACTGCCCCACAGCCAAGCAGAGCCACCTCACAGCGGCGGTGATGGGGGCTGCCCCGCTTGAGGCTGTTGGTTGGCGTCAGCTGAGGGGTACTGGAGGCTGAGTTGACTGGGGTGGGCTCCTCGTGGACGCCATTGCTGGAGGGGCCATCCCCATCCTCCCCGCGAGGGAATGGGATACAGAGGTAGGACTGGTTGGGTGACTGCTGCAGACGACTCTCCCCACACCGTGGGCCTTCACTGTCCTCGTCCTCTGTGAGGGTAAGAGGAGTGGAGGGGAAACAGGAAGTGGGAATGATGAGTAAGAGTAAGAATCTGGCTGTTCTCCCCAACCCTAGGCCCCCTGGCTTAGGGTCAGGGATGCAGAGGTTGAATGGTCTAAGGCACAAGAAAAGGAACAGGGCATTGAACCAACAGGACTTCACTCTTCCATACTCGACCGTGACCAACATGGGAAAATCACGCTCCATCCCAGAGCCCGTTCTCCTAACTGCAGAAAAGGGGATCTGCTAATTTGCTACTTGTCACAGGGACCCTCAACTGGAGAGGTATGGTATGAGTGTCCTAGAACAGAAAGATCCCTAATTATTTTACAACTTGAATTTGGAAGGGACCTTGGATTTCTAGAGTGATGGCCTACAGACTTGTCTTAAGGCTGGTCTCCTGCAAAGGATTAGAATCCCCTGCATGGGTGAAGGCCAACTCCTCTACGGACTGACCGATTATGACCTTGGAATGCTAAAGAGAAGAGTACTATACGAGGGGGAGGAGCCTGGAGAAAGCCTGCCCCATTTAGTAATCACCGGGCAACCCTGGAAAAGCTTCCCTGAAGGAAGACTGAGTGATGTGACGTTGTCTTCTATCACCATCTCCAATTTTGCAGATTCCCTACATTAAAATACTTGGAAAACAGACCCAGGAAAGGGAACTGCCTGTTTCCAGGCCTCCCTCTTCTGCACTGCCCTAAGGAGGCTACATCCAGCCCCTTGGGACAGGAGGCCAAGGACAGCTTCCGTGGCAGGAGTTGTGATCTGGGAAGACTTAATGGAATGTGAGTAGAGTAAACTGAGAGGGAACAGGGTGGGGGACCAGGGCTCGAGGGAAAGAGGAAACAACCTCCCTGAAGTAGTACTAGGGGTCCTTAAAGAGTCCTAGAAGCTTAGTCAAGAATTTCTAGGGAACAGGGAGAGAGTCAAGACAAAGGCAATGCTTACCCATCTCCATAAGGCTGGTGAACCCTGGTAGGGCTGGACTACTCCTAGGGCCCTTCCCCAGGTTGGGGGCACTGGACGACCACTGTTTGTATCCATCTACCAGGGACTTGAGGCTGAATGAGAGGAAATGAGGAAACTGTCAGAACTGGTTACTACCTCGACTCCACCCTCAGCTCCATGGACCCCTGGATATGCCTCTCCCTGACTGCTTAATTACGCCAAAGCCCAAGAACCCTGGGGTACAGGCAACAAGCCTCACCCAGGCTACCTGCGTCATTAAAAAAAAGTGCACATGCTCTAGGGAGAGAAAAGCGATGACATGACCCACCCTTCACATGCTGCTACGGAGCTGTGGACAGACCTGCTGGGAGGCTGGCAAGAGGACTGCCAGCACCAGCCAGGGTCTTGCCTAAGTCCAACTCAAAGGACAAGCAATCAATCCACAGACGCTGAATACAACACACTGGTGACATCAGAAACACTACAATGCTGAGATCTGCAATGCAGGGCAAGCACCGGGCAATGAGCTAGCGGAGAGGGGCTGGGCACGCTGCTCACACCACTTCTCAATTTCTCCTTCCCAGCTTATGGCATGCTTAGGCCACTTTCAAAGCCATCAGCTTTTCAAAAACAAACAAAAAAAATCAACCAACAAAGCTGCACCTACCCAGTGCACTCTGGGACAGACCTATGTGGGCAGTACACAATGCTGGACTTGGACCCTCGGTCTGTCTGGGAATGGAGAGGAAAAGGACAGGAGCTCGCTTTCAGATCCCTGTAATCAGCTCACAACAGCAAGCCAAGGACACAGACTGGGCACCCTACCAACTCTCTTATAGGAGAGGGGAATCAGAGGCCCAGAAGCACTGGTCTTTTCCCTGAAGAACAATAAAGAGGGAGGAATGAGGAATCTGTGGGCTTTGACTGCCTTGGAGACACCAGGATTAGAACCGGCGGTGGCACTCATTTTAGGGCTAGAGAGAGCCATCCAACGAAAGCCCATTCACTCTCCACAGCCCATCTTAAGGGAGGGAGAAGGACCAACTTTCTCTCTGACTTCAGATCTGTTTCAAGTGCCATCAGAAATACCAACAAATTAAAGTGCATTCCAGCCACCAGTGTTTTCAACCAAAATACACAGCCAGAGATAAGCGTGCTGCCAAACCCCACTGCCTGAGACTTCAGACTGAAAATCTTATAACATCATGTCCAGCTCTGGGTTTGAGGAATCCAGATTAACAAAGTCAAAGCCAGTGCTGAAGACCAAAGGATAATTGTCTCCCTAAAACTAAGGGCACCGCGAGAACCCCGACAATAGGAGTGGTCAGGGAAGCAAAGAAATGGAAAGTCAGATCAACACAGGAATTTTCCCAAGGTGCACAATGGTACTGCTCCAAAAAAAACAAATCAGCATGGCCCTGGCAATAATGAGGCTTGGCTCTACAGGATGTGCTGTGAAAAAGAGGAAATGGAAGGAGGACTATCACCAGTACACGTGACAAAGGGGTGAAGATGATTAGACTCACCCCAAGTGGAAATGTGGCGATTCTGATGGGGTACTTAAACCATTAGCTTTCTCGCGTCTCTGAGGGGATCTTCAATGAATAAAAAGAATCAGTAGCAGGCAACAGTGGGTACATGCAACTCAGCCTCTCCCACGCGAGAATCCTTGAGGCTGGGCTCCAACTACGTCGCCAGCCACCCCTCCCCTCCGCCTTGGTCCCCTTGGCAAAGCCCACACCATGAAGGAATCTTAACAAGATGGCCCTGCTACGGGCCCAGGACCTCCCAACCTGTGGGACAAACATCCCTGGGCAGCCACAGCTTAATTACAGGGGATCCAAGCTGTCTACAGACAGTGCCTGTGTTTCCTACGGATATGTACTATTTTTTAAAAGGATGGAGATGCAAATTCACTTAACATTCCTGAATTTAATATAGCTTTTTGTCGTTACATAGTTTCTTCAGTCAACAGGGACTAAAATTAGAAATATGATCATAGAGAGGTTCTCAAAAATTTCCAACATTCAAGAAGTCTTTTCTGAAGACTGGGTGGATTTTCCTTATTTCTTCAATAGGAGTTAAGAATCATGAAAAATTAAGTCACACATTTTGAACTGCTTCAAAAGTTTTGAGGACAAATCTACATAAGGAGGAAGAAAACTCCAAAGTTAATGTTTTGTTTAATACAAAATAAAGTTGATTTACTAGCAAGACAAAAAGAAACATTTAAAAAGACATTTAAATGAAGCAAAGCCATAGAAACTACTGGGATCCAGAGCCAACCTGGTAAAACCCATCTGGAATCACCCTAATGTCAGAAATACCAAAGGACTCAGGCTGACTGAGGTCCTCGGCCTCAGCTCAACCCTACTCCAGTCTAAGGCTCAAAGGACAAACTGAGGAGAGCCTGCTCCCACTGAACTTAGTACAGCAGAGCAATCGGCCGTCCCTGAGGATTCAGTCACTGAATCCTTGCAGAGCTTAGGCAGTTTGCCCTACATATCTAAATCATCTATTCCAAGATAGCTAGTGATTTCCAAAGCCCGGCTTCAAAGAGTCCATCCTTCCTGAACCGAACTGTTATTTTCACCTTCAGGTCAGATCTGACACGGGCAAACAGATTTTGGACATGAGATCTTAGTATTTGGAGAAATACCAAGGCCAGTTACAGGTTCAGGGCACTTCTAAGTCTAATGATCAACCTTAGAAACTCTTTAGAAAGCCACTGAAAAGGATGAAGGGGGCTGCTGCTCACCCTCACACTTGAAAAAGTCAAGAAACATAGTTCTAGATTCTGACCCCAAGAATAAGAACTACAACCCCTTACGTGCATTCCTGGGGTCTGAACTAGAATGTATGAGAGGCATGGAAGTCATAGCGAGTATTTACACATGCTTACTACGAGCCAGCCCATCTTCTACGGACTTCCCAAAGACCACCTTAACACTCATATCAACTTCACGAGGTGGGTACAGAGATAATCCCCATTTTATAGATGAGAAAACAAGGTCGACAGCTAGGCACAGTGGAGCCAGGATGCACCAACGCTCTCCACCACTACACTACAAGGAACTGGTCTGTGAAGGATCGAGACCCCCAGGCCACAAGCCCACGGCGAGGACACAAGCCACATCCCAGGCACCAAGGTGCGCTGTATGCTTTGCCCAGAGGAGGAACTCACGTTCGTAAGCTTGGTTAAGGGGTGGGGTCAGGGCCGCCTGCACCGCCAGGGCTGGGTTATTCTGCCTGCCCCTGCTTCAGAGTCAGCCTCTAGTCAAGAAGCCTGCCATCTCTGCTCTTCCTTCTCTTTCCCCGGGCAGACATTTTAAGGGGAAGAGCCAGGTACACGTAGGACGCTCAAGCAGAACTGCTCACATCTGGCGAATGCTTGGGCTACTTGCTACTGTGCATAGGACGCCTCCAGGGGTCGGCCAACTCTAAAACTCAGGGGCTAAACCCTGCCATGACTTGTTTTTGTACAGTTCTACAGGAACACAGCCACGCTCATGCATCTCGTACTGTCCACGGCTGCTTCTGCACTACCACAGTGGGCTTGCAGTTATTTACTACAGACAGCATGTGGCCCACCAAGCCTAAAATATTTATTATCTGCTCCTTTATGGAGAAAGTATGCTGACCCTGTCCTAGGAGGTTCCAAGGAACAAGGAGATTGGAAAACCCTATAATAAAGATCAAGAAGCTTGCAATTTCTTAGAAGGCAGTGAAACACACAACAGAGGAAAAGGTACTTCACATCCTATTTTTTAAAGGGTGCACCCATCTTTCCATGGGAAAGAGTTTCCCATCCTCTGGCACTTACCCTTCGTCTCCCGAGGCAAACTCCTTCTGACCGAGCGAACTCGGCCCCCACGTCCGTCCCTTCTTCTTCGGGGCCCTCTTCTCCTCCTCCTCCCCCTCCTCCTTCGGGATGACAGAGCTCCGGCCCCAGGTTTTGCTGCTTTCGCCTGGTGTCACTGTGAATAACAAAGGTCGGATGCAATCTGGAAAACAGACAGAGAGGCCCCCCAAAACTAGCCTCTCCCCGACCAGACACACACATGCATACATCTGGAGCTGCAGGGAGGAAGTTGGATCCTGTTAAAAATTCTGGGCCCGAGTGGAGCCAGCCAGGCAAGTAAGGGACTTCTCAGCCACCCTTCACTCAGCCCTCAAAGTACCCAGTGTGGGGAGACCTCCCAGACTGGCCCAAATCCCACACACAGCAGGAGCTCAGGCCAGCCAGTCATTGGAGCTTCAAGCAGATCCAATGTAGGGAACGTGTTGCTGGGTGCAACTGGCTTGGGGGGGCAGGGGCGGGAGGAGGAGGTGAGGAATTAGGTAGGAGAGAAAAAAGGTAAGGGGCAAGGAAGATGAGGAAGTACAGAAATATCGGTAAGAAAGTGCCAGAAAGGAAGAAAATCAGGATTTCAAGACTATGGAGAAGGAAGTCAGGGGTAGGAGGACAGGGTGAAGAACAGGCCTGGGGAAACATAACAGACAGGAGAGGAAGAACCTTTTTCTGACCCTGATACTTCAGAGCAAGAGTTGAAACCCAGTGCTTCAGAGACCGGGCTTATACCATAAATGAGTGGAGTGAGTCAGTCACCAAAAAACAGGGAGTTGAGGAGACTTGGGCAAAACAGAGCACAAGAAAAAGGGAATCCACTGATTTGATTTTTCAAAGAAAGCCAGAAATCCACATTCTGGCTAATTTTTTTGAATAAAATCTCTCTATTGTTAAATTAGGACACACACACACACACATGCAATATACATATGTACACATGTGTGTTTGTGTATGTATAAATTCTTTTAAATAAACACTGCCAAAAAATAAAATCGGTTCAGATTCGGCCTATCATAAAGTATCTGGCCAATTTCATTAGGATCTGCATTCTGACCAAGCCCTTTCCTGGGAAGCAGGGGCAAAAGAAAAACCACGATGCCCTAAACATGGCAGAGATCACACAGGGTCCTCCGGCAAGGGTACCTACGTCACAGGCCAAACTGCTCTGTGAGTCACTAAAGGTCCTGCCGATCCCACAAACCTCTCTGCTGGTACTTGACTAAGAGTGAGAGGTAGAGGAGGCAGCGTCAAGTTCATGGAGAGAGACGAGGCGGGGCTAAGGGTCTGCGTACACATGTGCACGTATAGACACATCGTGGAGGAGAGGTGGCAGAAGCTGTGGGTGGAGCAAGCCTGGACCAGCCGGTGGCGGGACCGAGCAGGGGACGGGCGCCCCTGGAGTGTGCTGGCCCCAGCTAACGTGGGAAGCAGTCTCACACTGGATGGCACGGAGGCGCGGGATGATGGTGGGGCTTGCCGGAGGGCTGGAGCGGCTGCTGCTGAGACTTTTCCTTTTATCCATGGTGGGGGAGGCCTGCACCGTGAACTTGTGCTGGAAGTCTGCATGAGGAAAGGCAAACATGTGTGTGTGTGGTAGAATCTCCCCACATCCAGATTCCTACGAGCAAGGGTATCTAGCACAACACCAGGAACACAGCCAATGTTTTAGAACTATATGTGGAATATAACCTTTAAAAATCGTGAGTCCCTTTTGTACACCTGAAGCTTATATAACATTGTACATCAACTATGCCTCTATCGAAAAAAAGTCCCTATGAGAAAACCGACTCTTCCTGGCAGGCTCAAGGGACAGGCCCCATTTCCTGAGAAGCTCCTTTTCACCTGGGAAATGGTCTCTTTCAGAATCATTCCTTTTTCCCACAGGGAAGTGGCAAGATGGACGTATGAAGAGAAGAAAAATTCATTTCATAAAGCAGTCTATATGATGTACACAGGTGTAGCAAGCACATATTCAGAAGAGTTTCTTTTTTTTTTTTATAATATCACGAGACTGTGTCGATTATTCTAGGAAATTTAACTTCAAATTCTCCATCTCATTCAATCTATTAGTATGTGCCTTCTTTTCTCAGGGGCCAAAGCAGGGAGGCTCATGGTCCTCACTGAGTGCAGGGTAAAAGGACTAACCCACGGAAACTAGGAAGTGAGGGAGATGCAGTTAATGGTCCAAATCCTGACTTGTCCCAAAGGCACTTCCAGGGTAGTATGAGGAATGTAAAACGCCCAGCTCTGAGTTTGAGTTTCATTCTCCTTGTCTGTCAAAGGAGTATGATAAACAGCTGCATGTTTGCACCTAGGTCCCCCTACTAGACTGCGATCTCCCTGAAGGTGGGTATTCCGGCTTTTCTGTCTGCTTCCCCCACATACAGCAAGGTGCTGGCACGTCCTAGGTGCTCAAGGGGCACTTACAGACTGTGTTGTCTGAAAAGAAAAAACTGTGCACCAATAGGAACACATTCACTGAATTACACTAAATGAATTCCACCATCTGTACCTAATCCACCATTCTAGTGCTTAAAACCATCCACTACTGCTCCTACTAAGCCGCTTTCCCTTGGTTCCCCACACTTCTAATAAGCTTGCTTCCTGGGGCCTTACAAACTCAGAACACAATGAACTTTTTTATCTTCATAAACACACACTTGAGTACTCCCCTCCCTCCACGGGTACATTACACCCCACAGAGATTCTAACTCGTGCATTCCCATTCTTTGCATTTTCCCAAGGCTGTCCAGACCACAAATGTACCTCTGTTTAGCTATCTTTTGGAAAGGTTATGTGTAAATCAAGTTCTTAAACATTAATCTTAATCTCAACTGCACACAGAAAACTAATTATTTAAAGAAACCCTGAGATGAATTATTTTGCGGAGCCAAGAGCTCTCTTGTCACACACACCCACAACACACCCTGGAATTTCTTCCCTCCCAAATACATGCTTCCTTCTCCAGGTTTGCCTAAAGTGAGATGTGCCTGTGTGATGACCGTGCTTCCAGCATCCTGGACCGCGCCTGCCTGTTGGGTCCATCACAGTCACTGTCTTCCCTTCACAGTGTGTACAGTCTCGCTCCAAAATGCCCCTGGAATGGGGGAGCTTTTCAGCAGGCCAGTCTTCCCATGGCCCGTTTCCAACAAGCTCCACGTTGAGACCCAGCGTCTCATGTTCCCAAGCTCAGGCCCTGGTTCCCACAAATCACTGCCCAGCAGCCCCGCGTCCCGCTCCCAGCAGCTCCCTGGCCACCAACCGGAAGGGAGGCTGATGCGGTTTCCGTCCTTGAGCTTCAGCCGGCTCTTCCTGAACTTGCCCTTGCGTTTCTTCACCCGGGGCTTCTCCTGGCACAGCTGGTGGATGATGATGTTGAGCTCACGTTCCAGGATGTCGATCTCCCGCTCGGCCAGCTCCTGCTCCCGGCGCCGCAGCAGCTCCTCCTGGTTCTTCTGCTGGAGCGCGGCCCGTGTCAGCTCCTCCTCCCAGGTGCGGAGCTCCTGCCGGCACGGGGAACATCAGAGAGGAGCGGGGCGCTCCGTGCAAAGGGGGCTAGCCTCCGGGGAGGCGGGGCAGTGCCCCGGCAACCTGGAGAGCTCTCCTCCAATGCCCCACACTTCAAGTCCCCGGCAGAGACGGGGGAGCTCAACAGTTAGTTGGCAATTGAACACCTGACCACCCTGACCGGTAAAGAAAGGGAGGCTCAGAAGAGCCATCCTGAGGATATAGCTGGAGTAGCCACAGGGGCTGACAGTCCCCAGTGCCCCTTGATTTACTGATTAAAATTTATTGATATATTGATTACCTATGACCAGGAAAAAGATGGGGGTCTGGGTTGAAAACAGAATCGTGTACTTATATTTTACTGTCTTGGTTCTATTTTGATTTTTTTCCCCTGTTACATAAAGGAGATTAAAAAAAAGAAAAAGAAAAAGAAAAAAGAAACCCAGGGCCAACTTAATGTGATCTAGCTTAAATTGGGCCTGCTGTAAATGAATCACCCTCCAGGCATCATCTAACATTCAAATAAAAATAAACATATTTCCGGGGTAGTTGTTCAGAAGGTTCGTGAGGCACGTCGTCTAATTCTTTGTTCACTTGGTGAGTGAATCCACTGAGGCGTGTGGTTTAAACTTTCTTCTTAAAGGACAACCATTTGCTCTGGAAGGATCGAGAAAGCACAGCAAAGAGAAGAGAGAACGTTTCCTGAAGTCTTTGCCAGGCACCTGCTCTAGAAGCAGCACCACACGAGGTGGGCAGAACCTCTTCCCTGCTGCCCTTGGTCCTTCCGCATGAATCTGCAAGTGAGCTCAGCATGAAGGTCCTGGGAAGGGGCAGGGGTTATGGCATCAGGAAACGAGAGAGAACCCAGGAAAGAGAACAAAGCATGTGCATAAGAATTAAGAACCTGGACTCTAGATCTGGAGAGCATCACTCTAAGTAAAGTAAGCCAGAGAGAGAGAGAAAAATACCATATGATATCACTCATATGTGGAATCTAAAAAAAGGACACAAATGAACTTGTTTAGAAAACAGAAACAGCCTCACAGACATAGAAAACACACTTATGGTTACCGGGAGGGAAGGGGGTGGGAAGGGATAAATTAGGATTTTGAGATTTGCAGATAATAATGACTATATATAAAATAGAGAAACAAGAAGTTTCTACTGTACAGCACAGGGAACTATATTCAATATCTTGTAGTAATGAATATGAAAAGGAACATATGTATGTATATATATGATGGAAACATTATGCTGTACACCAGAAATTGACACAACATTGTAAACTGACTATACTCCAATTAAACAAAACAAAACAAAACAAAAACCAAACCTGGACTCTAAAACATTACCCCTGGTTCCCCGAGGCCTCGGACTGAAGTCGGGTGGGAGAGGAGGACCAGAACTTTTGACGCTTTCACGTCAGTAACCGGAGAGAACCACGTCTAAAAAGTGGGAAGTTTTTTCAATAAAGCAACCTGAGCAACACGTCTGTGGTCAAAACTTAAAACTCTCAGTGAAACGCTCGGCTCTAGGAAGTCATTCTGGAGTAAAACAAAATATCATAGAAATGGAACCTCGAGTTAGGAAAAAAGTAAGTAAACACATACGGGGAAGCAGAACAGCAGGGAGAGAGCCCAAGACAGACAAAATGGAAATAAAATATCATTAAAAAAATTTTTTTTTAATTTATTTTTTTAATGGAGGTGCTGCGGCCCAGGACCTCGTGCACGCTAGGCATGCACTTTACCACTGAGCTATACCCCCCACTTCAGAATAAAATATTCTGACGAAAGCAGTTTTTCATTTGACTCGCTTGTCATTCTCAAGAGAATATCAAAATAACTACAAAAGTGATAGAAAGAAGTGAAATGAGAAAAGGATTAGCACCGTGAAAGCTGTCTGGTACACAGTAGGTGCTCAGTAGTTGCTTAATAACTGCTGAGTCAATGAATGAAAGGAAGAAGGAGAAAGAAGACAATTTGATAAATGCAATCCTTCTTTAAGGGAACACAGATTCATCACAAGTGCCTGAGAAATGAGCTTGAACTTTTGAACTTTTCCTTCTTTGATGAAATAAGCCCCAAAGAGATTCATTCCTGTGTGCCCTTTAAGTACTTGGCCTCCCTGGCCTACTGCTTTGTTTTCACCAGCAGGAGAATAAAACCACACGGAAGATTTAGAAAAACCATGCCTGGCTGGTTAATTCTGCTGCTAAATGGGAAAGTGGGAAAGTTCAAGCTAATCTCAGCCTTCCTATGTCCTCGCTCCTGCCTGCTCGTGTCTAAGGAATGGCTTGGGTCTAAGCTCCTTCCTCTAAGTTAACTCGAACCCCAGCCCAGAGGCCAATCCATCATCACATACGTAGAAGCAGTAGGCTGAGCCAACCTGAAGGATGAGCTGTGTCACACAGGGAACCAGGACATTTATGGAGTACTCGCCTATGACACCATACACCTGGAAGACCCTCCAACATGCTAAATCCCCCTCTTGTGAAACACCCAGTTAGGGATCAATTTCATAGTATGCAACTCCTATCTTCCACATACAGTGATTTATGAGGACACTCTCCAGAGAGAAAGCTCATTATTCATCTTACCCTCATTGCCCAACTCCAAACCTTATAATGGAGGGGCATTATAGCATTGGGGTTAAGGGCAAGGACTCTGGAACAAACTGTCTGATCTGCGGCCTTGGGCCAGTTAACATGGGTATCATACGTAATATGGAGTTAACAGCGCCAAAATCACAGGGATGTATTATGTAAGATATTATTATCTTATTATGTAAGGTTATATAAGAATTCATACAAATTACTTATAACAGAGCATGGCACATGGTACATGCTCTACGTTAGCTATTATGAGCATGGGTTTGACTTTTCCTAGTAACTACTTACTGACAAAATCCAATCTTCATTTTTCTTATTCGCTGGTACCTTTATAATTTCTTCAATCAAAAGAAATAACCAAGAGTCAGTGATTTGGCAATCTTAAAAAAAAAAAAAAGGCAAGGAACTCTGGGATTTTTCTAGTTGGACTAGAATTAGTAATAGCAATAGTCTCTTTTAATCATTCTACCCAATGATCAGTGCAGATCTACCTCCTCTCCTGCTGGGTCCCTGAAGAACTGTCATAAGCGCATTCCACTCCCCTGCAGAAGTGATCCTTGACTTGCCAAACAGAACCAGGTTTAGGATTGCTGCGTTGCATCAAAAGACTTTCATTTTCCAATCAGCTCCAGATATGATTTTTAAGTCATTTGTTTAGGGACACAACAATGATACTGGAAATAAGATGGTCTGGGAATCAGAAGACCCTGATTCCAGATTCTGCTTTCTCATTTACTAGCTGTGTGACTTTAGACAAGTCACTGACCCTCACCTCTGAGATGAAAAAGACAATAGCACCTGCCAAACAAGCTGGTAGCAGGGACCATAAGACTTCCAGAATAAAAAGGACGAAAACGTCTCACCAGAATCTCCAAGTGTAAGAACTGGGAAGCCATAAAGACAGTCTTAGCTACTACTATTATCATTTATATTATTTGTGGGAGGTCATAAAGATAATTTTAGATGCCAATATTATCATGTTGCTTCCCAAATTCCCACAGTAGGGAGTGAGAAGGAAAGGGAAAAATGAACCAGGTCTATATCCATGGACATCCCTCACGCCTCTAGCTACAGGCCCTGCAGTTTAAGCGATGTAGCTGCTTTGATGCACTTCATCTGCGTGGACACTGACTGTTAGCTGGACAGTCTGGGTGTAGAGAGGAGCCATCTGGGGGCTGGTCACCCAACCACAAGGCAGGTCTCTTGTGGGCTACGAGTCTCTGACCTCCTCAGCTGGTTTAGACTTTGAGCCCTTTTCATAAAAACATGAAAAATGCCAAACAATTTCAGGCCCATGGTATTTTTAGCCTATATGCTGTTTCTGATTCTGATACCAAAAGACACTGGCAGGATATTCTGACAACTGCTCTCAAGGCTGAAGTATCCCCGTATCAGGTTAACCCCCATCCAGAAGTCCACTGCACAACCAAGACCCCTTTCTAGCACCCTCTAGTCTTTTCAGGGTACTTGCCCAGCAGACGCTCTGTGAGGAGAGCTCTGGACTCATGACTCACCCTACATAGTCCTGCCACCTCCCAAAAAGAAAGAATTCTGTATCATCTCAGGTCACACCTGAGGCCTGGAGAACTCTCCACGTAAAGCCAGGAAGGAAAGAGCTACCCTGTTATCGCAAACCAAACAGAAAGGCGGTCGTGTCGGAATCTGCCCAGAGGCCCCAGTGGAGAAGTTCCCCTGATTCAATGCGTGCCTTCTGCTTCTCCTTCTTACCTTTTCTTTGGCCCTGAGTTGGTCAAACATCTCCTGAATCTCATGTTTCCAGTCATCCTGCAGGCAGTGGAAGGAGTCCTTGGGCATTTCAAAGAAACCAGACTCCTCTATGGTAGTCAGCTGGTCCAGGATATTGGTGAATGATGGTCGTGAATGGGGGTCGGTATTCCAGCAATCTGCACGGAACACACGAGTCAAGAGAAAGCGCGAACAGACAGAGGCAAACGTAAGACTCAGGAGATGACATGACCTCGTTTGTCAGAAAACCACCTCTCATTTCTCCTTCTAGAAACACAGACTGGGATTTAGGGAACCCCAAACGGGGCTCAGGACATAAAGCAAGCTGCCCAACATCACAACCATCCAGAGTGAAACTGGAAGCAAAACACAACAGTTCTGCACCCGTCCCATTCTGACCATTCAGTTAGCACAAGAAAAGCAAGTCCCGAGAGTTTTCTCGCATGAAGTACAACTACCACAGTTTATCAAGTTGCTAAGTGATTCCAGCCCTTACAATGGGGAACTACACCTTGGGTCGCAGTTTCCCATAAATAAGTGAGCTACCCTTTCCCACCTCAACGGGCTGATGAGAAGGTGAGGATGGAAAGCCCTGGTGTAGGAGTCAAGAAAAGTGAATTCTATCTGCTGTCAGCTCAGCCACTAACTAAAGGAACAGCCACCTATCCATTCAGCTACTCACAGCTTAGGATTCCTCACTTAGAAAATGACAGGGTTTGACTAGATGACTTTTAGAACTCCTTTCTTCTCAAATGTTCTTCGTTTCCACAAGGAAGACACTCAGAGGTCCCAAAATAAAAGCTGCTATACCTTCTTACTTTGTATTAAGCAATAATATTCTGAAGTTCTGGACAGCAGGCTTTAGTCACTAGGGTAAGTTCTACAGTCACTACAGATGAACAGAAGTGACATCCGGGATATCAGTGCTGCAGGGGCTGACACTGTCTCAAAGCAGCTCTTTCCAGCCACCCATGGGGTTCCTCCCGGAGTGAGTAATACTTCATCTCCTCTTCCATTTACTGATCCTGCAGAACTGGCCAAAAACCTATCAACTGCTGGCAGAAAGGTAAACGGTCTCCAGTCCTGTTCCAGCCAGGGTGTCACTTACCTTCCATGAGTTTGGCAAAAGGTTCCGGGCACGTGGAAGGAATAGGAAGGGAGAGCTTGTTCATGGCCACCCCATAAGCAACTGCTAAGCCATCGATTCCTCGGAAGGGCACCTCACCGGTCAGCAGCTCCCAGAGCAGCACCCCGTAGCTAAGGAAAGAAGACAGAAGCCACGTGACAAACCACGGATGCAACTTCAGGCAAACAGCTCGTCAGGCTCTGACGAGCATCCCACCTCCTCTCCAACACAGAGGGAGATTAACAAACCGGATGCACTGAGGTAACACAAAAGGGAGACCATAAGGGCTACTGGCTGTAAGCAAAAACCCCAGAGTCAAGCACACTGGGTTTCAGTCTTGTTCCACAAATTCCTCACCTGCAAAGCTCAAGTAACTCGAGCCATCTCACCAGGTTGTAGTGAGAAATTAAATGTGCTACTCTAGCATTTAAATTAGTGCTTGACGGACACAGCGATTTCGTTGTTGCTGCTGTGAATGTAATGAGCTGGGAGAAGAGGCAGCCTCCCAGGGACATGCTTTTCCTGCTTCAAGAAAACTTCAGCTGCAGCTACAGACACATTCTTTTAGCTTTAGGAGAGCAGAGAGATGACCACCTAGGACAAACAGATTTTGCTCCTGTGAAAGATCTCTTTCAACACCTGTTCGGTTCAGCAGATTCCTGCCCCCGATCAGCATGAGTGCATCCTTCATGGTGACCTCTGTCTAATTCAAAATGGAAAATTTCACAAGGGTGTATTGATGGACAGAACAGCCCATCAGCTGGCTGTGAGGGCTTCAGAGTCATCGCCCGATCTTTCAAGTCCACATGAAGAAGTTCTCACGTGTCCTGAGGCATAGAATGGGGAGTACAAAGCTTAGTGGAATAACTATTCTACGAATTCAAAATTAGAACCAGGCAAACTCATATAGCGCTGACTCCTTCTAGGAATAAGTCAGGACCAGAAATCATAAGGCCATGAACTGATGGAAGAGTGGCTCTCCTTACATTTTCAACACAAACCTCAACATTTTGGTAATACTCATCTGTAGTTTACAACCAACAAGAAGACGTATTAGTTTTAACACTCAGTAATTATTTTATTACGGCACCTTGAATGTGCAGCATGCTAAGATACTCGCAAACATCATCTTGAATCCCCACAAAAAACCTACAAGACAAGTATTATCATCATTTTGCAGATGAGGAAAGCAAGTTTTAAATAGGTTCAGCAACATGTATTAAGGGCATATACAGAGTAAATCATCATGGACCTGGACCAGTTCTCAATTCTTTCCCTCTAGAATGCCCTTCTATCATTTCTCTGCTGGCAAACTATAATCCTCTTTCAAGATCTGATTCAAATGCACCACTATTTATTCATTCATTTTAAACAACTACCAAATATTTACTATGCGTCAGACTCAATGCCAACCACTGGGATACAGGATAAAAGACACAGATCTTATCCAAAAAGAGATGAGTGGGAGGAATAGAAAAAGCATCAATTAGAATTTGGAGAGAGGAGTCACAACAGAGACACTACGGGGCACAGAGGAGGGGCACATAGACCAGACCAGGATGGGGGCAGGGGGCAGCTAAACGCTGAGCAAAACTGTGACTGCTGAGTGAGAGAAGGGCCAGCGCTCCAGAGACAGGGCTGAACAGACACAAAGGAGAGGAATGTGCCCACCGACATGACAGGGCATCCCAGGAGTCTCTACACATAGACCCTCAGTGTGGACTCGCCTGTCTCCTTGGACAATGGCCTTCCCCCAGTGAGCCCTCCAAATACTACCATTTTCTTTATGTATTTTGACAGGAAAAAAAAAAAAACCCAGCGTGGTAGACTGGCAGTTGCAGGTCTGGTCATGACAAGAAGCTGGATGTTAGTCTGAGGCTGACGGGAACAACTGGACACTTTAGGAAGCCTTCCCTGACACCCCCACATGTTACTAAGCCCTCATTTGGGCTGCTGTGTATCCTAGTTGTTTGTTTACTGGCCTATGGGCTCCCAAAGGGCAGTAGCTTTTAATCTGCATTCTCAGGCCTTGCCCAGGCTCTGGTGGTGTAGGTCCTCATCCAGTGAATGAGACGGTGGGTGGGCAGAGGAGTGAGTGCACAGTTAAACGGTCGTGCGAGCTGCACTGGGTACCCAAGAGTAAGCCCCAGATAACTGCGCCAGGACACCTCCTGCCAAACCTTTAACGTCACTTGTCCAGACAGCGGTCGTGCTGGGTACCTTCCACCCAGTGAGCTAGAGCTCTCAGCGCTGCTGACTCAACTCCAGGTTAGAGCAACTCCCATCTTCAGTCACCTGCTCCTGGCATTAGCACCCACCCCCACCCTGAGGGACAAAACCCCAAGGTTCCCCAAACCCGTTTCTTCCAGCCAGAAAAAGACAGCCAGTGTCCCAAGCCTAACTGCCTGGTAAGACAAGGTGTTTTCAAAGATGCAGACACGTGACCTGTTTGTGTCCTCATGTCCCCTCCATGACGGTTTTCTCTTTTTTCTTATTTTTATTGAAGTGCAGTTGATTTACAACATTGTGTTAGTTTCTGGTGTACTGCACAGTGATTTAGTTATACATAAGTATACATTCTTTTCCAAATTCTCTTTCATTATAGGTTCTTACAAGGTATTGGATGTACTTCCCTGTACAAGGCAGCCGTCTGTGATGGTTTTCACGAGGAGCCCCAGGCAGTGGAGGCCACTTGGAAGGAGGAGGAGCCAGGGGACCTTCTGCTCCCAGCTCCGCTCTCCCCTGGCGTGTTCTTTTGCTCAGGGCATTCCACTCTGTTTGAAGGGCTCAACAGCAAAGGGCAGTGGGAGGACTGCTGCTCAAGAAAGACTTAGATTTGAGTCAAATGCCTGCTTTACCACTTACAGCTGCGTGACCCCAGGAAAGCAAGTTTGCCTCTCCAAACCTCAGTTTCCTCATCTGTGCAGCAGAGACCGCAACCCCTACCTCACGGAACAGTTAGTTGCAGGAATGAACAACAGCAACTACTCTTCATCCTGAAACTGCCACCTCTGGCTGGTAAACACTGTGAGCTTCCCCTTGGAAAGGGTTGAAACAAGAATGTGCGTGGTGAGGGCCCCGTGGAGGGCTGGCACTCAGGGAAGAAGCCTTTCTCGGGATGACTAAACAGCCAAGGTGTTCCTTTGCCAACGTTCCTCTGGATTTTTATAACGCAAGGTGGGTGATGTAAATGGAGGCTTGCTGTCCCTTTGGCAGAACAGAGTCCAAAAACAGGGCTGGAGAAATACACGTTAGATGGGTCTGAGCCCCAGGGAGAGGGGGACAGTCGAAGTCCGCATGATTTACCTCGGGTTTAGCCTACTTTCTTGCCCTCCTGGTTCAAGACTGTTTACAAGCAGCTCCAAAGTACCAGCTCAGCTAAAACTGCCTCAGAGTCCCTACTACGTGGCCACCCTGCCTGGGAGGGGACCAGAGGCTCCCACAGTGCTGCCAGTGATTTCCCAAGTCCGCACGGCCTAACCCCAAACCCTGTGTCAGTAATTAACCACCCCCAGAGGTGCACTGATCCTCTCCACCGGCTGGTAATGTCAGAGGTGGGGGAGGGGGAGTTTTTAATTTTCAAAGTCAAGAAAAACATGAGAATGAACAGCAACTCTTTCCAACTGAAGGTGCAGCAATTCTGCGCCTGTGCTGGACCAGGATGGCTTTTCTGATGATGATATATTTGTTAACTTTTTATGTAATACGTACATTAATGTATTTACTGACATAATAAATACCTATTCACATGGCAATACGTTCATGCTGTACTACATTCAAAATGCAAATGCCTCCACCTCAACCCACACACAACAGGCAGGAAGCCACTACAGCACGACAGCCTCTGGCTGTGGCCACGGCTCTCCCTGCACACGCACAACACAGCACAACCCAAGGGAAAGGAAGCTCCCTCTGAGGCGGTCTGAAATCCAAGCCGACTGGGAAGCTCTGTCGTTGAGGATCTGGGCCATTCCCACCCTGCCTCTATCACAGCATGGATGGAGGAGGCCCAGAGAAGAATAGTGAGTCAGACTCAGCAGCCCCTGGGCACCCTGCAAGAGCAGAGGCTCAGAGGCCCAAGGCCCTGGATGAGTTCCGGGGGGGTGGGGAGGGGAGGGGATGGGGGTGGGACTCGGGCTTAGCCCAGTACCTGACACTGAAACCACCTCTGTGCTTTACACACTCAGGGCCCATAAGGTAGAAGGAAGATAGAAATGAAATGATCCGTGGAGAACACCAAGCTTGTTTTGCAGAACACCAGGGAACCGACAGATATGGAAACAACCTGCTGACGGCCCCTGTAAGGCGCATGAAGTGGCATGATGAACAGCCGGGCCTACACAGAGCACTCCGGAAACTTAAAACTTACTTTCCACCAAACGTTTCCCAGCCCACTCCCCCTCTTATTCCAAACTTCCACAATAAATATCCCACTCAACAGCGATAGACTGAGGAGACAGATCTAAGCATCGCTTCCTGTCCCCTTATTTGGCTGCCCTACAATGAATCCTTTTTCTTTCTGCAAAAGACTGTTGCCTTGGTGTCTGGTCTTTCTGTTATGCAGTGGAAAATGAGCCCACAACACAGAGTAAGTAAGTATTCAACAAACATTTCTTGCAGGAGTAAATGAATTAACAAGTCAATTTGGGAACCAGCTTTGCTGCAAGTTCCTAGGCATGTTTTGGTCCTTTCTGGGATGTCCAGCTGGGTCCCCAACATGATGGGCCAATCACTCTGGAAGAGGGTGCCCAAAGTACAGGAATAAGAGTATACAGATGATCTGGAGGAAACCCTTAATTCAAAAAGACACATGACCCCAATGTCCACAGCAGCACCATGTACAGTAGCCAAGACATGAAAGCAACCTAAATGTCCATCAACAGATGAATGATAAAGATGTGGTACACACACACACACACACACACACACACACACACACACACTGGAATATTATTCAGCCACCAGAAAGAATGAAATAATGCCATTTGCAGCAACATAGATGGACCTAGAGATTATCATACTAAGTGAAGTAAGTCAGAGAAATACAAACACCATATGATATTGCTTATATGAAGAACCTAAAAAAATGGCACACACAAGCGACCTTATTTACAAAACAGAAACAGACTCTCAGACATAGAAAACAAACTTATGGTTACCAGGGGGGCAAAGGCAGAGTAAGGGGATAAATTAGGCATCTGGGATTTGAGGATACTAACTACTACATATAAAATAAACAACAAGATCCTACTGTTTAGCACAAGGAACTATATTCAATCTTATAATAACCTATAATGAAAAGAATACAAAGAATATTTGTATATATATGTGTAACTGAATCAATATGCTGTAAACCAGAAACTGACACAACGTTGTAAATCAACTAAACTTCGATTTAAAAAAAAGTATATAGATGGTGACACGGCTACAAAGCACAGTTTCAAGGGATACATATTTAGTTCAAGTCACAGCTTTACCTCTAACACCTGGGTGAACCGAAACAACTGACTTAAATCATCTAAGCCTCAGTTACCTCATCTGTAAAATGCAAATAATAATATCTACTTTCATAGTCATCTCCAAATTAAAGACAAGCTGCTTGCCATGGATAAGCTATCTTTCCCCCATTTTCTGTAGAGTATAATTATAATACTTCTGCAGAAGTAACTGTCACTCAGATGTAGCCATCTGGACAGAACCATATGCTGAGGAGCCCTGTAAGAATCTGAGTTCTTGAATGATCTCACGGTGCAGAGCTGCCCCACCAGCCTGCACAGGCTGGACTGCTCCTTGAAAAAGAGATACACTTCTACCATCTGTAGGTCTCTTTGTAACAGCAGCTTAGCTTAATTACTATATTAACTAATCTCATTAGCCTACAGTCAAGCAATGATAGTGTTATGTTGAGGTGTATGAAATTACTGTTTTTGTGGGTCAAAAGCAGTCAGATGCAAGTATACAGCTCAACCTAATGAGAGTGGGTCAGATATCTTAAGGAAGGGAAACCCTTTTCTTGACAATAGCTACTTCACCCTGTAATTAATGTGTGGTGAAATAAGATTCAATATACAGAAGTAACAACACATCACTGAAAGAAATTAAAGGAGGTCTAAATAAATAGAAAGATATCCCACGTTCATGGATTGGAAGATTTATTATTTAGATAGCAGTATTTCCCAAAGTGACTGATAGATTTAACACAATCCCTATCAAAATCCAAGCTGCCTATTTTTCAGAAATTGACAAAATGACCTTAAAATTCATATGGAAATTCGAGACACCCAGAATAGCCAAAATCATCTTGAAAAAGAATAAAATTGGAAGATTCACATGTCCTAATTTCAAACTTAACACAAAGCTAAGGTTCTTAAAACAGATGGTGCTGGCATTAGAGTAGACACATGGATCAATGCAGTAGAATTGAGAGTCCAGAAATAAACCCTCACATTTGAGGTAATCTGCTTTCTGACAAGGGTGCTGAGACAATTCAATGAGGAAAAAAATAGCCTTTTAAACAAATGGTACAGGGGCAATTAGAGAGCCACATGCAAAAGAATGAAGTTGGACCCCTACCTCCGACCACAAAGATTAAATCAAAATGGAACAAAGACCTATATATAAGAGCTAAAATTACAAAACTCTTAGAAGAAAACACAGGTATAAAACTTTACAACCTTGGTTTCTTGGATATGGCAACCAAAGCACAAGCAATCAAAGAAAAAGCAGATAAACTGGACTTCAACAAAATTAAAGATGCTTGTGTTTCAGAGCTTACCATCAAGAAAGTAAAAAGAAAACCCACAGAATGGGAGAAAATATTTGCAAATCATACAGCTGACAAGGGACCTGTATCCAGAATATATAAAGAACTCTTCCAGTGTACAAATGGAAGGATATACAACCCAATGTTTAAAATGGCAAAAGATTCGAATAAACATTTGTTCAGAGAAGATATACAAATGGCCAATAAGCACAATGCTCAACATCATTAGTCATTAGGGAAATACAAATCAAAACCACAATGAGATACCACTTCACATCCACTAGGATGGCTATAGTCAAAAATAACAAGTGTTGAGAAGATGTGGAGAAACTGGAACCCTCATGCATTGCAAATGGTAATGTAAAATGGCATGGCTGTGGTAAAAGACTGGCAGTTCCTCAAAAGGTTAAATACAGAACTACTATATGACTCAGAATTTTCACTCCTAGGTATATACCCAAGAGAACTGAAAACATCTGTTCACAAAAATACTGGTCCATAGCAGCATTATTCACATTAGACAAAAAGGGAAACAACCTAAACTTCCATCACCTAATGAATGGATAGACAAATTGTGGTACATCCATACAATCGAATATTATTCAGCTATTTAAAAAAACGAAGTTCTGGCATATGCCACAACATACATGAGCCTTGAAATCATTATGCTGAATGAAAGAAGCCAGTCACACAAGACCATATACTGTATGTATAATTCCGTTTACATGAAATGTCCAGAATAGGCAAATCTATAGAGACAGAAAGTAAATCAGTGGTTTCCAGGGGGAAGCAGTAAGGGTAGAGGGTACTGGGGAATGACTGCTGATAGGTATTGGGAGTTTGTTGGGTGATAAAAATATTCTGGAAATTGCTAGTGGTTGTCATGGGTTGAATGGTGGCCCTGAAGAGGTATGTCCATCTCCTAATACCCTGACTCCTTATTTGGATGAGAACCTGCCCTTGAGTCTCTGGAGGGAACGCGGCCCTGCTGACACCTGTTTCAGACTTCTGGCCTCTGGACTGCACATCTCCATTGTTTTAAGCCACCAGGTTTATGGTAATTCGTTACAGCTGCCTTAAGAAACTAGTAACAATGATGATTAGTGTAAAACATTGTAAATTTACTACAAACCGTTGGCTTTTACATTTTAAAAGGTGACCTTTATGGTATATGAATAATATCTCAATAAAGCTGTTATTTAAAATACACACACACACACAAGCTCACTTTACGACACATGGAGAAGCAACCACTTCATAGATGAAATACAACAATAATCTCCAGGTCTGTCTTTTGTATACCAAGGCGATGCTACTGCCTCACAGCCATGGGATGCGTCCTCTGTAGATGCCCATCCTCTCACCAGTGGGAACAGGATTTTCAGATGCATGTCCTCGGGACCTCTTGGGCTGACGTTTACTAGGGGGATGGTTGGTATAATCTTTGACTCTGCAGTTCTGGGTGCGTGCTTGAGCCCTATCTTTCCCATTTCTATATCAATGTTCAACAGATAAGATGGAGCCTTGACTAAAAGCTTACCTGGATAACTGGAAAGGGTAATTTCCAGCCCATCAAGAAAAAAAGAGACAGCACAAAGAATAATCATCAGCTGAAGCGCTTATAGGGAGAACAAGTCCAGCGGTAACAGCTACTGTTGCTAAGGAAGCCGGGGTGACCTTGGGGAAGGTCTCCAGGAGTGACTGGGTACCCTCCCTACCCTACAGGTCAGTACACGTTGCCCTTAGAACCCACTGGTCTCTCCTAGGGAGCAATCACTAACACAAAGGGGCCCACACAGAGGTGGTATCTGCCACAGCACTGGAGGAACTTGTGGTAGTTGAAGACATTAGAAACTGTCCTTTGACAATGTGGGAAAGAATGTAGATTGCTCTGAAGGGTCACGAAGACCTACTTGGGGTGCCTGGGATTCTGTGCAAACTCTGTACTCCAAGTCTTGAAGCATTTGCGCAGCCAAAATAGGGTTGAGGGACGCTGACCCTGCGCCTTTGGACCTTACCTCCACACGTCGCTGCCTTTGGAAAACATGGAGGCACGAATGACTTCGGGTGCCATCCAAGCATATGTCCCTGCCGCGCTCATCTTGGTGGTTCGGTGCCATTCCCGAGCCAGCCCAAAGTCGGTGATCTTGAGAATCTTGTTGCTGAGGTCTCCGTTCTCCACCTTCTGGAGGATCAATACTGGGCAAGGAAAGGAATACAGAAGAAACCAGAGTCTGCGTTAATCACAGGGAGACCACCAGACACAGAGCCCTCCTGCCATCCTCTCGTCCTCTCCTGCGGGCTCCACCCCATGGCAACCATGCATGGACAGAGGGAGCCATCATTCTCCAACACCCATGATGCACCCATCTCTGTGCCGAGTATTTTACAGGCATTATCTTGAACCCTCACAACCACTTTACAAGGTGGGTACCATCGCCATCCCTGTTTACAGATTTGGAAACGGAGATACAGTATCACGAAATACATCTTCCAAGGACACTCAACTAAGAAGCTGGACCCAAACCCAGGCAGTCTGACTCAGGAGTCTTCTGTTACCATGACGCCACGTGGCCCACTAGCACCCTGCGCAGGAAGAGCTGTGGCATCACAGCTGACTCTTCTGAGGAGCGGCTGCTGGGGCTTCCTGTCTTGCAGGCGCCCCTGGGCTCTAACCGCTCAGACCGCAGAGAATGGAGGTGCATGCTGGACTTGCACCAACAATGCCTGTGTCTGTTGGCAGTGTCTGGACAGTTTCCATGAACCTCTCCAAGTTACTTTATTTAAAGTTCCAAGAAAGCATGTCTTTGGGGCACAGAGATTTCCCCTTAATCCAGGAACTCGCTGCCACCTGTTGAGAATGGCTGACAGGCTGGGAGGTCACAGGGCACATGCACGTAGGTGCTCACACCATGTTCTGTGAACATGACCCGGGAAGGAGGAAGCAGCACACCAAACTCGTCTCACTCTGGGCCCTGAACCCTATGTTCCAGCGCCGAAGCTCTGCAGTGTGGGAGCCATCCTGGCTCTCCCAGGACAGCAGGTGAGGCAGCCACCTCGCCCACATGACGGTTCCAGCAATAAGGGTGCCCTGGTGGGAGCCAGTCTCCCTCAAAAGCGCAGAAATGCTCACTGACTACAGCGCTGTAAGCTAAGCCCAGGAACTCTGCCAGAGTGGGCAGCAAGCAAGCTCCCAGGACACATGGGAACCAAGCCTCCGTGCTCACAAGTCAGACGGTTCCAAAGGCCCTGTGCCGGCACATCCGCTCGTGGGCCAGACACTGAGCCACCTGAGATTCACAGCTGTGGACACAGGATTTCAGGGAAGGGAGGAAGGTTCTCTCCGCTGTGTAGGTCTAAATGGGGAGAGCGGGAGTGGGGAGGCGGATTTTAGGGCAAGAGCCTAAGGCAGGTCCCTCAAGTCACACAACTGTACTCTCCTCCTGCCCCCAGACCCCGCCCCAGCAAATATCCCCTGAACTGTTACATAACGAAAGGACCTAGGCCACAGACCTCTCTGTCCTACGTGCTTCCCAAAAAGCCAGCATAAAGAGGGACTGCAAGCAACTACAGGGCTGGAAGCAGAAAAGTGCCAGCTGCTCCCCAGATCCAGTGGACTAAGCCTGCTTCCTCCACACCCTCTCCCCACTCCGCCAACACCCCTCTGAATGGGCCCAGGCCTCTGAATGTTTGGGCAGATTAAAAACCAAAAAACCAAAAAACCAAAAAACCCAACTTTCTACATCTCATCTAATAACAAAAATCTTTCCAGATACTTCTGCGTCTCTCTCCCCTCCACTGCGGGCAGAGAACAGACTAAGACGCACTCAGACTGCCGGGGAAGTGGCGCCACAGGAACCCCCCATTCCCTCTGCAGCCGCGGCAACCATGCCGCCCTTAAACGGGAGATTCAGAGGGAGCCCTTCCCCTTACACCTCCAGTGGGGTTCAGCCCCGTCACCCCAGACCTGCAGGTGGCTGGGACAGGGTGCAGCGGGAAGAGGACAGCACTCTCACGTTGCTGTATGCATCCAGCCGAGCCTTCTCAGAGTCTCTGCTGGGAAGGGAAGGCAGAGAATTTTCTCTTAGAGGAAACTGGTATTTAGAAGTGGAATGGCAGGATGAAGATGATCTTTAAAATACATTAGTCTGTCAGATGGCTTAAGAGGGATGGCAGAAAGATGGAGGTGGGGCAAGAATCAGCCCAGGGCAGTCTGTCTAAATTGGAATGCCTTTAGACAGGGCAGGTCCAGCCCAGTTCTACCCAATCTCCACTACTCCCTGCTGCCTGGCAACCAGCTGATCTCATTCCAACAGGCTGGGCCCCTGAGGGTTTCTGAGTTAGAAATCCCTGGCCTAGGGGTCCTGCCCTGAGCAAAGAGGAGAGGGTGTAATCCTGGCAGCTAGTCATCCTGGCAGACAGCTACAGACAATGAGTCTCAAGAACAGTGTCCTGAAATACTGGTACCCTGGGTATCTCCCAAGGATGTATTACTATTAACAAGTGAAGCAACAAATTTTTTCAGAATTTTTCAATTGAGATGAAATTCACATAACACAGAATGAACCATTTTGAAGTGAACAAATCAACAGCACATAGCACTCACAGTGTTGTACAACCACCACCTCTATCTAGTGCCAAAACATCTTCATCACCCCCCAAAAGGAAACGCCACACCCATTAAGCAATTATTCCCCGTCCTCCCCCTCTTTCCAGCCTCTGGCAACCACCAGTTGGCTTTCTATCTCTACCGATTTACCTGTTCTGGGTATTTCATGTAAATGGAATCATACAGTATGTGTCACATCTGGTTATTTCACTCCGCACAGTGATTCCAAGGTTCATCCACACTGTTGCTCATACCAGTACTCTATTCCTTTTTGAGACTGAATGATAGTCCATGGTATGTATATACCACAATGTATTTTCCCCTCTATCCACTGACAGACATTTGAGTTGTTTCCACCCGTTGGTTATCGTGCATCTGCTGCTGTGAACACGTGTGCACATACATCTGTTTGAGTACCTGTTTTCAGTTCCCTAGGATGTACAACCTGGCAGTGGAATTACTAGGTTATACGGTAATTCTACGTTGAAATTTTTGAGGAATCACCAAACTATTTTCCACAGCAGCTGAACAGCTTTACATTCCAATTTCTCCATAACCTCACCATACTTATTTTCCTTTTTCTTCTTTTTTTCTTCTTCTTATAGACATTTTAGTAGATGTGAAGTGGTATCTTCCTGTAGACTTGATTTGCATTTCCCTAAAGACTATAGAGTTGAACATCTTTTCACTTGTTTGTTGGTCTTTGTATAAATCTCTGGAGTATGTCTGTCATCATTTTGCTGCCGAGTTATGAGTTCTTTCAAATATGTGATTTGCAAATATTTTCCCCTTTCTGTAGACTGTCTTTTTACTTACTCGATAATGGCCTTTGATGCACAAAAGTTTCTAATTTAGATGAAGTCCACTTTATTTTTCCTTTTGTTGCTCACACTTTTGATGTAATTTCAAAGAACTGCCAAATCCAAGTTCATGATGATTTGCCTCTGTTTTCTTCTAAGAGTATTATGGTTTCAGCTCTTATATTTAAGTCATTTTCCATTCTTAAATTTTGTATATCAAAATACGAGACAGGGGCCCAACATTATTCTTTTGCATGTGGATATCCAATTTGCCCTGTTTGTTAAAGGGGAAGGCTTTACTTTTTAAAACAGAATGGAGCACAGTTCCTTCCAGACATGTTCTCCAAGGTAGGAGAGAAAGGTTATATTCACAGTAGCTTGCTTATCTGTACCCACTGCCGTGAACCCATTCTAAGCTTCTACCACTAACAAAGAACTGCAGTGATAACAAACTATGATGATTTCCTTCTTAGAAAACTTAAGGATGTTGTATCAAAATCTGGGGAAGTCTATGAAAGTGTACTGTGTAGACCTCCCCTCTCATGTGGGGGTGAGGAGTGGAACAAATGCTGAAAAATAACAAACCCAAGTCAAGGGGGGCCTTGCCAGGATAAGAAGAACAGAGAGGAAAAGATGCATTTGAACTAAAAAGCTAATGATTAACCAGATATAGGGGCTTCAGTGGAGAAGGAAGATATCTCCTGCCTTTCAGACATGGGTGACAAGTAGAATGGTAGTGCCCCTGATGGAGAAGTTAAGAGACAAAGCCCATTCAAGGAAGCCAAGTTCAGTCTGGGATATAACAAAAGTCAGTAAGGAACAGGGAAAAAAAAGGGCAGACTATCTATAAATCCCAGGCAGGACATTTTCCATGTGAGCCTGGGCAAGTTTCATAAACTCTGCATCTCTATTCCCGTTTCTATAAAATGGGGATAAAATTGAAAGGTGATCCAATAATGAAGCACCCAGCACAGTGCCTGACACACAGACGGGCACTCAGGACATTACAGCTGTCATTACTACTATTATGATTAAGTATCTTGTACGTAAATGGAAACCATGGGGCTCTTGAGAACCCTGACAGTCCCTGACATATAATAATCATGTAGTAAATTTTTACTGTGTAAATAAATAGAATGGTTGATTAATTAATAATGAGAGCTGCCCATTACTGATCACTCACTACATGCAGGCATACCTCGTTTCATCACACTTCACTTTATTATGTTTTGCATATATTGCTTTTTTTTTTTTAATACAAATTGAAGGTTTGTGGCAACCTCGTATTGAGCAAGTCTATTGGTGCTATTTTTCTAACAGCGTTTGCTCACTTCCTGTCTCTGTGTCACATCTGGTAATTCTCTTTTTCATTATTATTATGTTTGTTATGGTGATCTGTGATCAGCGATCCTTGATGTTACTGTCATAGTTGTTTTGGGGGGCCACAAACCATGCCCATGTAAGACGGTGAACTCAACTGGTAAACGTGTGTGTTCTGACTGCTCTGCTGACCTGTTCTCTCTCCTTCTCCTTGGGCCTCCCTATCCCGAGACACAGTAATATTGGAATTAGGCCAATTAATAACCTTAAAATGGCCTCTAAGTGTTCGAGAGGAATTCTCTCACTTTAAATCAAAAGCTAGAAATGATCCATCTTAGTGAGGAAGGCATGTCAAAAGCAGAGACAGGCCAAAAGCTAGGCCTTTTGTACCTGTTAGCCAAGTTGTGAATGCAAAGGAAAAGTTCTTGAAGGAAATTAAAAGTGCTCCTCCAGTGAACACACAAACAATAAGGCAAAACAGCCTTACTGCTGATATGGAGAGTTTCAGTGCTCTGGATAGAAGATCAAACAGCCACAACATTCCCTTAAGCCAAAGCCTAATCCAGAGCGAGGCCCTACTCTTCAAATCTATGAAGGCTGAGAGAGGTGAGGGAGCTGCAGAAAAACACTCTGAAGCAAGCAGTGGTTGGTTCATGAGGTTTAAGGAAAGAAGTCATCTCCATCACATAAAAGTGCAAGGTGAGCTAGCAAGTTTTGATGTAGAAGCTGCAAGTTATCCAGAAGGTCTGGCTAAGATCATTCATGAAAGGGCTACAGTAAACAGATTTTCAGTATAGATGAAACAGCCTTCTATTGGAAGAAGATGCCTTCTATTGGAAGAAGATGCCACCTAGGACTTTCGTAGCTAGAGAGAAGTCAATGCCTCATTTTAAAGCTTCAAAAGGCAGGCTAATTCCTTCGTTACGGGCTAATGCAGCTGGTGACTTGAAGTTGAAGCCAGTGCTCATTTACCACCACCAAAATCCTAGGGCCCTTAGGAATAATGCTAAAGCTACTCTGCCTGTGCTCTCTAAACAGAATATATATATATATAATATATTTATATATATATATATATAAAGCCTGGATGACAACACATCTGTTTATAACATGGTTTACTGAATATTTAAAACCCACTGTTGAGATCTACTGCTCAGAAAAAAGATTGCTTTCAAAATATTACTGCTCATTGACAATGTACCTGGTCACCCAAGAGCTCTGATGGAGATGTGCAATGAGATGAATGTTGTTTTCATGTTTATAACACAACATCCATTCTGCAGACCAAGGAGCAGCTTCAACTTTCAAGTCTTACTATTTAAGAAATACATTTCTTAAGGCTGTAGCTACCATAGATAGTGACTTCTCTGATGAATCTGAGCAAAGTCAATTAAAAACCTTCTGGAAAGGCTTCACCATTCCAGATGCCATTAAGAACATCCAAAATGTTCAAAGTATCAATGTTAACAGGAGTCTAAAAGAAGTTGGCTCCGATCCTCATGGATGACTTTGCACAGTTCAAGACTTGAATGGAGGAGGCAACTACAGATGTGGTGGAAACAGCAACTAGAATTAGAAGTGGAGCCTAAGGACATGGGTAGACTGCTGTGGTCTCATGACACAACTTTAGCAAATGAAGAGTTGCTTCTTAATGGATGAGCAAAGAAAGTGGTTTCTGGAGACGGAATCTACTCCTGGCAAAGACTGTTGAAATGACAAAAGATTCAGAATGTTACATAAACTCAGTTGATAAAGCAGCTGGAGGGTTTGATAGGACTGATTCCAATTTCAAAGGAGTTCTACTGTGGGTAAAATGCTACCAAAAAGCACTGCATGCTACAGACAAATCGTCTGTGAAAAGAAACATCAATTGATGTGGCAAACTTCATGGTTGTCTTATTCTGAGAAATTGCCACAGTCACCCCAACTTTCAGCAACCGCCACCCTGATCAGTCAGCAACCATCAACACTGACGCAAAACCCTCCACCAGCAAAAATATTACAATTCACTGAAGGCTCAGATGATGGTTAGCTTTTTTTTTAATCCATAAAGAATATTTAAATTAAGATACATTGTTTTTTAAAATGCAACGCTATGGCACACTCAGTAGACTACGATGTAGTGAATACATAACTTTTATATGTACTAGGAAACAAACAAACTCATGTGACTTGCTTTCCTGGGATACTCACTTGATTGCAGTGGTCTGGAACCAAACCCGCAATATCTCTAAGGTACCTGCCTCAAGTGGCGTGATGCTCTTTACATGATGTAGATAAAGGGCTTCACATATATCACCTTAGTTAATTAATCTTTAAATCAACCCTATGAAGCAGGGAAGCAGGCATAATTATTTTCCCATTTCACCCAGGCTGAAGCAGACACAGAAAGGTTAAGTCCATCACTCAGTGAGGGATGGAGATGAGCTCCAAAGCCAGCCCTCTCTTGGCACACTGTGCCACCCAGAAGACAGAAAGGAACCCAGAAAGGAATCCTATACGTCTGTAAGGCTCAGCACCGGATCCCTAAAACTGTCAATAATTAACTAGTCTTCACTGCTCTCCATTCTTGTGACGAATTCCTTCAGCACCCAAAACTGGTACCACACAGTCTAACGTGATGTGTTTCTTTAAATCATTCTCAAGTGCTGCATGTATGTGTCTCATCATTTCCCTCCAGGATTCGAGCAGAGGACCAGGCTCTCTGAAAGAACTGACCCCGTCACCGGTCACTTATTTCACTGAAGGCATATCTGTGCATCTTCTCAGACTATCCACTTCCCCATCCTATTGTTGCCGGGGGTCAGGGGGCATCCCTCCAACGTTATGCACTCTTGAGGCACTAAGGGGAGCTGGGTGGGTACCAGACAAGACAGTGAGACTGGACGAAGAGGAAAACTTTAGCCAGGATTACTAGTGACCAACATAGCCTGCTGGTGTCAGGAGGGGCAGGGGGAACACAAGCTAGAGATTCTGCCCTTAAGGGCCCTCTACATGCTACATGGAAAGATACACAACAAAACTGAGTGTCAGGTCAGTTAAGGGCCCGTGTTTTACGCCAACAGTAAGATAATCATTTTTCCAAACCCCAGTAACCCCATCACACTATTTCTAGATCAGGACACCACCTATATATCATTTACTTAATTTTTTCTTTATTTATTTTGGGGGAAGGTAATTAGGTTTATTTATTTTAATGGAGGGACTGGGGATTGAACTCAGGACCCTGTGTATGCCTAAGCACACACTCTCCCACTGAGCTATACCCTCCCCCTTCATATTTTTCTTTAAATTGACTTTTAAAAAATTACAAGAAGAAATTTTATGTCATTCTTATAAATGGAAAAAACAAATATTCTCCTAATATTAGGTCACCTACACAAATAAATGGAACAAAAACAAAAATAAAGGTGTATTCAACTTCAGGAGATCCTGCTACTAGTCAAAGTTCTGAGTCTAAGGCTTGCCGCCTCTGCTGGAAAGAAAAGACTGGAAGTGCTAGGGAGGAAGACAGGCAGAGTAGCACCAAAGTGAATCTTGGTGCTCCATGAGTGCAGGGGGGTTGAATGACTTCCTGTGGGATTCAGTGTTATTTAACATGGACCACCTAAAAGGACCTCACGGCCATCCACTGCAAGGTCAGCAGAGGGAGAAATGAGTCAGGCCAGGATGGCCACAAAGGGCTTCGTGAGTCTGACTGAGTGTCATTCTGCTGGAGGCTAGGCTTGGCATAACCGAGGAGGCTCTGCCAGGTGTCCTAGTGGTAAATTTAGCTTTGCTTGATGATTTATCATCTTGAGATTTCTTATTTACTATTCATCTCCATTAGCACAAGGGGCTCTGATTTGCTAAATCACGTTGGTGCCCAGGCTTCCACATCCCCAGGCCTTCATTTGGTCCAAATGATTCCACATCATCTCTCCCAGATCAAGCAACAGGTCTAATTCTGTTCTGAGGGCTGTGTTTTGTGGGCTGTGTTTTGCTAGATTTAGTCTTTTTTTTTAAAGTTTACTGTCAAGTATATATACACACACAAGAGTGTTTAAAACGCATGTCTGATTAAAAACAAAAAAAAAAGATGAAACCCATGTGACCCCCCTCAGTCCCTTAGAAGCTCTATGCGCCCCTCCCCATCACATCCCTTGCCCTCTCCCCAGGCGTCTCACAATCTTGACTGCTGTTATTCATCCCTTTACTTCACTTTGTAACTTTACCACCTATGTAGACATCCCTAAAGCAAGATATCGTTTAGTTTTGAAAAAGTGGGTGACAAGCACAAGTGTAGCTGTGTAACAAATTAACAAATGTGGTGGCTTAAAACAACAGATACTTACTGTTTCCCAGATCTGAAGGCAAGAATTTGAGCCCAAAATCAAGCTGTCGGCCATGGCCATGCTACCTCCAAAGGCTGTAAGGAAGAGTCCTCCCTTGCTTCTTCCAGCTCCTGATGGTTGTTCCCTGGCTCAGGGCAGCATAACTCTAGTCTCTTCACTGGTCATCTGCCCTGTGTGTCTGTCTCTCGTCTTCCCATGGCATTCCCACCACTGTGTGTCTGTACCCAAATTTCCCTCTTCTTATAAAGACACCTGTCATTGAATGAGGATCAGTCCTCATCCCACAGGACCTCATCTTCACTTGAATACAAAGACCCTATTTCCAAATAAGGTCACAGTCACACGTTAGAACTTCAACGTATCATTTTTAGAGGACATAATTCTGCCCATAATACTGTGTAACAGTAAAAAAAAATGCCTTTTCTAGGTGAAGCCTCTCAAGGAAATGAGCTAAACACAGTGTCTGGTCATAGCCCCAGAGGGCTGACAAGGGGCCTTTCTAGGAAAGTCAGTAAGCAAGATCATATAGGAGTGCTTGAAAAACTGGACAGGTGACACAGCGGAGACATCTGGCAGCGGGGAACTGGGGGGAGAGGCGCAGATACTGGACATCCGTCAGGATATTGGTTGGGGGGTGGGCTCCCTATATTTTCTGTTTCTAAATTCACCTTGACCTACCTCTGGTCCTCAGGGTTGGCAAAAAAAAAAAAAAACCAATTCTGTCTATCTGGTCAACAGCACAAGGAGCTGCAACAGCATATGAGCAAGACAGCCGAGTACAGATAAGAATCCTGACCAGGCTCCCCCTGCTAGTCATTCACCAGGTTAAACAGATGGAACCCCGGGGCAGTAGGTGAGCTGGTGATGACAGCGCTGAGGTACACTACTGGATCTAAACTGCCCACCCTCGATGTCCGATGCTTGGCTGCTCTCCTGGGGGCTCCTCTCACACTCCTCCGGGGCCTCCCCTCACCCACCTCCTGTGTCCTGTACCCCACTTTCTCTCTTTGCGGCTTTCTCCTCTTACTTCGGTGATACACGTTTTCCAGCAGCTCCTTAGAAAGAATGCATGGAAGGTACTTTTTGTGTTGTTAGAAAATGTCTACTTTCCATCCCCATACTTGGCATAAAAATGACTGGAGATTTTCCTTCATCATTTTGACGGTATCATCCGTAAATTTCCTGCTTCCAGCATTGTCGTTAAGAAGCCCCAAACCATCTTGCTTCCGGATGCTCTGTGTGTGGGGTGTCTTTTTCTTTCGGGAAATTTTTAGTCTCTTCTTAATCCCGTGTTCTGAAATATCAGAGGGATGTGCCTTGGGTGGAAACTTAGTGAGGATTTTCAAATCTGAACACTCATGTTCTTCAGTCGTAGGGAATTTTCTTGAAGTATGTTACTGTTAATTTCCTCCCCCATGCTTCTCTGTTTTCTCTCTCTCCAGAACCTCTATCATTCAGGTATTAGGCTGTCTTTACTGGTCCTCCAATTGTATCTTTTCTCCTCTCCTTTTTCATCTTTGTTTCATTTTTATCTTCTTTCTGAGATGTCATCACTTTGTCTTCTAACCCTTCTACTGGGCTTCTCATTTCCCTAACACCATTTTAATTTCTAAGAGAGCTCTTTATCGTTCAATGAATTTTTTTTAATTGAATGGCAGGCGCAAACATAGTGGTGGAACAGCTGTTTTTGTAATACAGGTACAATATCCTTTCTTTTACCTGAGTGTATTACTAATGGTTCTTCTTAAATTTCTTTGTTGCCCCAGCTGCTTTTTTTATTTGTGCTTTGGTCTCTAATGCACTTTTGCTCCAAGTTAAAGTAATGCTTGACTTCATGATTAAGAACCAAATTGTGCTTATTTTTTAAAAAGGAAGTCCTATCTTTTAAAGGAACATACTAAAATATTTACCAAAAAAAAAAAAATTGCAAATTTCCTTCAAGAGAGCCAAGGGTGGGAAATGAGTGGGGTGACAGAAGCAACAAGATGAACCATGAGCTGGTCACTGTGGAAACTGGGTGAGTACTGGGGGTTCATTAGGCCATCCCTCCTTCCTGGTGTGTATGTTTTCCATAATAATAAGTCCGGGGCTGGGGTTAGGAGTGAGGGATCAAAAGCTGACAAGAACCTCTAAACACGTAAGAGGGAGAGCCAGGTAAGCCTAGACAAGAATGTCTGAGGTCATCCTCTTGAGCTGGTCAATCCCAGGGAACAGGACTCTTCAAAACTGTAGGAGCACAAAGGTCTGGCTGCCCGTGTGCTGGGAATCAAGTAGGGGAAGGGCTGCCGTGGTCTCAGAGTACAGGTTTCAGCATGTGAACAGATCTTTCATGCCTCCGTTTTAAAAATAAAGTCCCCATACCCATTCCCTGTTCTTGGTGTCCCCCAGTCCAGGAACTGTTTTCCCTTCCAAAAGGAAAGGCAGTTATTTCGTCTGGAGTGGAGGAGGAATGCATTTCACATAACTGGTCCTTGACCTTTTCATTTTACCCGCCCTTCATTCACTCCAGTCCCAGAGGTACCTGGCGCTGCCAGTTCCTAGACTTTAAAGGAATCTGTGATATAAATTGATTGGTTCTTTGCTTTCCCCACTGTCAGCTTAAAATCATCTTTCTCAAATGTCCAAAGTCAGTTAATGGCTCATCCACCTGTCTTCTAGCTTCCCAAACTCTGCTGCTGTCTCCTGTTCTGCTGGCTGTGTGAGTTCCTGTTGTTTTAGCTGGGTTTGCAGGGAGAGCACAAGCAGGTATAGTCATTGTATGTGTTCAATCTGCCATCCTAGCCCAGATCCTGCCTTTGGTTTTGTTTGTTTCTTGGGGGAGGAAGAAGGCAACTGGTATAGTCTGCAACCACAGGTATCCTGCAGGGGCTTCCAGCTTTCCCTGGCTTGGTTCTTCCATCTCTCCCAACATGCAAAACCTGTTCTCCTGCTTGCCCCTGAAAACTCAGAGTTCAACCACTGGATGTGTGCCACAGCATCCTCTCCCACCTGAACAGGAACAGTCTCTGAGCTGCAGCAAGGCAGAAAGGGAAAAGCTACCGACGAAGACCCAGAATGTCTGGGTGCTGGCTTCAGCGCTCGCTGTGTGATGTTCATCAGGCCCCCGGCTCGCACCTCTGACATTCTCAGAATCCGTAATTCCCTGAAAGCAGTGTTGGTCTTTCCTGGGGCCAGCCAAGCTCCACCACCCATCTGAACTGAAGAACAGCTACACTCAAGGGCAAAGAGGAGTTAGGCCAGATAATTCTACCCCAGAGAAAAGCTCCATTCATCAGACACAGCCAGACCTTGGGGCGCCTGAGTCAGCACTGGAGACATTTGCTTCCTGCAGCGCATTGTCTCCAGTGGAGGAAGGAAGCCCATCTCAGGCCCCAGCCCCACCCAGCAGCCCAGAGCACCAACGGGCCAAACATGACCACACAGCAGGCCCCCACGGTGCTGAATCAGCACGAGTCACGCAGAAAAGCATCGCTCATGGACCACTACCACGCAGTGAGGGCACAGCCCGCATCAAAACCCCAGCTTCTCCTGTCCCCTGGCCCTCAGCCCACTCTGTCCCTCCCAGGGTGGCCAAGAGAGGCCAGACAGACTTGCTTATTGAGGCAAATGATTCACCACCTAGACTGCTTGACTCTCCACCTCAGTAGAGGTGTGGTGCTGCCTGGAGACGGCAGAGAGGTGCTGGCAGCAGCGACGGCCCCAGCCGGGTTCAGCACTGTCAGCAGAGCTGCAGCAAGTTCACTGGCACAACTAGCAAACAAAACCGTGCTTCCTGACAAACATTCGGGCACAGGCAGCCAGAAATCCCTGTCGGAAGAACTACAGAAAGGGAGAGAGAACTGGGTCCTGGAGGACTTAGGATCCACCCCCTCTTGGTACAGGAGAGGAAACCAAAGTGAACGGATGTGTGTGATGCACTCCTGGCAGAGCCAGAGAACGCTCAGCACGATGAGTGACCTTTCCCTGTGACCCTGAGACAGCGCAAAGCTGAGCTGTAATGGCCTCCCTTTCCATGCCTGCACCCTGAAGAGGTCCAGCAGGTGCTCAGTAAATGTTTGTCTTGGATAAATGAATGAATATAAACCATTTGTAAGGGTTTCTGATTAAGTCAGTCAAGGCAGTGGTCCCCAAACACCTGTTTGAGGGCTGGCTATATTGGATTCACCAAAGAATCTAAAGCAATGATTCCTAATCTTTTCAAACATGTCTTTCAGCTTAAAAAAAAATTGTGATGATGGTAGATGTGCTTTTAGTGTGTGCTGATTAAGAAGAAAACAGTAACCAGAGCTAATGTGTAACGGGGGCCTTAGGTTAGAGTGGGCTGCGCGCCGAGCTAAGTGATTTACGTCCATAATCTTATTTCATTCTCTCAAAGTTCTGGAAGGCACATCAGATGCAGAGAGTGAAATTCAGAGAGGCTGGCCCACAGGCAAAAAGAAGCAGAGTCAGGACATAACCCAGGTCTGAATAAAGTCACAATGAGGGCTCCAAACCACCCTGCTGCATTAAACACCCCCAATGAAAGATGCTTTTAAATGAATTTGTATTTTATTAACACAATGGCACCTACGCACATGTGAAAAACCAAGATATGAATATTTACACTTTCTTCAATGCATTTAGATTCAAAGACATCTAGCAGTAGCCCCCTCCCCAGGGGTCTGCGGCCCACCCCTGGGAACTGCTGAGCTCAGTGCCACCACGGGAAGCCCGTTGTGCAGAAGGCAGCAGGTTACTGCCCCGGAGGAAAGGACTGACCTGTCTGCCATCATCTCACATCCAAGCAGGTGTCCCAAGGCCTCCAACCCCAGAGGAGCAGATGGGAGAGCATCTCCAAGGAAGGGTTAACAGAGAAGGACAGAGCCAGCAGCATTTGTGAGAACCAGAAAACAAACTGAAAACACAGCAGAAACGAATCGCTGCATTAGCAATCCTGGCAACGTGTCACAAAAGGACTAACAAGGGATTAATGAGGGGAAAAGAGCCTAAAATCTGTGACCCAGACTGCCGAGTCACCCTTCAGTGGTCGCTCTCCCCTCCTCCCACAGTAACAGTACCTTCCCTTTCAAATGGGCACCTGGCCACGGACAACATTAACCACATTTCTCAGGCTCCTTGTCCCAAGGAACAGCCAGGTGACAAGAAAACATCATGGGGCTGCCTTCTGTAACCTGCCTTAAAAGATGTCAGCTCAGGGTCTTTGGCCCTTCTTCATCCCTTCCTACACTGTGCTGCCTAGAACATGAATGTGATGGCTGGAGATCTAGCTACCATCTTGGGCCAAGAGGAGAAGATCACACCCAAAAGCTGGCAGAGCTGTGCACGGGAAGCAGGGCAGGGCTCATGGAGCAGAGATGCCATGCCAACCTTGGACTGTCTCCCATCAGGCTTTTACATACAAAAGAAACAGACTTCTTTCAGCCAGTTATTCTGGGTGTCTGTTTCTCATTGTTAATCTAACTAATACAAAGTTCAGTTCCACTACTACAAAATCTCTTTATAGTGAAACAGAAATAGACACATTAAAATTGAAAATTTAAACCAAAAGCCACATTTCAGGCAATAAAATCTCCATTTGATATAACCAAAGACTTGGACGGTCTCTCCAAGCTGCTATAAAATGAATCAACTTGAAATGTGTTTCTTTCAGCTGCATGATTTTGTTTTGTTTTTTTTTTTAAGTAGAATGTCATGTTCTATAATAAGTGTTGACTTAAATCCATCCCCCAAAAAGCCCACATGTATAGAGCGCCCATATGCATTGTGCTAAGTACAGGGTGTTCAAATATAAATTAAACCAGTACCTCCCCTCAAGAAGATCACTAGCCAGGAGGAAGATTCAGGAGTAAGAAAGGATAGAGCAGGGGAGCTTTGTTTTTTTATATGATTTTTTATATAATTTGGCTTCTTAAACTAGATTCTGTACATGTGTTACTTTAAAATTATATATTGAAAAGATGTGGTAGGCAATTTAATAATACACGTGACTATATTATAATAAAATATTAGTCTACAAAAATACATAGTTTGATCATATTTCTTTTTGTTAAGAACATGTTGTCTATCTATCTATCACATAGAAAATCTCCTGAGGGATGCTTTGCTAAAGGTAAATGCTAACAGTAGTTGTCTCTGGGTTGAGGGGAAGGTGTTGACAGGCAGAACCCTCCTGCACCAGGTCTGACACCACTTGAGAAGTTGTGAGTTTTGCTTTGGGCCATGCAGGCTGAACCCTGCAAATTCAATACCACAATCTTCTTTACGTCGCAGCCCCCTAGATGGTGTATCTAGGCAAACCGTCGGTGAGGTCAGTGGGAGAGCTGGGAAGAGAACGCTTAAATGTTCAAAAGTGTGAAAATAAGAACTAACAAAGCAGAGAAATCCTAAGATTTTGAAGTTCTGCTATCACCACTGGACCTTCATCCTCAAGACTGTGTGTATCTTGTGCTGAGCAGTAGCAGGCAGGCCCAATAGGTTGTTTAGCAGAGCCCAAAACAAAACGTTCTCAGCAAGGAGGGTATAGCTCAAGTGGTAGAGCGCATGCTTAGCACGCATGAGGTCCTGGGTTCAATCCCCAGTACCTCCTCTAAGAATAAATTAGACCTAACTACCTCCCCTCACCAAAAAAGTTAATAAAATAAATAAAGTTTATTTAAACAAACAAACGAAAAAAGTTCTTGCTCCAGGATCTCCACTTGGACTTACAGAATCCTCTCCGGTCAGCCTTTGAGTGACTAGGCTGTAAGAACTATGAAACACACCTGGCTGACCCACCTCTACCTTCCCACCCCTCTCCAGGCCCTCTCCAGGGGTGCTGGCCTGGTGCCTATCTCACCATTCCTTTCACAGGGGAATGTTCCGTTCCTGTCCCCACCCACCAAGTCACCATCCACGTCTCTTTCTCCTTTTCTATAATGTGTGCCCTACCCAGTGATTCATCTCCAGACCAGCAGAAAGGCCCTCCAGAGAGTGGTAAGAAAGGCCAAGGCTCATGTCTCAGAAACACAAAGAATAAGTACCAACTCTGAAACTCTGGACCCGAGCTGCACCATCCACCAACCACTGTCCACCAACACTGAAGCATTACTCACTGCTCATTCACCCCAGGAAGGACCATTTTTCACATTAAAAAATGGACAGAAAGGTTATTTCAGAGAGGAAGATTCTCCTTGTTCCTTCACAGTCTAGGGGTCAGAAAGTCTCCCCCTATATGACCAACCTGGTGCTATTCAAAGTAGTCAGGGGACATCGGGTAGAGTTCTGACGTCCATGGAGCAGCCCCTCACTGGAGGGTCAGAGGCCCCAGCAAGTCGACTCTTGAGATGCTGGGCTTGACTTCAGACCATAGGGTCCGACCCTGACTAACTGCAGTGTCCACGCTCCTCTCCGGGAAGGAGGCACCAACCAGCACGGGCGGAAAGGGAAGAGAGGTCAGCTAAGGCCGCTCAAACACTAGCAACATCCAGGGTCACAGCTACAACCAGGAGCTCATCCAGGCTGTCACTCTAAGACATCAAGACTCCTCCCCACTCACACCTGCCTGAGAACCCCACTTACTTGGGCCAGAAAAAGATACCTGGTCAACTAATCTTCGACAAAGGAGGCAAGAATATACAATGGAATAGAGACCGTCTCTTCAGCAAATGGTGTTGGGAAAACTGGACAGCAGCATGTAAATCAATGAAGCTAGAACACTCCCTTACACCATACACAAAAATAAACTCCAAATGGATCAAAGACAAACATAAGACAAGATACGATAAACCTCTTAGAAGAAAATATAGGCAAAACATTACCTGACATACATCTCAAAAACGTTCTCCTAGGGCAGTCTACGCAAGCAATAGAAATAAAAGCAAGAATAAACAAATGGGACCTAATTAAACTTACAAGCTTCTGCACAGCAAAGGAAACCACAAGTAAAACAAAACGACAACCTACAGAATAGGAGGAAATTTTTGCAAATGAAACTGACAAAGGCTTGACCTCCAGGGTATATAAGCAGCTCATATGACTTAATCAGAAAAAGATACCAACTGCTTTGGTTATTGGAAAAAGTCAGCAGACATCTAGACAGGTAAAGGGGAGAGGAAGAGAGGGATGGAGGGGTGATCCCATCAAGGAAAACAGGATGGCATTCCCCTCATTCTCATCTCTGTGCCATTCATCACACAGGTGCTATCTCATTTTAAAACCTCATGAAACAACAAGGTCCTGCTGCATAGCACAGGGGACTATATTCAGTATCTTGTAATAGCCTATAATGAATAAGAATGTGTGTGTGTGTGTGTGTGTGTGTGTGTGTGTGTGTGACTGAATCACCGTGCTATATACAAGAAACGAACACAACACTGTGAATCAACTATACTTTAATAAAATAAACAAACAAACCAACCCTCATGAACGGGTCGTGTTTTCATCTGTTTATGGATGAAGCAGTGATGGCTGAGTCAAGTGAGGATCTGCCTGGATGTTACACAGCCAGGAAGTGGCAAAGCCAGGAGGACTGGCTTCAGCTGCCATGCCCTTCCTGACAATCTGATTCTACCCCACCTCATTTGAGCACATGCTGTGGTCCTCCACACTGGAAATAAGAGGTGTAGAAAGGAGGAAACTCCTCGGAGGAAGATCATGAAATAGATGTCTGCTCCTGGAGCTGTAAAGAAGGGACAGGGCTTAGTCTAAGGGAAAGAATCAGAAGGCCACTGTCAGCAGGGGGAGTAATGTGATTCCAGGACAAAAGGGGAGAAAACCCTGGGGCATCCAAGAAATAGGAACCTTCATGAGGGGAAAAAGGAAAAGCTAGAGCACTAGGCGGGGCAGGACTGCACGACTGCAGGCCCCACAGGGGAGCTTGGAAGCTACCCTGGGGTCATAGGCAGTTTTTAAGGAGGGAAGTGATGTGACCAGATGTGTATTTTGGCAAAACCACCATGGTTACAGTGAGACACACTGAGCTGAAGAAGCAAGAGACTGGCAGGAAGGACCCAAGAAGTAACCTATTACAGCTGTCCAGGGAAGGTGGTGAGAAAGGCCTAAGGTACTGGGGATGCGGGTGGGGATGGTGGGAGGTGAGACGGAGTGATTAATTACACGGGGAGAAGGAATGGCCGCTGAGTCCTAAGAAACCTCTCTGGCTTTGCATCACTCACTTGCTCGCGCTGGGAACCTGTATGTCATCGATCCTACGGATAGGTACAAGCATTCAGGGAGTACAGGGGGCTTTTCTTTTAGAGGTCCCCTTCCTCCACCTCTGCACCAGTATCCACCCACCCACTCTTCCCTTCCAACAAGGACTGAAGCTTCCCGTGCCCCTCCAGGCTCTCCGCCACCACCTAGGAACACGGTTCCTTTGTTTCCAGTTACGGCCACCAGCTCACATGTTACAAACTGCTGCTGTGTGGACCATGTGTAGTTCCACTGCCCTGACGTGCTGAGACCAGACACTATTTGCCAGAGCAGCTCAGGCCTGCACTGATCTGGCACAAAAGACAAGCCCCAGATGCCAGTGCCCGTGCTTCAGGGTGTCAGCCCAGGACGTGCAGCCGAGAGTTCAGGGAACAGCCCAGGCTAAGAAAGAGGCCAGAGGGGACAGATCTGAGACACGAGCATCCCAGGGCTGGCCAGCGTGTTGCTCTGGAGAGGCAGTCCTCAGGCAGGCACCCGGGCCTCAACCACAGTAGAGACAGGCTGGAGAGTCAACAGCACTGCGATACAGAGGCTGTGGCTCAAACCCCAAGAGTGTCCAGGGCTCCAGGCTGTTCCCAACTCTGGCTGGCCGTGTCGTGACTATGTGCCATGGGGAATAAGGAAAAATCAGATGTATGCGTCTGGACTAGCACTTGAGAAACAGCTCAAAGCACCAGCCTTCCCCGTAATGTCTGCGCCGGCCACATGATTCAACAGCAAGGGGGTGGGTTTCTGCTGGCTCTGGGGGCTGGAGGGTAGAAGGGCACGTGGTAGGGAACTACTCTACTTAGAGACTAACAATGGCTGATCTCAGGTAGGCACTGCAATGCATCAGCCTATTCCAAGCTATTTTTCAATGACCCCTTGAGCAGCCCCTGCTTTCCACAAGATCTTCCCTTTCAGCTCTTCTTTGGATGCTGTAGCCCCTTCCCACCTCTGTCACACTGCTGAGGAAAAGTTTTGTTACAGCCATGCTTCCTGTGGTTAAAACAGCAAAGCCGGTGCCACCTCCCCAGTTAAACCCCACAGTGTGTATTTGCAGGACACCTCGCTCTTGCTGACATCCTAAAATATGGCCACTTCAAAAGACGTCTACCTGAGCACCTATGGCCATTGCCATCTTGCACAAATTAAGCCTGGATAACACAGCTGGGACTCCAGCCCTGAGCTCGGCCCCAGACACAGATGGCACCAGCGGGAGACAGAAAGCTAGTGGCAGGGCTCCTGTGAGGCCACTTGCCCTATTAAAGAACATCTCCAACCCCCGCCTGCCCTGAATAGCCCCACCATCCTGGCTCAGAGTGACTGAGAACAGCTGCCTCGGAAGCATCCAGCTCCAAACTAGATAAAAATCATCAAGAAAGAGTCCGCCTTGAGGCCACTGATGATTTTTGTCAACAAAGGGTCATTCTTCTTTGCTGGCATGTAGACATGGGAGCCGCTGCACCATAGGCTCCCCGGAACCTCGTGTCCCCCACCTCTGCATCAGAGTTCCCATGGCAGGTACGACAAACTGCATTTTCAAAATGGCACAACCTCTCCCACCTTGTGTGCTTTCCTCGATGGGACCCTGATGCTCCCCCCACTGGAAGGTGGGTCTCCATCCCCTGCCCTGAATCCAGGCAGGCCTGAGACTCACTTCTCTGCTAGGAGGCAGTGGAGGTGACACTGCATGACTTCGAAGGCAGAACAGAAGTGATGATGCAGCTTGCTCACGGGAACACCTGTGCCTGAAGCCTTGAGCCCCCACGTATGAAGGCCAAGAGCCCTGATGCAGCCTCGCCCACGGAGGAGTTACACACGGGCAACCCTGCCAGCCACCCCAGCCCTCACAACCTCCCAGCCCAGGCACCGGACGTGCACACGAACAAGCCTTTCAGGTGATTCCTGCCTTCACCTGCGGCCTTACCCAGAGCCTCAAATCTTTCCCCTTGAGGCTCCAGACACTGAGAAGCAGGAGCAAGCCATTCTTCCAGGGCCCTTTCCAACTCCTGATCCCAGATCTCCACAAACACAACGAAACGGTCCCTGTTTGGGGTAGTTTGTTCAGAAACAACAGGAATGGAAGCAGTTGGTGACATCTCATGAGTCTGCTCTCATATCTGCTGCTACCAAAGCAGCAGCTGCTCTTGGAAAGAGTATTTTAAGAAAAGGAAAAGCTCCCTTTTACTGAGTGTTTACTTTGTGCCAGGCACTGTGCTAAGGGCTTACCTGCATAATTTCACTTAGTGTGAATTTCAGTGCTACGCGTCACTGCTAGGATCACCCCCACTTCACAGGAGAGGAAACGGGTTCACAGGGTGAGGACTTTGCCGAAGCCAGATCTGCCTGATTCAGAGGCCCTAACACTCGACCCTACTCTGCTCTCTGGCCACGCAGACGCAGGAGCTGTTTCTACAGGGAAGACTCAGCTACTTGGGAGTGCGGCTTTCCTGTTCAACAGCCCAGGTCTGGGAATTTCCTAAAGAACCCAGGCAACAGGGGCACAGCATGGACAAACACTTGGCCTTGTCTGAGCCGGGGCAGGCCCTCTCCTTGGAAAGTCATGACTGCCACCCGCCACCCTATTACCAACTCCCCCTGAATCCCACTCCCTCTTTAAGGCCCAACTCCTCCCTCAAGCCCTTCCATAGAATTCTGTCTCCTCCAGGCACCGCCTCATGTGCCCTTTGCACACTTTTCCATACCATGCCCCACTGTTCTGGCTGTTTGGGGGTGTTTACGTACAACGGCTCCTGAGGGTGGGGAGGACGTGGTGGAAGAGACGTATTGTATACACATACGATAAAGCAACCTGTCCTCTTTCCTACAGCATCTTTACAAAAGCAGCACCTCAGTTTCTCACAAGGACCTCATATAACCCAGGCAGGATGCAGACACTCCAGACCCTGTGACCTGCACTTCACCCAGGACCTCAAAGGGGAGAAAGGATTTGTGGGTGGAGGAGGAAGCAGCATAACCCAGCACGGATACCCAGTACCATCGCCCTGTAAACGAGAAAGCCCCAACCACAAAGGCTCAAAATGATGGGAGTTGCCAGGCTGAACCACAAGTCCTTAATCATCCCGGAAAGCTAAGAAACACAGATTAAGGTTTCCTGTGACTCACTCCTCAGCCTCTCTGCCTAAGAGTAGGGAGGGACCAACCTCCAGGATCTCTTCAGGTGAGATGAGCTTTGCTCTGACTCACAGCCATTCTGTCCATGCTGTGGGCGCCTCTCCTAGTCCCTTCCTTCCACCTCCGTGCCCACTGGGGTGGGTGAGACAAGGTTTGGGCCTGCACTTTCCAGCCTACCTCTGAAGAAGACTCTACAAATCCTATTCTCCGTGTGATAGAGTTGAGGACCTTACCATGGCTGGGCAAACTCCAAGGCCACACAGATCCTCAAGGTGGTGAACCTCAGTTTGCAGAGGAAAGCCAGTCTGTTCCCTCCTTCCCTGCTACCTGGGAAGGTAAGCATATTGGGCATGCCCAGAAACTCCTGGGAAAACCCTCAAATGCATTATTTCCTGTTCTCAGAGAACCTCCCTGTGAAGACAGGTCTTTAGAACAGCTTTCTGAGCAGGGACATTATTACTCTTTCTGGAAGTCATTATCAGTGACCCATTCTCAGCCTCTCCCCCTACATGCTACACATCAAATCAAGCACCAAAAAAGCTTATGAAGAGCCTAAAATTGGACAGATTCATGGTCCATCCAACCTAGAGCCATGCATATAAAGCCAGACTCACATCTTAGAATCACAGGGCAGAGATGCTTTCCATGGGGGGCATTGGGCTGGGGTGGGGGGAGATTCTGACATAAATCAAAATTAAGTGGACCTACTTTATTTTGTCAGGCACCAGAGGGTTCACATGGCCCACAGCAACTCTTCTGAAATCCTTTTTTCTCCCACTCATTGCCCTTACACAAAGAGTTTCATAAATTTCCTGCTTAAAATTCTTTTGGAAAAAATGTCTGTCAGGCTAAAGGTGCAGGATTCTAGTCCTTGTCCCCTCCCCTTTCCTCCCATCAAAAAGCTCAAGAGTACTGGGAGCAACAGAGTCCAGATTGTCACTGTGAGTCAGGAGAAGGGAACAGCTGGGAAGCTTCACTCCTAATAGCGTCAATCCCCGCAACCAATCCCAACCAGAGCATTAAGGGATGAATGGTGAAAAGACGAATTTCTCCGTCATAGTAGTAATCTAAAAATACAAGTCAAATTTCTCTTTCATAGTATTAATCTAAAAATATTTGCAGGTACCACAAAGCACGCCTAGCGGTCTGTCCTCCATGGCACACGGAATTGTCACACTGGTTTGACATGGTCCACCCAGTTACAAACCCAGCTGCAAAGGAAGCCGGCTCACCTCCCAGATGACACAAGCTAAGAGCCATGACATCTGAACATCCATGCAGGGCTCTGCCACTAACCACTGTGTCCAAGCCCTTTTTGAATGTTTACATTACTCTTCTGGTTAGAAATATTAAAATTCTGTAAACCAGCGCCTGTGAATTTATCTGAAATCTATATATATGTCCTTTGTTTAACCAAAAACAAGACCACAACACAAACACAGGCAAAAACAAGAATCCGAGAAAGTGGAAACTTCTGTTATGGCCTGACTTTTGGCACAGCTGTGTGTAAGCACAGTTTGGGTTCAGGACCAACAAGAAGCAAAGCTTAGGCTACAGAAGGAGGGCTGAGGCTCCTGCTGCACTTCTGGAGGGGGCCTCGGGGAAAGGGGGAATGAGAGACCAGCTCTCAGCTCCTGTGCATCCTAGAACCTCAGGTCTGGAGGTGTCAGACACTCCTGAGTGGGAGCAGTGAAGGATCCCCTCCCTGCAACTCCAGATGTGGGGACGCTCTGCCCACAAAGGCCCAGAATTCAGGTTCAGGGGCCTCCTTCTCTAGCTCTATTCTTGGGCCAGGCATTAAACCTCTGAGCCTCAGTTTTCCTCTACTGGAAATGGGTCACCACCACCTCTGCCTGGAGTCCCTTAGATACCTTAGTTCCAAGCAAAATTCTACAGCAGCAAATATGAAATATGATTCTTCTTCATCCCATCTCTAGGAATATTGGTGGGGAGAGGGCAATTAAGGGCCATTTATTGCTTCAACATGAATAAGCTGATGAAAAAAAATCTGATAATGTCACATTACACTAATAATCTTACATCACCTGAGAGAAGCTTTCATGGAAAAAATTTAAGTCGATTTTCCATTACCATCCATGGGGCTTGATGGGTTATCTCTCCTTGTCACCAGCTGCTTTGCACTTGGGACAGACAAATAATTTAATCCAAATAATTAGAACGGGTAGGTGTCCTATGGCAAGGAGAGAGGAGAACTGCCAATGGCAGAAAGATCATTACTGATCCACCCCTGGGATCCCCACCCCTAAGCTCAGGTAGCCAGGAATTGACCGCTTAACATGCAATGAAATGTTTTTCAGTATGATGACAAAATGGGCAGAGGACTCGAACAGAAATTTTTGTTAAGACATACAGATGGCCAACAGGTACGTGAAAAAGCATTTAACATCACAAATGATGAGGGAACTGCAAATCAAAACCACAATGAGCTATGACCTCACCTGTCAGAATGGCTGTCATCAAGAAGACAAGAAACAAGGGTCAGAGAGGACATGGAGCAAAGGGAACCCTCAGGTACTGTTGGTGGGAATGCAAACTGGTGCTGCCACTGTGGAAAACAGTATTGAGGTTCCTCAAGAAATTAAAACACAGAACTACCATATGACCCAGCAATCCCACTTCCGGGTGTACAACCAAAGGAAATGAGATCACTACCTGGGAGAGACAGCCACACTCTCACGTTCATTGTAGCATTATTCACAAGAGCCAAGATGCCTAAAAAAGATCTAAGTGTCCATCTATGGATGAATGGATAAGGAAGATCTCACACACACACGGAAACACTCTTCAACCATTAAAAAAGAAGAAAACCCTGCCATTTGGGACAACATGGATGAACCTTGAAGGCATTACACTAAGTGAAATAAGTCAGAGAAACACAAACACTGTATGATCTCACTTATATGTGGGAATCTTCAAAAGCCAAAGTTACAGAAAGAGAGAGCAGAATGGTGGCTGCCAGGGGCTGGGAGGCGGGAGGAATGGGGAGATGTTGGTCAAAGGGTACAAACTTCCAGTTCTAAGACGAGTAAGTTCTGGGAATCTAATGTACAGCACGGCGATCACAGTTAATAACACGGTATTATAGGCCTGAAAGTGGCTAAGAGAGTAAATCTTAAGTGTTCTCACCACATAAAAACATGGTAATTATGTGAGGTGAATGATGTGTTAACTACCCCTACGGTGGTAATCATTTCACAATATGTAAGTGTGCCAAATCATCACGTTGTACATCTTAAACTTACACAATGTTGTATGTCAATTATAGCTCAATAAAGCTGAGGAAAAAAAGATGAAACAAAAATGTTTTTACTGTCTTTTCTTCCTGAAAATTAAAGCACCTGGAAGAGCAGTGAATACTGTTATCTTTCTACACAACAGTGAAGAAAGTGACCAAGTTCTGGTGAGTGGGAAACAGACTTCCCTCCTCAGCTCTGACCCCCGGGCCCTATAAGTCAGTCATCCCTGATTCCTCAGACGGTGTCTAGATCCTTGTGCCAATGCTGCCCGTCATACTGGGGACGGGCTGGCAGGCCGGGCAGAGTAACAGGCCTGCTGTCAGGGTCTGGGGGTGGCTGAGAGCAAGAATATGGTCATGAGACCCCAGAACCCCAAAAGCATGGCTTTAGGCAAGCCGCTCAACTTCTCCAGGTCACAACTTAAGGTTCCTTTAAACTCTACTCTCATCAGTAAACACAAGGGAAACTTAAGGATGACTAGAGAGGGGAGGGTATAGCTCAGGGGCAGAGCACATGCTTAGCATGGACGAGGTCCTGGGTTCAATTCCCAGTACCTCCATCAAAAACAAACAAACAAACAAACAAACCTAGTGACCTGTTTCCACTGAAAAAAAGAATGACTGGAAACCGAAGATTAGCTCCCTTTTCCCCAACCATGGATAATCCCTCTTGGATTCTAAAGATGAACAGACTGCAGAAACAAAAAAATAGCGTACAGACAGCATGTACACTGTGACTAAAATGAGAAGATGAGGAACCAGACAAGAATGAGCGAATCTCATATAACAATTACAGCAGCCACATCTGCACAGTGGAATCGGGGTAACTTTTTTCCTTTTTTCAATCATACCTCTTCCTGTTACATTGCCTCATCAGGCACATTAGGCTGCAAACAAGTCCCAAGGATTTGCAGGGAAAGGTCTTGGTCACAAGATCCCTCACTGCCAGGGCCCTGCGGCCCCACGGGTGCAGGGACAGGCCTCATCCCTTTCCCACCCCCAACTCTGCTCCCAGGGATGAGCAGACAGACGGAGTCTTCAGAGGAGAGGCTTGACTTCCTGAGCCACTTCAAGGAACCCTTCCTCTAGGGTCCCAAGCTCCTCAAAAGTTTATGAAACGAACGTATAAAAGCAAGGGCTGGACAAGAACTAATGCAGCTCACTCAGTAAAGGAGTTTGAGTCCATCCAGAAAGAAACTAGGGGCAGAAAAGGCAAGATTTCACAGCAAAACTGGAATTGTTAGTGAACATCTGGACTGCCACGTGCCAGTCCTGTGTGAGACATGACTGATGAGGCGGGGGAGGAAGGGAGCAGGGGAAGGTGGAAGACGGAAAACACCACCACCTCTGCTGTCAAGAATCCTACTGGGATTATTATTCTCATGGGAAAAAAAGTATTAAAGGAGACCAAAAAAAAAAAAAAAAAAAAACCCACAACACCCTTAATTTCATTGGCTTCTAAAAAGTAAATTAAGGGTTTAGGATAAATAAAAGACTGACTTTTCTTGCATTTCAATTTTGTACTGTTTTGACCCTGTGTGTATGCACTGCATGCTGAATTGTAAAAAGCTATAGTGCAACTGGAGAGAATATGACTAAACATGAAAATGCAAATATAAGACAAATTACACTCAAAAGCACGAGATCACAGATTGCGGATCTAAATACTGAGGAATAAAACAGTTGCTGGAATTACAGGGATGATGACCGACAGATGTACGGACCACTTACTATGGTCCAGACACTGCTAAGAGCTTCATGCAGATGATTTTATTTAATCCTCATCTGCACCCTGAAAAATGAGATAGGTAGGATTCTAATTATTCCCATTTTACATTCTCGGGAACTAAGGCACAGAGAGCATATCCTTTGCTGAAGGTCCCAGCTAGCAAGAGCGCCAGGACTCAAACCCAGTCTCACCCAGGGCTCGTCTCCAGTGGAAAAAGGGGTTTACATCCCAAATGTGGGCTCCAAAGGAGGAGCATCTGGGCATTGTTTGGAGAATGTCTTGGGGGGCAGGGGGGTTCATGCTTGGGAACAGGCACAGGGCTGGAATCTGTGATGATCAAAACCACAAACATTTCTTGAGGGCCCTCTAAGTGCTTGACACAATCAGATTTGGAAATAAAGCCACTATACAGAGACAGAAAAGAGGTCCATTCTCCTTCCAAAAGAAGACAATAATACTCAAAATCTCTTTAGCTAACTTAAATATTCCAGAGTCCTAAAAGAGACTGTGCAACAAGAATGCTAAGTTGATTTGGGGAAGCTGGGAGGGGGATGTGAGCAAGGTCATTCCCTTTGACCTTGGCAGCAGACAAGGAAGTGAGAGAAATATATTGCCTTCCTCCTGGGGCAAAGCCATTTTCATTATCAGCTGAGAGGCCAGCAGAGCCATAAAACTGGCCAGCTGTCCCTTTCAATCAGGCCAAAGGCCATAACAAGACGAGGCAGCGTTTCTCAGCGGGCCAAGCACTGCGAGTTAAAGTTGCATCCAGAGAGAGTGAGGCACAGACAGGTTTTTCCCACAAGAGGTCCATGCACAGTAGGAAGGTGCAGGGAGGGGACAGATGCCTTTCCATGGCTTTGGCTGAAACAAATCTGCCCGTTTCAGGGGGACCAATAAAAACACCCCTGGCTGACTCTGGAGAAGGCAGCTCAGGGCTGTCTAAAATCCTCATACTACTTTAATTTTGTGTATTTTTAAAATTGATGTATAGTTGATTTACAACGTTGTGTTAGTTTCTGGTGAAACTAGCACAGTGACTCAGTTATACATTTATATACATGTTTTTTCATATTCAATGCTCATAGTAGCACTGTTTACAATAGCCAAGACATGGAAGCAACCTAAAAGTCCATAGCAGATGACTGGATAAAGAAGATGTGATATATATATGTATCACATACATACACACATATATATATATACATACATACATACATACACACAATGGAATATTAGTCAGCCACCAAAAAGAATGAAATGCCATTTGCAGCAACACGGACGGACCTAGAGATTATCATAACCAAGTGAAGTTCAGTCAGAGAAAGGCAAATATATGATATCACTTATATGTGGAATCTAAAAAAAAAGGATACAAATGAATTTATTTACAAAACAGAAACAGACTCACAGACCTAGAAAACAAACTCATACTGCTTTAATAAAAAAGGAAACCCAACTACACCCTGGGTACACCTAAAGTACCAAGGGATAGAAAGACGTTTCTCCTATTCCTCAGTAAGAGGGGAAGGGGGCAGCCTCTGCACTGTGGTTCCTGTGTGATGTTTGGCACATACATACCATCTCATGCCACCTTAAAACATCACTGCTCTCTTCTTTATTGTCTACATTTTACAGGTGAGCATCCTGGCACTCCAAGAGGCATGCCCAATGCCAGGGGCTCAAGAACTAGCTTAAATTCAAGTCTCTCTGACTCCCAAGCCCTGTTCCTTCCATTAGACCACAGTGGTTCATAATGCCATGCCATGCTTAAGGGGGAAATTCTTTCTTCTCAAATCAAAACCTCCAAGTTTCCTACAGAGAGCAAAACTCCCGGGGAAGTTAGGAGGGAAAGGGACGCGCGACCCACACTTTAATGTGTCTCCTTTCTGTGTCTCACGGTCCGTCTAGTGCGCTGCACAGGAACTGTCTCCAGCAGTTCTGTTGGTGAGTGGGCACAGGGCCACACAATTAAAGCCACACAAGTGGTCTTCAGCCCTATGTGAGAAAGCCTTTTGTTGAATCAGAGAAGTGAGCGGGGAGCCAGTAGAAAAACTCTGAGACACCAGGATGCCCCCTGCTCAGCTCCAAGGACAGAAGTGGCCTTTGACTAACAGCGACCTGCTCCCAGGATGAAGGCTGCCCTTGGTGTACTGTGAGTCCCTGTCAAGATTCATGTGACCGGAGCATCTTGTCTCAGCAAGGCCATCTGTCATGCCCTGGGCAGCAAAGGGGGAAGGGAGCACCTGTGGGCTCCTGGCAGCTGTCTTCTCACTAAAGGGCTTGAGGAAGACTCCCCACCAGGAGCCTCGGCCCCTGCAACGAAGTCAGAGGCACGGAGCCTGGGGGCGCCATAGCCCAACACACAGATTAAGGCAGACTGAGCTGTTAGCATCCACCCTCAAAACACACACATTCACGCTTCAAGTCACATAAGGTCAGGCCTGGGAGGGACCTCAGGGACCAACTCCTCCAAACCTCTCATTTTATAGACAAGGAATCTGAGGCCCAGAGAGATCACGAGATGTGCGCGGTGCCACCCAGCCAGGCAGTGCCAAGGGGGTACCAGGCTGTTGTTCTGTCCACTGCGCCTGTCTGCCTCTTCCCAGATGCCCAATTTAAGAAGTTCTCCACAATGATGTTTCATAGCCTTCTCTGACTCTTGGATTAGTAAAAGCTGTAACCCTCTCTCCTCAAAACAAATCTACACGTATTCTGCATAGACTCCAAGAAGTTCAAGCACTCCATGAACAACCCCTTCTTAGTAAGAGGAGCGAGTGTGGCTCACAGGGAGCTGATGGGGGTCCTGGCGGGGACTCCAAGGTAAATAGACGGGTGACCTGGGGAAGAAGCCACATGTTTCTCTTGACTCAACTGGACCACTGTCACTGCCTTGTGTCCCGGTTTCCCTATCTGCAAGTGACCTGAGCTACCTCGTGAGAATGAGGGGAAGTACCAAGTCAGGAATGGAAAATTTTCCCAAAGACACGGAGCAAAAGAGACACAGGCAGACTCTTATCCTGTCTCCTTCAAGATCCAGAACTCAAATCTCGACCCTGAGCGATGACAGTGCCACAGGCCACCTGCCAAAGGGGGAGATGGCAACTCCGCTGTTACCAGGCTTGCCCGGGGAGTGGTGTGGAGAAGAGAAGACACAATAATTTACCTGACTTTCAAGGTGATCGTGGCTTGAATCAGAGGAAATGTAGGTAAAGGGGAAGAGACTGAAGAATCGTGTGGAAATCAGAGCCCATATACCCTTCAAAGCCTTTCTTCCCCTGAACCCGACCCCTTACTCCAACCTAAGGGCTCAGTCATAGCCCAGAAATAGCGACCAAGAGCCTTCACACAACATCTTCTGCTCTAACTCCAACACTCGCTTGGTAGGGGCCTAAATGTTGCCCAGGGTCCCCAGCTACTCCCTGCCCCTGGGGAAGCTGCAGAGAAGACCCCAGAGTCACCAGGCAAAGGAAAGGCAGGCGGCTCCCCGAGCAAGCTGGGGGATATGAGGGCAAATGTTCCACAGACGGGGCAGTTTCCCTCATGAATCCTTACAAGGCGCTCTCAGCCCCTCCAACTTCAGGAAAGAGCTGAGGTGAGAGAATCCTCAGGGACCGGCAGGGGCACCAGGCCTCCTGGGGGAACGTGCTCCCACTGGGCGTCAGTGTGCTGGCTTTAGGCCCTTCTCCCTGGCCCCACAGGGAGCTCCTTGAGGGCAGGGCCTGTTTTTGCTGTTTTTAATTCCTGTTAGAGTCTCAGCACTGAGTGTTCAAAATGACACACAAATGAGAACCACCTTTGTGCAGGAGACGGCCGCGCCCAGGTGAGAGGGGAAAGCATGGTTCCCAGAAAAGCCAAAAAACTGAGAGGCCCAGCGCGGCCTGCAGGTCCAATTTCCTGGCCTCGTCGGGCTCTCCTGCTGGGTCACGGTCACCTGGCTGGCTATCTGCCTCATTTCAGCTTTGCTCACTGGTATGTTTATTCTGACATGCAGAATGTGTCTCTGTATCCATGGAAAATGCTACCCATCAACTGAACACAATACTCTGGGACATGCCTGGTGGCTGCTAGCTAACCTTGGGTATGGTCTCCTGCAACCAAAGGAGAAATCTAATTCACTGAGTGCTTGCACACTTTTGCCAGGAAAACCCTCAAAATGTGTCCATCACCCTTCACCTCTCTATAAGAGGGAACTTGTAGCAAAGAACCACAAAGACCAGAAATGGGGAGAATAATGCGGAGACTCAGCAGCACCTAAACCAGGTATTGTTGGGAGTATCTCATTTGAGGATGAGTTCAGAAGGCACAGAAAAGGTCATTTACACACCTCTCCAAAGGGACAGGGAGTTGGAGGGGGGAGGGTTTAGCTCAGTGGTAGAGCACATGCTTAGCATACACAGGGTCTTGGGTTCAATCCTCAATATTTCCATTAAAAGAAAAAAAAAAAGACTGGGAACTGGGTTCTCTAGCTGATATTTCACTGCCTGCAGATCCACCCTGGGAATGAGGTACCGTTCCTCTTACTCTCCTACAGGAGAATAATGGCTACTCCTCACCCTCTACTAGGCAAGCCCTCTCTGCCACACAGCCCCTGGCCAGGATGCCTGTGCCTTAGTTGCCACGTCCCTCAGGTGGGAGCATGCTCTGCCTTCATGTACAGGAACATGGACACAAGACGGTGGAATCAGGGGGTCACAAAGTTCCACACACCTCGCAGCAAGCAGACTCGGCCTGGAGAAATTCTGCACAGGAAATGCAGTCTGGGGCTGTGGCTCAGAATATGACAGCCAGCCTGAGGCCAAGGGCACAATGGACACTCTGAACTCCTCATACTTCAAGAAAGCAGGTCTCCCACTTCCTTACCTTGTGAACTCTGAGAGAAGGCTGGAGAAAAGCCTGAAGCACATGTGAGCATGGAATTGGGGGCAGGGGGGTTGGGGGGTGCTCTGGGCCTCCAGTTGCAAGAAGAACAGCCAATCCAAACACACAATTTAACAAAACCAGGACGGACCCTGGGAGGAGCCTGACAGGGGGTTCACAGCTGGGAACAGAAGAAGCTGAGGCTGGAGAGGACAGACTGGTGGGAGATCCAGGCAACATCAGGGAGTGGCCGGCTCCAACAGGCCGCAGTAGAGACAAGGGTCAGGCCAGCAGGAGTTACTTAGGGCTGGCACCCGGGAAGGGTGCGGGAAGGAAGAAGGTGGGGGCATCAGAGGTGGGTCACAAATGCACCATAAAGATGCCGCGCTCGGCACCCGGAACAGGTTGGCATTAGGCAAGATCCAGGGCCTGGAGGTTATGCTGAGGATGGACAGCAGCCTCCAAGCGAGTGAGGCCTTAGGAACGTCCTCAGACAAGAGATGGGGAATTCTTACATCTGGAGACCCTTCAAGTAGACCAGAAAGTGATACTTTCTTCACTTATTCACTCATTCATTTGCCTGGAAGCTAAAGACACAACGTCTACTTGGAGACGTAGGGAATGCTCCTGAAATCAGAGCCAACGAAGAGAGGAGACCGGGGGACGGAACTGGGCAGTGCGGCATCTGGCCGTGTCCTTCGGTGGCCTGTGCTGTGCTGGGCAGAGCGCGCACTCCCTCAGCAGCAGGCCCACCGGGCCCTCCGGCGTCACAGAAGGCATCTGTGCTTGCAATCACTGGACCAGCAGCTCTGGTCCCTTGTCACCCTAATATTCTTCTGCATACTAGCCAGGCAATCTATGTTAGGCACCAAATGACTACTTAACACTGACTACAGTGACGGGCTAGCAGGAAGGAAAAGTAGCCAGGCTTGAGATGAGCACAGGAAAACGGGTAGGGTTTGGAGAGGCAGAGGGATGAGGCGAGCGTAGCCCCCAAAGTAAGGTTATTCCCATGGCAAGGGTACGCGGCTGGGAGGGCCAGAGGGTATTCCGGGGGGAAGAGGAAACCAGCTTGGCTTGAGGGGAAAATGCTTTCAGAAGAAGAAGAGGGAGCTAAGGCAGCAAAGACGTCCTGTTTAAGGGGACATCTGAAAGGAGGAAGGCAGGCATGGCTAGTCCCAGACCAGATACAGTTCTCACTCACCTCCGCTCCTACGAAATGAAGACTGAGTTGATCATACATTAATGAACTGTGGATGCTAAGGCTCTGTGAGCAGAGGAGTATTATTCCTAATCATATGAAACTAAGGCACTATAGGGCACACGAAATGAATAGTGGGGCAGTGAAACACCCCAGCCGCCCCACAGCAGAGTGCCAGCAGCGGGGCAGCAAACAGGAACACGACCCGAGGAGCCATACCCGGGCCGACGGCTGCTCTCAGGACTGGCAGTGAGCTCCCAGAGAAACGGCCGCCCCTTTGAGCCTCAGCCTCCTCGTAAAAACAAAGGCACTGGGTTGCCGTGAGAACTAGGTGAGAATCCACGTAAAATGCCTAGACAGTGGCTGACCTAGAGCAGGCACTCAATAAGCATTAGCTGCCTGTTTCATCATCATCATTATTATTATTATTAGGGGGTTTGGTGATGATGCTGATGTAGGAGTTTGCTTTAGTTAATACACTACATCTACACCTAAAGAGTGGAATACTGTACAACCTTTTCTGCAGCAGAAGAATACTTACTTACATCAGAACGTGGTCACAATACACTGACAAGAGGGGGAGGGAGAAGGCACACTACAGCAATGCACTTACTTGGATTTCCCTTAGGGGTGAAAACAAATATCCATAAATGCAAAAACTGGAAAAACACGCACCATATTTAGTTCTATATTTTTCTGTTTTCTAAGGAGAGGAAAAAAGTTATTTAATACTAACATAAAAGTAATAACACTACCTTCACTCTGAGTAAGGCTTTTCATCTTCCAAAGCTTTTTCACATGATCTCATTTTTACACTGATTTGACTTTTAATGGCCCCTATTAAACTGCTATTCTGCCAAATGCCTTTAAGCCAAAATCCTGAAATCCACTTACCTGCCCCCAAAAGGACAATCTTTCCACTAAAAGATGATCTCTCACTAATACCTTTGCTAACAAATCAAGAAGCTGGTTTTCCCCAATCTGAGGGGCAGAGACACATAACTCCACTTTTATAGCCAGGGCTTTTAACGAGCAGTTTGAAGAAGAGATTTTTAAGTTAATGATGCAATGCAGTAAAGCAGTAGAAACCATCTGTTAAGTCAGGGGTCTGAGCCATGTGTCCCAGGGCCTGGCTAACCTTGTTTGACTGTGTGATGCTAAACAGCTAATAGTTCTTCCCCACGTGAGTCCCAAGGTTCCATGGTAAGACTGCCCGCTGATTTCCCACTAGCCATGCCCCCTCTCTTCCTTGGTAACAGACCCTGATCATTAGCCAGACTCAACACCACTCAGAATGAAAGCCTCCATCTCCCAGACTCCCCAGCACCAGCCATGGCTATGTGACTCCTTTCTGGCCACTGAATGCACGCAGACGTGTTGTGCTGGGCTTCTGGGAAGTTAACAGGAGGCAACTCAGCCACGGGAGCAGTTTTTCTCTGCTTCTGCTTTTCCTGCTCCTTCGGGCCTGTGACTTGGACCAAATAACTGGCATTTCAGCAAACATCTTAGACCGTAAGGTGACCCCAAGATGCAAGCCATGTGCTGGGATGATGGAATGAAAACAGGAGCTTGGGTCCCTGATGACATGTGGAGATGCACTAAAACCCTACAGACCTGTTTTCAGACAAACGAACGTATACTTTGTCTTAGCCACTGCTATTTTGTTTTGTTTCTTAGGTTAGGTGCAATCAAACCCAAATTTATTGCAGATGATATATGAACACAGGATGTTATATGCTGTACACATCTACTGAGAGTAAACAGCACGTGACTTTTTTAAGTGGGTCATCAGGATAATAAAGCATTTAATAAATCACTTTTTTACTGAACCTTCTGTAGATGTTTATCACCAACTACTTTCTTTTTCCACAAAGACAGCCCCCTTATACACTTACTCTTTTCTCTAATGGTTCAAAGTCAACTAACACATACACTTCATAGAATTCTGCCCTCATGTAACCGTGACCAAAATTCAACTCTCTGGAATCCCTAAGAAAAATCAAGAGAGACAGGCCAGTATCCCCAAGTCTGCAAAATACAAAGAAGTTATGACTCTCAAACTGGAGGCAAAGGAGTGGCATAACATTTCTAAAGTGATTTCAAGTTATGCACACAGAGCAATGGAATGAGAATAATGGTGTCATCAAGGTTCATGTTGGATAAATTCAAACCCAGGCAAACAGCCACCTACAGACAAATGTCAAGGAGCTACCCATCTCAACACGTGAGATTTACAGCAGGCACCACCGTCAGCACCAACCATGCAGCCCAATGGACTATGCACATTTCAGGGCATCAACTGTCTTGATGAGGTCCTTTATAATACTGCCCTATGTGTAAGTCCCACTCCTGCCATCATACACTGTATCTGAGGGCCCCCCTCGGCAATCCTAAACTCCACTTAAGGACAAAGAAGGACCAGTGCTTTGTCTCCTGAGTGACAGATGACAGTCAGATCTCTTGCCATCTCCTGTGAACAGCAGAACCTTGGCAAGTTAGCTTTTCCTTTACAAGAGCCTAGACTTCCAAACGTAAATCATAAAAACGTAAAATCTTGTATTTACAGCTTGAAATTACACCCAGATTTAAAACTTCATAGAGGAAATTATTAACTTTTACAATTCCATCTTCCTAGCCCAAGTTTCTAAATGGGCTCAATTATATAAGGTTAATACACTTTGCCCAGCTCTCCCAGCATAATAAGGCTATAAGAAAAAATTTCTTAAATCCCGCTTCTGTATCACATTTTCTACCAACACATCTTATTCTTACCCCATCAACCAAAGCAGTCCCTAGGTAGAAATTACTTCGAAAAGGGGGGGTCACCAAAAGTTTTAATTTACTTCATACATTTAAAGAACAGAATTTTGGAGGAGGGATGATAATAATCATACAGTAAAGAGAATAATGTCAGAAGGAAAAGAGAAACCAGATTTTATTTTATGAAACTTAAATCCTTCACATGCATTATACCTAAAATATGTATTTAATGTTCCATACTCACACAAGGATGAATTTTGCTTTTATTAAGAGGTAAGGTGGTGTGGGTAGAAGAGGTAAAGGTAGTAACAGCTGTTTTAAAGTAAATTGAAGGTGGGAGGGTATCGCTCAGGGGTAGAGCACGTGCTTAGCATGCATGAGGTCCTGGGTTCAATCCCAGTACTTCCATTAAATAAATAAACAAAAACTGATTACCTACCCCCACCAAAAAAAAAAAAAAAGCTTAAAAAAATAACATAAATTGGAAAGTGTGCTGTGTATATATAAGCCATATATACTCCAAAAATTTCTGGGAAAATATGCCAAATGTAAGACTTACACTCTCTGAAGGAAAACATTATGGGTGATTTTTCTCTTCTTTTTGTTTATCTCTAGTTTCTAATTTTTATACAACAAAAACACTTACTACCTAAGTAATTTAAAATGTATCTTTTGAATTAACAGATTCACAATAGCATCAACAGAAAAATAAGCCACATCTGGAACAGCTGGGAGCAAAACAAAGTCTGAAAGGTTTCTGGGCTCAAAGCTGAAGGATGCGGAGAGTGGAGTTTCTGGGGCCCCAAGTCCTAATGCCTTCCTCTCTGGACAGGATGCTCAGAGTGACTTTAAGCATATACCACTTAGCAAATTGCATCCTCTCTGCCATGCAGTTTAGGTAAGAGGAAGTCCAAGTTTCCAAGGCAAAGAAGCGTACTCCCAGCACCTGCTGATTCAGCCAAGGAAAGAGACTGAAGTTTCTACCAATTCATCATTTAATTATGTCTAACACTTGCTTTACAGTCTAGTTTATAGATTCCAGATGTTTAATAAACAGTTACTTCTCAGTTTCCTGCTATTAAACACTAAGCAGTTATGACAATTGATTATTGCTACCCCGAGGCCATCAGGAGGGCTGGAGTCCTACCCACCAGGTCAAGCTCTCCAAGCTGACATAGTCACCTGAGTGGGCCTCACAGCTTAAACAGCACACCTCCTCTTTCTTACACGGCGCCTTCTCTGGTGGGGACCTCAGGTTGGGGTGTTTAGGTAGAAATGCAAACAGGTAGGATGGGTTTGCTTTACCTGCTGTTCCACCAAAGAGGAAAATCCTCTTCGCAATCACAGGCACCCTTCCTTCAAGCGGAAAAATAAATCTGTATGTTCTGTTTTGTGCAGTAGATCAGAATTACACACTGCCAACCTTGCCTGCTAGTAAGAGCTCAGAATTATTGCCTCTGGTGCCTCATTCTTCTCTTCTTAAACCAATTTCACTGGCACTCATTCTACCTCCTCTATCTCAACTGAAAGATGGACTGGTTTTATACAAGGAGTTTCCCTGGCCACTAAGATTCCTTGGGAATCCACTCTGATGGAAGCCAGGGACTGAGTGTGACAGTGCTCTCAGCCCTCCAGCCCCATGGCTCGGTACTCACTGTTGCTGGATTTAAGGTCGCGGTGGATGATGGGGACAATTGCCTCATCATGTAAGTAGTTCATCCCTCTGGCAATCTGCACGGCCCAGTTCACCAGGATGTCTGGGGGAATCCTTTTTCCAGATAACACTCTATTCAAAGGCCCTCCACGAGCAAACTCCATGACCAAGCAGAGGTTGGGTTCCTTCAGACACACCCCCCGGAGGGCAATGATGTTGGGGTGCTTCAGCATGGCGAAGAGCTTGGCCTCCTGGCGAACATTCTCTATGGTCTGGCTGATGTCCTCATCGGGATCGTGGCGAGCTGCTTTCACGGCGACCTCATCCCCTATCCAGAAAGCACGATAGACCTTCCCAAAGCCCCCGATGCCAATAATCTCTTCCAGGGTTAGCTCCGCAAAATCAATCTCTAACACTGAGAAAGAGAGGAGAAAGAGAAGCAAGTCAGAAACATCCTGCAGGCACCATTTAATCGCCCATTTACCTGGATGGGTACACACAACAAGCTGTCTGTTCACTTGGCTTTTCTGTCTCTCTGCTATAAACTCCCTAAAAACAGGAAATGGGATGAACTTTTTTCTGTTGCAGTATTGTCAGGGGACTAGCACACAGTAGGCATTCAATAAATGTTCATGAAATAAGTTCCACTTGGAACGTCCTGTAGACTATTGTACCAAGACCAGCCATTTTAACTAGAGGGAGAGTTGAGGGAGATTGTTTTTATGTAACTCCTTCAGAGTTCACTGTGCACATACTGGGTGGTGAGAAGCATACAATCCAGTGCCAAGGCAGACAGACAACAACCAAACTGCAGTGTGACAAGAGTTCTGTAGCTTTGTATGATCTGAAGATTAGGAAATCACTAACTCCCACCCCGGGACAGGGGTGGTGGGGAAAGGACTTAACAAGGTGAGTGGGGAAAGGACTCTCAGGGAAGGCAACATTTGAAATGGGGCCTAAAGAATGAGTGGGAGGGATCTCATCAGGCAATGAGAATCAGGGCAGAGAAGGACAGTCCAGGCAGAGGGAAGGTCACGAGCAAGAGCATGGGGCATGAGAGTGCATGGCACATCAGGAACTTCAGGGAGTCCAGGGTGGCTGCATTATATGCCTCAGGGCAGATGAGGCTCCAAGCCAGGTCATGAAATGTTTTTAAAGCCATTCTGAGGGACTTAAACGCCACACTGTAAATGACAGGAGTCGTGTATCTTTAAGAAAGGGAGTACTGTCTGAATTGTGACTCAGACAAGAAACCAATTCTGGCAGCCGTGCGGACTATAACCTGGTGGACAGTCTCCTGCAGCAAATGGATCCACTAAGGAGGCCACTGGAATGACCCAGGCGCATGAGCACAAGGGTCTGAACCTTGGAAGAAACTGGGAGCCTTTCACAACTTCGTTCCACCAGGACCCGGTGACAAAGAAGTGCGGGGAAGGAGTCTCCGAGGAAACATCTCCCTCCAGCAGTCACCTGGGCCACAGCTTTACCCGGAGGCTCCCAGCACCACATCCAAGCACTCATCCTCTTTCCCAAATACAGAGTCTGAACCTATGGGACTTGATTCTGTCTTTGGTTCTGGAGAGGCTTCCGTGCATAGGTAATAAGAGCTACGAGTGATTAAAAATCTCAGGCTAGATATGGTGCCGCTTATGAGCAAAGTGCTAGCTCTCCTTTTACTCATGAAAACCCTGTCCTCCGTCTTCTCAGTCTCTTTGTCTTTACCTGGCTGACTCACATTTATCCCCCAGGTCTCAGCTTAACTATCAATTTCCTAGAGGAACTTTTCCCAAACCCGCAACCAAATGAGGTCAGGCCCCCATCAAGCACTGTCACAGGAGTCTCTATTTGGCAAGACTCAACAAGGTTATAATTACTTGTTCAACGCCTATCGTCCTGCTAGACTGCAAGAACCACAAGGGTGGATTCTGCCTGCCTTCCTCACCAGTGTCCTTGCCATGCCAAACATTCAGTAGGTGGCCAACAGACAGTGCAGTAAAATGGGGGGAAAAATCTACCTCGGTATGAAATAAACCAAACTCAGATCCAGGGGAAAAAACTGAATTGGCCCTCCTGAAACAAATACAGAGAATAGTCACACTTTGTTAAAAAAAAAAAAAATTAAGAATACAAATTTCTGGCAAGACCAAAAGAGGAACTGCCCACCGCTGCCTGTTCCCATCCTTTCTCAGCCAGCTCCACGCCACATCCATCCTCTATTCAGATGCTGGTGGTGCTCAAAACTCAGCTCTTGCTTGGTTATAGCACTTCTATCTTACCTAGGGCTAATATTCATTTATATTTTGTAATGCACTTGGCAGTCTGCACAAAGGAAACTCTTAGGAAAAGTTGGCTGGACTGCCTTTAGGTATATGAAATATATAGCCCATCTTCATCCTAAAGTTTCCAGCTGTTCAAGATTATCTCCTCATCTAGCAATCTTCTTGAAGAATAAATGGTATGGCAGGTCCAGCAGACTAGCAATCAACATCCATTCTACAATCCTCCAGCATACCTTTCAGTCCTACAGAGACCAGAAAGCTAAAAACTACATTTCCCAGATTCCCTGACAGAGTTCTGGTTCAGCCAATGAGATGCAGAAGATTTGGAAGACAGAAGTGAGATGGGGACCATCTCCCTGCTGCTTCTCCTGGCTTCACTCTTCTGTGGAGGAGTGGGGTTTTTCTGCAATAGCATGTCAGTGTCCAATCATTAGCTCTGTGGATGCGGAAAGGGATGACGCAAGACCAAGTGGTCACCTAATGATCTCTGAACGGCAACCATGACAGGGTGTTCTTGAAGTCAGGAGCTTCAATGGCAACTCCTGATTCTATGCCTTTTCAGTCAGAGAAGCAACAGCCTGCCTGGTGGGCCAGGTCTGCAGCGTTCTGGGAGACAGTCCCCTATGTCCATCTGAGAACCCCTTCTCCCTGTCCTTCCTACAAACCCATAAGCACCTCATTTCCTGCGCTAAATCACTTTCTGCTTAAAATAGCTTGAGTGTTTCCTAGTCCTAAAGTGAATTCTGACTGATTACCTTATCCATTCTTGCCTTATCCATCTTCATGAAAGAGAAAAATATGCCTATGTCAAGGAGATTAGAAACGCCCTTGGAGGAGAATGTAAGTTATGTTAGGAGTCCCTTTGCTCATGAAGGGAAGTAACACTCATTTTTTTCTACCAGATTTTTCACTGATGAAGATATGTGCCTATTTAATAAATCTGTATTTATACACCTTATTTCCTCAACTGAATATGTGAATTCTCCTTAAGGAAATTAACTTTTATTTTCTCTTGCACTCTGTCTTCTTTCCTCTGGTCTGAAGCATAGTTGTGAACACCAGGGAAGTGTTAAATATTTATTTAAACATAAGAGAATTTAAAAGATGAGATTCTCAACTAGGGTGCTGAAGGGACAGCTCCTCTGATGGAATTTCACAGAAGACAGAAAACCTCTGTGGAGAAGGCAAAGCAATAATCTCTCTCTGAGTAGAACATAAACTCAGATTCTTGCTATTAAGTCAAGGAAATATTATGACCAGCCTTCAAGAAAAGTATAGAACACAGCTTACAAGCAGACAGAAGACGCAACAGTGGGGAATGCAGGGAGAAGGGAGGGTACTTTCTTCCTTCCCTGCTCAGAAGTCCCTCTGGATAGAAACTAGACCTTCAGCTGCAGCTCAGAGGATGTGGGGCTCTCCTTCCCTTCCCCATTCCAGTCAAGACCTGGTTTTAAGTAAGAATCAGGTCAAGTCTCATACAGCACATTTTTCAGTTTCTGTAGAAGAAAATTTCCAGGAATATCAGGAACAAGACCTTATTTCTTTCATTTTTGGAGTCAAGATGTTATTCCCTCTCGATTGTATCCTTGGAAACTAAATATATAGGTATATTCTGGTGGGTTTGGGGCAAGTGAATGGTACATATCTCATTCATTTAAAAACCTTAATTACATCTGAAAATACATCCTTATATTTCTAATGAATGCAAGAAAAAAATGCAAAATTAGAAATAACCTTAATTTATGCCTTGCTTGAAAATATACACAACTCTCCTATAAGAAAAAAAAATGTAATACCTAGGGTTATATATCTCCCAAGATGATAAGTTCAGGACGGTACATTTTCCACCTTTCACTAAAACAAAGAAGACAAGCAAGCTCCTGGGCTGTTTATATTTGTCTGCCCCATGGAGAGCTAAACTCGAATACCTACACTGGAGGGAATAAAAGCACTCTATAAATATTAGATGATTTATAATAACCCTCTTATATGCTTTCTTTGTCACAAGATTTAGTAAGTTCCCCCTCTTCTGTTTTGATTAAAGTTTGAAACAAAATTTTCACTTTGGAAAGCAACATTTGAAACTAAAACTGAACTTTATTACTTGACTTTGTGTCTTCTATTCATAATCTAATGTCAAATCCATGCCCCAGAGGGGAAGTTCAAAAAAGATGGGAAAAGTTGTCAGCAGATCAATTTCACTCCAAGTCTTCGGAGACAAGGTGGTCGATCACCTTTATTTTTTAAGTGACACTAACTCAACTGGTGGACACAGCATACAGATCAGAGGCACATCTGTCAGCAAATTTGTGTCCATCTTTATCAAAGCACTGCACTGAAATGATAAGTTTACAGCACCAATTTCCGTGCATGTGTGACTTACAAGCACCTCCTTATCTTATTATTTATCTCCTTGTATTTAATACAGTATCTCTCTTTCACTGTGCACTTTAATTGGTTTTTGACAAGAGTTAAAACAAGAATGAATTCCTGAATTATCTGAATTGAGAATTATCAAGAATTTCATTCAAGATCAGAACTCCCAGTGTGGTTAAATAAAATAACCCACCAAGACTTTCAAATGTTGTGCTTTCCAAGTCAATTCTTTCAATAACACGGATTCTTTCTACTTCCTCATCATCTGAGTTTTAGATCTAGGAATCTACTCCACCCAAGGTAAATTTTGTTACAATAAAGGTTAAGTCCTGGGTGCCCAAAGGAGAAGGAACTTCTCCTGTAACACACTGTGGGCCTGTCTGGCTTTCTGCAGATGCATTCTTTCAGTCTAAGTCATGTTCACTCCTGACTCTGACAGCAGGAAGCACAAGATACTAAAGAAACTCAGTTCCTCCTCGTGAACCTCATACAGCTCTTCTAGTCTGACATTAGCTGTCCCTGAAAAAAAATCACAAAACCTCACCCACAAAGAGCCTTGAAATCTGACATGCTTATTATTACAGTTTTCTAACATGCTTATTATTACAGGCCAACATCTCTTCCAATATGTGACCAAGTTCATCTTCAACACTATTTGAGACACTACATGCTAGAACCCTTAGCCTTCATCTTTGCAGCAAAAAGCCAAAAAGCTGTAACACCTAGAAAAAAATTTAAAGTAATTTGTCACCTCTAAGTATTATAAAGATCAAAATGTAGAAGCAGGAAGTTTTTAACTGAATGAGAGGGAGAGAGAAACAAAGGAAACTAAAGATTTGAACATCAATTTGACAGTCAAAACACCAATAAAAAAACAAAGGAGAGTAGAAAAAAAGGAGAGGGGTTATGATTTTGATATTAATAGATGGTATTTAATAAACATCTTAAGATAATAACACAATTGTTTCCGTGAAAATAAGTCACAGGAATAGAAAGATAACTGTTACAAATAAAATTTTAGAACTATAAAATACAACAAAAAATTTTTAAAAATTAAAAAATAAAACTAAATGTTTAAAGTTGGCCCTTGGTAATGATTTTTTTAAATCAACTAAGATGCAAAATATCCATAATATGGAATAAATAATGATACATCTGTACTAACAGTACTTTTTTAACAGGAAAGAAATTATGTAAACACTCAAAAGCAAAGTAGTATAAACTGCACTGGGAGATATTTATATCTTTCTTCTAAAACCACCTAGCACCACCGATTAAAGGATTCTAATGGCAATTTAACTCCTTTGAAAAAACAAAGAAAATTTCATTACTGTGTGTGGAACAGGGGGCTCCTGGGAAACTGGTGAAAACCAGGACACTGGAAGAAAGGCCTTGGGAGGGACCCCTGGGCATGGTCCCCCTGTGATTTGGCAAATACCAAATATAGGCAAGGATCTGGGGTGAAAAGAAAGGAGAAAATATACTGTCTGGGTGTCAAGGGGCTGGGATTTAGCCACTGTGCCTTGTGCTCCTGGTCTCCCACGGGGGAACGACATACTTTTCCCTCTCTAATCATTTCTCCACTCAACACCTGCCTCTCCACAAACCCTTCTTAGCACATTATTCATTGAGACTCCAAAAGGTACAACTTCTGAGCTACAAGATTAGGATCCAAGAAATCAACACGGTATTTCAAAGACACTTTAGCCTTGAGTTCTCACAGGCTTCCGGGACTAGCCAGCCAGCCCAGCCCTGCGGTGACACCCCCATCTCCTTGAAAGCAAATGCCTTTAAGGGGCGGGGACAGGCGATAGAAGAGGTCAGGAAGGTCCTTGATTTGGGGACTAGGGTTATAACAGAAACCGCCAGCTTGCCTAAAATCCTTCCAGACTGGGGGTGAGGGAAGTGGGGAGATTCTCATGCTGGAGCTTGAGGATGTGGAATCAGGAGCTGCTGCTAAGATGGTCAGATGAAGGTGAAGAAGCCCAAGGGCCTGAGGTTCCAAGGCAAGGCCTGCGGCGTGTCTATCTCGCCCATCGCACGGCCCAAAGACCCTGAAGCGTGAGCGCGCGCGCACACATCCACTCCCAGGTTAATCACTGCCCACCCTAACGTAACCCTGGAGGAGGGATCTGCTCCCTTCTCGACCAGCCCCAGGCCTACACCATTCCCCCCACCCCTCCTCCCTGCCGGGCTCCCGGGCCCCGCCTTCGCCTTACACTGAATGGGCGGGTAGCAACTGGGGTCTTCGCCGCCGGGCTGGCAGCGGCTGGAGAAGGCGGTGCGTGGGGTCACGTAGTTGCTGGGGAAGATGCCCACCCGCTGGTTCAGCTGCCCGGTCCACCAGCCCTCGTCGCCGGACACCTGCGAGTCCTTGGACAGCACCTCCACCACGTCGCCCAGTCGCAGGGTCAGCTCGTCCTCGCCCGCCGCCTCGTACTCGAACACGGCTGTCCAGTAGGGCAGCGGCGCGTCGGAACCCAGCTCCCCGGGGGCCGCCAACGCCTCCTCCTCCTCTTCCTCCTCCTCCTCGGCCCCAGCCCCCGCTCCATCCTCCCCCGGCGGGGCGGCAGCAGCGGCGCTCGCCAGGCAGCCGAGAAGCGCTCTGGAGGTCTCCATGGAGCGGCCGATCCATAGGGTGCGGGGCTGCCGCCGCCCGCAGGAGCCGCCGCCACCTATTGTTCATGCGGCTCCGCAGAGCTGGGGGCACCCCCCTCCCCCGAAGGCGGCCGCAGGTAGGGCCCGGGCTGACTGGGCGGGGAGAGCGGGCTCGCTGGCGCTGGCGCGGCGCGGCGACCAGTGCGCCGAGCGCGAGTGCTCACCGCAGCATGAGGGCGCGGCGGGCCGGAGCCCCTGCCTTCGCGCTCGCCCCCTGGGGCGGCCTGGCCACCTCCGCCGCGGGTACCTGCTCAAGCTGCCGGTGCCCGCCGCCGCCCGCCGGCCGCCGCCCGCTGGCCGCCGCTCCCGACTCCGCGCCGTGCCCCGCCCCCAGCGCCGCTCGCACGCCCGGGACCACCTGACGCGGACCTGGCTCCGCCCCAGCCCTGCGGACCCGAGAGGGCGGGGCTTGCGGGGCCCGGGTCCTCCCCCGAGCCAACCTGTCTTCCCATTGGCCGCCGCTGACCCGTCTGCAGGTTGCTCCCGCCACGGTTGGGGCTGCCCCTCTAGCCACCCGGCCCGCCCTTCTCCACCCCTTGCGCCTACGTCGCTCGCTCTCTGCGTCCCCGCCCTCTGTGCGGGCTCTCTCATTCTCAAACCCCAGGTTGACCCATTTCTCTCTCCCATTGGCCCGCCGCAGCTCCAGCCATTGGTCGGAGGTACCTGTCTGTTTCCTGGGAGAGTTCAGCACCGCCCGGCTGGAAGAGGCTGCGGCCTCATTGGGCGCCTGAGGAGGGATGGGTGGATCCTAAAAGGTAAAGCCGAGCCCTCATTCAAACCCGAAGGGCTGAAAGAGACCGCTCCCTTTGTTTGCCGCGGAGTGGTAGGGACTCCGTTGGGCCGCACCTGTGTTCTTGATCCCACAGTGAGTTTTGAGAGTACGCAGAGAAGGAGCGAGCTGAGCTGCACCCTCCCAGGAGAGCTCTTTTTTCGCCTGCTCCCTCTCAGAGTTGAATTCTCCCTTCTCTTAGGTCTGCCTCTGTCCTGGTCACCAGGTGGATCAGCTTCCGCTCCCGTCCGGCCAAATTGCACCCCCACTCCTACTTCCGTAACCTTTCAGCTATTAAGGCCTTCAGGCCCACTGGAATGTTCTCTGGAACTCTTCAAGCTACAGTTCTCTCTTGTATGAAGACTGCATACAGCTCACCCTTCCTTGGGTTCCTGTGGGAAGAGATTACAATACCGTCGATCTTTAGAATTCAGACGAGACACCACCTTACTGGGGCTCAGACTGAGGCTGGGAAAGCTGTCGGTGAAGTGGGCTTGGTCTCTCTGAAAAGACTCAATTTTCTACAAGTGTTGGGTGTCTTTTGCCTGCGGAAATTGCACCTTGGATCATGGTGACCTCTTTACAAATAAGATCAAGAACCAAAGAAGAATATACATACAAGAGGATACTGCAGTTCATGAGCAAGGCCGACCTTTTCCTACATCCTTTTGTTATTCTCCATTTCTCAAGCATTAAGAAAGAAAGAGCTTGGTGGCCCCTAATATTTTTTCTGTGCTTTAATCCTTTTACATCAGTATAGATTTCCAGTGAGAAGGTTCTCTGACATTTCAAAACAAGTCCATGCTCAAAGATCTAGCCTGATCTCTACAAAGCTGCATTATCTTTTCCCCTTCCATGGTAGGGACAGATAAGATTTATTTGGCAAGAGTTAGTGTGTCCCTGAATATTTTTTGTTTGATTTTAGTTTGGGGTTAATTGTTAGACAAACTGAAGACAGTGGGGGCAATTTTGAAAAATAACCAGGGCTGGCATCTCTGGCTCGGCTGCCACCAGCTGCAAGATCTTGAATGAGTACTCAAACAGTCTGCTCATCTTTAAAGTAAGGGCAGTGGACTGGAAGATCTCCTATGATCTTGTAGGCCAGACATTCGGTGGTTTGCACATGAATGTGGCTACACTGTATACCTAGTGTACAGAAATACCAAGACATTTTGGGTTTTGAAGAAGGAAGGATAGAGTGTGGTACTGAAGAGCTTCTGAGTATCTGATATCTGAGTAAATGCCCTAAAACAATGTTCAGGCTATTCTTATTGCACATAGGATGAGTGAACTGGAAACAATATGCATGCATCTTTCAGTAAATTCTCTAAATTTTGTTCAAAATAAAACCATTCCACTCCCAAGCAGAAGAGAACAAGTAAAGGGTAGATGTATTTCATGTTTAAAAAAATAAAAACCATGAGAAAAGAATTTTCTTGATAAAAATTTAATTTGGAGGAAAAAGGAATTTTACAAAATAGTATAGATACAGAGAAACAAACAGGAGGGGGGGGAACCCACAAAAAAGATACAGAGAAAATTGCCAGTGGTGGATCTCTTCCAAGTGGTAGGATTATGAGTAATTGGGCAATTTTTATTGTCATTTTGCTTATTAACAATTGTGTTTGAGGATCTATACAGTTTTGAGGATCTCCACTCCTCCCCCACCCAGAAGAGAAGAGGAAAAACATCCTTGATCTTTCTCAGTAGGAAGTCTAACTCCCCATAGAACCTAAATCTTTAATACCATAGTGTTTAGAACCTCATGAAGAGTCATTCTTCAAACATTTCAAGAAGTCATTCAGTAAATGTTTATTGAATGGATGAGTGCTAGGAATTCAAATGAGGGAAGATCCTCCAGGCTAAAGCTGTCTGGCAGAAGTTGTCTCGAAGGGTTCATGGAAGAGGCAGAACAAACCCAGTCCTGGAGGCGGACGTGGTGGATAGGGAGGAACCTGCATTCAGGATTGGAGGGTGAGCGTGGGCACAGCCCCAGAGGTGGGGAAGCTTGGGGAAGCCCACGGTTGGAATAAAAGGATGACAAAGAACTCTGACAAGATAGGTTGAAACCCAATTGTTGAGGGCATTCTAATTACTTGACTCAAACAAGTAATTACTTAATTTAATATTTGTAATTATTTAATGTCTAGCTTATTCACCATGAGGGCAGCAACCATCTGTCTGGTTCATGACAGTTCTCCCAGCACTGTCTAGAGTGCCTAGCACACGACTGGTTCTCAGTACATATTTGTGACTGAATGGCCGACTTGAATTTCAGACTGAGAAAAGAGCCTGGGTTTTGTTTAGCAGATAAAGGTTATCCCTGAAAGCTTTTCAGCAGGGTTGTGAGGTCATCAGATGTTACCAGCACCAAGGACTAAAATAGACGGGAAGGTGCTTATGAGACAGGAGGGAAGAGGGCAGGGCACAACCACTCAAGTAATGACAGTAATTTAACACTAAAATGGTGGAAGATTCACCTCCTAGTTAGCCTTAAGGATTAAGAGGTTTAACTTCTAATAGACCTTGAGCTTCATCATATGCTTATTGTAACAGCATGATCAAATAACATGCTCTCAGGTGCCATGACAGCCCCAAGGCTAACTGCAAAAGGCCAAAGAATGGGTGGTGGCCCAATTCCTGGGAATCCCAGCCCCTTCTCCAGGGCAGTTGAAATGATCCCACCTGTAGGCATGTGAAGCTACCGAGCCCATAAAACATGGCAACACCACGCCTAGTGGCGCCCTTTCACTCTCTCCCCTTTGGAGACGGCCCACACTCTGTCTATGGAGTGTGTGCCTACTTTTACTATAACCTGAGCACCCAGTTCCCACAACTCTTTCCTTGCCTTTCTCTTGCCTTACACTCTATGCAGTGTGTATCTCTCTAAATAAATCTACCTTTACTCAAAGGTGGCTCGCACTTCAGTTCTTTCCTGCATGAAGCCAAGGACCCACACTTGGCGGGGCACATCTCAGGGGCTCAACTGAGACCTGGGACTCGGCCCTCCTCACTCCCCACATCTGTTTTCCTGCATCACTTACGCTGGGCATCAAAGGATGGATACAGCTTGATTAGTGGAGAATAAGAAATGTGGAAATGGAAATTACTGCAATGGATAGAAATAACAGAAATACCAGCCTGAGAAGAGTTAAGAGAAGAAAAAGGGTGTGATGGGATATAAAGTTCACTGAACTAAAAAAGAGCAGATTGCCAAAGACTTTGAGAGCCAAGTGGAATTACCAAGGTTTCAGCACTATTAAGCAGAGGGGTGACAAATGTCACCCCAAAAGGGACCATTTTCTCTACCACACTGGAAGGTACACATAACATAAAGCAGGGAGAAAACCATAGCGATCAGTAATGCAACTTGGCAATGGACTTGTATCAGAAGATTGAGATTTATCCCTGCTCTGTCCTTTGAAATCTGTGTGACTTTGGGCAAGGTACCTATCTGAACCTCAGTTTCCTCATTTTTAAATAGATATAAAAATAGAACCTGATTTTTATAGAGGTTTATAAGGTTAAATGAAGCAAGTCGTACAAAAGCTGTTAGCAAGCTGCTTAGCACCCACTGGATTTTCAACATGTTTATTTCCTTCTTTCCTCTGCCCGTCACCCTCAGAAACACTCTAGGGAATTCATGAATTAATTGCCCCTAGAAAACTGCAGAGGCTTCTGGAATGGGAGTAGAATCAGGCTTTTTCCTTTAAAAAAGAAAGAAAGGAGGGAGGAAGGAAGGAAGGGAAGGAGGGAGGGAGGGAAGGAAGAAGGAAGGAAGGGAGGGGGGAAAGGAAATAAAAAGGAGAAAGAAGGAGGAAGGAAGGGAGAAAAAACCAAACAGGCATCATAGACTGAAAATTAAACTTTGGGGCATTGGATTTTGACTGAATTGGAATCCACACTCAGTCTGCTGTTAGGCAAGTTAACCCCCTGGTGCCCCAGATTCCCCTCATCTGGAAATTGGGGATAATCCCAATCACTCTGGGCTCCTGGAATGGTTAAATGACAGGATGTATATTATGTGCTTAGCACAGCATCTGTCATGTAGTAGCTGTTATTATTATTATTTGAGCCTAAAACATGATTTAGTAAGTGATTATCACCCTCTGCTCAGGTCTTCTGGGAACTAGTTTAAATCAATACATTGGTGCTAAAATCCCTCAGGCTGAGGTTAAGCTTTTCCAAAAATCAGCCCATCCCTCTCACCTCTCACGTTATATTATTTCAGGAAAGGAACTCCCATCGCTGATTCATAAACTCCATCTGCAGTAAAATAACTTTCAGTAAATGTTTTGGGAGGGTGTGTGGTAGGGCTGAGAGAACAGAAGTTGGAGCCGAACTCTCGGGTTCAAATCTCTGATCCATGTGTCACTATGGACAAGGCACTTCACTCGTTCATTTGTTGTCAAATGAAGTTGTTGTGAGGATTAGACCGAGTAGACCGAGTAAGGAGTGGTCTTCACGGTACCTAATACACAAGAGGTTCAATCAATTGTAAATGTTCCTGCTGCAATTGACAGAACTTTAATTCTTGTCTTCTGAGGGTTAATGGAGCCTGAAACATCAAAATGGTAAGAAATCTCCCTCCTATCTCCTGTGACCACCTCAGTTCAGAAAACAGCTGTACTATGGCAGCTGTTTAGAATGTCTCATCTCTGGAGACCGAGCTGCATTTCAACAATGATCAGAGCCTTTTCATCAAGGAGTGAAGGTCAAACAGTTTCTGCTCCTTTCAGCCTGGTTGCAAAGCTAGGCCCATGGGACGGCTCTCTATGAAATTACACCTCTTACGACCATGCTGGGTCTGCAAGGACTTCCTTTAAGCCTTTTTGTCAGGGACCCCAAATAGGTCCAATCAAAAGAGAATTAAAGGGAAAATTATCTGTGCAATTGGGGTTTTTGAAGAACAAGTAATGACTGGGAAAATGATCTCATAAAGTGGGGGAAAAAAAACTATCTGTTGTAATCTTAAAATAATTCTAAAATAAATTTGATAAATCAAGAGAATGAACCGTATATATAACACATTTCTAATTTTATGGCATGTGTGTTTGCATTAATGTTACTCAAAGAGATATATCAAGATGTGAACAGTTGTCTTAAGTCTAAACAGTGGAATTAGGAGTGATTTTTTTCTTTGTCCGGTATTTTCTATCATTAAAATGTACTGATTTGCTAATCAGAAAAGCATGTTGTTATTAACGATGATTATTAAAAAAATTTAAGCATGTGGAAATATGTGTAATATAACAATAAATGAAAAAGTAGTGAAAAAATGCTTCATACAGTATGGTCACAAATGCGTGTGTGTGTGCACATAAATGCAGTATCAAAATCTTATTGGGGGGAGGGTATGGCTCAGTGGTTGAAGGCCTGCTTAGCATGCACGAGGTCCTGGGTTCAATCCCTAGTATCTCCATTTAAAAAAATCTTATTATCAGTTGTTCCTGAGCTAAGTAGTAGAGTATGAGCAATTTGTATTGCCTTCATTTTACTGTTCTTTATTTTCCATACAGCGAAAATAACTATGTAAGACTCTTGTAATTAGAATAAAGAAGCACAAAGCATTTTTATTTTCTGTAGAAGAGAAATAGATTTCAAGCTGAAAGCATTATTGTTAGTTGAAGAGATGGTAGAGAAGGGAAAAAAATAGAACCCAAAGATGACAACAACAATAATATTAACAACAATAATGATAATGGCTACTATGAATTGAGGTTATAATGTGTATGCCATGCACTCTTCACAATCTTCACTTTTCAGAGTCTTTAAGGGCTCTTCCAAGCAAACAAAAAGTTCCTGGAATGTGAACAGTCCATTCCTTGCCTGTCTTCCTCACCTCTTGGTTACGTGCAGACAGATAAGTGGCTAGGTGCTTTTAGAACTAATTTAGCATAGCTGTGGCCTCGCTCACCTAACACTGGCATAGACTTCTTTTATTCCTCAGCTTTTCCAATCTCCGTCTTTAAATCATGTTGGTGACAGACATTTAGCTGAAACTCTAGCTCACGGTTTTGCTTTTGAGACGAATGCCTTCTTATCAGAAAACAATATCAATTTAAAGACTTTTGTTATTTAAACAAGCCAGTAAGATGTGATGAATGAACACTCACAGTTGTCTGTGATATTTTTTACAAGACCCAGATCCATGAAAAATAGATTTTAGGAGAGCAGGAGCTGTTTAGTTACGGACTTGACACAGCACAACTCTCTTAGTGCCAACAGTGGACAACTTCGCCACCTTGTGGTATTGAAGAGTATGACAGCCGGCTCTCATTTTTTTAATGACTTTTTCCTATTTTACATTTTAAGTGCTGAAAGTAACCTTAGTGATCACTAGGTGGAGTCCTTTCCATTTGTCGCTGTGGAAACCAAAGCCTAGACAGGTGATGATCTCACTGGGGCTTGAGCCCAAATCTTCAGACCCTTTTCAGGCCCTTTCTTGACACATAACTGCCTCTAGTTCTCCAGTTCAATCAGGGACACCTGCACGTCAGCGGCAGGGAAACTTCGCGCACCACCTACTGCAACAACTCAATGTGACATCCAAAGAATCCCAAGCCTAGAGTGGATAACTTGCTAATAGGTCCACAGTTAACTTTGCGCCCCCCTTTTTTATTCCATTCATTCATTTACTCATCAAATACTTCCACATGTCTCCCATGTTGCAGGCGCGGTTCAAGGCACAGGAGATACAATGATGAACAAAATAGACAAAAATCCCTTCATAAATCTCGTCTTCTAATAGGAGAGACAGACAAAGATGAGCAGGTAAAACAGGAATAAAATTTTATAGAGGGATTGATGTTACAAAGGAAAAACAGGCAAGGAAGGGAGAGAGTGGGAGATGAAATCTTAGAAGAGGTTACATTTCAGCGTGGCCAGAGAAGGCCTCCTTAACAAGGTAACTTTCAAAATAAAGATTGAAGGTGGGGGTATAGCTTAGTGGTAGAGTGTGTGCTGAGCATGCATGAGGTCCTGAGTTCAATTTCCAGTAACTCCATTTAAAAAAAAAGTAAAATAAATAAACATAATTAACTCCCTCTCAAGCTAATTTTTAAAAGCTTAAAAAAAAAAAAAAGAGAGAGAGAGAGAAAGAAAGAGATCTGAAGTGACTGAGGAATCCAGCCGTACAGATATGGGGAAGAGCATTCAGGCAGAGAGAACAGTGCAAAGGCCCTGAGGCAGGAATGTGCCTGTGTACTGAAAAAAAGAGCAAGGAGGCCAGTCTAGCTAGTGTGAGAGATCCACGGTAGTAAGAGGTAGGAGAGGTGGCGGTGGAAGGGGGCCAGGTCATGTGGGACTTCCAGTCAAAAGAGGACTTTGGCTTTTACTTTTGTAAACAAAGAAGAACAGAGTGCGTTACTCATTGCCCAGTGCTATGTGGGTTAAGTCACAACCCACAGCAGTTGCCCACTCACAGTGCACCCTGAGAGGAATCCAGGGTGAAAAACAGGATGAGGCCCCCTGTGCTTTGGTTTAATGGCCCCTAGACAGTTTGATGCATATCTCAGGGAAAATTTCAATGACCTCATACTTCCGTCCATAGAAAAGCACTAAAATCATTAGCTAGAGCTATCTGTTCTTCATGACCAGCAGTAATCTTTTACCAAGATAAATGCTTGACCACATGTGTTCCCCAGCCAAAAAAAAATTGTGTATAAAGGGGTTCCTTCCCTACCTCTTTGGAGCAGTTGCTCAGCGCTGAGTGGCTTCCTCCCGGTCTACCTTCTCAGTAAGTCTCTGAATAAAACTTAACTCACATCTCCTGTTTTTTTTTTGTTTTTGTTTTTGTTTTTTCTGTAAGTCAACACTTTGAATGAGATGGGAGCCGTTTAAGAGTTTTCTGCAGAGGAGTAGTGTGGTCTGACATCGGAGCGGGGACACTTGGGCTGCTGGGTTCACGTGGACTTACAGAAACCAGGGCGGGGCATGAGAAGAGGAAGCGCTTCAATAATCCTGGCAACAGAAAACAGCAGGTTCAGCAAGAGAGGTGACAAGGGATATGGTGAAGGGTGGTCAAATTGTAAAATGTATTTTGAGACTAGAGCAGCTAGCTTTGTGGCTGAAGTGGAAGAGGGAGGAGAGAAAGAGAGACGTCGAGGACAGCGCCAAGGGTTTTGCCTGAGCACCTGACGGTGTAGCGCCGCCCTTCATGGAGAACGCAGAGCAGCTCAGCAGCTGGCTGTTGGACACGCTCAGTGTGAGATCAGCGCCCCACATCCACGTGGAGATGGCAGGTGGGTGGCCGATGATGTAGGTCAGACTCCAGCCAAGAACTGTTAAGTAGTAACAGTCCGATTGGCGGGAGGGATGGAGCCCTGAGTGGGGTCAGTGGGAGCCCCAGAGGGCAGCTCCTCAGGCCAGGGGAACATCAGGGAAACGATCTTGTGCTTCCTGCTATGCTAAAGGTGGTGCGAGGCCAACTTGAGGACCTACCTTCTTTGCTTCCTTGAATGGTGTTGATGCCCAGGTCAGGGGCAATTGCTTGCAGCAGTGTGATCGGATGCTTTATTATTTTGTTACTTAACCCACCCCCACCCCGCCCCCTCACAGCTCTGTACATGAAGGAATTGACACTCTTTCTTTTGCATCTTGTCCTCTTTTGGGGACAACGGCAAGGGACGGCAGAGTGACTGAGAGCTTACGAGTACCAGGCAGTGGTTAGGAGCGGATCCACGTGTCCTCATGTAGTGCACGAAGACGGTGCCACTGATTCTAATAACAACCGATATTTAAACAGCGTTTTACAGTTCCGAAAACACTTTTACACGTAGGTGCTGGTGCAGTGATTAGGAGTATAGACTCTGAAACCAGACTGCCTGGATTTGAACCCCAGTGCTGCTATGACTTGGTATGTGGCCTAAGACAACTTACATAACTTCTCTGTGAAGCCTCAGTTTCTTCCACTGCAAAATGGGGGTTTAAAAAAATCATACCTACCTCCCAAAGTGTTTTCTTTATAGCTTTATTGAGGCATAATTGATATACAAAGAACTGCATATATTTAATGTGTGCAATTTGATTAATTTGGACATATGCAAACACCCATAACCTAAGGTGGTTTTAAGCGGGGAGGGTATAGCTCAGTAGTAGAGTGCGTGCTTAGCACACACTAGGTCCTGGGTTCGATCCCCAGTGCCTCCATTAAAAATAAACAAATAATAAAATAAATAAAATAAAATGAGTAAAAGTTTAAAAAATTATTTAAGAATACCACATTTTTAAAAAATAAAAAATAAAGTGGTCTTAAGGATTGAGGTGATCAATGAGCAGCACTAAGAAGAGTGCCTGACGTTCTTACTGAGCCCAGTGTGTCACTGAGCCCTCAACTGAGGCACAAGTGATATCATTACCTCTCTGGCCCTCAAAAAAGTCCTATGAGGCAGGTATTCTGTTTAACCAACTTGGCTAAAAAGGAAACCAAGGCTCAAAGAGGCTATTCAATGCGCTAACGCCGCGCGTGTAGCCCAAGCCCTAGACCCAGTCACGAGGAACAGCCCCAGATTCCCAAGCTTTTCCCGTTTGGAATCCACTTCCTACAAGAGGGTTGGTTTGTGTTAAACCAAACTTTCTCACCAGCTCCCCTGGCGTCCGCTGGCCGGTCTTTGTGAAAGGACATGTTGGGATTACAGAATAACAGCAAAAACCACATTTCTTGGGCGTCAGGCCTGTGCCAAGGACTTCTTATGCTTTTCCTGATTCATCTTCACCAAAAATCTACACACTGGGTACTTTTAATAACCCCTTTGTATATAAACTGAGGCCTAGAGCCACTAAGTTCCAGGAGTAATGTGAGTTGGAGCAGAATCCAAGGTTCCCCAGTTTATCCACAGGGAGACTTTCAACCAATAGCAGTTTATCTTTGTGCAAAACTCACTGCACTGTAGAGGTTCCCTTTCCGGACTTGATATGGATCTAGAGAGGCAGAGTGCCTCACACCCCTTTATGATAATCTGACCCCAGGCCATGCCTTGACTGCCAAACAGTGATACCTGGGGTGGCCCCACCCACCCTTCAAGCTCAGCAGCTCGGCGGGCTGTCCGTCTTCCCAGCCTGGGGCCAGCCGAACCCCTGCAGCCTGCTTCAGACGCAGTGCAGCCTCCAGCTCAGAGAATCCCTGGTCTAGAGATTCTCTCCAGGTGCAGAGCACAGACTGAGGACGTCTGTTTGCGCCCAAAGAGAGCGCAGAGAAGTCTGGGGTTTGGACTGAATCGCATGCCCCAATCACCATCCCTGACCAGGAACTCACACATCTCCATCCACTCTCCTGGGTCAGGGTTGGGAGTCTGCCTTTATTCCTTGACTCTTTTTTTTTTCCAATTGAAGTATAGTTGGTTAACAATGTTGTGTTAATTTCTGGTGTACATAGTGATTTAGTTATACATATATATTCCTTTTTGTATTCTTTTTCGTTATAGGCTATTACAAGATATTGAACTTAGTTCCCTGTGCTAGACAGTAGAACCCTGTTTATCTACTTTATATACAGTAGTGTGTATCTGCAAATCCAAAACTCCTCATTTATCCCTCCCCACACCCTCTCCTTGCCCCTTGACATTTAGATTCCCGTGTTGCACTTCTGGGCCTCCGGCATGTCAGAAGTAGAATTTCTCTCTCACGGTTAAATGGGACAGTTTCCCCACTCAGGCATGAGGCTGGGTGTGGGAGAAGAGAAAATTTCTGGGGGCTTGGACTGAGCTTGGGTATCGACGTGAGCAACCTGGTGTGTCTCTCTCTCTCAATCCATTCTTCCTCCCTCCCTCCTTGCTCCTTCCCTCCCTCCTTCTTTTAACCAAAAGGGCAGAACCACAGCTTACAGCTTGAGCAAGCACCAAGGCTCTCGCTAGTCCCACCTGAGGCAGCCTGCTTCCCAACCTGGGTGCGCCGGGCTCAGAACCTGCACTCTGCATCCGTCACGTGTCTTTGGTGCGGGGTGTGGATTTGGCTGGGTATGACTCTCTGCCCCTGAGTTAAGCCACTGGTTGTAAATATATGTCCTAGTGCCTATTAATAACCCACTGACAGCACACTTGTCCCCTGTCACTCCAACAACTCCAACTGTGACCCCGATCTCCTCCCCACAGCACCACGTGCACAGGCTGAGCCATCTGTGCACCTCGTGAGCTACAGCTGGGTCTGCGGATGCTGTCTGCCCCACGTTCCCCTCCCTCACTCGCCTGACCCTCTATCTCTGGGTTACTCTCTTCTGGGGCTGTGACACCAGGTCACTAATAGGGATAGTTGAGAAGGAAAGGAAAGAGAAAAATAAAATAATAGCAATTTATTCTGATAAACCCTCAAACCCTTAACGTTATGTACCAGGGTGGTTCTGGTTCTCAGAGCTCCCAAGGTCTGTGTTTGGGAGTCCTTTCACTGCATAGAATTGCTATAGATCCTGAATCCATGAACAGCCAAGGAAGTTTATCCGCTTCTTAGTGAAGCCTTTAGCCCTCCCACTCTGTTTGCTTCTTCCCTGTCTCAGCTTCTCTCCTTTCTTGTAATCTACTGCCAAGAAAGGACTTGAAATTTGAAATGTAAATAAAAAATACCTTAAGTATGATCTGAAAGGAGAGTTGGAAACTTGAAAGGGACCCAAGAGAAGCATCTTGACAAAGAACAGGAGCTCTTGAAAAGTCACTTCTGGGTTCTGTGTCCTCAGTTACTAACTGGAGCGTCTTTCACCCACACTCACCTCATTAATAAAATGGGGATCCCAACCCATGCCTGCCTGCGAACTTGTTTGTCCACCTCGTCTGGCAAAGATTCATCTTGGAGAGCTGGGACTGTTCTCCTGAAGGCCTCCAGACTTCAGTCCATTAATATCACAGCCTGGACCCTCCACCTTAAAGCATGATCTTTCTAAGTTGTTGTAGACCCCCCTCTCAGCTGGCAACTGCGTGTAAGCCACGATATAATTGGGGGCTCTTGAGAGCTTATCTGTGATGGCTAAGATTCATCCACTGGATATAGAGAGGAATGAGAACACTGTATTTCTCACCAAAATTCATCAGATTCTCTTCCCTCTAGCTGTGTGTCCTGTAACAAGTCATTCATTACGATGGACCTCACTCTTCTCATCTGTAAAAATAGAAATTCGGTTTAATCACCATCAATTAGACGTCTCTGTGTATAGAGCCCAGAGCCTGATAGTGGGGCTATAGATGCAAAGCTAAACAGAATATGGTCTCTACCCTCAATAAACATAAAGTCAAATGGGAGAGAGAAGAATTAAAATCAGACCCCATGGCAGAGTGAAATTGAGGCAGGAAGCCCCATAAAAAGACTGGCAGGACCCCCAGGCAGGGCTACTACTCTCCTGCCAGCACCATCCAGTTCCCTGGCCCAGAGGCGCTATCTCGCTTCTTGCCTCTGAAATGGTTTACTTACCCCTAAAATTCTATTGGTTCCCTGAGCTCACTCCTGATTGGTTGTTTCCTTCACTCCTGATTGGTTCATTTCCCTAACTTCTGATTGGTCCATTTGTAGTACTTCATTTGCATGGAGGTCACTCCTGATTGGTCATTTCTCTCACTCCTGATTGGTCCATTTTCCTCACTCCTGATTGGTTATTTCTGTCCCTGCTGATTGGTCCATTTCTACAAAGCTTGTTCCTAATTAGTCAACTTTCATTATACCTCATTTGCATATGATGTTGCAAAGTGTAAACTGGCAGCCTATAAAAGCCTATGTAAACCTACAGATGGGGTCCAAAGCCTGGAATGTCAACTTCCCTGGGCCTGCTGGCATAATAAACCTGAGTTCTCGAACTCTCCAAGTGCTACTTGGTCTCTCACCCAGATCGAGGTTGCTGTCACAGCTGAGCTGTAACACCAAACTGTAACACTGAGCTGTAACACATTTTTTTCTGCAACATTTCTGAAGGCCCCAGCGAGATTCCAACCACCCCGTCCCTCGAGCTGCCTGGGTGGCCAAGCAACCGCCTGGAGGTCGGGAGCTCCAAAAGCGAATGAGGAGGCGCACCACCCGACAGTATTCTGGGTCCTCCTTGGCGGAGGTGATTCAGTCCTCTGGGCGGCTGTGCCCCTACCAGACTCAGTGGAGGAACCAAGCAACCCGGCCGAACAAGGTAGGAGCCCTGGGAAGCATCCATATTTAGGTTGGGGTATTCAGGTTCTGTCCAAGTGGACAGAAGAGGAGACTGATCACTTCCTCCAGGCTCCCTGTCTGATGGTAGTCCAGACGGGGAGATCAGGTTAGATTAGGTTAGTTTAGGGAAGCCCCAGTGATAGGGAGGGGAATGTGCAAATAACCTGTGTGTGTGTGTGTGTGGCCTGAAAATCATGCAGTCAGGTTCGAGTTTGTAGCTCCATGGCATTCTGCTACAGAGTTCGAGTGAGTCCCAACCTGTGGTTCCGTGGTGACCTCATACGGCTCATGGCGGTATCGGCCCCTCAGGGTCTTGATCGGAGTCAGTGGTTTATACTGACCCACCAAAGCTAAGAGGCACCTTTGTCCCTGCGAGGGGAGTGGCCAGGCAGACTCAGCGAAAACCCTCCCTTTGACTCGTTTGCGACACCGGCACAGGGTGGCTACACAGGGAGGGAAAGGGACATAGAACAGCCTATGAGTAAAGGACCCCTGTGTCCTTGGGGACTAAGATGAGACTATTTTAAAAAGTTTCAGACGCGACCTCGTCACCAGTCCCCTGGAATATCCTGTCGCAATCAATAAACCAGCCACAATATACCCCTCTGTCTAAAATTAAGACCACAAGACCTGAGCCAGAAGGAGCCAATCCAAGACTGGCTCAAACTCTCTTTTGAGGTCCACCTTATTTTGGTCCATTTATTCTGCCACTGGCCAACCATCCTGGCCTCATATTTTGTCAATTCAGGCTATAGAAAAGACTTTATACAGAGACCCCTGGAGCTCATCCAGGCCTGGGGGAGTCTCAGGGTTACCTGCCTAACGGGGAACCCCAACTTATTGGCAGCACTTGCAGCCAAGCAGATAGATGTTAGGCCCAGTGAGGCAGCCAGCTTTTTGAGAACTCCACTGTTTTGAGGAGTGGGAAAAAGATACTGGGGTCACAGTCCTCAGTGCCAGAAGCAGACCCACACCTATAGGCCATAAAACCTGTCAACTAATAGTAATGGAATCCTCAAAATCAAAGCTGACAGTTCTGGACTGCATGATTAAAAATTTCAAAAAGGGTTTCTCAGGAAACTATGGAATTAAGTTGACACCAGAACAATTGCACACCTTGTACGAGTCAGAGTGGCCCACCTTTGGAGTGGGATGGCCCCTGGAAGGTACACTTGACCTGTCAGCTGTCGGGGCCATACACTGGATAATCACCAAGCCCCCAGGGAACCATGACAAATTCCCATATATTGATTCTTGGCTAACGATCGCCCAAACCTTGCCTCCAGGGGAACCCTGAAGAACTGCCAATGCTACCCCTCCCATATGTTCCTCCTGCTTCTGCAGTTCCACCACAGCTGCCTCTACTGGATGGCCCACCGCTGCCTGCACCACCCCTGTGGCCCCGGGCTCTGAGTTGGAAGTCCAACAGGAGGAAACTCTATTCGGCCCTGCAGGCCACCCAGCCAGCGGCTACCCTCTGGGTGCCCCTCCAGGAGACCCAAGAGCCCCAACTACTTAACAATGATGGCTCCGTACAGCCCGGCCACTCCATCCTGTACTACCAGACTTTCAGTACAATGGATCTCCTGAACTGGCGACACCAAACTCTGCTGTATTCAGAAAAACCCCAGGCCATGATTGACCTCCTAGAGTCCATCTTCCAGACCCACCAGCCGACTTGGGATGACATTCAACAGCTGCTCCTGACACTCTTCAATACTAAAGAAAGAAAACAGATCATAACAGAAACTAAAAAATGGCTACAAGAGCAGGCCCCAGAGGGAACCATGTATGCGGAGGAATGGGCCCAGAATGCAGCCCCAGACACAAGACCAGAATGAAACTCTAACTCCCAAGCCAAAGGGGAGGCTCTGTGGACCTATCAGAGAGCCCTCCTACATGGGTTGTGAGCCAGGGCAAAAAAAACCAACATCTCTATGATCACCATGATCCAAAAGCCAGACAAGTCCCCCATGTACTACGGTGAGAGGCAATTTGGGAGCCCACAGACATGTCATTTCTGCAACAAAATAAGGTAGATATGGAAGAAAGACTGTTCGTACCTGATATGCCTACCTCACAAAGTCGGAACAAGAATCACCTGAGGTCATGAATATCGAGTGTTGTTAAAGCACTGTAAATGTAGGCAAATATGTTGTTCAGATTCTGCAGGAGACACCAACTGTATGTCTGCTTAAATCTCTCTTCTTTTCCAAGAGCTGTTCCTATACCTCAATCCGCATCATGATGGTGACCTCCCTGCTCCAAGCTCCATTTTGGCCATTTTGGCTGATTGGGCCAGGGGCAAACCCCTGCTTCATGCTTGGCTACATAGAGTCCCTGCTCTGGGTTTGGACTGGGAAGGAAGGAAACTCAGTCTCACTCACCCTGGGCTCTTAATTAGAGGAGATACCAATCCTGGAGGCATGGAAAGCTATTTTCTGATAAGATGGACTGAAAATTGAAGAATGCCAGATGGCTGCATTTGAATGGGAAAATGGAGCGGATTCAGAGAGGAGGTAAGACAAGAGGCAGAGGCTCCCAGGCATTCAGGCCTTGGTTCATGTCTGTCCCTGCTTGCCAGAAGTGGCATCCCAGCAAGGACCATCTCTTGCTAAAGATAGCTCTGATGGCGTTCAATCCCTTGCAACGAAGCAGTTTCTAAATTAATTCAACTCAGGCTAATGTAGACCGGAAGTCCTCCCTTCGCCCAAGTAAGAGCTATGTGGTTCGTTCATTCAGTCAGTCAATGAGCATTGTTGAATGTCAGCTATTTGCAAGGCTCATAAAAGAAGAAAAGTTGGCTGCACCCTCTATGATGTACACTCGCCACTGGGTGTCAGCCTTCAGGCCAGTCTGTCAGAGATCCTGAAACCCCCCAAGCATGCCCTGGGGGCACTGCGGAGGCACCTGATGCTGCGGTCACTTGCAGTGACCCCTGAGAGGCTCTGGAGCTTTGGACACTGTGACATCTGTCTGCCCATCCCCACCCCTCACTTCTGGTAGCTGCCAGCAGACTTCACTCTTTTTTTTTCTTTCTTTTTTTCATTAAAAAAAAAAATTGAAGTATAGTTTTTACAATGTTTCAGGTGTACAGCTAAGTGATTCAGTTATACATATATATAATATATATATAAATCTATCCTTTTTCAGATTCTTTTCCATTATAGGTTAATACAAGATATTGAATATAGTTCCCTGTGCTATACAGCAGGGCCTTGTTGGTTATCTATTTTATATCTGCTAATCCCAAACTCCTAATTTATCCCTCCCCCCTTTCCCCTTTGGTAACCATAAGTTTGTTTTCTGTCAGTAGACCCCACCCTCAACCCCCCCCCCCCAACAGACACACACACTTTCAGAGAGTTGCCCTATCCCATCCCATGCTCTTCTGGTGAGACTGTTTGTCACAGGACTTTCCTCCTGATCACAGCGGGGACATGGGACCTAAGCTGGGCATTCAGATTCTCTTCCTGGGGAATCTGAATTTTGAGCTGAGGCAAATATAGAGGGTCATCTCACAGCAGCACTCCATGAAACAGATCCCCAGGTGTGCTGCTGAGACCAGGGCAGCCTGCTCCCTGGACTCAGTTCCTTTAAAGCTGCAGCCACTCCATTACCCAGCACTCAAAAATTTTTTCTGAACTAAACTAGCCAGTTATTTGTCACTCAGAGTCCTGACACATCTTTTTGGATGAAAGCTCATGGATGAGTGAAGGAAAGAGAAGGAAAGTAGAAGAAAGAGGAAAGCTGTATCAGGTCCCCTCGCCTAAGCCTCAATCCTATTTTTAAGACCCTTTAATGAATCTATATTTACCCTGAGATTTCTTTTTTATTTATGGAAATCTACACAAGTCATTTGGCTGAAGGCTGAAGCCTATTTCAGGAAAGCAAGTCTGTCATTTCTCCAGCCCCTGTTAGCTCCTCCCGCACCTGTTCTCTCTTCTGTCAAACTACCTATCGCTCATTTCCGAAGCAAAAAGAATCAGGACCCAGATTCCAAAGTGGAATGCAAGTGGTGCTTAAGGAAACAGGCTTGTGATTTTTGTCATAAATTGTCTTGATATAATCTTTCCAGTCAACACAGATTCCCTCATGAAAATGCATTTCATACCTCACAAAGTTTGCCTCTCAAAGTAATGCTCCTAGAATCCCAGATAATAGATCATTATTCCAACCCCCACATTTTACAAATGAGGAAACCAAGGTGCAGAGAAATAACAAAGCTAACCAACAGCAGATCCAGGACCAGTGCGCATAAAAGGAGCCTGGAGTCTAGGTCAGAGTTCTTTCTGCCAGTTCACCCCTCCTCTCATACTACAATTCATTTTCTTTAAATAGAAGAATTTTCCTTATCTATCTGTTTATCTATCTATCTATTCCATTAGGCGATAAATACTTGGCAAAGAATCTGGATACAAAACCCTATAATATTCAAGAGCTATGCATTATGCAAATAAAAAATCCAAACCGCACAATTTAGCGCACATCCAACTCTTATTAAATATAATGTAAACAGAGTCACCTAGTACTCAGTTACCTTTTTTTACTCCCCAAAGTGAATGGTAGAATTAGAACCAACAAAAGAAAAATGACAAGAAATTTGATTTGGGCAGGACGTGTTTAAGGGGGTGCTCGGAAGTGGCAAATTCTCCATCACCTGAGGTTTGCACCCAGATACTTCAGCTCTACATCCCACATTCTTAATCAGAGATAAAATTGTTGTCAGGGTAAGGAATGGAGAAAGAGGCTGTCCGTCCTCACACTGTTACACTAGGCCAGAGTTTGGCCCCTGGCTGTTACAGTGGTCTTGCCTCACCTCTAAAGGCCTGGGCTCCTGAGGTTTCATCTGTGTGTTCCACACATGCACACAGTTACTCATTCCAAAGCTCACTCAAAGTGCTAGGTCACTAGGTCAGGAAGGGTTTCTAGCCTTAGACACATTCTGCCCACATCAGCCTTTCTAATCTAACGATTTCAGTACTGGCGTTGAGCCCAAATGGCCATTCCAGGCTCCTTTTATGATAGATTTAAGTGGAACCTTGGTGCCCCTTCCTGCCTGCTGAACTTAGCTGGGACCATCTCAGGCATCAAAAGTGTTGAATAATACTAAACCCCAAAGAGATGTAGTCTAAGTATTAAATCCCTTTTACTCAAGTAGAGTCTTTGGCCCCTGATGTGTATTTCTCCAACCTCTTGGTCAACCATGTACCAGATTTTAGACTAATCCCTAGCCACAAAGCCTGCCATGTTTGCTTCCTTCTTCCAGGACACTCCTTACATGACTAAAGACCCAACTCAGCCAATCCTTGCAAAACAGGATCTTCCCTGAGGTCCTTTGTTGTACCTATCCTAGATGGGGGCTTCAGTAGGGGCCTCTTTTAAAGGGCAGCTTCTCTCTCTAGGGAAATAATTCAACGTTAACTTTCTTGGGCCTTTCTACCCAAGCATTGGCAGTTTAATAGTGTTGTCCAACATACATTGAGCACCTACTATATGTAGGACACTGTGCTGGGAGCAAAAGCTAGAAATAACATGAAAGCTTTCCTAAAGGAAAAGGATAAAAGCTATACAAGACTGTAACATATCCAGGTCTCTGCCCCAAAGATGTCAGGAAGGGCATGGGGATGGCAGAAGAAAGGGCGCAGGGGTAGACAAGAGGGAGGGCAGCCATCAGTAGTCTGAAGACTGTCTGCCAGCAAAATCAGAACAGGCTGGTGTTGAGTCTATTTAAGGACAGCCACAACAAAGAAAGCTCATTAGCCAAAATGACCAAAATGGACCCACTTTCTAAATGTGCTCCCCACATCTACATATAGAGCTATCTTACAAGAGTAACTTCTTTCAGCACATCCTCTGAGATACAGGATGATGTTCCCATATGAATAGCAAAACAATTGAGGTGCAGATGGTAACTGACTTGCCCCTATCATGCATGACACAAGGCAGTGAAAACACTAGAAGCTGGTCCTTAGGAGCTTCCTGGGAACTGTCTTAGATTTCACAAATGGCCCTTAGGTAAGCATTGAAGTTACGCATTACTGCATAACAAGCCACCCCAAAACTGAGCCACTTACAACAACCATCTATTTGACCACGATTCTGCATTGGGACTGGGCTTAACCCGGGTAGTTCTGCAGTCTCACCTGGGGTCTCTTGTGAGTTTACAATCATCTGGGCGGTTGACCAAAACAGGATGAGCCAAGATGACCTCACTTGCAGGATCAGGGCCTTGATGCTAGTGGCTCCTCCCCAGCTGATGTCATTCAGTAGTCTAGTGCAGGCATCCATGGCTGCAGGAGCATGCCAAAGGGGCCAGGATGTTGCTGCAAAACCTCTTGGGCCTAGGTTCTAGAACTTGCACTTTTGCCACATTTCAGTGGTCAAGAAGCAAGTCACCAGACCAGTCCAAATTCAAGGAGTGGGAAAATAGACCCCACCCACCGATAGCCGGAGCTGCAAAGCATCGTGGCCATGCTTTTCAGTGACAGATAGCTAGACTTCATTTTTCCCCGTCCACACACATTGGCTCTTATTGTCATTGCTGGGACCCAACCAGCCTCCACCAGCCCCTGCTACCTATGTGGATGGGGGACAGAAACATTTTCTACATTGGAGCTTGAGAACTCAGGGACTTAGCTTTAGCTCCTGGATGACACCTAAAATCCTGGGATATTATTACATATCTATGATGAATTATAAATGAAATAGACACATTAGTGGTAATTGCCACCTATGCATCAATGCACAGGTACACAGAGGAGACATACATGCATGGGAATTACATCATCACGTGACTTCTCAGGTGATATCGTGTTAGCCCCAGGCACGGCACATCATTTCTTCAAAGACAGGTTAATACGGAGCAATAAGTAAAACCATATAAATGGGTTTAGTAATTTTCTTCAGATTTCAAAATGCATTTTAGAAGAAAATAGCGTGCTAGGCCTGATTATTGTTCTTCTTTATAGGCAGGCCTCTTAATTGGTAGAACACCGAAAAATCCTGGCTCAAACAAGGAGACCAAGGAGTGAGGAAAGAGCCAGAAATGGCTCTGTATAGGATACTCAAGAGAGATAATTTTAAAAAATTAAAGTATAGTCGATTTACAATGTTGTGTTAGTTTCAGGTGTATAGCAAAGTAATTCAGTTAAATATATACATATATATTCTTTTTCAGATTCTTTTCCATTATAGATTATTACAAGATATTGAATATACTTCCCTATGTTATACAGTAGGTCCTTGTTGTTTATCTGTTTTATATATATAGTAGTGTGTATCTATTAATTCCAAATTCTTAATTTACCCCTCCCCTCCTTTCCCTTTTTGTAACCATAGTTTATTTTCTATGTCTATTAATTTCTCATTTGTAATTTGTATTGTTGTTCATTTGTATCATTTTTTTAAAGATTCCACATAGAAGTGATATATAATATTTGTCTTTTTCTATCTGACTTACTTCACTTAATATGATAATCTCTTAGTCCATTCATGTTGCTGCAAATGCCATTCATTCTTTTTTATGGCTGAGTAATATTATATTCTGTGTGTATATATTTTATACATATATATATATATGCCACATCCTCTTTCTTCATTCATCTATCAATGGACATTTAGGTTGCTTCCATGTCTTGGCTATTGTAAATAGTGCTGTTATGAGCATTAAGGTACATATGTCTTTTCAAATCAGAATTTTCTCCTGATACCTGCCCAGGAGTGGGATTGCTGGATCATATGGTAACTCTATTTTTAGTTTTTTAAGGAACCTCTATACTGTTCTCCATAGTGGCTGCACCAATTTACGTTGCCACCAACAGTGTAGGAGGGTTCCCTTTTCTTCACACCCCCATAGAGGTCCCCATCCCCAGGCTGTCATTAATCCGCTTTCTGTTGCTATTGATGATTCTGCATTTCTAAGCTTTTATATAAACGAGATCACCTCGTATATACTCCCTTTTTTGCCTGGCTTCTTTCACTCTGCGTGATTATTTTGAGTTTTATCCACAGTGTTGATATACAATAGTTTGTTTATTTTAATTGCTGAGTAGTATACCATTGTGCTGATACACCATAATTAGTTTATTGATTCCCCTGTTGATAGACATTTGGGTTATTCTATGTACTGAATGAAGTATGTCCTACCAAAATTGAAGCCCTAACCCCCAATGTGACTATATTTGAAAATAGAGTCTTTAGGAGGTAATTAAGGTAAAATGAAGTATAAGGATGAGGTCCTAATGGGATACAATTAGTGTTCTCAGAAGAAGCAACCCCAGAAAGTGCTTGTTCTCCCCTCCTCTCTTTCCCTCTCTTTCTCTGTCTCTCCAAGTATAATCAGAGGAAAGGACAAGGCAGCTGCCTGCCAACCAGGAAGAGGTCCCTTCCCAGAGCCAGAAGTCTGATAGAACCTTGATCATGGACTTTCCAGCTTTCAGAATTGTGAGAAAATTTGAATTTCTGTTGTTCAAGCCATGCAGGCCGTGGCATTTTGTTACGGCAGTCTGAGTAGACTAAAACAGGTTATTTGCAGTGTGGGGTTATTGCAAATTAAGTTGCTATGAACACTTGTGTACAAGTCTGTGTGTGGACATATGCTTTCATCTCCCTTGGGTAACTATCTAAAAGTGAAATGACTGGGTCATATGGCCCATGTACCTTTACCTTTAAAAAAAACTGTCCCCACACTGTTTTCTAAAGTGGCTGTATCATTTTGTATCTCACTAGCAGTGTATGGAATTTCCAGTTGCTTTACATTCTTGCCAATACTTTGTATGATCAATCATTTTAATTTTAAAAAATTTAATTTTAAAACAATTTAATTTTGGATGGCAATGTATCATTTGCCAGTCTAGTAAACGTATGGTGGTATCTCATTGTAGGTTTAATTTGTATCTCCCAAATGGCTAATGATGTTAATCATCTCTTCACATACTTATTTGTCACTCCTATATCTTCTTTAGTGAAATATCTGCTCCAATTTTTTACCCTTTTATTATTGATTGAGAGCTAATTAAGTGTAAATTTGAATAAGCATAAGCGTAGGAAATTAGATCCAGAATCTTACTGGTTGTCCAGTTTGGGCAAGCCTGAGATGGGAGACCAGAATATCCAGGAAGAATATGTGAGCATTAAAAACTTGGAGGATGGTGGTCAAGGCTGAAAGGAGAGTGGGCGATAGGTCTGAAGATAAATTCTGGCAGCTTCACAATTTTGTCTTAAGTTTGGCCTTGAGGCCTCCCTAACAGTGTTCTCACCATTGACACCTAATTCGTTTGAGAGCCCCAATTTCATGACAGTTTTTGTGGGAGTTTCTTGTTTCAGGAATGCACCGTATTTCACTCTTGCCTGAAGAAGCTTGCCGAGTTTGTAGACAGACAGAGACACCCACAAGTAGTATCTAGATAAGATTTGGCCCCAAGTCCTCCCTGGGGACAGAGTTGAGACCAAAGTCATGTCTAAAACACTAAAGAGAAGACCTAGGAAAGGAGGAATGAAGAGAAAGGACTGAAGGATGATAGGAATGAGAACATGCCCCTTACTTGGTGCTGTGATCAAGGACACTGCATTCAGCCATGGATAACTCCGTGACAGAAAGAGACAAGTAGGGGAGAATCCAGGAAAGAGCAAAATAAATGATGAGGGATCAGAGAAGCTGATTTATGAGGCTGACTTAAGAGAGCTCACTGAAGCTAGTTCATTTAACAAAATGTGACTGAAGCTAATTTTCCATCAGTGTCTGAAAGAAAATGGAAACGCTCTTGGAAAAGATTAGGAAAATAGCAAATGTAAGAGTCAGCTTTTCTAGCAAACCCATTAAGTAAAGTGGAAATAACTTCTGCATTAAGCAGACTAATTCTTGATCCAAACACGTCCTCTCCGGGGGGGAAGGGTATAGCTCAGTGGTAGAGCGCGTGCTTTGCATACACAATGTCTTGGGTTCAATCCCCAGTACCTCAATCAATCAATCAATCAATCACATTGTAAAAAAAGAAAAAGTAATAAACACGTCCTCTCCGTGTTCTGACAAGCTTCTCATTGGCATTCTCTTATTCTCTTCCACCTTTCTTCTCATTCTCTCCTTCTTTCTTTTTGTGGTGAATATCATAGTTATACATTCTTATTTCTTCACCTTTCACAGGATTCTTCCTGCTTGGCCCCCATCCATAGGTCTGCTCATCCATGGCCATATCTACATTCCTTTGGCTCCATCTAGTTTACTTAGACTGAAGTTTACTCTCATCCTTCCCATTATATACCAACTCCTCTTGAGTTAGGACTTTCTTCAAGCCGGGAGCTCAGAAAAAAATAATAAATGATCCTTAATTCCACCGTCCTAACTGATACAATCACCCCAGCATTTTGGAGCATTTCCTTCTAATCATTTTTCTTCTGTATTGGAACCATTCTGGTAAAATTGCATCATCTCAATGTGTAGTGTCATATTAGGGATGTTAGCTCCCACATCATTAAATATTACTTGTGATGTAGTTAACATGAAAAATTCTAACAAAGTGATCATAGGCTTCCCTAACCAGGAATCCAGCCTGGGATATTTTAAGTTCCCTGAAACTATGATAAGCTCAGGTAGGAGATTTTGCAAGCAAATGAGGCAACAGCTTCTGGAGGCATCTTCAAGAGGTAGTACAAAAGGCTATTGGTAAGAAAGAACATTTTATTTCAACCCTCTGAATCCTGTGTGTTAAAATTTTTTACTTATAATTTACCTTAATGTCAGCATAATTATTATTGAAGTTGGCTTCTTTCCATTTAATCCCCTCTCTCCCACAACTAAAAGATCTGCTAACGGGTCTTTATTTCAAAGAGAGCCTGCTACCAGTTCCACAAGGGCCTAACAACTGTAGCAAAAAGAAAGTAATCTCAGCACATTAAAATGTTTTATTAATGTGTCCTCTTACATGTGGTACTGAATAGACATTATACAAAGACCTTTTCTTAATAGTTTATAACATGTTGTCACATATTAATAACTAGTAATTACCATTTATAGAGTGCCTATTATATACCACACAGTTTTAAATGCATTGGTTGTCCAACACATCTGTTAAATAGTGGTGTGTGATTAAGAATTTGACCCATCTTGGTCCCTGATTGCTGGGAGGAAGACTCTAAATCCTTTGAATTTCCCTAGTAATAGGAGTACCTTTGTTATTCATAGTGGGCTTTTGGAGCACATCTGAGTTTATACTGATCACATGATTCAGGAAGGGGGCTGTTCACAAAAGAAAGACCAACCAATGACTAAAGGATTGGGGCTTCTAGCCATGTGATGTCAACTCAGCCTACTGGGAAGAGGTGGGAGGGTCTGGAGACTGAGCTCAATCACCTGGCCAATAATTCAATCAATCATGCCTATTAGAATTAACTTCAATAAAAACTGTGAAGCTCAGTGAGCTTCCTGGTTGGTGATACACACCCGTGTGCGGAGATGCATCCTGAGAACACAGAAGCTTTTCCTTTGTGACTCTCCCAGAGCCCACCCTGTGTGTCTCTTTGCTTTGCTAGTGCTCTCCTGAGTTCTGTGAGTTGTTGTAGTGAATTATCAAATCTGAGGGGGTTAATGGGAACTCCCAAATTTGTAGCTAGTTGGTGAGAAGTGCGGGTGGCCTGGGAGCCCCAGAGTTTATGGCTGATATCTTACGTGAGAGGAGTCTTAAGGAGGACTGTGCCTTCAACCTGGGCAGTTTGTCCTAATTCCAGGTAGTCAGTGTCAGAATTATGCTGCAGATATGGTGCCGAAAGATTGGCCCCGTCCCTGACAAGCCAAGTAACCCAGAGACAAGGTCTTGGAGCTTAGACTGGTTCTGGTGGTCTGGCTTCCGGGCATTGTGTAGTTGATCATTATCTAGGGTAGTTAGTTCAGCTAAGGCAGTGTGTACTAGGAAAGGAATGTTCTTTGTTATCTTTAAAGGGCAGCAACAGGGCGCCTGAGGGGCCTTGGAGCAGGAATCTGCCAGATGTCTATGGACCCCACGGATTTGCTATCAGATCCTCTGTCACTTGGAATAAAAAATATTTATTCTGTCTGCAATAATTTGCCTATGAATATTTGCTTAGTCGTGTGGGGAGTGGTAGTTAAAAAGTAGTGCTGACTCTGGCTGGAGAAGAATTCCCTTCAAATCACTGTCAAAGTGTTGTGCTGGAATGGGACCCAGGCTTTTGATGCTCAAAAGCCCAGACTCTTGCAAATAAAAAGTGTCAACATAACAAACTAAAAAAAAAAAAAAAAAAAAAAAAAGATCTGAACAGAAATATCACCAAAGAAGTTATGTAGATAACAAATAAGCACATAGGATTGTTGCTGAAAGATTGGACCCCGTCCCCGAAGAGCCAAATAACCCAGAGACGAGGTCTTGGAGCTTAGAAGAAAAGAGGCAATTTTATTGCTTTGCCGGGCAAAGGGGACTCACAGCAGGCTAGTGCCTTCAAAACTGTGAGCCTACCTTGGGGATGGGGTGGGGTGGTTATATAGCCATAGCTCAAACAATGAAGCATCCATAACAATTAACAGAATCATATTCTCATCAGAAGACAGAATGGCATCATGATGCCTCCAGGTGACCAGTTCTATAGAGGCTGGTGGTTGGAACTCAAGGTGTGGTCTTCTTGGTAATTCAGGCTATTTTGTTAAGGTTACAGTCCTGTGACCTTCTCCTTGGAGAAGGACTCAGAGACCAAGCTTGTTTATTACATTCAATGACTGGAATAAATTAGAAAGAGTAAGATCAATAGCTTTAGTTTTAACAATGGGCCTGAAACTGTGAGTAGCAACTGGTCAGTCAGGTCAATTGACCATTTTAAGGGCAAGCATAAGAATAAGCAATCTGTTAGCCTAAGTGCGGCCATTTTGTTAATCCTCCTTCAGGATGGTGCTCAACATGAATAGTCACTGGGGAAATGCAAATTAAAACTGCAACGATATACACTGGAATGGCTTAATAATAAATACTCAAAACTATGACAGAATCAAATGTTAACAAGGATGTGGAGCAGCTGGAAGTCTCATATTTTGCTGGTTGGGTGCAAAATAATACAGCCACTTTGGAAAACAGTTTTATCAGTTTCTTATAAAATTGAACATATACTTACCATGCTACCCAGCAACTCTACTCCCAGGTTTTTACTCTGTGAAATAAAAATCTATATTCACACACACAGATCTACACCAATGTTTACAGTGTCTTTATTCACAATCACCAAATACTGAAAAAACCCAAATGTCCCTCAGCAGGTGAATGGTGTTACTAAAAAAATAAAACAGCCAGTTATTTTACCAGCAAAACAAGTTTATTTGGGAATAGTGAAGAATTGCAATTCAGGACTTGCAACTATGGCAAACCACATGCAAGCCCAGAAGAACAAGAGAGTCAACTCTTTTATAGAGGAGAAAGTGAAGTTGGGAGGAGCTGTTATAAACAAAAAGTTCATTAGAGGAAACTGGGAGTTTGACGAATAGTGACTTTTCATTGGCTGAGTTGTCACAGTCTCTCATTGGCTAAGTTGCTGCCAGGCAAGGAGAAAGTCTATCTTCCTCCTGCTGGCAGCTGTAAAGCAGTGTCAATTCTTGCTGGAGATGCAAGGTACATCTCTTCCTGTTGGGATTTGCACCAACCTCAAGTGATAAGTGTGTGAGCACTCCCCCTGCTGGCCTCTTGACAGCATTTTAGTGAGGTTTCCCTTTAATAATTGCCACAATGGATAAACTGTGGTACATCTATACAATGCAATAAAAAGGAACTGTGATATTGTGATCTACAGTAAGATTCGTATATTTGACCTTCATCTACTTCCTGGCACAGGGCTCCTAAAACCCTTGGAATTTCCAGCAAGGAGAGTGTAAAATGTATCTTCTGTTATATTAATGAGCTGACTTCTCTACCCACACCTATGGATGGGAGCTGGTTGCCAGTGGAGCCAACCAAGTGATTAGAGAGTTGGAACTTTCAGACCCCCACTTCGCCCCACCCCTTCCTCCAGGGAGGACCGAGGGTTAGAAATTGAATTCTATCACCAATGGTCAAAGAGTTAATCAGTCATGCTTATGTAATGAAGCCTTTATAAAATCCCAAAAAGACAGGGTTCAGAGAGCTTCTGGGTTTGTGAACATGTGGAGATTTGGGGAGAGCATGGAAGCTCCACACCCCTTCCCACATACATTGCCCTATGCATCTCTTCAGCTGGTTATTCCTGAGTTATATCTTTTTATAGTAAACTGGTAAGTTAGTAAGTAAAATTTAGTAAGTAAGAAGTTAGTAAAGTAAAAATAGCCACTCTTGCAAATTAATTGAATCCAAGGACAGGGCAGTGGGATTCCTTTTTAGCTAGTCAATCCGAAGCACAGGTAACAACCTGGATTTGCATCTGTTATCTGAAGTGGGGAGCAGTTTTGTGGGACTGAGCTCTTAACCTGTGGGATCTGATGGTGTCTCTGGATAGATAGTGTCAGAATTAAGCTGAATTGTAGAACACCTAGCTGGTGTCAGAGAATTGCTCAGTAGTGTGTTAAAAATACACACACACATTGAAATTGGTACCAGAATTGTAAGAACAAACTGCTGATATATACAACAAAATGGATAAATCTTAAACACTTTATGCTAAGTGAAAAGAAAGTCAAAAGGCTATGTACAATATGATTCCATTGATAAGACATTCTCGCAAAGACAAAACTGTAAGGATGGAAACTCTATCAGGAATTGCCTGTGGTTGGGGCTGGGGTGGACGAAATGGCTGACTACAAAGAGATACCGGGGGAATTTAGGGGGTGATGGAACTTGACTGTGATGGTGGTTACATGACTATATACTTTGGTCAAAATTCACAGAACCACAGCGTATACAGGATAAATTTTACTGTAAATAAATTTAAAATCTTCATAAAATTAGTGAGGGAAATGTATTGGCTTTTGAAACCCTATGTTATCATTTGTCCTCTGTGGGAATACATACTAGTTAATATCAGGGAAGATTAAAGGGTTTAAAGAGTTGCAGGAGGGAAATGCCTTGATTAATGTCTCCAAAATGTAAAAATGTCACCACAGTCATCATGAGTTGTCCATCCTGATTGTCCTCTCCTGCATTAGCTCCCACATACTCATGTGTGTTGATCTCAGAACAACTTTAAGTAACCTTGACCATGACACCACCCATCGTCAGAGTGCCAGAGTCCATGCCTTGGGTGCCCTCTTTGGGTCTTCCCAAAGCCTCTCATAATGAGGATATCAGAGTGGGTATGAATTTCATGCAGAAGCTGGAAGAAGGGTCTCCTTCCTAACTCTGTGCCTCACTTCATTTTCAGGGCGCTAAAGCCTGGGCCAGCTTGTCTGTTAGACACAATAAACACAGTACCTGGGGTCCACAGTACTTTTAGGGGCCCATGAAACAGTTTTAAGTTCTTTTAAAATCAGAAGAAAAAAAACGGAACTTTAGGGCCCCCAACAATGTTTTCATATTTGATTTTAATAAATTCACATTTATATCAACACAGTTATAAAATATAATTTATCATATTTTTCATAGAGGAAGGGGCCTAAGAAGACAGAAGTGCCCCAAGCCCTTGAAAGTTGTAATGTTCCTTCCTAAGGAAGATGCATGCATCACAAAGTCTCTCTTAAACAGTTGGGCCCACTGTTTGCCCTGGTCCTCAACCACAGGGATTCAAACTGTGTCAGATAATGATGAGACAGCTTTTTCCTTCTTTTCTGCCTCTCCCTTCACTAAAATTCCTCTCCATTTCTCCAGACACAAAATCAAAATTTTCATGCAGGCAAACAAATTCCAATCTTCTCTGAGAAGCTGCCTTTTTTCAATTATTATGTTGGGAGTCTATGTCCTTTGGGCCCAAAGTCTTGAACTTCAATTGAACATTTGCGTATGTAGTGTTTGTCTTGGATGCACCAGAGCCTGATTATGATGGCATGAAGGGTGATACTTTTCTCTCCCAATTCAAACCCAGTTGCTAACCACCTCTCTGGCAGGGAGCGGCCAGTTGGGAGGAGCATGGGGAGAAGCCTGGGGAAGATGTGTGAGACGTGGGCTGTGCTGGCGTCCAGAGAGCAAGAAAACAGAAGGACTGACTCCCTCCCTCCCTCATCTTGGGACTGGCGGCTGAGAGCTCTGAGTAAGGACCAAAAGAGAGTCAGGTGTCGAGAGATTAACAGACCCTCACATCCCCTACCACCCAGGCAGCACAGTGCAAGGCAGGATGTTGGTCCTAGGAGAGGCTGAAGGGGACTGAGCCAAGCAGGCGAGATCCTCCCTACTCTGTGCCCCACAACTTCATCTGGCTCATGAGCTCCAGCAGCTTCACCAGAACTTTAGATTTTTGTAAGAGAAGCCACCATCAATATAGGTGAAATTTTCCTTAACCTTCCCAAGAGGTGCCCCAAGTAGTCACCACTTTTCATATATAAGGTGTAATATGGATACATATCCCACTAACAATCTTGAAGTTTCTGTAGGTTTTTGAAAAATAAACCAGTGAGCATTAAGTGAACTTCACTGACGCAGAGACAAATTCTTTGACACTGGCACAGAATAAGCACTCCAGCTCCACGTTAATAATGCCAAAATCTGCTTCCAAACTGTTAAAGCCATGTAGCATATACATTAGAAGACGGTGATGTCATTTCTCCGCCTCTTGAGCCAATAGTAGAGGCCTGTTCTTGTGATTCATCTAGAGCAGACCAGTCATATCAACGGGCGGAAAGATGATCTGGGAATTTAGAGCTTTATCCCCAACGGGTTCTGTGGCTGACTAAGCCATTTTACTTTTTAAACTTCAATTTCTTTGTTGAAGAAATTAAAGGATTGTACCAGAAGATTCCATCAAACGTAACTGTATTGGTTTCCTGGGGCTGACGTCACAAAACACCACAAACTGAGGGGGGGGGCTTAAAAAACAGAGATTTATTGTCTCACAGTTCTGGGGGCTGGAAGTCTGAAATCAAGGCAATGGTAAGGTTGGGGCTGTGCTGGAGAATCTATTCCTGTCTCTCTTCTAGCTTTGGTGGCCTCAGGTGTTCTTGGCCTATAGATGGTGGTCTGTAGATCATTGTCTCCTCCCTGCATCTTCACATTGTCTTCCCTTTATGCAAGTCTGTGTCTCTGTCCAAATTTGCTCTTTTTATAAGGATGTAAGTTGTATTAGATTAGGGCCCACCCTAATGCCCTCATCCTAACCTGATCATCTGCAAAGACCCTATTCCCAAACAAGGTCCTGCTCATAGGTATTGGGGGTTAGGATTTCAATATCTTTTTGGGGGAACCCAGTTCAATCCATAGCACTAACTTTGGGGGGAATATATGTGAACCCAAAAGTAAATTGAAATATCTACCAAGAGAAGGTGGAATGAAAGTTGGGTAGGTCTCCACAACCCGCCTCACCTGGTCTTTGCCTAACTGCAGAGTAAGTTTTAGACTCCTTCCATAAAAATTACACGATCTATGGCAGGGGTAGCACTAGAGAAGAAAACACAATTTCAGAACCTTCTTCAAATAGTGCCCGTAACACATACATATGAGGGCAAAGGTGTGTATGGATTTATCTGTCCTATAGACCTATAGAACCAGCAGGACTCAAGCACATAAATTTAGCCTTTCATGCTTGATGAGAAGCCAAAATGAGCCTCCATATAAACGTCATTGGAAAATCTTCCAGTGGACTGTTTTCACTCATTCATTCACCAACTAGAGCCTTCAGCCTATACCAACCCAACTTTATTTTGCTGTTTGGGTGAAAATGGATATCTCATTGACTCATCCCAGCCCTCAGGCTCTTAGAAATAAATGGTGAATCCTTCTTGAGATACACATCTAAGCCAGAGCCTAGGGAGTAAATGGATTGTGCCCGGAACAAAGGCCAGTTATTATTATTATTTTATTTATTTATTTATTTTGCCTTTGCCTTCTTTGCTCCTGTCCCATGTGAAATTCCCATGCCTCTCCCCCGACACACACTCTGTAGAAAGACGCAAAATCTTTGTTGAGTAGCAGCCTCTCTAACAATGAGAAATTCCTCACCAGGAGACTTGGGACAGATCGGAGCCAAACCATTTCCTTCAGTCCGTGAGCACATTGTTTCCCTCCAGTGACTCCTGCCATCCAGAAACAGCTGCAAATTCCAATCAAACAACATTCTGACCCAATCCCTCAAGCCATCCTTACCCTTTTGTTTTTCTCTCTGGAGGGTGGAAAGAGAAAAATCCTTGCAAAGCTGCCATGGTGCATTATTTCCAAGCCTCTGCTGATGAAGGCAAGAGCCAAGCAGCCCATTTTTTTACTGGAGGAAAGGAGTGAGCAAAAATGGAAGGAAGATATAAAGAATGATGGAGAAAAATCCGAATGAGTGAAATAAAGTTACACAATGGAAAGAGAACTGAGCAGAAACATTAACTATGCGACGTAATTGAAATGCACTCATTCAGAAGGCTTAAGCTCACCTTGCCTCTCACTTCGGGTGAGGCAGGAAGCCATTCTATTTCAGTATTTAATTTGGGCTGTTCTTATTTGAAACTAACCTAATAAGAGACCATCAGGATACATTAAAAATGATACTGTGAAGTGAAGGTGTATAAAAAGGATATTATTTCACAAAATAATTCACAGTAATACTCTCATAATTAGCAGCCTCTGCAATATACTTAAGTGGTGTGCCAATTTATAAAGTTATCTTTCATCTGCCCTTTGAGATTCACTCTCTACCCTTTTTCATTCTTTACTGTGCCTGGGAGTCTGGCTTTATGGATGGAATCAGTGCTTGCCCTCCAGCTTCTGGTTGGGATTAGCTAATGGAAAGCATCATCAGAAGACTGAAGAGTAGAGTGAGGTTGAGATATTTATTACTGTGGCTGCCTCCCTTATGGGTCACCATGGGCTGGCTGCTTTTCTCTACTGAAGGTTACAGCTCCTGAAAGAGGGGAGGGTCCCTCTCTCTTCACACAGTGATGCTCTGCCCCTTCCCCTTGCCCCTGCTGTGTTGGGGGTGGGTTACAGAATCCCACGGATGCTGGCCCAATTCCCTAAACCTCACCCACACCTATATAAATAGACTAGTCCCTCAAACTCTTCTCTTTTTTATTTAATTTTTATTGAAGTGTAATTGATGTACAATATGAGTTATAGGTGTACAGTATAGTGATTCACAATTTTTAAAGGTTATACTCTATTTATAGTTGTTATAAAATATTGGCTATTTTCCCCATATTGTACAATATATCCTTGTTGCTTATTTTATATATAATATTTTGTACCTTTTAACTCCCTACCCTTATGTTGCTCCTCCCCCTTTCTCTCTCCCTATTGGTAACCACTAGTTTGTTCTCTATAAGTCTGCTTCCTTTCCCTTAAACTCTTCTTAATTGTACAGTTTGAGTGTGCTCTCTGTTCCCAGGAGGTGCCCTGAATTTCACAAGACATAGATTTTCCCTTTAACTAGACTGTGTCTTCTAGGATGCCCTGTGTCTTCTGCAAAGCATACAGCACTGTCTCATATACAGAGTAAATGCTGTTACTGGACATCTCAGGAAAGTCCTTTACTTAGCCTGGCCCCTCTTCCCAAGGTCACACAACCAGGCGCACTTAGTGAACCACACACGATTCTGTCTGTTCACACAAAGTCTGCCTATCATTGTTGCCCCCAAACTGTATTTAATAGGATTTTGCTGCCTGTGATAAACAGTGGGGTGTAATGGAAACCGCAGGTGTCTTGGAGCCTTGCTGACCCGGGTTCAACTCCCAGCACTGCTATTTACTAATTGGGTAACATGGGAAAGGCACTTAAAGTTCTCAAGAACCACTGTCGTCATACATCACTGTGAGATGCAGCCACATTGCCACATCTCTGCCTCCTCCCTCAGCACCTTTTCCATCTTCCTCAGTGTGGCCAAGTAGAGTTCTTTGTCCTCAGTTTGAACACAGTGTCTGGTAGTGGTACAAAGCCAGGTTCCTGAAGAAGAAGGGATAAAAAAGAAGGGAAGGGAAAATGATAGAAGGTTTAGACATTTTGGCAACACGAACCATGCTTATGATCAGTATTAAATATGTTTTTGGGAGATGTGGAAGACAACTGGGATACCTAAAGAGGCTAAGGAGAAAACATAGGAGGAACTGTAAAAAAATGGCCAAGGTGGAATATTCCAATGCTGCTTGTCTGAAGCAGTGGTGCTATATTAGTAAGTAATCTTTTCACTGAGAACAGATTAAAGCAAAGAATTTTTCTAATGTAGGAAAAAGGACACTAAGCAGAAAATATGTTCAAAAGAGAAACATAGGAAGTGGACATGATTCTTTCCACCTCTTAAATGAGTTGGTTTATAAGTAGCTCACAAGTTCCCATCAAAATGGATTAAAAAATTCTCCAACAGTACCAGTATAATGAGCACCATAATGCAGAACTCTTGAAACAAGTTGATTTTCTTTTATTACCATTTTAAAATAGATACTACCAGGTACATTTGCGGAGTGGGGAAGAGTTTTCCAAGGATCTCCATAAGGCAGACTTGGTGTGAAGTAAACGACGACCCAAGAGAAAAGGACAGGAATGTTTGTATCATGCCCTGGACTGGGAGTGTCTCCATCACTGGCTACAGCCAAATGTGTTCTTTCAGGCAATGCGCCAAGCCTGCATGCCCGCCTGGCTGTTGTGAAGAATCACAGCAGGGTCTCAGGGATTGTAATACTTCCTTCAAAGGGTTGCTACCAGGCATTTCAATGAGACAATATACACAAAGAACCTAGTACCCAGCACGTAGCAGTCACTCCACACCTGCTCTTTATTATTTTTTGTAGGGATTTAGAGCCTATTTACAATTTAGATAAAAGGCTTTTTTTTTTTTTAATTTGGAAAATCATTATGGTTGACATTCTTCTACTGGTTATGCCAACTATTGTTATCCTCCCAGAGGGTTATTTCCCACCTCCTTTACACCTGTTTCCATGATAAACAATGAAGAGCATCTGACAACACTGAGGACCAAATAGTACAATGGAGTTACATACACAAGTGTTGAAGTTGCTTGAAGTCAACTATATGTTCAACAAAAGAAAATAATACAGATGAATATATACATATATATGTAATTTTCCCCCCAACAATATGGTCCTTCAATTCAAGCCAACTACTTCATCTGGTGCCCAACCAAAGAAACAGCCATGGCCATCTGTTCCAACTCTGGGGGAAACTGGCTGTGTTGAACCTACAGAGAGATAGCACAGAATACATAAAGCCTTGTTATCTGTACTAGATGGGTGATTTTTAATCATATATATAAGAGATTTGTAATGATACGTTTTCATAGATATGGTTTTGACTCTATGTGTTGACTTTTAGAACTTGAACTCCAAGCTTGATACAACACCACCACCACACACTATTGTGTATCATTTCAAGTTGTCAGACCCTAAGCAAATATGAAAAGTGACCCCTAACAATATCCAGTATTACTCTGACGTTAATTTGGAAACTGTTTAGGCAGCCTTATAGCTGTGAAGATACCTGCATTACCACGTTCCCATCAGTAAATTCCTTCTCTCAACACTGGCATTATTGATATTTTTAATTACTTAATTAAAAAATTCTTACTGAGTATCGGCTACCTGCTAAGCCCTGGATTCAGCTCTCCAGATACAGGAATGAATGACACAGGCTTGGTTTCTTAGAGTTCATGTTCTAGGAGGGGAATCAGATGCATTGATCAACTAATCACACAAATTCTTTCAGTCATCCATTCAACAAATACGAATTAAGAGTCAACCATGTGGCAGATACTGTACTGGTCACTGGGGATAATATAGTCAACAAAACAGACCAAAACCTCTCCTTTAGGGAGCTTACATTATATTAAGGATGATAGAAAATAAGATAAATATGTAAGCTGTGGGGTATGATAGATACTTATATAGTCCAGGAAGGAAAAAAAATAAAGCAATGAAGGGGAATTTTTAAACGTTGAAGGAGTGGTAGATGTCAGCCAGGATGGCTGGAAGGCCTCCCAGAGAAGATGATTTTTGAGTAAAAACTTGAAAGAAGTGAGTTCTAGCCCTAGGTACCTAGAGGAAGACTATTTCAGGCAGAGGAAATAGTGGAAAAGCGTGTGTGACTGGCATGGAGAGAAAATGTAGCCGACTAGACTAGCCTGGTCTAAAGGGGCAGATGGTAATTATTCAAATGGTCTCTGGGTGGAGCTGGGACGTTGAAGGCAAAGGACACAGGAGCAATCCTTGCTGTGAGACGTTAACTGCTGTGGAACCTGCAGCTTCAAACCTATGGGTCTTCTATGAACTCTACAAGGATGCTGGTCTGTGTTCTTTTCATGTACAAACATAAGGCTAACCCACCCCCATGACAGAATGTACTTTCAGTTGTAGCTTTGTTTCCTACTAAGACGATAAATCTGCATAGCTTTCATCAGCCTCCTCCATTGATCATCTTTTGAACAATGGTTGCATTTACAGATGGCTAGTCAGGGTCAGGGGAGCAGTCTGCAGGTGCAAAGTAGATAAAGCAGGGTCAACACATTCTATCATCTTGGTCCTATCAGAAAGTGCTCTCACCAACTGAGCAGAGTAGGCCTAGATGAAGTTGGACTTGTCAGCTGGGAGATTCTTACTCGAACGAGAACATTCCCTCTGTCGCTTACATATGTGGTGCATATGTGTTCCTCCCAACTAGTTTTGTACATTTTCTTCTCAGCCTTAATTATATTCCATAGCACTCTTTAAATACCCTAGTTATAATAAGGAAAAGAGAAGAAATAAAGTGGTTCCATTCTATTCCTCACTAGAAAGTTGATTCCTTAACTGTAATCCTGACTCATTTCCTAACCATCTATCACTCTAGGATGTAGCAGGAAAGAACTGGTACAAAATGTGGCACAATGGAAAGAGAATGAATGAAACAGAAAACTAAAATAGTTGACCCTTATTAATCCTTTGTAACATGTACCATCCTAGAAGGTAGGTATAATTATTAAATATAATTTACCTACAAAAATTAGAAGCTTAGAAGTAATGGGCTAGAATGTCACAGCTAGGGCTCAAAGGCAGCATTCCTACCCAGGAAGTCTGACTCCAGATTCCACACTCTTAATCTGTTATATTGCTTTCCTGAAATGAGCAAAGAGTAAGAGAAGAGGAGAATAGTGACAAGAAAAGGGAGAGTTGAATAACAAGACAAAGAAAGGAGGAAGGGACTTAGGTGGTTTCCACATTCTGGGAAATAACCGAGTAGGAGTAACACTGCCCTTAAATCAGAACTATTTCTCTTAACATTCATTCTATTGTTTAAAAAAAAAAAAAAAGAGTCACTGCTTTCTCTCCTTTTCTTTTTCTAACTTTGCACAGTGCTTAGAGTGACACTCTCTAAACAACACGTGTTCAGTAAACCCTACTGACTAACCCAACAGATTTGCACAAGAAGCATTGAAGGACTCTTAGACCAGCAGATACATTGTAAAATCTGTAGCGATGAGATCTTTTGGATGATGTGTTTTCCATTGTTTACTGCTTGTCTAAAATGATAGGGTCACAAGAGCAGACCCTCAGTGAGAGTGGTACCCATAAAACAGTCTACTGCATTGGGTCTTGGAGTGACTCTCCATCACAAGTTCTACCGCAGCTCCTGGGTGGGCCCTGAGTGGTCTGAGCCCCATCCCCACTGCCAGTGAACATGTCTGGAGTAGACAGGCTGAGGCCAGTTTGGGCCAATGAGTCACTAAGAGGGGTTTTCCAGACACTTCTGGAAAATATGTTTCCTTACCCTTAAGAAAGAGCCATAGGCTCCAGGTTGCATTCTTAGACTTCATGACTCCCTTCCAACATGGCCCAAGACAACTCTCCAAACAAGACCAGAGCAATGAAGTATGGATGCAGCTGCACCAAATTCACAGAAGACCAATTGAAAATCCTCATCAACACACTCAACCCAAACTCTTACCCAGCTTATGGTACCAAATGAAGACTTGCTTTAGAAATCAACACTGAAGAGTCTGGAATTCAGATTTGGTTTCAGAATGAAAGAACTAAGCACCAATTCTAGAAAAGATCAGAACCTGAGGAGGGCTTAGAATCAAGCCAAGACCAAGATCATCCTGAAGAGAAGATTCAAAATAGTGAAGACAGACAATGTCATGCCAGCCACTTTTCCTCTCCATCACACACCCTCATCAAGGCATTTATGGACAACCCTTACCCTGGGATTGATTCCAGAGAGCAGTTTGCTAAAGAAATTGGGGTTCCAGAGCCAAGCACAAGTTTGGTTTCAAAACTGAAGATCTAGACTCTATGTCCAGAAAAAAAGAGAACTTGATGAGGCCTTGGAACAAAGAAAAAAACTAGGGACAAGATCTTGGAGATGGAAGTGTTCAAGATACAGAAATGACAGAGTAACACTAATCTCTAGCAACTGTCTTATTTCTCTGGAGCCAGAAGAGGGTGAAGAGAGAGAGATATTGAGAGTACTTGATATCATCAGCCTGGGCTCCAAATCTCTCTCACCCTTCCTGGAACCATACCCTTCCTGGAAATAGCATCTTCAGAAGCTGAGCCTTCTGGAGATGCTAAACAGGATTCCAGGAAACAGAGACACATAGAAAGCACCAAGTAGCCCTGCTGACTGTGCCTGGATCCAGAGTTCCACAGATCTCAGGGACAATGAAAATGAGCTTATTAATAACGGGGGGAAAAAAGAAAGAAAAAGAAAGAGCCATAGGAATTTAGCAGAATGTTTGAAAAAGGAGGCAGTGAGCCCAATAACTACTAGAAGCTTTAGGGTGAAGTCAGCCCTGGGGACAGAAGAGCAGAGGAATGGAGAGAGCCACTGGCCCCACCAATCCTGAACCCCACCACTACCTCTGATTCCCTGTATTCATGCCCATATGTTTCTTTACCATGGAAGCAAATTTGAAGTTGAGTTGGTTTTCTATTACTCATATTTTAAATTATCCTACTGATATAGCCTGGTAAACATAAAAAGACGGTGAGTATGCATGGCCTTATGGCCAGATATCACCCCCAGCATGGTTCATTTGTTCAAGTTGTTCTTCCTTTTCCATAATTATGATGGCCTGCTCACCTGACAGGTGCAGCCTTTCTACTGTCATGGAGGCCTGGCTGGAAAATCCCAGGCAGAGTCCTAATGCTTGCAATCTCCCTTCAACCTCCCCACCCACCCCTCCATCCACCAGCCAGCTGATGGATCAATAGATTTAAAGCAAGCATTTATCAAGCCATTTTCCTAGGTATTGTAGGGCTACCAAAAGGAAAAAAATCAAGTTCTCTCTGCTCTCAGAGACCTTACAGTCTAAAAGGTAAGAAAAATTATGTATACAATTAACTATGGCAAAATGTATAAAATTGTTAGGTGTCACTGAAGAAGTGTAGACACAGTGCCACAGCCGATCAACCAAAGGAAAATATTGTTTCCTGCTGGAGGGCAGGGATTAGGGCCATTTTTGTGGAAAGGAGGGATTTTGAGTTAGATTTTGGATAATACAGAAACAGTACACAGAGAATAAAGATTCCTGGCAGAGTGGAGCAGAAGGAAAGGCTCAGCAGAAAATCAACAGAGAATGGACAGGGAAGGGTTGGCTGGAAAATGGAGTTGGAACTTGAAAGGGTCGTTGAGGCCAGATGGTAAAGGGCTAAGATTCCAGGTCATGGTATTATTCTGTGAGCAGTAGGGTGGATTTTGAATCAGGTATGAGCTGAGCAATAGAACGTGGTTTTGAAAGAAAGAATATTCAAGACGGAGCTTAGCAGGAGCAAAGAGCAGAACCTAGGCGGAGTGATTTCTCTGTAAAGGTAAACTGAAGCACATTAACATCCTTCTGAGTGGATTTGAGCATACCATGGTTCCAATCAGGCAGCACCAAACCAAAGGCAGTTAGGAGCACTTGACTGACAGATGGTAGGAGAGAGGTTTCTATAGAGAGGACCTGGAAGCAAACAGGGAAATTATGTGCTTGGCTATAGCTTAAGCAGTTACCTTATTTGGGTGAACCTAGTTGGCTGTTTGTGATTGGTTGTTCTTAAATTTCATTTTCTAGAGTATGAGTGCGTTGATTCTGGCTTAGCTTTTGGTTTCCTTATGTAGGCTGCCAAGGCACTGGAGGCACATCAATTTAATGGCCTCTTTGTTTAATTACTTTAACACCTGGGACATCCGGGGACCTCCCTTCTGTAATCATGAGCCAGGACTGAGGTTATAGGAGACACTGCTTGGGAGGCGGAATGGAGAGGGAGGGACAGTTATCCAGCACCTAGGGGCGTCCCTCATTGGTCAGGCCCAGCCAGCGCCCTTAGGAGCAGTGAAATGAGGAAACCCTGGATCAGAACCACATGGACCAATGAGAAGTAGGTGAGTGCTGTGTGTGTCCAGGGGCCAGACGGGAGCATCAGAGTAGAGAACACGAGATCCAGAAGGGATGCATGGCTGGGGAGGACCGAAGAAAGGCAATTCAGGAGCTGACCGGGCAGTAGCATCAAAGGCCCACGTCTAGGATTCAGGCAGAGTCAGGAGCCTCAACAAGGAGTCAGGACAGCAGCTATGTTGTAGAGATAACGTGAAGAGAGCGCAGGCTTCAGAGTCGAGCAGACCCAGGTTTGAATCCGAGGGCAACTATTTATCTGCTGTGTAAACATGGGCAAACCACTTAATCTCTCTGAGCATCTGCTTCCTGGACTAAAAACGGACATAATAATGTCTACCTCACAGGGTTGTAATAATGAGAATAAATAATTCATGGAAAGTGCTTGGCACTTGGAGCACTCAACAAATGAGAGCTATTATTATTATCATCAATGTCATCCTCATTATTTCTATTGAACCGTAGAGATTTCTTCTCCTCAGGCTGAGAAGGCACAGCAAGTGAGAGGAGCGTTTGCCAGGAACAGAGAAGCCAGGAGGGGGAGCCTGGCCTCCCCAGAACTCACCCCCAATGACTTCTCTCACTTAGATACTGGCCATTTGTAATTGTCAGCTTGCTCATTTGTTCTTGTACTCCGTGTTGCTGTCACCGTTGTCATTGTTGTCATCAGTCCCTCCAACAAAAATAAAAAGAACCTTAGATTTCTGTTAAACCAGCTGCGTGGCTTGTACTCTGCGGCCGGCATGTCCATTCATCTTTTCTGTGGGGTGAGCGGTCATTGACATCCAGGGATACCACCTGCTCGGGGGTTTTGACAACCGTCTCTATGGTTTCTGGCCAGATCTCATTAGCTAAGTGAGGTGGAGCCCAGCGAGGTTAATAGGTTAATGCTGGCAGGGGAGATGGGGGAGGGAAGGGGAGGAGAGACACAGGTGGTTACAAGAGATGGTTGTCAAGATGGAAAGGCATGACTGACCCAGCCTGGTGTCAGGGGATGCTTACTGGGATAGAAATCCAAGGTCACAACCTTCTGCAGCCTCTGAGGAATCTGTGACAGCGTATTTCATCAGAGGAGGACGTTCACCGCAGTGATCCTGCATTGTTTCCGGCTAATATGGCTTTCCCCCTTTACACTGAACTCAGCCAGCTCTTTGGGCCCAATCCAATAACAACCAACATTTATTCAGCCCTTACTGCATGCCAGACAGTGGGCTAACCCATTTTACACACTGTCCCATTTAAGCCTCACTACAACACTATGAAGTTGCTACCATTGTTTGCTCCATTTTATAAATCAGTAGAGGCTCAGAGAGGTTAATCAACTTATCCAAGGCCACACAGCTAGTAAACCTGTGAGCCAGGCTGGGAATTCAGGTTTTGCTGATTCCAGTACTCCAGCTCTGAATTAGAATGTTAACCAGTGCCTCTCACACTTTAGTGTGCATATGAGTCACAGGAGATTTGTAAAGATGAAGATTTTGATTCTGTAGATCTTGCTGGGGCCTAAGAGGCTACATTTCTAACCAGCTCCCAGGCTCTGTGTATGCTGCTTGTCCACAGACAGGACATTGAGCAGCAAGGGACTTGCCTGATAGATTTGGTTCACAATGGTTGGTAGGTTTCTCCCCTGAGGAGTTTGGATTTTGGTCTTAGATAAGCTTTTAAGCCATTTATGAGTACGTATTCATTTTCCAAGCTGAGTAACAAGTTACCACACACTAAGCACCTTAAAACAATACCCATTTATTATTTCACAGTTTTTGTGGGTCAGGCATCAGGGAAGAGCATGACTCGGCTCAGATTCTCACGAAGCTGAATGAAGGTGTCCTCTGTGCTGTGTTCTCATCTGGAGCTCAAGGGTCTGGTCCAAGCTCATTCCAGTTGTCACAGAATTCAGTGTCTTGCAGCTGGAGGACTAAGGTCTCTGTTCTCTGGTTAACTGTCACCCAGGGGCCCACTCTCAGCCACCCTAGTAGAGACGAAGCCTTTCTTGTCACCCGGCCTTCCATCTTCAAAGCCAGCAATGGATTCAAAGCCAGCTCCCTATTGTTGAATCTTTCTCAGACTTCAAATCTCTTGGACTTTTTCTGCCTCTGACCTCTAGATCCAGATTTAAAGGGCCATGTGATTAGGACTGCCCCAGACAACCACTCTATCTTAAAGTCAGCTTAATTACACCTGCAAAATTCCTTCACAGCAGCACCTAGCTTAGTGTTCGAACAACTAGGACAAGGCTGAGTGGACAGGGGCCAGAGACCTTGGGGGACAGCTTAGAAGTCTGCCTGTCACAAAGGGTTTTGTGTTTTCTGGTTGAGCCCCAGGGTGATTGTTCTGTATTTTTAGAGTCATGGAAATTGAGTCTATATAAACTGCCTCACTTCTGCTTTCACTTCTCATTTGTCATAAGCATCTCCTTCTCTATTAAAGTTTACCAACAATGGATTCAAAATAGAAACAAACTGTCTTGGGGGAGATTCCAGCAAATTGAGCTAAGCCCCTTTTCCTGTTCATGGTATAAACAAAGTGTAAAATAGCAACTGCTAGGTAGATGATTAGGAATTTTTCACTGACTCATGATCACTGTCCAGGAATAAGTCCCCAGACAGAGAGCAACATTTACGTGAAGGCAGCGGCTTCTTCTCAAGGAACTCTGAGTCTCCATAGATGACATGACCTGATGAAACATTAGTGCCTGCATTTTAAAGAAGGATGGTTTGCAACACTCTTGACGTCAAAGATCTGACTGAAGTCCCAGGATTCAAGCCTACCTTTTCTGAACCCTATCCTGTTTTCCTCCCAATGGCGTTATCCTACAGTCACACGGCTCATAAAACGTTAACCCAGTGCTGTTTTCCTTGCTTAGGTCTAAGAGAAGACAAGTGAAAGTAAGAAGTGGGAGGTGAGCTGCTAGAAACCTGGGTTGGGGAGGGAAATGCCAGGGGTCTTCTGCAGCGGGGAGAGTTCCCTCTCCAAGCAAAGCACACCCTGTGGATTCTAGGTTCTGAGAGTGTGGCCAAGAGGTGGGGCCAGGCAGGATATAATCCTAGTGATGCTGTTTCTACCACAATCCTCCTTGGTACCTCCAAAGCTATAGCAAGAACACCACGTAGGAAACACCGCAATTTTCTTAGCCCACTCACAGCAGAGAGCACAGTGTGGGAGTGACTGCGGGAAAATCCAAGTGTCCATGGCAACCTCTGAGTGGTGGTGGGCGGGGAGGCGGGTGGAACTGGTAATGGTGTCCCTTCCTCCAGAGCTTGGAAGGCATGGCTGAGGGGACTGCCCTTAACTACATTTTTGCCAACATGTAACAAGCTCTGCTTTGCATTTTTGACCTCGTGGTGTTGTTTTTGAAATATGAATTATAAAAGCAGTGCACTTCTGCAGTGCCTGCTGAGACCTGCTTTATCACTCTCCTGCTTCAGCGTCGATAAAATGATGCTGTCGTTCAGCTGGGAGGTATTTTGATTGTTCCGGGCAGAAAGCTGGCTGATCACACTGGGAGTGTGAGCTTGTGTGTGTGTCTCCTTTCTGGGGCTGAGAAGGAAATGATCTCATCTCAGCAACAGATAAACGCATTTTGATGGAAACTCATTACCAAGTTGAAACCTTCTATGAAGTCTCCTAGCCCCCGTGGCAATTTGCCGACAGACAGGGAGAATTCCTCGCTGAAGTTATCATTAGCAGGGTCCTATGCCACTGGCTTCTAAATATATAGAAGCATAAACGTAGGGTAGTAAAACAGAGACTAGGAATAAAATCAGAGAGTTGGGGTAAATGATCCCTAAGGGTCCCTTTGATTTAAAGAAAATTTCAAGCTGGACATCGGCAGACTTAGAAATGAGGATAAATGCCCATGAAGTGAGAGTATAAATTTAGGGAGGTAGTGGAAATCTTCTCAACTGATAAATGAATTTGTGAGTATTGGTGCGCACGTGTGTTTGTCTCTTAACTTTGAGGTGAATTTTTTTTTCATTCTCAGAATGATAGCTCAATTGATGGCAGAGTGGAAAGGACTAAGAGAACAGCCAGAAACCTTGGAGCAAGGCAGGCGTTCCCAGAAGGTCTTGGCAGAGAGAGTCAGACCGAGAAGCCAGCGGGCCGGTCAGTGCCAGGAAGGGGAAGAGATGAACTAGAGGTAGCACAACGCACACAGTAGAGAGGACCGGGCAGCCTGAAATCCAATTTAGCTGCTGTGGACAGTGCGCTGCAGGAACCGCACCTTGGAAGGCATGGTTCAGAGGCAGGATTTGGGTCCTTAGGGGGACTGATGGGAGCAAGAGCCCAGCACCCCATCCAGAACAAATGGGATAAAACAAGGGTCACCAAAAAGAGACCCAGATACAGGCTGCTAGGACTCGCTCCTCAGGCATGAGACTAGAATCAGGGAAAAGAAAATCTCCCAGACCATAGAGATACTGGGCTAACTGACAAATAATAGAATTAGGTGTGCAATTTCAAGAAGTTTAAGACATGGTTCCTGTCCTCAGGGGTTTATAATCTATTTGGGAAGAAAAGGTCAACACACATTATATTAGGGAAGAACAAATCTGACTCCATGTTGGCTTTTTTTTTTTTTACCTTACCCTTTGTATTCTATTGCTTTTGCCACAAGTTAATCACTAAAGGGATGTTGCTTATAAGCTTAAATTATACATAATAGCCCATCTCTGGGAACCCTCCCTCCCAGGGAATGAGTGTCAAGCTAAAATACTTTTGTTTAGCTCACCAGAAACATCCGACCAGGCCCACCTGTGAGTGACTGCAGGCAGGAAGGAATTAACAGCTCCTCTCTGGAGGCTGACTGGAATCAGGAAATGCTTGACTTTACTCCCTCCCCTTTTACTGTAAAAGAAGCCTGAATTATGACTCGGGCGAGATGTTTCTTTGGGACACTAGTCCACCATTTTCTCAGTCTGCTGGCTTTCTGAATAAAGTCACAAATCCTCGCCCCAGCAACTCGTCTCTTGATCGACCTGTTGTGTAGTAAGCAGTACAAGCTTGGACTCAGTAACAACATGCGACAGAGAAAAATATGTCTGTGTGTCCACTAACTGCATTACATACAAATTATAGGTGTTACCAAAAAAGAAAAAATTGATATGTGCTGGGGAAGTTGAGGAAGGTTTCGTAGAACTAGTGAGACTTGGAGGAATGGTTTGAATTTGTTAAGCAAAGAGATTCTGGGCATTGGGAGTGGGAGATGTTCATGAGGGTAGAGAGAAGAGAATAAGAGATACCCTGAGATACCTTCCTCATCCTGTTCCTACCCAAGTAAGAATCTCTGAGCCTCTCATTCCTGCAAGGGCAGGCACCAGTGGAACAGCTGGTGAGCACTTTGAAAGCAGAAGATAAAGAACGGAAGTGGAGTTAGCTTGATAAGAGAGTGTGATGAGAATGACAGTGGAGGGAGCTCCCAGCCTGCCTTGGTGTCTGTTGGTAACAGTCGGCTTTAGCCTCTTAGCTGATAAAGCCTTGACTTGCAAGGTGCCAATCGCAAGCCTGCAGGGCATTTTCCTCTGTGCTTCCTGCCGTGCTCCCCACCCTCATCACTCTGATTCTTTGTTTCCTTTCCATTTATATAATGACTGTGATCGAATCAATTGTTCCTATTAATTAAAACCCTTGGGATCTTAGAGCCTTAGTTGACATCCCCCTCCCCGGCCCCCAGATGACATAATGAGACACATTGTGTTCCAACCGCTCTGGATCCCACTGGTGACAGAATAGGTCACCTGCTTAGCATCGTCAGGATGAGTGTCACCGTCAAGATGACTGCTCTATATTGAGGAGTATGAGTCAACTCAGCATATTTGTCTACTTTTGTGACTTTTACTGTAAAAATGTATGAGTTTTAACAGATTTCTTTAGCACTTGACAGTTGCCTTTCCCAGTCTGCTGCTGCTTAAGAAATTCCTAATTGTTAATGTCAGGTCCCAGGATACTGGCCTAGCATAAAATGCAGACGGAGAATCCTGGCTCTCAGCTGCTGTTTTTACTCCACAGGAGCAGTGAGAAATAGGAGCAGGGATAAATCCCTCCCGTTAGCAGCTGCTCAAGCTGACATTTGGGTTGGATGAGTATTTCGACTTGCCCCAATGTAGAGAAATTACTTTTTCACCTTAAGAAAGTAACATATGTATCACTCCACCAAGGAGGCTTTTCCTACGGGCTTGCAGCAGAAAAAAGCCAGACACCCTACAAAGCTAAACTGGGTGAGCTGTGCAAGGTGCTGGTGGCAGTGGGAGGTTTAATGACAATGATTGACACTTGTTCAGCAATTTACAACAGATTGTTTTAAACCTCATTTAATCCGCTCAACAAGCCTGAGAAAAAGAGGTTATTTTATCATGCATTCTACAGATAAGGAGAGAGACTCACTTTCTTAAGCAACGTTCAGTGAGTTGCAAGCCAGAAATGAACCCAGTCTCTCTGAATCACAATCCCACATCCCTCCGAAGAAATCAGAGGTTCTGGTCCACCACATGGCAATCAGTTGTGATGTGCGTCACACAATATTTGTCACTAACAAAAAAAATTAGATTTGGTGGTGATACATTTAATTTATTTACTTATACATTGAGGTAAAATTGGTAATATAACAGTATATTAGTTTCAGGGACAATGATGATCCTTTTTAGACTCATAAATCAGGTACATAATGTCTCTCCCACTTTCTGGTATTTGAATGTGCTTTTGGTTCGGGAAGAATGAGTCAAATGGCAGCAAGCTCCCTGGGGAATCACCTGTATCAGTTTTATCTGTGCCACGGCACTGAAAGACCATGGCTGGTGGAGGCAATAATAGTTGTCGTGATTGTAAGTTATTGCCCTGCTTCACTTCCCTACAAAATACTAATTTTCACCAAAGTTTGAATCTGAGTTCTCCCATTAGAGTGTGGTGCTTGTGTGACTGTCATCCAGCTTGACGATCTCCCAAAGACACAGGTGGAGAATGACTGTGGCTCATCATGCAGCCTGCCCAGCAGATCTGACTCTGGCCAAACATGGTTCAGTTCCTTGGAGCCAGAGCCACTACTCTGGGTCAAGCCTGGGAACCCATCCGTGACATATACCGATGTCACGGACTTTTGCCTACAGGGAAAACTCATATAACTAACTCAATTTTTATTTGTACATAATGTCAAAATGACAGTATTCTATTAATGGCAATTATCACTTTGTAATATGGGCTATAAAAAACTGAAATCACAGTTATTACATAAATACAATATAAATATTCTTGAAGACCTGAGAACAGGCGGCAGCCTCACTCCTGGCCACTCTGCAGATGTTCAGAAACTGCACCACTTGGTGTGACATAGCAGAAATACTCAAAGTATGTTTGGGAGCCATTTTTACACAAAATGCTGTTGTGATTTTTGTTCCCCCTCATGACACTTGGAAATGTCTGGAGACGTTTTTATTGTTGTGATGGAGGGGGCTGGTTTGCCACTGCTACTGGCATCTAGAGATGCTGCTAAACATCTTACAATGAACAAGACAGCACCTCCGTCCCAGCAAAAGATTATTCGTCCCAAAATGTCAACAGAGCTGAGGCTGAAATCCTGATCTCCACTGACACTGAAAGGATAAGCACGTTGGTAGAAATTTTTACCTGATGCAGCTGAGCAAACAACAACCAGTTTCAATTGTAGAAGTGGGGAATATTTGTTACTATAACTGAGCCATCTCTACGTCCTCTAGCTTTTGAGAGTCAGTTTTGTTCAAGTGCCTAGCTTACAGGTGGAAAGTCACTCCCAACATTTCCTGTGGGTTCCTGGGTGACTTTCGTTTTAGCAGCGGTCTGTAGATGCTCTTCACTTTTTTCACTGCTACTGCCTGTTCCCAGATGTTGCTTTCAACTCCTGTGCTTCTACTCACCCCCTCCCCCCGTCCCATCCTAGGACCATTCTTTCTCCCTCATTGCAGATCCAGCCAAAACACCTCCTACATGTGCTTACTGCGGGCTGCCAACTATTGCTGATGGTTCACTGGCCACGATCTTACATAGGGTTTCACTAACCCCATCTATTTGTCACTCTCTCATGTCTTACACATCTCTTTCAGGTGCCTTATGCTGTCTGTTGAGCTGCCAGCTAAAAACTCACAAGTTCCTATTTCTTTCTTATACAAAGCAATTTGGCCTTCTTTGTTTCATTCTTTTCTTCTCTTGCCCTGGGTAAGGTGGGAGTGGGATTACTCAAAAAGGAACATCAGAATATTTTCCTGGACGAAAAACAGCAATCACTAAAAACCCATATCCCACACTGTTCTGAAAGGCCAAAGTGTAAGTACTGTTTCACATAGAATTCTTTTTTCCCCAACAGACTGGGGAGAAACAATGGGATGTAGCTATTAAGATTAGTGGGCACTGGAGTTAGACCATTAGGGATTTGAATCTTGGCTCCAATATTTTTTGCCTGTGTGACCTTGGGCAAGTTACTTAACCTCTCTGTCCCTTAGTTTCCTCACTATTACAATGGGGAAAATAACAGTAACAATTTTATAGAGCTGCTGTGAAAACTAAAAAGGTAATCCATGCGAAGTGCTTTGGTTCAGTGGCTGACACGCGGAAGCTACTCAAGAACTGGTGAGTATTGGAGAGTGGGGTACATAAGCAGACTGTCCGCATAAAACAGGGAGCATGTAATAAGTGCATTCCTATAGAGAGGGATGAGTGGACCAAACTACAGGCATTCAAAGAAGACAAAGAGCTTCTGCCCTTAGACAGTGCCCAGTCTCCTGGGGAAGACGGAGAAGTAAACAAATAACTCTAATGCGACGTGACAGTGCTACAGCAGAAGGCTCCTTACACTTGTCAAATGATGTTTACTCAGCAGTGACCATGACACTGTTGCTGTGGATAGATGTTAGTTTCTGTCCTGCTAGAGAATCACAATGCACATTGCATTCTCCTTGAGTGGAAGAGAGTAAGTGCACAGTGTCCCTGGGTATCTGGATTTGACCAGCCTCACCGCGAAAATCCACAGCTGAAGGAACAAAGATGTGTCTCTGTTCTATCTTTGCTGCTGGGTTCCCCACTCCGTGGGTAGCCTTGGAGGGGCTTTCAGACCCCGGGGTGCACGGCCTCTTGATTAAGATTCGAGGGCCTCAGCAGTGTCTTAGATGCACACAGGAGTCAGCTGCCTGCCCCAATCCTACAGGAGATTAATCACGTCATGTCTAAAAAGGGCCCATATTATTAAGTAGAACATTCAATATGCCAGTTTTAGGTGACTTAAACCCCTAAGTCATACTTCATTGCTTTTAATTATTTATGTTGTGAGTACATGTCCTGAGTAAGCACATTTCCAAACAGCAGTGATGATGGAAGTGCAATAAGCCTTATTCTTTGTATGATATCAAGACCTTTTCTTCCCATCATCTCCCCAGCCTCCAAAATATATCGTGGCCGACGATGAGTTACAGAAACTCCAGGAACTATTGTTCTGCTAATTAAAGTCAATGAAAACTTAGATTTTTAAACATTTATAGAGAATATTGACAGCACCTTGAGTGTCACAAAACAAAAAGGGGTATCTTTATGAAACAGCATAAAGTTAAAGTCAATCAAATGGGGAAAAAAAAGTCAAAGTTGGATTTATTCCTCACATCGGACTAGGATAAATTCAAAGCAGATATGATATTTGAAGTCTAAACTGAAACCATTTTCTCTTTTAGGAGAAGCTAAAAGACAGTTATTCATCTTAGAGTGGGGAAGGCCTTTCTCATTGTAACATTAAATCCAGAACCCTGACAGAAAAGATTATATATTCAATCTCATAAAATTAAAATTTTCCACATAGAAAAGCCATAAGCAAAGTTGAAAGACAAATAACAACCTGGATGGAAATATCTGCGGCTCTGTTATAGCCAAAGACTAATTTCCCTTAACATACGTGCTCCGACAAATCAGAAAGGAGAAGACCAACGGTGTGATAGAAAAAATGGGCAAAGAATATGATCAAGCAGGGCCTGGAAGAGAAAGCACAAATGGACCCCAGGCACATGAAAATGGTTCAGCCTCACTCACAATACAAGAAATTTAAATTGTACTGAGATACCAATTTTCAGTGGTCAAATTAGCAAAGACCCGAAAGTCTGATACCATGCTCTGTGATGCGGGGGTTCTGAACCAGGCATTTTCATACCCCGCTAGTAGCAGTGTAAGGTGGTGAAACAGCTAGCTAGAGCAATTGGCATTAACTCTATGTCTACAAATTTAGGCTTTAGATATTCTCCAAATGTACAAGATGAAATATACGCAATATTACCCATTATAGCCATGAGTCAAAAGCAAAACATTATTAGCTACCTAAATGCCCATCCATACGCATTAAATTAATTGTGGCACATTCACACAGTATCATACAATGCAGCGAAAAAAAGAATGATGAAACTTTTTATGTGCTGATATAATAATCTCCTATCTATTGTTAGGCAAAAAAAGCAAGGTGTAGAACAGAGTGTACAGCGTGCTATACTTTGTGTACAAAGAGAGAGAGTATATATGTGTGTGTGTGTGTGTATAGTTTTTTTCCTATATAAACATGAAATATTTCTGTATGGCTGGAGTCAGCAGTAGAAAGGATGTTTCACCATATATCCTTTGGTTTTGATTCTTTTGGATATTCAACTATGTGAAGGTATCATCTATTAAACCTTTAAAAATGAAATAAAAATAATAATAATAAGCCAAAAATTGTAAATAAATCAATTAAAAATTTGTTAACATATTAAATAAAATCAATGCTATTAATAAGTTAACAGCCAAGTTTCTAAACCCATGTATGCTTGTCTTTCTGTTCAATCTCTATTCCTTCTCTTTGATCCTCAACACAATCTAGTTTTATTTAGGCCTCTGCCTCTCCCAATATATCCCATGTCTCAGGCCACATCTGGAACTGCCTGGTCTAAGGGTAGTTCCATTCCCATGGCTGGTAATTGGCTCAGGAACTATGGCCAAAGGCAGTGCGTGGCATTGAGAATAAGAGTTGACTCAAGAATGCTAGAGGCTCCTGGGAAAGAAGTTTCCTTGCTCTTAGATGAACTTCGCCCAAGTCGATGGCATTTCTATGTGAAACTAACAACTGCTGCAGCTGCTTTGCATTTGTGAAGGAAGCAGCCCAAGGTCAAAGCCAACACATAGAGAGGTCATCTCAGGGTATTGCAAGAAAATAGATCCAGAGCCACTAAATTAAACTGCCCCTGAAGCCTGCCCTGCCTCCTGGACTTGCAGTTGTATGAAGCAATACTTTTCCTCATTGTTTATGTGAGTTTGAATTGAATTTTCTGCTACTCAAAGCCATAGGCTAATACTCGGATTGCACAGAGGCGTATGTTTCCAAGAATCAAAGTGAAACACATGGGTAAGACAGAAAGAAAGAAAAAAAAAAAAGCCTCCTGAAGTTTCTCAGACTTAGCAAACTGCCAAGGCCCATGGCATGTGTTGACATAAAAACTTTCCAAATCAAGCTCTGAACTCCAATTAGAATATGGTACAGAAATAAGTTGGGAGGAAGGGTAGGAGACGCTGAGCAGAAATCTACCAACGTGCACAGTGCTTGTGACTGGGTAGGGGGCCTACTGGGTAAGTTTTAGCTCCTTTTTTTTTTTTTTAATATTTTCTCAGGTAAAGTATGTGAATGTATTACTTTTGTGATGAAAAAACTACATACAGCCCCGAAGGCCACTTGGAAGCAGGATGGTAGAGAGGCTGTGGTCAAGCAAACTGCCAAAAGTTAATGTCAGGTTTTCAAAAGACAAGCCTGAAGGCTAATACATAAATAAATAAATGCTTAGCAAAAGATCTTCATAAATTAGGGATTAGGAAGCTTAAGAATTCCTAGTAAACCTGAGGCTATTGGGAGTGAAGGATTAGAAATAAACAAAATCGGAGACACTGCTTTGGGTAAGATCCCAGGTGTTCAAATTACTTTCAGCAAATAATAGTAAATCCTTCCTTCTCCCACCAAAGTAAATAAATAAATAAAATAAACAAAATGGACAAACCACCTTAGATGAAGGCTGTAATAATTGGAGCAGAGCGCGTTTTTCTGTGATTTTCACAAATGCTTCTGAGGTGTCGTATTTCTGATCACCCCTCATGCGGAGTTTGTTTTCATTTTCTGGTAGTTCCCACAAGTGAGGGTCACCACAGGATTCAGGTTGGGAGGCTTTAGCATCTTCTGGATGAAGGAGAATCCTGGAAGTGGATGATAGGAAGTTTCTTTTCCTTTATTAACCCACTGGCAACCTTTTGAGGAGTAGAAGGGAGATGAGATCTCCATAAAGGATGCTTGAGTCTAGGATGATCAGGGAAGTAAGAGGAAACCAGGAAGAGAGCAATGATCTAGAAGCAAAATATATGACCTAAGATGGGGACTGAAAAGTGCCTGCTGGACTTCACAACCAGGAGATCACTGGTGATTTGGGCAAGAGCAGAGGTGAGAGTTAAGTTCAAGGCAGGGGAGGAACATTGTTTCACCATTAAGAAACCTTGCTGTGAAGGAGAGGAGAATGAGAGTGGAAGCTGGAGTGGACAGAAGGCTTAGGGATGAGAGTGCCAGCAGAGAGAGGATGCTTGTGGAGCCTGAGGGACCAAGCTTACCGAACAGTATGGGTCAGAGACTGCAGGAGATGGGGTCCAGAGCACAAGTGGAGTAGTTTCCTTACACAGAACGACATCTATTCCACTAAGACAAGGAAAAAAGAAGATGCGTGCATGTGTAGATAAATTTAGAAGAAGGAGGGCAGGAAATTGAGAGATTACGGTCCAATATCTTCTATTTTCTTTGTGCTCTGGGAATGGGAGTGGTATAGACGTCTTGAGAATACTGGTGAGATTTTTAAAGTTGTTAAGAGGGATGTGGGACTATATTCAGTATCTTGTAATAACCCTTAATGATAAAGTATATGAAAAAGAATATATATGTATAACTGAATCAATATGCTGTGTACCAGAAACTAACACAACATTGTAAATCAACTGTGCTTCAATTAAAAGAAAAAAAAGAAGGATGCAACAGGTATTGAATAAGAATCAAAGAATTGCTAGTAAGAATCCAGGTAGCAGCTGATTTAGCACTTGGAAATTTAGTGTCTGTGCTAGGGGCAGAAAAGGCAGATAGGTCCGGCATCATGGTTTTGGTTAATGGCAAGGGTGGGAGGTAAAGGACTGAAAAAGCACTAGCCATTGGAATGACTGAATTGCAGAACCAAGAGATTTAAACTAGATAAGGAAGTGAGGTGGGGAGAAGTGGTTGTGATCGTGGCAGTAGAGGGGTCAGCAGAAAGAAAAGAGGGAAGCATTTTTAAAAAGGAAACGTCAGAAACAGTGGTTCTCAATACCAGTTTGCAGAAGAATAGGGAGCTTAACAAAGATGCAGATCTCTGGGCCCCATGTCAGAGACTTCAATTTAGTAAGTCTTGAGTAGAGCTGAGGGCTCTGCATTATTTTTCCATGTTATGAATTGCTTTTTAAAAATGGATAATACGTGTGTGACATAAAATTCACAGAGTACAAAAGACGTGCAAGGAAAAGCAAGTCTTTCTCTCACTCACTTCTGTGGTAACTTCTGCTGCCATTTTCTCAGATGTCCTATTAGGACCATTCAATACCATAATCCTATACCATATGTGTGTATATATATGTGTGTGTGTGTGTGTGTGTGTGTAAAACCATAGCAAATACTCTGTTCTACACCTTTTTATTGCACTTAACCACATACATTAAAGATCAATCCATATCCATTTGTTAAAAGCTAATTCAATATTCTATTAGCTTCATGGAATTCTATTTTTTTAATACTAAAAGACGGAAAACAATGAGTGTTTATATTAATTCTCTAATTCAGAGATTCCCAATAGTGGAAGAGTTTTTCAATACCCTATGAACAGACATGCCATAACTTGGAAGTCTGTGTTTTTAACAGAAGATTATGATTTGGGTGGTTCATGGACTAGGCTTAGAAAAACACTTGTCACAGGACTTGAGAGCACAATGAGTTTAAAAGATGGAAATAGAGAAAGAGAGTGAGAAAACTAGGGAAACAGGGAGGTTTTACTTTGCATTGTGATTCCCTCCTGATTTATTTGAGAGATTTTATCTTCACTATATCACTCCCCTAGGACATATATACAAAATATCTTTACGCATAATTAGAAAATGGTTATGTATATTAACAGCTACTGAATCCCAGAGACAGTAAGCAAAGCAAAACTGAAAATCAAAACCCAAACCCAAACCAAACCAAACCAAGTTAAACCAAGTGAACAAACAAAACTAGTAAGAAATACATTCCCATGTGCTGTCAAAATTTCCATAAAGAAATATGTGACAAATCTCCAAGGGAAAGATGTTTTTATTACATCACTAGGATGTTCATTTTTGCCATTAGGAAAAAGCTGCAGCACTAGGAACTAAATGCAATGAGACAGCAATGCTGAATTCCCCAGGATTCTTGAATTCTGCTCGGATTTCTTGACTTGGGCTAGGACTAATTTAGAAAGTAGAAGACTCTCGATTGAAACACAGGTTTATTTGATTCCATACCCCATGATCTTTCCACTACCTAACATTACTTCCCACCAAGGAATTTTCTTAGTGCCCCTTGCCAGGGGAGCCAGACATCCAGCCTCCAGAAGTGACACCTCTCATTTCTGCCTAACTACAGGCAGATGCTCTAGACGACACTGGTAACTACTAATCAGGTGAGATTTTGGGAGAATCACTCAGCTACATCAGTTGGCCCAATACATCCTGCCGGAATTATGCTACCCTGGCTGAATCGGGATGGTAGCAAGCTCCTTAATATGGTAAAGCTAAAACACAAGGGACATCTGACATAGAAGAATCCTTTAATGTCAAGAGATGGGAAACAATGCATGGGTATGTTGTTTATAATTCAGCGATTCCCAGCATCTGGGGAATTTTGGAATATCCTATATAGTCACCCTTTCATTTCATTGTCCTACCCCGAAAGTGTTGTGTGTGAGTTTAAGAAAAGTGAATTGGGTTTTGTTTTTTTTTTAACATACAACAGAAGATACTCTCAGTGACACAAAACTATAGTGAGAATTACTGAACTAGTTAGTGTCAATTAAAACATGTTCTAAAGTACTCATCGTATGAAACTGACATTTAAAGAAAAGAACAGAGTAGGCTGAGATGAGATTTCCAAGAAAGATGAGCTGCTCTTATTTTACTTACTTAGCTCCAGAACCAGATACTGGTATTTTATAATTATATTACGGAAGACTTGGGAAGTCCCCCCACCCTTCCTCAGCCGCCCTTTGACTTTTATGTCCCTGATGGGACATCGAGTGGTATATTCCGTATTTCTTCTAAGCTGGTGAAATGCCTTTGACTGTCGAAGAGTTACCAGCTGAAAGCTGAAACAGATGAAAATCTTTAATTGAAAAGTCATCATTTTCTGTATTGTATTGATTCACGTTAAGTTGACTGAGTGTCAGTTGATCTTAACAGCTTGCTACTGGGCATCGTGTGACAGACTGAGAAGTGTCTTGCCCTCAAGGAACGTACAGTTTAGATGGGATATAAAGTAGTCCACATTTAAGTGCTAAATTAATGGAACATAGCAGTACTCTAAGCTATTCAAAAAAATAGATGAATGGGTTTGAAATAGAATGAATTTTAGTAGGCAGATGGGGGAGTAAGGTTTTGTAGGTAAGGCAAATGGCATCAGTGAGAGCATAGAGGCAGAAATTCATAAATCCAGGGGCTGATAAATAAAAGTGAATAAATGAGTAGGCTGCTTTTTATGTTAAAATGTTTCCTGTTGATGAATAACAGGAGCTAAGTTAGAGAAAATAGTGATTCAGGTTGTGGGGGACCTTGAATGCTTGGCTAAGGAGTATGTCTTTAGTACTGTGGGCACCAGAAGGAAACTGAAAGCTTCTGAGAAGAGGAGGGCATGGGAAAAGTGGATTAGGGGAATAAATTTGTTGATGGAATGCAGAATGGTTTTGAAGAGAGATTGGAGGCAGTAGGAGCCTATTTGGTCTGAGTTTATGAGAGTATCCACCAGAGTGACTGATCTGGCAAATGTAAAGGAAGGAGTGAATAAGAGAAAGGAAAGGACTGCGTTGTCTGTAGGAAATTAGACATGGGAGAGAGTATATGAGGTTCCAAATCTGGGCAAGTGGGAGAAAGCTGGTTTCACCAAGAGAAACAAATAAGAAAGGCTTGTCTGGGGGGCAAGTGTGTAAGGAAGACATGGACAACTGCTACATCTAGACTGTTGGCAGGACATGTGGCTATGGTGTTTCAGCAGATCATGGCTGCCGCATAAACTGACCAGAGCTGCGGTATGTATGCCTCTGCTCTGAGGTGGGCTTGGGGGGGGGGTTACTAGAAGGTTTTGCACGCTCAGCTTTGCCCCTTTTGGGCAGGAGAGACCATCTGCTGTCAAAGCATCCCCAGTCCTCAAGGGGCATAGGAACTAGTTAGGAAGTATAATTCTAATAGAATGAGCTGAAAGACAAGCAAATGCCGGGGGTAGTTTGGCAATATGTCATTGCTGCCAACTTTGACATGTTAAGTGTCACATTATTAATGGCTTTTATGCATGGCTAAGAGGGTTAACACTTAGTGAATTGGACTCCTTAGTTTTTGTCCTGCTCTTATATTTTATGGGTATGATAGGGTACGTTACCTCTCTGTGCCTTGGCTTCCCATTTGTAAAATAGGAAGCTTGTTGTGGCAACATTCATAAACATTTTGAGAGCTACATATAAAAAGCACTGTAGGATTCTCTCCCCTCCCACCCCCACCCCAGAGACTGAGTCAGTCTCTGGGAAAGGTCATCCATTTCACTGAATTCTTTGAATGGCTAACTCCCTAAGTCAGTTAATTAACATTTTTCTAAAATGCTTTTACCAATCCAGAGATGAAAGATGTGGTCTATAACTGTCTTTTCTACCTTCTCATCCTGCTGACCCTTTTTTACTCAGTGGCTGGTGCCATGGGACTCCCATTTCTAGGCTCTCGGATCAACCCAGGCATAGTGGAGGGGAATGAGAGCTCCACATTAACACTCTGGGACATCAACATAAGGCAACCATGATAAGTGTGAACTGCGGTCTCAGTTCTAGGTGTTAAGCTCTTCCTCTCTTTCTAAGTCTCCTTCCGCCTGCCAGATCTGGCTTTTGGATACTCATCTCGTTGCACTGAGCCCAAGTCCTTGCCCTCCAAACTTGCCTAGTACTTGCTCAAGGACCTGAATTCTATTTGTTTCCATCAATTCCCCAAAGGGAGAGGAATCTAGACCTAAAAGACAGCACTGAGGCTGGGACCTTGCTATCAGCAACACGTTTTCTTAATGCTTGCCATGAGTTCCCAATTTTGTATGCTTCTGGATTTCCCAAGGCTGCATTCCAGCTGCGCATTGGTTTATCACACTCAAATCCGCTGTGTTGAACTGGCCTGACGCTGGCTGCCTTCCTGGCTGCTGCCGGTTACGTATCCTCCAAATACTGTCTTCTGGCCGCTTGCCCATCAAGCCAGCTGAGTTTGCTGCCAATTCCATGGATGTATCTAGTTCTGGTCTCCCCTTATTCCAGTCCACCTCACCCATATTACAGTTAATCCTTTTTACATTAAACTACAGCAGGTATTTGCTGATGTGGAAACTAATGTGGTGTTGGAATTTTATCCTTGTTTACATCTTTCTTTGTGTTGGAAAGGCTTGGGATCACTTCCAAAACCTGCTCAGAGAGCTTTCCTGTCTCCTTGGGCAGAAACAAATGAACACTTGACAATACCTTGTGTCTGTGACCAAGCCTCAAGGCCACTGTTTTAATTGTAAAATTGCATCATTCACTTTAATTTTACTTTAGACATACTAATATATTTAAAGTATATTTTGGCCAGCGTTCATTCCCCTTTCAATTTCAGGGCATGTTTTTGGAACTCGATGGCTTTGTGCTTATAAGGAAACGAACAAATCAAGGGTGGGGATGGTGTTCTACAATGGCAGTTTCAACTTTTAGGTATATTAGAATCTTCTGCAGGGTTTGTTAAAGCAGATAGCTAGGTCTCACGTCCAGAGCTTCTCTGGAGTGATACCTGAGAATCTGCATTTCTGACATTTCTTAGGGGGTGTTGACACAGCTGGTCCTGGGATTACACTTTGAGAACAACTGGTCATACGTTTAATAGGCCACAGGTGACCAGAGGTTGAGCAGCTGTTAACCAGTTCAAACTTTTATCTGAATGGATAAGGTGGAGAGTGCTGAGAAATAAACTTTCAAAGTTCAGTCCACACAGGATGACTGCTGGTTCCAGAAGACTCTCAACCACTTATTACTCATGAGAGCTTGGGCAATCAGGTTCTTTGAGTTTGGGTTTCCTAATTCATAAAATAAGGATAGCCTCCATGCTGCCCTTACCGGAGTATTACAAAGGTCAAATGAAATGAGTGTGAAAATATTTGAACTATAAAGTTGTATGACTCTGGGAAGTATTGCAATGATTTTTCAATACACTCCTTCAAACGTCACCGCCAGTTTTTGTTGTTGTTGTTGTCTTTTTTGTTTTTGGCTCTCTTGCTTTTCACATTAATTACAGCAACTTTAATCCAGGAATATAGAGTACTTTCATCGCTATCATAAGCTCAAAGTTCAAACTCTTTTTAAAAACGTGTATTTCATTCAATGAGATCAGACACGCCTTATAAATATTACACAGAGCCAAGAATGGTTCCCAGTCTTCACAGCTATAAAAAGAGAAGTACAAGACCCTATTGTGACTTGGGGTGGAGTCACAGTTAATCTTTCAACCCTGTTTAGATTGACCCATTAATAACAATAGCTACAAGTTACGGCACGTTAAAAAAATAAAATCACCGTGTACAATGATCAATCCGTCTGCCCCATACTTTTACATCTCTTGTAATTTCTATTAATTTATCTGTCTTGGGAAGTAATAAATCCTTCCAGTCCTGGCCGTGGCTATTTTTCTCAGTTAAGGGCCTCCAGCTCACTCCATGGGCCAACATAGTTATTGCTCATAGTGGGTGCCTTTAGGATTTTCCATCATCAACTGTACCTAATTCGGGCCTTCAATGAGCATCTCAGATATTAGCCTCATTGTTGCTAGGTCTTTAATAGGTATCATAAAATGTCCACGGTGCTGACAGGGTTCTAAACACGACGTTTCGGGGAGCAGAAGACCCCGTTTGGGGACTGGCCAAGGAACTCCCGAGGTTCGCGTACCGGGAGTGGAAAGGGGTCTCCCAGAGCCCCGCCCTCTCGGTCACCGAAACCTTGGAGCCCCGCCCCCGGGCCAGGGCCCGCGTCCGCTCCCCCCGGGCGCCGGCAGGAGGCGCCCGCGGCAGTCAAGGTGCTGTGCGCACCCGCGGGGAGCCAGCCCAGGGGGCGGAGGGAGAGGAGAGGAGGAGCCGGAGGGGGCGCGGCTAGCTCCCGGTCCTTGCAGGGCGCCGGGCCTCCTTCTCCGCCGGGCCCAGGGCTGGCGGCCGGCGGGGGTCGCGGAGGCAGCGGCGGCGGCGCTGGCGGGCCGCGGGTGGCGGGGGCTTGGCGCCGGCCCCGGGTGTTAGGAGACAAGATGGCGGCGGCGCTCCGGAGGCCGGTCCCCTCCTCTTCTGCGCTCTCCTCCGCCCCGCCGCTCGCCGCCTCCTCCTCGGTCTCCTCCTCCTCGTTCGCTGCCTCCTCCTCCTCCTCCTGCAGCAGCCCTAGCGACCGCCGAAGCTCCGGCCCGCTCTCCGGGAGCTCCGGAGGGGGATAGACGGGGCAGCTGCGGGCTCCGGCGACGGAGGCAGAGCTGGGGCCGGGGCGGGGACGGCGGCGGCGGCGGAGGCGGCGGCGGCGGCGCCGGGTGGGGATGGGGTCGCAGACGCTGCAGATCCTCCGGCAGGGGGTGTGGGCCGCGCTCAGCGGGGGCTGGTACTACGACCCGCACCAGGCCACGTTCGTGAACGCGCTGCACCTCTACCTGTGGCTCTTTCTGCTCGGCCTGCCCTTCACCCTCTACATGGTGAGTGTGGGGGCAGGGAGGAGGGTGGCTCCTTCCCCCTTCTGGCTGGCTGGCTGGCTGGCTGGCTGGCTGGCTTACCCGAGTCCGGCGGGCCGGGGGGGCGCCCTCTTCCTCCTCTCGGTGCACGCACCCCACCATCCCGCACCCCCGTCCCACAGGGGCCCCTCGCCCCCTACTCCCCTCCCCCATCCGTACTCCCCACTCTGCCTGGAGGGCTTTCCCGGTTTCAGTGATGACGGGAGAAACGGATTGGCAGCAGCCCCCACTTCCCGCCCCCGGGCGCGCAGCCCGTTTACTGGGAAATAGTAGCTTCCTAGGCCCCCTTTTCAGGGGGTCCTGAGCCCCTACCCTCCCAGCCTTTCTACCCGGCTGGGTAGAGCCCGAGTGGGGCTCCCTGCCTCCGCGTTTGGTGGTGGGCGCCGAGCATTTTGCTGGAAGGGGCCGCCGCATCCATCCCTGGCGCGCGTGCTTATTTGCGTTCGGTTCCTCGGGCGCCGGGCACCCCTGGGACACTCCCTTCCCCCGAGGCTGTTCTCGCTCCTCCTCTCCCGGGAGTACCCTCCCTCCACCTCGCTTCTAATCCGCGCGCCGAGCCCTTGGAGCGGGGGAAGAATGTGTGCCGCTCCGTTCGGAATGCATTTGTGGGGCGTCCGGGCTCTCTTACTCGCTCAGACGCGGCTGTTGAAAATCTGGCTCTCACCCTTCCTGCCTCTCAGAATCCTGTTTTTGCTTACCACTGGTTCTTTTCGGTTTGGCTCTGTGGTCAATGGCTGTTATTTCCAGGCCAGCTTTTAGGGGAGGGAGCGGGGGAGATACGGGGAATCTGGCTGGCATTTCAGTAGATTTGTTTGGGTTGGTTCAAGGCCTTTTACTGATAGGAAAGAAGAAAGTACTGCCTGTTGCTGAATTTAGTACGGTCAGCTTCTCAAAATGATCCAGTTTTTAAGCTGTATTTTCACTGAAAGTTACGAGCACATTTTCTTTTTAAAAACACGTTAGGTTAGGGTGGGGCGCTAGGGAGACTGATGTGGAAGAGGTGATACGGAAGCGTCAGTTAAAATTTTAAAGTAACTGGAAAGGAGGAAGGCTTGGTAAGTTTGTTTTAGGAGAATGCTTTTAAATATATTTCTGCCAACTTTGTGGTTCTTCGTGAAGCTGTAGTAAGGGGCTGGACTAGAAAATCTGGGAGTATGGACTACAAGGAGTGCCAAAGGTGAGGATACTCAGTTCTTTCCCAAGTGAAGCTCATTTTTACTGATTGGCAGAAAAAGTGGGGGAGGATGTTGTAAATGTCACATCCTCAAGCAAATTTAAATTTTTCTTTGAAATTGTTTGGGAAGGACTTGCTGCTTGAGGTTAAAAAGGCATTTACAAGCATGACTGATGGCTTACTTTTTTAGGGGACTTGCTCAGTCTTGTCCCTTTTGGAAAATTTATCACGAAGTGTTATCATTTTCAATTAATTCTGGCCCAGGGAGTTAGTTCTATTTGCACTTCTTTATCTTCCAGGAATATGACATCATTAATGTACAGGTTAATTACCTTGGGTGTAAGAATCCTCAGGCTGTCACAGAGCTTTTCATAGCAGATTTCTTTTATATCCAAGAGAATTGTAAATTTAAAACTGAAGCTGGATCTTAAGATGTCAGGATTCGTCGCTGTGTTCCAGTGTAAGGCTCCCATGTTAGCACCAGACCTGTGTTAGTGGGTTAGGGCTCTTTGTGTAATTAACAAACATTACTGAAGGAAATTTAAAGCAAATAGAAAGCAATGCATTGAGTTTACTGCTTCATTTTGGGAGTTTATTCAGTTAAATTTAATCTGCAAATAAATTTTTGAGTGTCTACTATATGCGGGGCATTTTGCTGGGTCCTAGGAAAATGAAATTGCTTCTCTGATTTTCTTGTTTAAGTTAATGGCAACTCGACTTTTCCTAAACTTTTAAAAAGCTCTCCTTGATTCTTCTCTTTCTCTTCACATCCAGTTCATAAACAAATCTTGTGGATTCTATCTTCAAAACCTAACTAGAATCCAGCTAGTCATCACCACCACTCCCTTGGTTTAAGGCATCATTATTTCTCTCCTGGGTTACTGCAGTGTTGTAATGAGGTTCACTGCTTTCACTTTTTTTTTTTTTTTTATTCTCTATTCTCAGTAAAGATGTCTGAGTGATTTTTTAAAATTTAAGTCAGATCATAGCATTCTTCAGAGCCTCTCCTCCCATGTGTCCATCCTCCTCCAGCCCCAAACACACACTTGCCTTCTTATGATATTTTTTGTGCACAGTAACTGTTTTCTTGCCTCAGGGCCTTTGCACTTGTTCCCCCCTTTGTCTGGATGACTCCTCTCTTCCAGATGTCTGTGTGACTTACATATTCTACTTATTTCAGGTTTCAGTTATATGTGGGGCTTCCCTTGGTAGCCTGTGTAGAATAGAATCTTCCCAGCTCCTCCAGTACTTCCTAGCCTTCCCACCCTCCTTCACTTACTAACACTTACTATGAATTGATACACGTTCATTACTTAATGTTTCTCTTATCCCATTAGAATATAAGCCCCAAGAGGGCATAGACTTTTTGTTTACTGCTGTTTTGTCAGGACCTAGATCAGTGTCAAGCACATAAGTACTCATGTTAAATGAATGATTAGAAATGAACAAGACACAGCTTTTGCCTTCAGGGAACTTCAAGTTTAGCTTGCGGAAAATGAACTATTACAAGCATTAGAGCTGTTATGAAAAGGTAAGTACAGAATGACCCTGAGCTTTTAATCAGGGATTGATCCTAGTCTAGGGGCAGTTAGCAAAGAAGATTGGTAAATGTTTTAGGAAACTAGTCGTATTATGGTGTTGCAGTAGTCGAAAGTATACATTAAGTATGTGTGTAGATTCTCTATCCCAAACCCTGTGTCCTCATAGTGACTTGTTTTGCAACTTGAGGCAGAGCTGGGATTTTGAAGCCATTGTATAGACACCCACCCCCTCACCTTTTTTTTTTTTAAAGACCTAGCGCCTGTGAAGAGTGGTATGTTGAGTTAGGAAGAGTCTTACGGCTTTTTGTATAGGATTCAAACACTTTGCTATTTGTAGCTTTTGTGACTACTTTGTATATCCACAAAATTTATATAGCTTTTGTAATTATAAAACTTCTCAGTAGTGAAAATCAAGAAGTAACTTTTCCTTCTTACTTTCATTGTCCTTCTGTTTTCCTTAAGGCACTCACCCCATTTTATCTTGCTATAACTATGTGTGTACATGACATGTCACAGATGGTGAGCTGTGTGGGCGTGAGCTTTGTGGCATTTTCGTGTGGTGGAAAGCAGACTGGGGTTCGTGTCATCTTGATTTTTGAATCTTGGCTCTGTTATTGATTGTGTGCCCTTTGGGCAAGACTCTCCACCTTTCTGAACTTGGATTTACTCATTTGTGAGATGTTTCATGGGTATTTTTTAAGAAAATATTTACGAAATAGATTAAGTTATTCACCTATAGAGTGGCTGTCAGTAAATGTCATTTGCAAGAGCTGATTAGAACAGTATTTCCTCTGTAATGTTGTGGGACTAGAGATTAGAAAGTAAGTCAAGCCATTATCTTCACATATTGTTGTTCAACATAATATTTTCTTTTCCAAAGAGTTGTATCCCTAGGTGATGATCTGTAACACTAAAACCTCTTTCTGTAAGTGGTCCTCAGACTCCAGTTGACTTGAGGATCACTTGGACATGTTAAATATGTGCATATGTGCATGTTCATTCTGATGCAGACGATCTGGAGTGTGACCTGTTATATTTTATAAACACTCCCAGTCAGTTTAAAAACCTTGATCAATATGCCTCAGCCTCCCAGCCCCTGACTTACAGCCAGCTGCTTACTCAGCATAATCTCTTGGCTGTGTCACAGGCATCATGTCTAACAATGTTCTTGATTCCCCACTAAACACACCCCTCTCCCCCCAAAAAACTTGTTTTCTTTCTCTGTCTTTGTTCTGTTAGTTAATGGCACCGTCTTATATCTGGTTGCTCATACCTTCCCCCTCTTCCTCGCCTTATGAGCAGTTCTTATCATTTCTTCTGACAAGTATCAGCCTTCCTTTCCACTTCCTGATTCACGCTGTTTTTTGTCTGCACTGCTGCCTTAGTTTCTGTTCTTGCCCTTTTACAACTCTTTCTCCGCAAAGTAAGAGACATCAGTCTCCGTTCGTGTCCTTCCCTCTTTCTGATATCCTTCAATTATTTATTTATTTTTGCACTTAGAATAAAATCCATCATCCTTACTGAGGCCTCACCAAAGACAAAGTCTTTGATAAAGTCCCCCCTTTATCAGCAGTTTGTGCAGTTTTCCCACTGTGCTCTTGTCACACTGGCCACCTTTCAGTTTCTTTGACATACTGAGCTTGCTCCTCCAGGGGGGTCTTTGCACTTGATGTATCTTCTGAAGGGACACATTTCCCTCCTACTCTTTGCAAGCCTGCCTGTTCCTGGGTCTTTAGGGCTGGCTTAAAAGTCGTCTCAGAGGCCTAACCGGATAAGCATAAACAGGTTCTGTTTTCCATTATTCTGTCCTGTAACTTCTATAGTGCTCATGACAAACACATTTATATCTTTGCTTGCTCATTAGCTGTCTCTAATGTTCCCTCCCTCCCAATACCTTGTAAGTTCCATGAGGACAGAGGCCATATCTGATTTATTTGGCAGTGTATATCCAGTGTCTCCTCTTGTGTTTGGCTTATATTATATTAGATTCTGAATAAATATTCGCTGGATGAATGTTTTAGTTATACGTGTAAACCTTCTTTAGACTTAACACCTTAACTGACAGAGAGTAGTTTGGTGTTGGGGGGACACTGTGGTAGGCTGTATTCTATGGTGGAGTCACATCTTATCTGGTGGGTAGGTTTAGTATCAGTATACATGACAAAAATATGAATATAGAATTACTGAAAAATCAAATACACAATGACTTGAAAAACCCTTTAAGTCACTCAAAGTGCAGCATATATTGCTTTTTGTGTATACAACTTTGTGCAGTTAAATGTACATGTACAAATATACACATGATACATACAGTCATATATACTGTATAAATCTGTGGAGAGATTATATTCAGAAACTAAAGCATTCATATCAAGTATATGAAGGTTTCAGCTTGTTCTTCCTGGTTATCTTACTGTTTTATCTTCTGACCTTTATCATGTACAAAATGCTAAATGCTTTAGTGAGTGTTTCTGAGGCCCTCAAGTCATTCTTTCCTAAAGATTTAAACATTTTAAAAACCAGTGTAAGCAAGATTCAGTTATGACTAAAACTGAAATTTTCAAATTTTATAATTTATTTTTCCTAAAATGTTTTCCTTAAGTTAGGAAAGTTATTTGTACATTTGCAATTAAGCATGATTGTTTAGTATTATTTTCTGTGTCCTTTAGGAGAAGTTTAATGAATAGTGGATGATCTGTTTTGACCTAAGTCCTGTGCCTTTTCTTAGCATTATTTTCAGTGTTTAGTATCAAGGTGAATTGGCTCTGCATAGATGTAGTTCTTATCTGTTATGTCCCCTAAGTAAATTAAGGATACATTTTCCAAAGATAGTTTACAAATGAAGGTTCCAAGAAAGCAGCCATTTTGTCAACTTGTAGAAAAGCCCGTGAATTTATAAAAACAGCAGTTGATTCCTAAAATGTATTAGTGTCTTTTGTTAAAGATGGAGTGTTTCCTGCCATTTGAGAAATTACTCCAAGTTGTAAAATCACTTGGTAATTGAAAAACTAGGAAAGTTTTCATTTTTTCCCAGCCTTTGAATACACAGATTTAACCAGGTAGTTTGCTTTCTGTAGCTGACTTTACTTTCAGTAAATTTTCCCAATATTTCGTTTTGAGAATTTTCAGGCATATAGTAAAGTTGAAAGAATTGTTGCCACCACCTGGATTCTACAACTTTTAAAAAATTCCATGTCTCTGTCTATGCATTCCTCTACCTATCAAGACTTTTTTTTTTCCTTTTGAAGGGGGTTGCTTGTGAATTAAGTTACAAGTAACAGTATAAGTCACTCCGGAACACTTCAGCACACATACTGTTAGCTAGAGTTCTAAAAGTGAACCATCCGATGACTTTTGAGTTTTGATAAATGCGTACACCTGTGTAGTGCAAACCTGTCACACTGTAGAACATTGGCATCACCCCAGAAAGTTCCCACTTGCCCTTCCCAGTCAGTTCTCTCACCCTTGTTCTGATTTTTTTTCCATCATAGATTAGTTGATCCTGTTTTAAAACTTCATATAAATGGAATCACGTAGTAGGGACTTGTCTTTTTCACTCAGCATAATGTTTGAGAGAATCCTCCATGTTGATGTGTATTTCAGCGGCTTGTTCCTTTACTGCTGAGCAGTATTCCTTTGTATGAATACGGTCCAGTTTGCTCACCTTGATCTACTCGCCTATAGATGAGGAGGACCTCTTTCCAGTTTTTGGCTGTTACATAAAAGGTATCACTCGAGCATGAGGGTAGGTTTTATCAGAACTGAAAGAAGTTGGAAAACTTTATTTGATATCAAAAATGTTTTCTCTTTCCAAATAAGACCAAATTTTAATTTAAAATAATTTAATGATAATTGGATACTTCATCTTCTCATTTCACCTTTAGTAGTCTTTAATACTGTACTTTTATTTGCTCAGTATTTCAATTTTTCTGTTTTGTCAATTCAGTAGAACCTTTTTGTTCAAATATAAATATATATGCTAAATGAGAAATTATAGATAAGTAAAAAGAAGAAAATAAAAACCATCTGTAATCCCATTCATTTAGTCTGTTGGACATTAATTTTAGTAACCAAAATGTATTTGGAACTTAGAAATACATACTGTGTTTCTTCCTTACAAAAATGGGCTCATAAGATTTGTACTGTTTTGAAACCTATTTTTACTTGACTATAAGTTGTGAATGTTCCCAAGTAGGGAAAAAAGTAGCAGTTTTAATAGCTCTGTAGTAAACTATAATAGTTTCCTTGTTATTGGGTATGCAGGTTGTAGTTTTTAGCTATTTGGAAAACACTGGCGTGGATATTCTTGTAGTTAAATCTTCATGCTGGTTTTTGTATAAATTCCTGGAAGTAGACTTGTTGGATTAAAGTATTTTTCTTTAATAAATAATTATTTTCCATTGAATGAATCTTTATGATGAAAAAGAACAAGGGTGAGAGAATGAGAAATTGAAATAATATGCAAGGTCCCTGAGAAAGCAAATAGGTCTGTGGTCCAGGGAGCACAGATAGTAAGGGATCAACCTCAGAAAGGAGGAAGGAAGGAGGTAAGGACGAATGCTGATGGAAGAGGGGATAAACAGTTGCTGGTGATGGTTAAAGTAGATCTTATGAGTTATGTAATCTCCTTAAAGTACAGAGTCAGTGTTTGCTGTTGAGAGTGGTGGCGGGTGGGAGGAGGATCTCCAGAAGGTGACATGCTCTCCTTATTTTCAGAGAGCAGGAAAGTGACTAACAGACGGTAGGATTGCTGGGAAGTTTTGAGGGTACCTTTGGGGTTGGAGAACATGAGTTCACAGTGTGGAAGAGGAATGTTCAGGAAAGAAATTTGGGATAAAATTTTCTTGGAAGTTATCAGCATTATAGAGGACAATCCAAGCCACAGAGTAGAAGACCTGGGGAGAAACTGTAATTCATTAAAAAGAAAAAGGCTTGGACAGAACTCCAGATCCCAACAGCAGTTAACAGTCAGCAAAGGAGACAAGAAAGAAGCCAGGAAAAAGAGTTTTTAAAAAAGAAGATAATGGTCAAAAATGCCAAATTACCCTCCTGAAAGGTTGTACTAATTTAAATTTTCATCAGTGGTTTGAGAGTACTTGTCTTCCCACCTCTGCTCAACCCTGCAAAGGAGAGTGTTATTGTAAATTTCTTATGGAATGTTGAATAAACCATTTTAGTAATGGTCTAGTTTTGGTAATAGGCAGAATTTCTCTTAAAGTACTTTTTAATCCAAATTTTTCTTAATGTAAACTAAAGATGTTGACTGCACTAACGTATGTCACATAACTTTTATCTGATTTCAGATGATTTTCACAGCAAGTAATTGGTAAATAAGCAGAAACGTTTCTTTGAGAGGAGACTTACTGTTTCTTTCTGTTATTTTATCTGAGTTAAATGGTTTTCCGGTGTTTCTGTGCATAGCTCAGGAGGACAGAGAATTATTTTGTAGGTGGGCTAAGACACTTGGGACACTGGGAATAGTAACAGTAGAATAGCACAGACTAATGGTATAGAAAAGAGCAGACTGCAACACATATTCTGTAGGTTTTACTACTGCTGACTTGTTTAGCGTTACAGATGAATTTTACCAAACCCCAGTGTAATAAATAGCTACTGATTCTGATTCCTTTGGTTCCTTTGTCTGTCCCCCCAAAAGTTGATTGAATGCTTTCTTTGGTAGAGTTGTAAAACAGTTCACACTTTCCTTCCTTTGTCATTGGAACCTGAGGGGCTGCATCTTTTATAACTTGCACCTTTGGTGCCAGTCTCGTTCCTTTGTGTTATGGTAAGAAAAAAAAGAAAACCTTGGGGGAAGCAAGCCATTTCCTTTTGAGGTTTTAAGGGAAAACAAAAAGAAAGCCCTGTCTTGCAGAGGTTTGTACAAACCAAGCAGAATCCTGAGTGCCAACTGCCCTGAGAATAGGCAGGGATATTAGTCACAGATTTGAGAAGCTTGAATCATGCATCTGGCTGTTTTCTTTTCCTAATCCTCCTCACTCCCTGAGTGTTGTCTAAATACAAACTAAGCAGATCTAAGCACTGCAGCTATCATCTTTAAAACTTTATATTTTGAAATAATTTTAGGTTTACAGAAAAGTTGCAGAATAGTAGAGAGAGTTCTTGTATACCCTTTGCCCAGCTTCCTCTAATATTAAAATCTTACATAACTGTGGTGCATTTATCAAAATGAAGACATTAACTTTGATACAGTACTATTAATGAGTTATAGATGTTATTTGGATTTCACCAGTTTTTCCAGGGATGTCCCTTTTCTGTTTTAGGATTCAACCCACTATGTTGCATTTAGTATCATCATCTTTAATACGGTTTTCTTCCTGTTTTCCCTTACCATGCTAGGATTCTGTTCTTTAAGAAGTTTTACAATTTGTAATGCTTAATCGAATTTTGTCTTATAAGAAAAATCAGTAAAAGGCTTTATGTTTATGATAGATACATCTTAGGTGGATGAAAGAGGAGAGTATTCTGAATGATTTTTAAACCATGCATTGACTATTAACCTATGTGTGGCTATTTTAAAATATAAATATTTTACATATGAAGAATTATATGACATGAAATAATTCTAAAGATGAAAAAGACTTTAGACTTCATTCACACCAAATGGATACTAGTGTCTTAGCTTCCTCTTATAATGCTGTTTTCCTGATTTATAAATTAGAAGCAATGAGACAGACACAACCATGTTACAGGGTAGAATATGACTAATCCCTTATGTGTCATAAACTGTTCTGGAATTGGAGGATGCAGTTATTTCCTAGAAGGCTTTATGCAAAGGACAGTTGTTCAGACATTCAAAACATTTACTGTACGCTGGTCACTGTGGTGGGCCTTATGGTGGGGACCATTACGAGGTTTGTTTTTGTGCTAGGACATCATTTCCTATAATCTTCCCACCAGACAAGTGAATCTTTGTCCTGAGGTAAAGATTGTTTATTGAAAGCATATATGTTCCTGGGTGTAATGGTTTGCTCTGCTGTCAAGTATCTTACTATAATATATTCAACATCATAAAACTTTCTTAAACCTTGTTTAATTATTCAAAGTTATAGTTCTTAGAACTTATAAAATTTAGCATGATGTTTAACATGATTAGTGTGCTGTTGCAAATTTCCCTTTCATTGTTGCTTTGCCTTTGATTTGGTAATCTTACACAGCTACTAACAAATGTTTATAGCATCCTTCTGTTCACATCGTTATACAGTGTTAATACACTGGATATCTATTTTGACCTTCTTACTTAATAAAGAATATCTGTAGGTAAACTATGGAAAGTCATAGTAACTAAAATTACAAAAAGCACCATACAGCTTTTCACACTATTCTAGGCATTGACATGTGGCTCTCAGCTAATTATAACATATATATATATATATATATTTTTTGCTCAACTAATAGGGGTGATAAAAATCAGAAGTCTCCATGGGATGCTTTCAAGCTACCTGCCCCCAATCCTCTGCTCATTCTGAGTAACTGCTGGTCTCCTCTTCTTCTATAGCAAAATGCATATCACAACACAGGCTGGAGTGAGGCTGATGTAGAGATAATCCTGAATCTGCCTTTTTTTTTCTTTTAAGGAAATTATTCAGCAGCTTTGGACGATTATTAGGAATTCTTACATGCATTACTAGTGTTTGTCATGATACTCCACTTGGGAATTGCTGGCCTAGTCCGTATGACACAGGCTTCTACACAAGTGATAACCTAGGACAGAGCTACCATTATCTTTCCTCTTAAAAAAAAAAGTCCACCATCTAATAACTGAGAATTGACTTGCCTGAGGTCCTATTTTGCTTTACTCCAATAAATCAGTATCTGGGGGAGATTCTGGGCATGCGTATTGTGAAAAACCACATTCCCTAAATGTACAATAGAAAAACAAAACCCTTAGGCGATTTCTGATGAATGTCTCAGGAAAATAGTCACTACCTGGGAGGCTTTAGTCTATTATTTGTGAATGTTTGAAAATAACTAATTGTTTCCTGCTTAGGTTGTTCGTTTAACTCATCTTCTTCTTTCAGCGGTGAATAAATTACTGAATAATTTTGATTCTGGCTGTAGAGGAGACTTTTATGGTACTGAGAATAGTAATGCTTATCTAATGCTTTTTACCCAGTATAGTATATTCATGGAGCATTTCACCCTCCAGTTAAAAAAGCATTGTTAGGTTTTTATCATGAAAATAATAGTAGTTGTAGAAATTGTTCCAGGTGTACTCAAATATATATAGTCTAAAATAAAAATATATATAGTCCAAAGTAAAAGCAAACCATGCTGTGGCAATACTGTGATGCACATTTGTGTATGTAAGATTTCACTTGTGAAGTTGGTAAGTTTCTAGAAAAATTGCTGAGTCAGGTATGCACATTTAAGTTTAAACTAGATGTTGTCAAATTACACTTCAGAAAATTTTATACCAGTTTATATTCTCACCCAGTGTATGAAAGGGCCTATTTCCCTTTGTTCTCACCACATTGACTATTACGAATCTTTACAGTATGATAGTGTAAACAGCATCTTGTTTTAATTTGTGTTTCCTTAATAATGGGTTATTTATTTGAGTATCTTTTCACAGGCTTAGTAGACAGTTATTTATTTATTTTTTCCTTTACCTACTTTTTGTATCTGTTATCCTTTTTTGAAAGTCATGTTCTAAGTGGTTTTTGAGGCCCTTTGTATGTATAAAAAGTAGCTCTTTATCATGTATTAAAAATTTCCCCTAATTTGTCTTTCAACTGTATGATTGGGGTTTTTGAGCATGTAAATTTAACATTTTTAGTAATCACATTTACTAGTTTTCTTCATGTAATAAAGACCTTTCCTTTAAAAGTTTGTAAAAATTCATGCTTTCATCTAAAAATTTTAAAATTGGGGAATAAATTTGCATGGTTAAATAAAAAAAAAAACTAAAATGGTGAAACGTCACCCTTTTCTGCCTGCCCACCATCTTCCCAATTTTCCACCTGCACTACCTCCCCTAAGAAACCACTGTGAATAGTTTCTTGTGAATCCCACCACAGCATACAGATGCAAATTCAAATGTCTGTCTCCCTCCCCCAGCTTGCTACTCTATATATTGTTTTTCCCCCACTTAATATATCTTAAACACCTGTACATCAGTACCAAATAGGCTTCTTCAGTGTTTTTTTTTTTTAATTGAGATATGCTTTACATGTAACATTAGTTTCAGGTATACAACATAATTTTTGAATATTTGTATATATTGTGAAATGATCACCACAGTAAGTCTAGTTAACATCTGTTACCATGTTTTTCTGGTGATGAGAACTTTTAAGATTTATTCTCTTAGCAACTTACAAATATGCAATACAGTATTATTTATTATAATCACCATGCTGTGCACTATATCCTCATGACTTACTTATTTTATAACTGGAAGTTTTGTACCTTTTGATACTCTTCACCCATTTCACATCTCCCCCTGCCCCCACCTCTGGCAGTCACTGGTTTGTTCTCTATGTCTGTGATCTCTGTTTTTGTTTTTAGGACCCACATGTAAGTGAGATCATATAGTATTTGTCTTTTTATGTCTGATTTATTCGCTTAGCATAATGCCCTCACAGTCTATCTATGTTGTTGCAAATGGCAAGATTTCCTTCTTTATGGCTGACTAGTATTCCATTATATATATATATATATATATATATATATATATATACCACATTTTCTTTATCCATTCATCCATTGGTGGACACTTTGATTGCTTCTGTGTCTTGGCAAGTGTAAATAATGCTCAATGAACGTAGGGATGCCTATATCTTTTTGAGTTAATATTTTCACTTCAGATAAATACCCCAGAGTGGAATTGCTGGATCATCTGGTAGTTCCATTTTTAATTGAGGCACCTCTACTGTTTTCCATAGTGGCTACACTAGTTTATGTTCCTACCAATAGTGCACAGGGGTTCCCTTTTCTCTACGTTCTTGTTAACACTTGTTTTCTCTTGTCTTTTTGATAATAGCCATTTTTACAGGTATGAGGTGATATTGCACTGTGGTTTTGATTTGCATTTCCATGATGGTTAGTAATATTGAGTACTCTTTTATGTACATGTTGGAAAACTGTCTATGCATATCCTCTGCCTGTTTTTTAATTGAATTGCTTTTTTTTTTTTTTTTTTTTTGCTGTTGAGTTGAATGTGTTCCTTGTATATTTCCGATAATAACCCCTTAGCACACATGAGTTGCAAATATTTGTTTTCATTCAGTAGATGGCCCTTTCATTTTGGAGATGGTTTCCTTTGCTGTGCAGAAGCTTTTTAGTTTGATATTTTTACTTTTGTTGCTTTTGCTTTTGTTGTCAAACCTAAAGTATCATTAAACTAAGACCTATGTCAAGGAGCTTACCTCTGTTTTTTCCTAGGAATTTTATAGTTTCAGGTCTTACTTACAAGTCTTTGCAGATGTTGAGCCATCCCTGCATCCCTGGAATAAATCCCTCTTGATCATGGTGTGTGATCCTTTTAATGTCGTACTGAGTTTGGTTTGCTAATATTTTGTTGATTTTTCAACTGTGTTCATCAGGGTTATAGGCCTATAATTTACTGGTGGTGTCCTTGTCGGTTTTGGAGCAGTGTAATGCTGGCCTTGTAAAGTGAGTTTGGAAGTGTTCCGTCCTCTCGTGTGTTTTGGAAGAGTTTGAGAAGGATTGGTTTTAATTTTTTGAATATTTGTTAGAATTTACCAGTGAAGCTGTCTGGTCCTGGACTTTTGTTGGGTTCAGTTTTTTAACAGTTGCATAGTGTTCCATTGTGTGGATGTTTATCGTGTTCTATGCTGATAGATATTTAATTTGTTTGCAGCCTTTTTCTAACAAAAACTTTGCTGCAGTAAATAATTTGTACACATATCATCTCCCATGTGTCTTGGTGTAGTATTAAGATAAATTCCTAAAAATGAGATTGCTTGGTCAAAGGAATTGTAAATGCTTTTGTCCTTTAGAAAGACTGCCAAATTGCCCTCTAGAGAGGTTCTAATCACACATGCCTGCAAGCAGTGTATTAGAGTACCTGTTTGTGCCCCTGTGTGCTGCAATCTCACGCAGTTTTGCTATTGTCATAGGTAAGAAATAGTATCTTAGAGTGGCTTTCTTTTCTTTTTTTTTTTTTTTTAAACTGGGGAGAGGTAATTATTTTTGTTTGTTTGTTATTTTAATAGAGGTACTGGGGGTTGAACCCAGGACCTCATGCATGCTGAGCATACGCTGTACCACTGAGCTATCCCCTCCCCGCCTAGGGTGGTTTTAATTGGCATTTCTCCTACTTTGAGTAGGATTGAATAGCTTTTCATCAGTTTTAGGATCACTTTCTTTTCTTCTATTTTTACATGAATAGTTCATGTGCTTTATCCATTTTCTATTAGGTCGCTTATTGATATCTTAGAGTTTTTATATATTGGGGAAGTTAGTCCTTTGTAATCTAATTGAAAACATCTGATATTTTTATAGTTCAGCCCATTTGGAATTTACTTTGCTGTAAGCAATGCATGAATGCCTAGTTTAAAAACAATTTTTTAATAGGCAGTTGTTCCCGTCAACTTAATTTGTTAAACAATCCCATTTTCTCAGTAGTTTTTATGCCAACTTTTTCATAATCTGAGTTTCCACTGAGGTATTTGCATATTTTATAATATGTCTGTTCTTGCATGACTACCATATTTTTCAGTAATCTTAGTTTTATACATTTTTCTTTCTTAGTAGTAGTCTTAACTTTGTTATTTCTTCTTGTTATTTTCTTGGCTATCCTTGCATGTTTATTCCTCCATTTTGTTAAGTTTCTCAGGGATATTGTTGTATTTTTACTGAAAAACATTGAACTTTGGATTATTTTAGGGAGAAAAGTTTGACATCTTTATAATATTGAGTTGAGGTGATCTCTTCACTTTCATATCCCTCAGTAGATTTTTTTTTTTAAGTTTCCTTTATGTTAACCTTGCACATTTTCCCTTAGGATTATTATTTTTAGATTTTACTTTCTAACACTAGTGTAAATGGAGCCATTTCTTTCACTGTGTTTCTAACTGATTATTGCTCTATGTGAGAAAAATCATTATTCTTTTATTTTAAAAACAAAACCCTTATTTTAGAACAGTTCTAGATTGATAGAAAATTTGCAGAGATAGTACAGAGAGTTCCCCTATACCATGCACCCAGTTTCTCCTATTGTTAACATCTTAGATTACTGTGGCACATCTGTCACAGCCAGTGAGCCAATATTAATACATCATTATTAACTTATAGTCTGTACTTTGTGCAGATTGCTTTAGTTTTTACCTAATGTCCTTTTTCTGTTCCAGGATGCCATCTAAAACTATTGATTTCAATTTATTAATTTTGCAACCAGACACTTTATGGAATTAGGTTATTCTTTCTAATAATTTTTCTGTTTATTTCAAAAGGACTTTCAGATACACAGTTTATTTGTAAATAACAATTTTAACTTCTTTCAGTATTTATACTTTTTTCTCTTGTATAATGCTTTGCATTGTACTTCACATATCTGTATTAAATAATGCTGAAAATACGGACAGCCCTGCCTTGTTCCCTACTTTAATGGGAATTCTGGTATTTATCATACCAATTTTTTGTTTGAAATAAAGATTCTTTTTTCTTCATTGTGTTACAGAAGTGGTTCTTCATTTTCCAGTGACTTCTGGCTATTCACTATCAGACTAATATTTACCTCCATGTATTCTGAAGTCTCACAAGTCTTAACGACCTCATCTTTTTTATAGCTCATCTTTGGTTTCTATGAACCATTTCTACTCACAGGTCTTTTTGTTCGCTTACCTTAGTTTTATCAGTACATTGCGTAAACATTATTAATAACATCAAATAGTTACTGTGCTATTATGTGCCCATGTACCATCTTCTTTTGAGTTTTCTCACTTGATCCTCACCATAGCCCTGTAAAATGAAGATACCGTTATTAACCCTGTTTTACAGATGAGGAAACAGAGGCTCCTAGGACTTAAGTCACTGGTTCAGGTTTATGCAGACCGCCTCTGCCATTTCCTCCCTTTGACCTCGGGACCGGCATCACAGTCACTCTTCACCACCCTCCTCCGCAGTCTCGCAAGATGCATTTCTGATTAATCTGTTCCTGAAAGCCTACTTATGATCGATTGGGCTGAACTAAGTGTCCCCTGGCTTTTTCAGTATGTATTCTGAATCTAGAACTCTGAGAGCTGCCCTTGCAGTCACCATCTAATTATATCTATAATCCTGGCTCCCCTTCTTGACTGGCATATTGTGTGAATACAGTGGAAGCCCATTGTAAATCTCCCAGGGATTTAGTTAATAGTTCTCACGTGTAGTTGAGGTGAGATAATTTGTCTCATCGTTTTGGAGGGAGTGGTTAAAAGCCTTACTCTGTAGCATGCACAGGCACACCTCATTTTACTGTGCTTCGTTTGTCACATATTGGTAATTCTCACAATATTTCAAATTTTTCACTATTAAATTTGTTATAGTATCAGTGATCTTTGAGTATACTATTTCAAGATTACAACTTGCTGAAGGCTTAGGTGATGGTTAGCATTTTTTAGCAATAAAGTATTTTTAAGTTAAGGTACGTACAGTTTTTAGACCTAATGCTACTACTGCACACTTAATAGACTACAGCATGGTATAAATACATATATATATAAATATATATACACATACACACACACATATAGGCACTGGTAAACCAAAAAATACATGTGACTTGCTTTATTGTGATGTTCACTTTATTGCAGTGGTCTAGAGCCAAACCTGCAGTATCTCCAAGGTATGCCTGTATTCTAAATGGATTCTATTAAAATTTAATATCCTTTTATTTACTGGTGTTATGTGGGCCTCTTTCCCTGCTGTGTTTATATAAAATACTACTTTTCATGCCATTGCTGCTGCTATTACATGTGCTCCTTCACTCCAGCCACAGAGATGCAGCTTTTGCAGTCTGCTTGTATCCTGTCCATTCCAGCTTTTTATGAACAAAATCTAGAGCAGTAGTCCTTATGAATATGTAAATAGCAGCGAGAGAAGCAATTGTTTCAAGGTTTGGAAACTTTACAGAAAATTTTAACCTAACTTTGGCACAGAGGTCCTGTTGGTTTCTAGTGGGTAGAGACCAAGGATTGTGCTAAACATCCTATATTACCTAGGTCAGCCCCCAACAACATAGGGTTACCTGGCCCAAAATGTCAGCAGTACTGAGGCTGAGAAACTGCTCTATAGCCTTAATTTTCAGTGAGTGTGTTGTTATCCTCAAGGGGGCTAAAATTAGTCCTTGGTTGAGGGTGGGGTGGTGATAAAATCTTTTTAGGTACAAAATATAGATATACATACAGTATATATAGATATACAGCGTATCTGTGGTGGTAAAATTTCATAAGGGGCAGTGTTTAGAAAGCCCACACTTCTGTGTGTTTCTCCTTTACCCTCGCACTACCACACTCACAGCACTTCTGACACTAGATGTGTGAGGGTTTTCCCACACAGCAATTCATTGAGATACCAGCTGGGTGTCTTACAGTTTAATCCAATTCAGATACTGTCTACCCGGAGATAGCATCAAATCCCACAGGTTAAGGTCTCAGTCCCTCAAGACTGCTCCCCCTCTCCACAATTGAAAGTCCAGGTTGTTACTTGTGTTTCTGACTGACTGTAGGTCAGAGGTTTCCGTGACCCCATCCTGAGGTTTGATTGATGTGCTAGAGTGGCTCACAGAACTCAGGAAAACAGTTTACTTACTGTTTACCAGTTTATTATAAAAGACCATGGTAAAGGACACAGGTGAACATCCATCTGGAGGCGCTGCACAGGGCAGGGTGTGTGGGAAAGAGCACAGAGCGTCCATGCCCTCTCCCCTGGCTGTGCCAGCCTTCAGCTCCACCCAGTGTTGACCAACGTGGTAGCTCTCTGAACCTCATACTAGTGGGATTTTATGGAGGTTATATCACGTGGTTAATTATTAACTCCATTTCCAGCTCCTCTCCCCTCTCTGGAGATTGAGGGATGAGGCTGAAAATCCCGTTTCTCATCATGGCTTGGTCTTTCTGGTGAGCAGCCCCCACCCAGGAGCCTACCAGGAGTCACCTCATTAGAACAAAAGGCATTCCTGTCACCCAGGAAATTCTGAGGGATTTAGGTGTTAGGGACCAGGGTCAAAGGCCAAATATTAGAACAAAAGATGCTCTTTGTTCTCTTATCACTTAGGAAATCCCCAGGGTTTTAGGAGCTCTGTGCCAGGAACCAGGGGTAGAAAACAATATATGTATTTTCTGTTATTTCGCAGGGAGTGATTATGGGAAAAAAATGTCTAAAAAGACTCCTTAGACGGGTGATAATGAAAAAAAGTTGAGAAATACTGCCTTGGAGGGAGACTGTCTACTGGTTAAAAACTCAGGTTCTTAACCACTGGAGTCAGACTGGGTATAAATCTTTGCTGCCACTTACCAGCTGCAAGCAGTGACTTCATAGCCTAAGTTTTCTTACCTGTAAGATGGAGATTATAATAGTACTTTCTTCAAAGGATTATTATGAGATAATCCATTTAAAGCACCTGGCACTTGGTAAAACATTGGTCATTCTTCTAAGATGCTCAAGGAGAGAAAGGATCCTATTTATTAACAGTGTTTCCATTCCTAATCTGGGGCTTAATAGGTGTTCAGTAAATATATATATTTTTAGTTTTTATTTTTATTTTTTTTAGGGGGGGAGGTAATTAGGTTTAACTTTAGGTTTATTTATTTATTTTTAATGGAAGGACTGGAGATTGAACCCAGGACCTCACTCATGCTAAGCAGGCGCTCTACCACTAAACTATAAACCCTTCTCCCATCAGTAAAATTCTGAATGAATAAATAAAACTTACTCATTGTGTCAGAGTTGCCTTTATGGAAGCTGAGGAAATGGATGGTAGTAAGGTAAGTTATACTCTCCTTTATTCTTTTTTTCTGTTAGGAAACTTTTATACTTAAGTTCACTGTGTTGTACATTGCCTAATTTTAGCATTTACTTTTAAAGGTAGAAGTGGACTATATAGCAGGCAGTGCCATCATTCTGGTTCAAGCCAATTGAGTGAGCTCAGGGCAAAAATGACATATGGGTTCTGTTAATACTCTTAAAAGAGCTAGTATACTTTTTTTTAATTTATGAATCTTTCTGACTTACATTTTTGTTTTAGGGTTTCAGCTTGTAGTTTATCCCCCTGAATTTTTGAAACATAATATAATCAAATAATATTTCATAACCTAATTTTTTGTATGTAGTCATATTTTATTTTAAAATATTTATTTTTACTTGATCCTTGTAGTTTTACTTTGGCTTAACACTTTTGTTATTGAATTATTGTGATTTTTAAGCTTTAAATTTGAGTTACTGTTACTCATTTTGTGCTTGTACAGTACATTATGGTTTATAGGAGTACAGCTAGTAAGTGTAGGAAGAATCCCATTATTTTATGTGTTTTTGCCTATGAGATAGTATCACTGAATATATCCTGAACTATTGTTTTGTGAGGTATAGTACAAAGATAATAACCTAGCTTCTATTCTTCTGAATTGCAAAGTCATGCTGACAGATTTCTTATTTTCACTTACTATAAATCCTGAAAAATTGTTTCAATAGAATGTATTAGAAACAAATAGAATAAAGAAATAATTCAAGCAATTTAAGGTGAACTTTGTGAGACAGCTTCTGTTCCTCATATTTACCATTTAGATGAATTTTTTTTTTATCAGTTTATTCAGGGATTTACTTTGACTGATTGAACTAATGAAAGAGTGATTCATATACCAAAATGTCAAGTTACTAAGTTACAAAAAGAGATATGAAGATAGTTCTTAGTATAGGATACCCTACTCTCCTTCCTGGTTGGTTAGGTTTGCTCAGAAAAACGTATATAAACCAAAACATTTGTGCCTCTCCGTTTATGTTTGTATAATTTCATTTGGGTAATTTTTGGGTAAGGAACAGAATCAGTCTCTAGGTAATGCCATCTGGATAATATTGAAAGATAAATCTGTACTGGCCTCTTCAATTTAGATGCATAAATATCTCAACCTTTCTGTTTTTATTTGCTGTCCTGACATAATAACCAGTTACAATTTCCAGATGTATCAGGTTTTTTTAATTATACTTTAGGTTGGCTGCTGCTTAATGGCTTGAGAATAGGTACCTTAATCTCATCAGAAAACCATTTCAACACGTAGGGAAAGGTGGATTAGCTTTAGAAAGGATTTTTATCAATTACTAATTCCACCTATGTAGTTTGGATTGTTGGATCTTGATATTTGAGGGCCTACCTCTTTCTTCATTTTTGAAAATTTCCTGAACTTCAGTGTACTATCTTCATAGAGAAATTCTAGACAGGAATTGTTTGGAGACCCTTTTGGAATTACTTGACTGTTGTTTTTCACTTTCCTTTTGTTCTGAATGGTAATCTAAAGATGATTATGGAAATTGAGGGAAAGCTCTGCTGTTAAAATACACGCTATTTTTTTTTTTCCGTTTACCATCTTGTTCTTGTTTTGCAGTGTTCCATATCTAGTCTGTCATATTATTATATATATTTTAATACAGGCAAACCTCGTTTTATTGAACTTCACTTCGCTTTATTACACTTCACAGATACTGCTTTTTTTTTTTTTTTTTTAAACAAATTGAGGTTGGTGGCAGCCTGGTATCAAGCAAGAATAATGACACCGTCTTTCCAACAGCATTTGCTCAGCTTGTGTCTCTGTGTCCCATTTTGGTGATTCTCGCAATGTTTAAAATTTTTTCATTATTTGTTATGGTGATCTGTGATCATTGATCCTTGATGTTACTGTTGTAATTGTTTTGGGCACCACGTACCATGTCTTTATAAAAGCAGACTTAATCGATAAATATGTATGTCTGACTGCTCCATCGACCAGCCATTCCCCCATCTCTCTCGCTGCAGGCCTCCTTATTCACTGAGACACAGCAGTATTGAAATTAGGCCAATTAATAACCCTCCAATGGGCTGTAAGTGTTCAACTGAAACTCTCTCACTTTAAATGTCTCACTTTAAATCAAAAGCTATAAATGATTAAGCTTAGTGAGAAAGGCATGTCAAAAGCTGAGACAGGCTAGGCCTCTTCTGCCAGAGTCAAGTTGTGAATGTAAAGGAAAAGTTCTTGAAGAAAATGAAAAGTGCTACTTCAGTGAACACACGAATAATAAGAAAGTGAAACAACATTATTGCTGATATGCAGGAAAGTTTCAGTGATCTGGATAGAAGATCAAACCAGCTATAACATGCGCTTAAACCAAAGGCTGATCCAGAGCAAGGCCCCAACTCTTCAATTCTGTAGGCTCAGAGAGGTAAGGGGCTGCAGAAGAAAAGTTTGGGCCCCTCTTCCTGCTGAGATGGACCACATTCTGTGTATGGAATGTGTATCTCTCCAAATAAACTTTCACTTTAAGAAAAAAAGAAAAGAAAAATTTGAAGCTAGCAGAGGTTGTTTCATGAGGTTTAATGCAAGAAACCGTCTCTATAACGTAAAAGTGCCAGGTGAACTAGCAAGTGCTGATACAGAAGGTGTTGCAAGTTATCTAGAAGATCTGGCTAAGATAAGTCATGAAGGTGGCTGCACTAATCAGATTTTCAGTGTTGATAAAACAGCCTTCTATTAGAAGAAGATGCCACCTGGGACTTTCAGTAGCTAGAGAGAAGTCACTGCCTGACTTCAAAGCTTCAAAGGACAGGCTGATTCTCTCTTTAGGGGATAATGCAGTTGGTGACTTTAAGTAGAAGCCAGCGCTCATTTACTATTCCAGAAATCCTAGGGCCCTTAAGAATTATGTTAAAGCCACTCTGCCTGTGCTCTATAAATGGAACAAAGCCTAGATGACAGCACATCTGTTTACAACATGGTTTGCTGAATATTTTAAGCTCACTGTTGAGACCTCCTGCTCAGAAAAAAAGATTCCTTTCAAAATATTACTGCTCATTGACAATGTACCTGACCCCCTCCAAGAGCTCTGATGGAGATGTGCAATGAGATTCATGTGATTTTCACGTTTGTAACACAACATCCATTCTGCAGCCCATGGATCAAGAAGTAATTTCAACTTTCAACTCTTACTGTTTAGGGAATACATTTCTTAAGGCTATAGCTGCCATAGGTAGTGATCTTGGCAAAGTTAATTGAAAACCTTCTGGAAAGTATTCATTCTAGATGCCATTAAGAACATGTGATTCATGGGGAAAGGTCAAGATATTAGCATTAACTGGAGTTTGGAAGAAGTTGATTTCAACCTCATGGATGGCTTTAGGGGTTCAGGACTTCAGTGGAGGAAGTAACTACAGATGTGGTGGAAATAGCAAGAGAACTAGACATGGAGCCTGAAGATGGGACTGAATTGCTGTACTTATAATAAAACTTGTATGGATGAGGAGTTACCTCTTAATGGATAAAGAAGGTAGTTTGTTGAGATGGAATCTACTGGTGAAGACTGTTGAAATGACAAAGGATTTAGAGTATTACAGAAACTTAGCTGATAAAACAAGGGCGGGGTTTGAGAGGACTGACTCCAATATTGAAAGGTCTATTGGTGAAATGCTGTCAAACTGCATTACATGCTACAGAGAAATTGTTTGTGAAAGGAAGTTGATCAATGCAAACTTGTCTTATTTTAAGAAATGACCACAGCCACCCCAGCTTTCAGAACTCCTGCCCTGATCTGTCAGCAGGCATCAACGTTGAGGCAAAGACCCTCCACCTGCAAAAAGAATATGACTTGCTGAAGGTTCAGATGATGGTTAACATTTTTTAGCAGTAAAGTGTTTTTTAATTAAGGTGTATACATTTTTTAGACATAATGCTTGCACACTTAATGGACTGTAGTGTAAATACATCTTTTATATGCACTAGGAAACCAAAAAAGTCATGTGACTTGCTTTATTGCAGTGGTCCGGATCTGAACCCACAGTATCTCAGAGGTATGCCTGGATAAGGCTAGATTCCTCCCTGTCCTCCCACAACTATCTCTTAGCAAAGAAAGAATTACCATGTTACCTGATTCATCACAAAGTCTCTTATATTACCTGCTGCTTGCTCAGTTACTTTTTCCCCCAATTGCTTTTTTGTGTTTTCAGCAACACAGCTTGTTTTTTTTTTTTTAATTCTAAAAAATTTAACTAGTTATAGTAACTGTTACTAGGGTTATAACAATAATTTGCAAGTATTGAATGTTGTGATACATACAGAGATAGGAATATCCATTTGTGAGATGAATTACCTCATTACCCTAATGAAATGCAAATAAGTATTTATGTAAACAAGATTTCCAGTAACAGCATCATGTACATTCAAAAAGTGTTATAACTTCAACAGTATATACCAAGATGATGACGATGTGCTGTGTAAGTCTCTATTAGGGAGCTTGTGATGGTTTTTGTGAAGAAGAAAGCTCTGTTGCTAAAGATAGTATGAGTGAATTGAACAGAAATGTTCTATGAAAAAGTAGGGTGGAATACAGTATATCTAAATACTTTTTATATAAAATTTTAACTGTAAAGGCATTAACTTTCACCAAAATTTATAAGTTCAAATTGTCTAAAAGCTTTTTCTTTCCTTGCTGGGAAATAAGGAAAATCCTATAAAGTATGTAAAATTATTTTAGTTCATCAGTATGCATCCTTTTATTTCTTAGGGGTTTTTTTTCATCCCTTATTTTTCACATTTGTGCCCTGTTTTCTCATATATGTTTTAAGCTGCCCATCTTTAGCCCCCAATAAACAGATATTCATGATGAGTTGTATGTACAATATTATTTTTGGTCCCTTTTCAGCTTGTTAATGTATATTTTTAAATGTTGCTTTCCTAAGAAGAACATTCTTCTGTAGGTAAAAATGTAAATACAAATGTGTTTTAGAATGACATAAATATAAAATGGATATGTATACAGAAAAAGATAGTATCTAGTATTTTAAGTTATTCTATTCATATTAATATATTTATTATGTAGATGAAACATCTGTAGAAATATGGGTAGGCTCAAGTTCTAATAGTTCACTTGTAAACCAGTGCCTTTGGGGAAAGTGTATTCTGAGTCTGTTAGAGGTTCCCAGATGGCTCGCTGAAATCAGTTTGACTCATTGTGTAGTTGGAATTACAGAAAATTTTATTTTTTTGGTTTTTTTCTATGGGAAATTATTCCTGAATCTTGACATTGGAGCAGTTTCTCCCTTTTCCTCTGCGGCCGCATCCTCTGAAAGGAAGTATCTACCTGGAATGCTTAACTCAGCCCCGGAAGGAAACTGTGGCAAGAGGGCTGAATCCCTAGAGCCCTGCTTGTGATGTGAGGGCCTTTTCTAAGTCCTCTGGGGGCAGCCTGTGTATGAAAACTGTAAGACTTAAAAACATCCATTTTCTTTTTGATCTCACCTCTTCCCATACCCCTAATTAACAGTCATTTTCTACAATTTATGGGCAATATTTGGTTACTAAGACCTCCCTCACTTTCCCCCCGACGTTCTCTGCCAAAATGAAAAGTGATGCAGATAGGGAACTGAATTCTGCACTTTGTAGGAATTAGCTTATCCTTTTATCTTTTTTTGTGAATAAGTCAAAAGGGATTTCCCTTGACAATGAGTAAGTGTAAGTGTTCCCCCACCTTCAGGTTAGAAGAGCTAGAAAAGCTAGAACCCCAGTAGAAGAGTTAGAACCCCAGGCCAGCTGTCTATCTCAGCATATTTTACATAAAATAGGTCTTAATTCTTGGCCTGATTGGCTATTTGTACCCAGAGATATAGCCATAGGACTGACGGATTTAGGGGTAGACTCTGGAAGGAAGGCAGCACCCTTACTGTTACCACTTTAGTTTTTCTTTTCCTGAAAAACTGTTAAGAAAAGCTAGTCCAAATATTTATGGATAGAATTTGTAATTTATGACAGGATTAGTATCTGTGGTTCCCCATGTCATCCCTAGGGCATAAGGCATACTGCTTTCCAGTTATGCTAATTTTTGCTTTCATTTGTCAGACAGACCTTTTTTGCTACCATTTCGTTTTTACTCCCTTTTCTGCTACAGATTGACAAAGCAGATAGAACTTTAAAGCTAAGGAAGATTTACGTTTAATTTTTTCTCTAAATATGTCAGTAATTATTTATGTTGTAGCTCAGTAGAAGTACCTTAGTAGTTGGCAGCATTCAAAGATCCCAAACCACAAAAGGAGAGAAGCATGGACTTAAAAAGAATAATCTGAATGTATTTAGTGTTTTGACCTTGGAAACAAAACTCTTACTCAGTTTTTTCTTAACAGCTTTCTATTTCTATGAATTTGACTGTTTTAGATAGCTCATAAAAGTGGAATCATCCAGTATTTTGTCTTTTTTGTGACTGGCTTACTTCACTTAGCACAGTGTCCTCAAGGTTCATCTAGTTGTAGCATGTGACAGGACTTTCTTCCTTTCTCACGCTGAATAATCCATTATACACGTAGACCACATCTTGTTTATCTAGTCATCCATTCTTTGACGTTTGCTGTGCTTCTACGTCTTGGCTATTGGGTATAATGCTGCTTTATATGTGAGTGTGCAAATGTCTCCTCAGGTGCCTGCTTCTAATTCTTTTGGACAAATATCCAGAAGCGGGATTTCTAGTCATATTGCAATTCTAGTTTTAATTGTTTTGAGGAACTGCCATACTGTTTTCATAGAGGCTGTACCGTTTTACAGTCCCACCAGCAGCGTACAAAGTTTCGTTTCTTCACACGCTTGTCAACACTTGTTGTTTTCTGGTTTTTCCCTTTTGTTTTAATTGATGGTAGCCATTGTAATGGTGTGTGGTGATATTTCACTCTACTTTTCATTTGCATTTCTATCCATCCAGCTTTTAAGAGGGATGATCTTATTAAAAGTATCTAACACATTCTCAGTAAGGAGGCTTACTACAGTCAGTCTATATTTGATCTGAATATCTAGAGCTCTCTGACAGACATTAACACTTCCTCTCATTCCCAGGGATATATAATTGAGAGTTAAGATTAAAAAAAAAACTTACAAATAAGGATTAGGGTGAGAAATGCTTTGTTGTGGAACTTGACCTACTGATAAGTATTCCATTATTGTGAAGAATATAGGTCTAGTCTTTGTAAAAGATGAAAGCTAATATGCTTTTTCTAATATGAAAATTTTTATCACTATTAAAATTTTAGCTCTTTTTTCTAATTGTGAAAGAAATACATGCTTATTACAAAAAATCAAAATACAGTAAAGCGTGAGTTTACACTTGGAGTATAATACATACTGTATTTGTGCAGTTCATGTTGTGCATGTAGCTGTAGTTTTCATTGTTACATTCCATTGGTAACTAGTCTGCAGTTTACCACTTTCCTGTGGATTTTCAATTGAATTTTCTCCCTATTTTTTGGTAAAAATCTTGTGCTTCAAGTGCAAGAGTTTCTCTCAATTTTATGCATATGAGAAAAGTTGCTGGATTTTGGGCGATGTATCTATCAATTTCTAGTAGCAGTTTATAAGAATTCTGATTCTCTGTACTTAATTTTGTGTGATTTCTTAATTTTCGTCCCTTAAGATGGATGTTAAGTAATAGCTTGTTGAGGTTTTAAATTGCACTTTGCTCATTACTGATGAAGCTGAACATGTTTTCATACGTTATTTTTATTGGCTATTCATACTTCTTTTTATATGTAAGGTCTATCTAGTAGTCCTTTATTTTCATTGGTTTGTTTGCCCTTTTTTTATTGATTTTGGAGGCATTCTTTATATAATATGTGTATTATATACATACACATACATATATACAGTGATACATGTTTTAATTAATTTTCTAGTCTGTGGCTTGTCTTTTCACTCAGTTTATAGTTTCTCTCAATAAATAGGTGTTCTCTTTTTAAAAATTTAGGTATACTTGATTTACAACATTGTGTTAGTTTCAGGTATACAGCAGAGTGGTTCAGTTACATGTATATATTTTTCAGATTATTTTCCATTGTAGTTTATTACAAAATACTGAATATTGTTCTCTGTGTTACAGAGTAAATCATTGTTGCTAATCTATTTAATATATAGTAGTGTGTATCTGTAAGTCCTGTACTCCTCTGATTTTACCCTACCCCTAGCCCTTCCCTTTTGGTAACTGTGTTTCTTTTCTGTGTTAGTGAGTCTGTTTCTGTGTTGTAGATAATATTCATTTATATTTTTTTTTAGATTTCACATATAAGTGATATCATATAACGTTTGACTGACTTCCTTCTCTTAGTTGATGTTCTCTGAGGTCATCCATGTTGCTATAAAGGACAGTATTTCATTTTTTATGGCTGAGTAGTATTCCTGTGTGTGTGTGTGTGTGTGTGTGTGTGTGTGTGTGTGTGTGTGTGTGTGTGTGTGTGTACACCCCACATCTTTATCCAGTCATCTGTTGATGGACACGTAGGTTGCTTCCAGGTCTTTTAGCTATTATAAATAGTGCTGCTATGAACATTGGTGTACATGTAACTTTTTGAAGTAGAATTTTCATTTTTTCCAGATAAATGTCCAGAAGTGGGATTGCTTGATCATATGGTAACTCTGTTTTAGTTAGTTTTTGTTTTTTTTTTTAGGAATTTCCATATTGTTTTCCACAGTGGTTTCATCAGTTTACATTCCCATCAACAGTGTAGGAAGGTTCCCCTTTCTCCACATTCTCTCCAGCATTTATTGTTTGTAGATTTTTTGATGATGGCCATTCTGATTGGTGTGAGGTGATACCTCACTGTGGTTTTGATTTACATTTCTCTAATAATTAGTAATATTGAGCATCTTTTCATGTACCTATTGGCCATCTGTATGTCTTCTTTGGACAGATGTCTGTTTAGTTGTTTGTTTTTTTGATACTGAGCTGTATGAGCTGTTTATATGTATTGGAAATTAGTCCCTTGCCAGTTGCATCATTTGCAAATATTTTCTCCCATTTTGTAGGTTTTCTTTTTGTTTTGTTGATGGTTTCTTTTGCTGTGCAAAGGCATTTAAGTTTGGTTAGGTCCTATTTGTTTATTTTTGCTTTTATTTCTTTTGCCTTGGGAGACAACCTAAGAAAGCATTGCTACAATTTATATCAGAGAATGCTTGCCTGCATTCTCTTCTAGGAGTCTTATGGTGTCATATCTCATATTTTGACCTTTGGTCTTTAACCATTTTGAGTTTATTTTTATATGTGGTGTGAGGCAGTGTTCTAACTCCATTGCTATACATGAGGCTGTCCAGCTTTCACAGCACCACTTGCTAAAGAGACTGTCTTTTTCTCCATTGTATATTCTTGCCTCCTTTGTCGAAGATTAATTGGCTTGTAAATGTGTGTTTGTTTCTGGGCTTTCTGTTTTTAAACAGAAGTTCTGAATTGTAATTTGTCAGTCCTATTATAGTGTATATTTTGAGAATGATGGTTAAGAAATCTTCCATATCTTGAGGTTATAAAGATATTCTTTGATATTTCTTCTAAAAGTTTTAAAGTTATGTTCTTTACATTAAAATCTTTAATTCATCTGTCAGTTTAAGAAATTAAAATATGATCAATCTTTACTTAAAATATACAGTTCACGTGTTTGCTTGAATGCCCATTAAACCTCTGATACCAGGAGTTTAGTAAACAAAGCCCGAAATAATAAAGTAGTTGCAATAGTTGGGAGAAAAAAGACAAGCATAGGAGTGTCTTGCATTAATGATGGCTATCTTAAGAGGTTTGTTAAACTTTTTTTTCACAGCCTTGGCCTCAGTTGTGGGTGATATCTGTCAATTCTGTTAAGTTTTAAGCATAGACCACTGATTTGACTGAACTGGTTTGAATACCTGAGTGTAACTACATAATAAGCAAATCTCAAAAATCATGAAGTTAATTGTAGCATAATAGAATTGGAAAACACCCAGATTGTCTGTTTTAATGTTATAACCTTTTGATACATTAGATGTTTAAGATGTATAGATGTTTAAGGTGCATAAGAAGGCACTGCAGGCCTTTATCTTGAGCTTGCGGTGCTATGACCTTTTTAGTTATTTAATAACGATCTTGTTTGTCCATCCGTATTACACCACCTGCTACACCAGCTTCACTCTCCACTGCCCACTGTGGTATCCTAGGAAAAAAGTAGAACTAGCCTTTCTACATGAGCAATTTGTAGCCATAGACTTTTACATGAAGGTAACATAGATGGGCTTTTATTTAAATCAGAGGGCAGTTAATGTTTTGGTTGCATCATCACTAATGTAAAGATGACAACTACAATAAAATACTATTAACCTAAGAAGATGAAACGTGTCCTTTTGGAAATACTAGTACTTTTCAAGGTATTGTTTGTTACGGAACATAGTTAACCTTAAGTCAATAAGTATGTGCGAAAAATTTTCAAAATAGATACTTACTTTAGAATTGGGTTTTGTTTGTTTGTTTATTTTTAAAGAAGGTACTGGGAATTGAACCCAGCACCTTCTGCATGCTAAGCAAGCAACAGTTGTATTTTTAACAGAAACATAAGCAATTTTTTCTTACTCAAGGTTTTTTCTTCAGAAAAAGGACCAGCTTTCCCATGAGGTACTGCTTGCTGATAAATCAAATTCTCAGTGTCTTTGAAGATCTTTCTTTGAAAACACAGTATTGATATATCTAATTTAATAAAATATATAAATGAATACTAAATATTACTTGGTTGCCCTTTTGGAATATTATCCATAAAACTGAGGAATAGTTGATGTAAATAGTTTCTAGTTTTTTGGTGTTTGATTTTAGGGGACCACTGAAACCATGTAAAGGCAGACACCATTTAAATTTTTCCTGTAATATAAGTTAAGCATAGTTATAGGGAGGGTTTATGATCCATTTATGATTTGATGCTAGTATGGTGATCTGCGCTGGTTTCAGCTGAGAGCCTAGTGAAGTAATCAAGTAAAGAACAAGCTTAAAGGAAGTCAGACAACAGCCCAGCGTGTGTGCACTTTCATCTCCTTGGGGAAAGTGAAACTGTTCTAGCACAGCTGTCCACTGTCACCTGGAAACCTCAAAAAGTACCGCTGACAGGGTTTAAGCAGTGAAACTGCACAGTGTAAGGTTAATCATCTGGCTTACACTGATTTCCACTGAAGTGGTCAGTTAAATTTTTGTTTTCAGTCTTTTCAATGTTCATTGTCTTAAAAAAAGAAATTCTGTACTTACTATATACATCTTGCACATTTTAGTGTGTTTCTTGGCACTCAGTTATCTGCTACTCTTAGCAGTTGTAATAGCAGGGGAAGAGTTTATTTAGACCTGTTTTAAGCATTCATAATCTGACTCTTTTTGTAGAGGCAGATATGATAGACCATTTTGTATTAACTAGTCTTTTATCTTTTCCCATTTGAAGGGGCCGTTAACATTTCCATTGAATTTGTCAACCACTCTGAATAATAGTGGTGAGGTTGTTCTCTTTCTATCCACTTAATTAATATAACCAGTCATTTTAATCTTAATATGGACTACTGTGAATAATGATGGAACTCTGACTTATTTTTCATTGGTACTTTACATTTGAAAATGGACTTGGTATTGTGGTATATTGTGAAAAAGTTGCAGTGACAGGTGTAAAAGCCTTGCTTAATTTTGTCATGAAGGTGTTGTTAAAATGAGTGATCTTGGCTGAGTCATTCAAAGCTAGTAGGTCTGGAAATGAGGGTGTTGAACTAAATGATTTCCAAGAATTCCAGTTCTTAGGTGAACATCATATGGAAATCAGTATCATGCAGAACTTCTGTAAATACTCAAAGCAGAATTATGCATAAGTATTTATGTGCATGTTTACTTTGAAATTTATTGTGTAAATTCTGCTCAGAAAAGGTTACTCATGAAACTGGGTTTTTTTTTTTTTTACAATGAATTTAGATTTATTAAAGCTATAAATTAACCTAGAATTTTAAACTCAGCTCTTTACAAGTTGAACAGATTTTAACAATCATTTTTAAGAGGTTTGGTTTTTTTAAAAATAGCTTAAGATCCCTTGAATTTAAATTGCATTCATAAATTTGTATTCATTTTAAGTGCTTAAATTATCTAACTGATCTTTTGAAGTACTTACCTCTTCTAAACCTGATACTTAGGGATTTTGTAAAATTTTCAATACATTTTATGAGCCTAAATCTGATTTTCAGTGACATTTTAAATTGTAATCACCAGTTTAATTTTTTAGATACACTAATATGAAGAGCTTTTAATCTAAGTATTTAAAAATACCAAACATTTACCTATTATGCCCACACTCAACCCAAAAGTATTAAACTGTGGCCTTTTACGTTTTCCCCCCTCCTAATTCCAACCCACACTCTCTCTTTCCCCAGTAACTTTCTTATTTTTTAAACTTTTATCATATCTGTATTCTAAACCAGTCTGTTTCACCAGAACATTTTCCCTTTACCTTCTCAAGCAATTTGAGCATACCTTTCCAAGTAAATTGAGAGCCATGTTCTCAGATGACTGAGGTGGAATCTTATGAAAATATGTGGGATCTAGATCTATACCGAAAATGATTTTTTCTCATGAAAAGGGGCATAAATGGAGCCTGGTGGTCTCTGCTAACACAGACTCTGAGACCATGCCTTCCAAGTGGAGTGGTCTCCAAGCCTGCCACCTCCAGACTTAAGTCCACATTATGGAATCCTCAGGTGTGATGGGTCTGCAGTCCCCATGCCCAGGATGTTTCTGACTTATTTTAATTAATTATTTATTGCTTCATTCTATTATGTATTCTCTTATTTGGCAGATTACAGTTTTTAAGTATATTGAGCATTTAAGTTTTAAAATAAAGCATATTTGGATTTTGCATGTCTACCATGTCTTATCTGGTTTTAGAGTCACAGTTCTAAGGTTATTCTCATGACAGTTTTTAAACTTAGGATTTTCTAGAACATTAAGAATGTTTATGTTCTCAAAAAGGTTACAGAGAACGCATAAACAGGGATTAAATGTATTTGCATCACAACCCTGTCTGACTTATGTATTGTGTAATGGGATATCTTAACTTTCTATATGTATTATAAGCTTTCTGAAAGCTTGGACTTTATTTATACCAGTGCTGTCCAATGGAAATGTAATGCAAGCCACATACGTAATTTAAAATTTTCTGGTAGCCACCTTAAAAATAAGTTAAAAGAAACAGGTGAAATTAATTTAATACTGTATTTTATTTAATCCAGTATAATCTAAATATATTTCAACATGTGATCAGTATAAAAATTGAGATATTTTGCATTCTTTTTTTCATACTGAGTCTTCAAAATCCAGTGTTATTTTATTCTTAGTGCACATTTCTATTTCGACTAACCACATTTCAAGCACTCAACAGCCACACGTAGCTGCTGGCTACTGTATGCGGTAGTGCTGTCTTGTACTTTCACAACTTGGTGCTAGGAATACAATTGTTGCTTTGTGTGAAAATGTTTATTTATCATTTTGGTTACAGGTTTCTCTAGTTGAATAAAGTATTTTAAAATGCCTGTCTTTATTTTCTTTCTCTTAAAGGCCCTTCCTTCTTCCATGATTATAGTAGCAATTTATTGTCCTGTGATAGCTGCTGTTTTCATTGTTCTGAAGATGGTCAACTATCGACTCCACAGAGCACTTGATGCTGGAGAAATTGTAGATAGGAACGCAAACGAGTTCCCAGATCAGCGAGCCAAAGCTGAGCAAGGCAACTGTTCAACAAGGAGAAAAGACAGCAATGGCCCCAGGTAAGGAAACCCACGTCACCGGGTGTGTAACAACGTACAGTGATGCGTGTGTACTGTGATGTGATTATTGTGCCACGCCTGTTCTGCTCATGCGGTTTTAAGGCAGTGGTAAGTCTTAACACTACTGATACAGTGACAGGTACGATTGTCACGTTAGATCACAGCAAAGCTAACTGGCTAACTGGGGATGAATCAGTATCTTTGGCCTTATTAATAAATAACATGACAGAACAGTAATTGTCTTAATAGCAAAATAGTTATTCACACTGAAGACCAAAACCAATGAAAATCAGCTTAAAGAAAGAGTAAAATATGGCTTATAAATCTAAGCATTTAGTTTTTATTTATACATACAAATAAAATGTATAGATCTTAAGTAAATTGTGGTAATATTTTACTTGACATTTATAATCTACGTTTTTCACTTAATCTATTGTACAGTTTTTTTCAATTTTATGTTCTCACCTTAGAAACTTAGCCGTTCCTTCCCTGGATCTTAACATAACTGACTTCTTAGGGTTCAGCTCTGTAGATGACACCCCATTCCTGGAGGCTTTCTTTTCCTGTCTCAGCTAAAATATTCCCCCTGCTGCTCTCAGTCACGTTCTGTCCCACTTTCTCTTTCTGACAGAGGGATTTACCATATTATACTCAAAAGGTTGTTGTGATGTTATAGAAATCATAGGTACCACTAACAGCTCTTAAACAGTTAACTGTGTGAGCTCTCTTTGGCCTATTCAGTCCTCAGAGCATTTCTCTGAGATGGATGCTGTTATTATCCCTGATTTACAGGTGTGAAAGTAAGGTGAGAAGATCGAATAATCCAGGCAGTCAGGCTCTGGAGTCTGTGCTTTTAACCACGGTGCCATGTTCCCATTAAGAATGCTATGAGATATTTCAGGTGTCCAGATATAAATAATGTCACTGAAAATAGGCACTTGTCTATTAAGAAAGGTAATGTTCCTATGTATTCTCCAGGGACTCAAAGGCTTTATTTATCCCTTTTCAATTACATTTTTCTCCATCCCTAACATGATTACCCTGTCTATTGATCAGATTTTTTACCTTTGTAGTAATTTTGTTAATAGCGTTAATCACTACCTGAAATTATCTTACTTAATCATTTGTTTGCATTTATAAGCTTCTTGAAGTCAGGGCCTTGTTTTTCTTACAAACTATTATATTCCTAGGTTCTAAAACAGTGTCTTGCACTGATAGGTACTCAGGAAATATTTTGAACTAGTGAAACATTTTTTCGGTGATAATATTTTTAATGATAACAGTATTCTGTTTTGTGGATATTACCATAATTTAGCTATCTAATTTTTAGTTATTTTGATTATCTTCCAATTTAAATTTAAATATTAGATCATTGTGATGTTTAAATTTTAAATGAGTAAATTTTTTATCATGATTTAGCAAAAGTAGAATTACTAGAAAGCTACACCCATTTAAAAAATTTTGAATATCTTTTGCCAAATTCTGATGATTTTTACCTTTTAATTACTGTGATGAGCAGTTTGAGGGCTTCTTTTTTGTACTTTTGTAACACTGAGTACTTAGTATTTCCATAAACGGGTACATATCTCATTATTTAATTTTTCAGTTTTTGGATTACCAGTGAAATGGAGGTATTTTTCTTGTGTTGTTCCATTTATATTTGTTATTTTGTGAATTGTATATTTTTCTCTTGTTGGTTAGTTTTTTGCTATAGATTTGGAAAAGATTCTTATTTATGAAGGATATCAATCCTATCTTTTGTGTCAAATACTTTTCCTCACTTTGTGGCATTTAATTTATGTATTTATATGCCACAATTTTTTTCTGATCTATTCTATTCTATAAGTGTTCATTCTGTCTGTGATACCAAGTTTTGTAAGATATTTTTCTTCTCCCAAATTATGTAAATATTCACCTGTATCTTCTTTCGGTATTTTTTCATTTTGTTTTTTCCTCTTAAATTGTATTCAATCTGAAAACATTCTAATACATTTATTTTTTTTAGATTTGTTAGTACCAACAACATTGACTAAATAATGCATTTTTTCCCCAGTAATTTTCAGTGCTTGCTTTTTCACGTAGCATACTTGTGTTACGTCCATTTCTGGGCTTTGTTTTCTGCCCCATTGACCTCTCTTTTTGTTTATAACATACTATTTTTATGGCTTTTAATAGGCTTAATACGGAGCAATCTGAATCCCTCTTCATTGTTTTTCTTTCCATATTATTATCATGCATATGCTTATTTAGTTTTTTGTGAGGTGTTCCTTTGTGTGCTCATCCTCCAGAAAATTTCAATAGAATTTTTATGATAATTGTATTGCATTTGGAGAGAACTTAACCTTTAAAACAGGAAGTGTCACTTAGAGACATGGTGTATATAAATCCACTTACTCACTTGTCTTTTAACTAAACTTTAACTTTTAATCTAAAATTTCAGATTTTTTTTTTTTTTTTGATGGATTCTTCACAGTTCTAAAATCTATTCTATTTCTGTTAGGAAATACATACCCTCATTTAGGGGGTAGGCAAACAGAATGTAGATTCTGCACTTAATCTGCAGGGGCTTGAATCACTTCCTGATAGTATGACCTTGGGGGAGTTACTTAAGCTTTTTATGCCTTGGTTTCCTCATCTGAAGAATGAGACAAATAATAGTGCTATGTCATAGGATTACTAGACAGAATAAATGAGGCCATATATGTAAAGTACTTAGAACCATTTCTGTTTTTTCTTGTTTTTTTTTAATTTTTAGAACCATTTCTAATACATGGTAACCACTCAGTAATTGTTAACTCTTATTATTTCTGGATAATTGTATATATTTTTAATTGCTTCTGTTACTGAATTTGTCTATTTTTCTTTTAGTTTTCAAAAAATTTTACTGGGAAATACATTTCCAAACAGTGTATCAATTATATGTATAGTTTAGAGAATAATAATCAAGTGAATACTTAGTTGCCCACCATACAGCTTAAGTAATAGGACATTATACACTTATCATACAAGTCTTCATGTACTCCTTTCCCATTTCATTCTACTCTTTTTCCTGCAGGAGTGACCATTATACTGAATTTTTTGGTAATGATTTCCTTGCTTTTCTTTATACAGTCTTTGTATATATTCCTAAACATAGATTATTTAATTTTGTCTGCCTTAGAATATCCTAAAGAAAATCATACATAAGTATTTCTCTGTGAAGGGCTTTTTTTGTGCAGAATTTTGCATTTTATGGACTTACCCATGTTGATGTTTATAGCTGTCATGTTTGTGTTGTATCATCCACCACTGTAGGAACAGATTACAGTTTATCCATTCTTTTATTGATAGTCATTCAGATTCTTTTTTTTTTTTCCTCTGATAACATAATTGTGTATGTTTCTTGGTGTATCTAGTATATGTAAGCTGATTCATAGGGTATTTTTATGTTCAGTTTTATTAGGTAATTCCAAGCTTTTTGCCAAAATGATTGTACCAATTTATACTCTAACCATTAGTGTGCAAAAGTCCTTATTGTTTCACATCCTCATCAATATTTGATATTGGTTAGCTTTAACAGTTTACCATTTTAACAGGTGAGTGTTAGGTGTGTCTCATTTTGAGCTTTAGTTAACATTTCTCATTACTAATAAGGTTGAACATCCTCTGTCACATGTATGGTCCGTTTAAGTTTTCTGTTCTTTCTGGTGCCCATTCATGTCTTCTTTCACTTTTCTTTGGAGTTCTCTTTTTCTTATTAAGAAGAAGGAGTTTTAAAAAAGGTATTTATTATACTGTTCTTTTATTGGTTATATGCATTACAGACATCTTTTCCCAGTTTGTAGCTTGTCATTTTACTTTTCTTAAGGTTCCTTAGGATTATCACACATTCTTAAATTTAATGTACAATTTATCATTTTGGGGTTAATTAACATTTTTGTATCTTGTTTAAGAAATTATTTCCTACACAGAGATCAGGAGGATATTTTCCTGTGTTGTCTTTGTAAAAATTGTATGTTTTTCTGTTGTACATTTCTATTTTACTGGAAATTATTTTGGTCTGTTATCAGGTAGGGATTCAAGGCTTGTTTTCTTGTTTTTTACTTTATGAATAACCGGTTTAATCAGTATTTGTTAAACACACTGTCTTTTCCTTGGTGATCTGCAGTACTCATAAGTTTTCATATCTGGTGGGTGTGTTTCTGGGCGCTCTCCTGTTTTGTTGATCTAGTTGTTTGTGCCTGCACTGTTATCACACTGTCCTCATTACTATAGTTTTATAGCATGACTTTTGCTCTCTGGTGGGGCAGACCTCTGTCTTGTTCTTTTTCAGGAGTGACTTTGCTATTCTTGGCTCTTTGCTCTTTGGTATAAACTTTAGAGTCTGCTGAGCAAAGTCTGTAAGAACTTAAGAGTTTTTATTGGAATTACATTGGATATGTAGATTCCTCTGCTGATAATTAATATCTTTACAGTATTGAATCTCTCCATTTAGTCTTCTCTAATGTCTTTCAGTAAAGATTTATCATTTCTCCATTAAAAGGCTTGCATAGCTTTTATTAAATTTGCCAAATAATTTTGTAGTTTTTCTGCTATTATATAATTTTCATAATTACTTTTTGTTTTTCTCCCTTTATTTGTAGCAGTTTATTTCATATCCAGCAACCTTATTAAACTCCCTTATTGATAAAACTTTGTAGGTTATTTCCTGACTTTTCATAAATGATGACAGTTTTGTTTCTTCCTTTCTAGCCCTTATGCTTCTTGTTTACCTTTTCATTGGCTATGACTCCTAGCACATGATTAAATTGAAATAGTACTGGTGTACATCCTTGTCTTTTTCTCATCTTAAAAAGAGTGTTTTTAAGTTTCACCATTAAATAAGATCTTTGTTGGGGGAGGGTATAGCTCAGTGGTAGAGTGCATTCTTAGCATGTACGAGGCCCTGGGTTCCATCCCCAGTACCTCTGTTAAATAAATAAATAAACCTAACCCCCCCCCCCAATAATATAAGTTCTTTGTTGTAGATTTTTGCTTTTGACATCTCCTCTCCCCCACTCTTCCACTTGCAAATCTCTGTTCTGAGGAACAGAAATGAGCAGGAAAATAAATACTCCTATCACTGTGCTTGCTATGTTAGAGCTGTCAGCCTGTTGCATGAATGAGTGAGTACAGTAGGAGTGACTGCTTGTGCTTCTGGCTTTCATTGGCCATGGTATAGCAGTTCAAAAATGCTTATTAAATCTTTGTCTTAAAGAAAGAGTCAAAGTCATTAATGTTTGTATTACATTTCTAACCTTTCAGGAGAGGAAATTAACACATTGAATTTTAAGATTTGAATACGAATGTTTTGGAGACAGACCGATTTTTCTTTGTTTCTTACACAGTAATGCTTGCAGTATTATAAATTAGGGATCCATTTAAAAGGTATGCAAGTGAATTTTGGGCTGAATTTTCTGAAGATTTATTCTGTTTAGGGACTTCGTTTTCATCTATTCATACCTTTATGAACATCCTTTTAATCTAGATTAGATTTATGAATTTAGTACTGTAATGGTCCTATGAAGTTTCTAATGAAAGCCTGAGCAGTTAATGATACTAATAATCAGCAAATTAATTTGTGAACTTTTCTTTTTATGATTCAGATTAGACCCTTTCTGCTTTTCTGCCTTTCCCTGTACCTGGTATTTTTTTTTTTTAACAGATGAGGAAGTTAAGGCATAAAGGTAGAGATTCCCTGAATTTGGTGTATTGCTTACTGCAGTAGACCACTTTGCTTCTGTGAGAATTGTAAACTACTGTACTTTCCAGGTACGTGCTGAAATCTCCATTGCTGAAAATCTGCAAGTCTTGCTAATAAAGAAAAGTTTTACTTAGTTAATTTATACATTAGGACACCTACAGCTGACTAAAAACTCTACTTCTGAATTTATAGAGAAGAAAAAGGGACAGTAAATTTGCAAGAGGATTTGTTTTTTCTATGAAAGGAGCTGTTTGTTTTTTCCTTCATCTTTTTTTGCTCCCTTAATACCTCCTTCCCCCGTGTTGACCATTGAGCATTAGTTGTAGATTATTTCTCAACTGAAGATGATCTTGCATCCCGGGAGATGTTTGGCAATAGTTGGAGACATTTTTGGTTATCACAACAAGGAGAAGTGCTACTGGCATCTGGTGGGTAGAAGTCAGGGATGTGGCTAACATCCTAACAGCGCACCGGATGGTCTCCTGCAGTCAATTATGTGGCCTAAAATGTCAGTAACGCTGAAGTTAAGAAACTTTCCGTAGATAATGGTGTTTACTTTTGGTTTTGAACTGGAAAGAGCGCTTCAGTGCCTATTTGTTAAAAGACATTAATGGTGTCTTAGACTATAGACTTTAGAGTTAGACCTGGTGTTCAAATCTTGTCTCAGTCCTGGCTGGTTATAAGTACCTACATTCAAGTGTGTGGGGTAAGAAACAGAAAAAACAGATATGACAAGACATTGTAGAGTGCTGAGTGAGTATTGTTTGTAGCTTCCTTTCCCACCTGAACTCCATATACCAGTGTCGTGGCTTATGTCTCCTCCGAGATCTTAGGAAAGTTTTTACACCTTTTGGTTTTCAGTTTTTTTTCATTTGTGAAATGAGGATGATAGTATTTATGTCATAGATTTTAAGGAATATTTCATGAGAAAATGCAAATAAAGCACTTGCTTCTATGACTGGAATGTAATAAGTACTTAGTAAATATTTGCTTTGTTATTAACTATAACTTTACCTTCTAATTGTAATCATTTGGGCTTGCTATCAGAAGTGATGTATGAAACTAGGCAAGATTGTCCATCAACTGATGAGTGAATAAACAAAATATGTTCTATACATACAGTGAAATATTACTTAGCCATAAAAAGGTAGAAAGCACTGATACATGCTACAACATGGATGAACCTTGAAAGCATTACGTTAAGTGAAAGAAGCCAGTGGCAAAAGACTGCATAGTATGTGATTCCATTTATATGAAAAAAAAATGCAGAATGGGCAGGTTATAGAGTTTAGTACTATGATTAGTAGTGTTAGTATTAGCCATTACGTAGATTAGTGGCTGCTTAGGGCCGGTGGTGGAGAGCAGAGGGTGGGTGGGAACTTCCGGTTGGGGAGTAATAGCTAAATGGCTTTGTTTTTCAGATGATAAAAATATTCTAAAGTTGACTGTGATGATGGCTGCATACCTTTGTGAATATACTAAAAATCATTGAATTGCACAGTTTCAGTGGATGAATTGTATGGTGTATGAATTATATGTCATTAAAGATGATGCATATAAATAAGGCAAGATGAACGTTCTCTGTCCTTTCTGTGGTATTGAGTATTTTATTCCTTGGTCTTCACCTTGCTTTCCATCTCCTGATTTCTTTGCAGTCTGAATTAGAGAATGCATTCCAGTGGAGTTAACAGTAATACTGGTGGGTATTACTCATCACTTGTTCAGTGAGTGATAGCTGCCTGTATATACAGACTTAAGATTTTACCAGATTAGAAAAATATTTCTCATTCTGGCCTTGGCAGTCTATGTGACTTAACACCAACTTGGCCAGCGTGCTTGAACATATTCTACTTTTCTCACACATGGACATTTGTATGCAGAGCCGGCCATCCAATTTGTAACTGAGTTCCAGTATGTTTTATTTCTGTAAATGGGTAGCAAGTTAGAAAGCTAATTTCCATTCTTGGACATTAGTTAGCTAACTGTAGTCAGTGGCCTAGAGTTAGGGGCCATGTAAGCAAACAGGGATATGATAGTTATGAGACCATTAATTAAAAAAAAAGCAAACAACTAGAATTCAGACAGCTATAATGATAAATACATAAATGGAAGGTATACTTGTAAGCAAATTCTGTTTTGCTTGTACCTTTTGATGCAGCTGTTGGAATACCCCATCCACACAGACTTAAAGTAATTTATGGCTCACATGGCTGAAAAGTCTGTGTTGAGGGATGTCTTCAAATGTGGCAAGGTGCAGAATTTCAGACATCTCCATGGTTCGCTTCACTGGGCTGTGCTCCTTTCTTTTAGTTGGCTTCTAAGGCTTTCCCCTAATGGTGGTGAAAGGGCTACAGCAGGTCCAGGACTTAAGTCTTCTCAGCAAACACGGCGAAGTTTCCTCTCTCAACAATAGAACACTGCTGGCCTGATTCACGCTAGCCTGATTAGGTCATGTACGTACTCGAGAACTGTTGATTGTTATGACTAAGAGATTGGGATATGTGGACTGACTCTGGCCAGTGGAGCTCACCCCTCTACCTGGGAGTGGGTCAGCAGTACCTAGAACCATTTGAGAGCTTGGGGTGAGGTGGTTCACCAGAAGAATTTCAGGTTGCTTTTTGTTGTTGTTAACCAGGAGTTTGAATTAGATGCTGGATGGCAAAACAGCTTGTATCCACAGTAAAGTTCAGCGGACATACTAGAGCTTTTATCTTTGATAATAATAGCTAAAAAATGCATTGAGTTACTTTGTATACCAGGTAGAATGAGTAAAAAAAAAAAAACTATGGGCAGAAAATGGAATTATGGTAACTTTTAGGCCTCAATTGTTCTAAAAGTTGTGTTCCTGAGGAAACTTATTATAAAATTGTCTAAGTGTTTTGACGTTTGGTGTGATATTTTTTCGTGATTTGGGATCCTGTTATCTCTAAGTACTGTCTGTGGGCTTCCTCAGTTCTTTGAACCTAGTACTTTTCTCTCCTTTGCCTCTCATAACTGTATAGCATCTTCTCACTTTTTAACTTGTACCTTCTAACTCAAACTTAGGTTTCTGGTTCTGTAAAATAAGTTATATCCCAGGTAAATTCTCTTAACTTAAAAAACACAAGTTCAAATAGCTTGACCAGGACAGTTGTTCTCAGGCGTCCTCCTTATGGTGTCACGCAGCTCAGTCAGACCGTGCTCATGGGGAGATCAGGTCCTATGAGATCTGATTACTTTCTGTGTTTACCACTGACCGATTTCTCTTTGCTGTCGGGAAACAAAAGGCAAGTCATTGCTTGGCTGGAGTGGTTTTATGGCACATATCATTAAATAGTGCTATATTTAGTGTGCTGCAATTGTAATCAAGGCCAGTTTCTAATGTTGGATTGTATAAACAGTTTGGGAGAGAGTTTTAAATATTTTGGAGTATGACATGATTATAAAATAGTTCCAATGGTCAGATTTATAAAAGAAGGATGATTTTTTTTTCGATTTGCTCTGTTAAATATCTAAACCTTTGTTTTACAGAAAAAAGTATAATAACTTAAAAAAATGCAAAAAGAAAACCATTGAAGTCAGAATGTTGACAGTTACTCTCCTTTTCTCGTTTTTTTTTCCTGCAGTGATCCTGGTGGGGGGATTGAAATGTCTGAGTTCATTCGAGAGGCCACACCCCCAGTTGGTTGCAGCTCAAGAAATTCTTACGCTGGCCTGGATCCAGGCAACCAGGTAGGAACCTGTGCTGTTTTGTTTTGCTTTTCCCTCCTCTTGATGGTGGTCCTAGGTGCTCTCTGGTCTGTAACAGTCAGTTGGTGTTTAGGTTTATCTTGCTGATTAATAATTTTTTGATTGTTTACTGATCATCTTCTGTCAATATTTTAAACAGAATTTTCACATTAATTAAGTACCTTGTTGCTGAGCACATACCATGTGTCATTGCCTGGGGATAGTTCTGATCAAGACAGTTGTGGTGAGTGCCCCTGGGAAACTGAACTTCTAGTTTGTGCTTATTTCCCATCACAGGGTCTGGAGAAGTATGGATGTCAGTGGTTATCCCTAGTTTAAACATGGCAAAAAAAAAAAATATTAACCTCAGAGTCTCACAGTGTTCAAGACGTTAATGGAGCTGGGAATAGAATACAGATCTGCTTTTGCCAATTCTGATGCCTTTCTGCTATGTAACTTTTAACTTAAAATAGTAACTGAAAGTATTATCTCAGAACTCGGTTGAAGGCAGCTGTACTCTCATGCTGTCTAACCTTTTTGCTGCTGTATTTCTCTTTTTCATCCTAAGCATCTCCCACACTAATCAAAGTCCCAGTTATTGCTGCTCGCCTTTCTCAGCAGTGACCACACCAGCTAGAATAAAATTCTGTAAGCATAAGGTAGTAAACTTAGTGAGAAACTTCAGAGGGCTTCTTATACTAAAACTTGAGATAACTGAGTTTCAATGGTCATTACGTCAGCACTTTTATTATATAGAAGAAGGAGCAGCTGAGTTATATCAGGGTCTAGACTAGACCCCACTTCTTGATTTTCTGTCCAGTTGCACTGTTTGTGGATTGAAACCACTCTTCCCTCCTCTTCCTCTTTTCTACTCCAGAGACTTCGTCCTCTTTATTTTCTGGCCTGACTCTAACTCTTGTTAAAACCATCCCCTATTCCTCAAGACTTGCAGAGACTCTGTGGTGTTGGCCCCTTTCTCTTGCAGATGAAGCCCACCCTTCTGGTATTTATTTGGCACTGAGTTTTTGGTGTACGATGATGTGTAGTCGTTGACAGGTCTCCGCAGTGGAGGTTGCCTTCTCTTCTCCGCTGTCTGTGTTCTGCCTTCTGCACCACTGACTTGCAGTTATGACTGCTGATTACCTTTGTCTAGATAGATAGTAGACATTTAGTGGTAGACTTCAGGCCTGCTTCTCATTTCACAGATGGACGAGTAGCAGACCAGTTCTCCTGACTGTCCCGCAGCATTCTACTATTCCACATTGTTAGCCCTACTCTAAGAATAGTATTATGAAAAACACCATAGTCTGTGAATCAGAATCTTGAATAGGGTCCTGTTTCCTAACATATTTTGATAGAAAATTGCCTGTATTTGAATGGTATTTCTGATTTAGACTTCGAGGGGATGCATGTCGGTAACAGTTTTAGCTGTGATTGGGTGTAGAGCAGCTATACCAGGTCCTTAAGTTTGTCTTCTTTCTGTAACAAGCAGATGGAGTAGGAAAGGTCCCAGTTAAAAAAAACAAACAAACGTGGAAAAGGGCTACGACATTTTATTTAGGCTGATACGTTTTAAGTTTCAGTGTTTACAGTGCTGGTTTGAAGGAAAGTGCTGCTGGTCTTTGATCCTCTTTTTTGTTGGTCTTGTGCTTTTCTCAGTCTCTTTTTATAGAATGAAATGACTTGGTCCTTAAATATGGCTGCACGTTTTGTATTCTTAATTAAACCTGGCCTTTCTTCTTGCTGATGAATGTTGGCAATGTCAGCTTACCCTCAGGAGTAAGCCTGCATCTTTCCAACAGACTTTTCAGAGAACCACACCTTTAAAATTTTTTTTTGATAGGACAGATGAAAGGGGCACAGCAGTGGCCGGCCTCCTTCGGTAGCTGCCCTTGGCATTGTGTGTCCATTGGAACTTGCCCTGCTTGTTTTAGGGAGGAAGTCCCATCTTGACTGTAATTACAGCATGATTGCACCTAAATGCACAGAACACCTTATTTGGTTTTCCTTAAAATATTAACTCTTGGATTAAAAAGGGGCAGATATTAGAGGCTATTATACTACTTGGATTTTGGTGTTTTAGTTTTATACAGTTTATGACAAAAGAAATTATTGACATAATTATTGTTATCCTTTAGGGAACCTGAAGTAGGGAAGTAAAGTTGGGCTTTTTAATATATTGATAGTGTTATTACCAGTACAGAGATACCATGTTTCCTGTACCTGTTTGACTATGTGGCACTTACGACACCTTATCACAGTTGTCTATAAATGTCTTCTGTACTAGATAGTGAACTCCTTGAACATAGTGACTCCGTCATAGTCATTATCATTCTTTCCTTCTTGCTTCCACTGCCCTTCTCTCCTCCACCTTCTACTCCTTCTCCTTTCTCCCCACCCTCCTTTTTTTTTTTTTTTTTTTAATGTCCTTTACCTCCCTCTTTTTCCATTTGTCACTTTTCTTCCTTTAAATATTTTAGTGTCTGATAGTATTCAGGCATTTTACTTGTTTGGGTGGGAGAGTGGGTCTTACCCTCAGAGTTTGCAATTTCATAGTAAAAGTCTGGAAGTAACTGAAGTTATAAATATGATACATGTTACCAAGGAACTATAAGTACAAGATACAAAGTAATAGTTGCCATAAGAATGCCATAGGAATTTTTTCAGAGGAAAAATAATTGTTTCCAGCTAGAAAGAGGGGCAAGGCTTCATGGAGGAGGTGACCTTGCCTGATGGCTCTTTAGTTGGAAGTAATTTTTCTTCTGTGACATCCGTTATCCTTCCTGGACCTTTCCTTTGGCACTTACCAAAGAGAAGAAATGCTGGACCATTTTAGTTTGTGCAAACCATGTAAGTAAAAACTTCACCTCTAAATGTAAGAAGGTATCATTTTTGTGGTAATTTTTTCCTCTTCCAAATGTGTTTATTTTTAGGAAATTAACAAATGAAGGAAAGCAACAAGAAGAAAATAAAAATCATCCATCATGTCATAATCAAAAAACCCTTTTAAACAAAGAGGGATTTTAGTGTGCTTGCTCTTTGGAGCTTGACTCTCCTTACTGAATAGATCATGAATGTTAATGTCATTAAGAGTTTTTCTACAGTGACATTTTGGGGAATGCATTGCATTCTTTTATTTGTATGTACTGTGGATTATAGTCCTGATCCCCTATTGTTTCAAATGTGAACAGTCACGACTCTGTTATATCTTGGGGCAATAAACTTTAAATAATATAAATAGATAAACATGAGGAATAAAATATAGCCATCCATTATATCCGTTAAGATTGCTTTTGTCAGCAAATAATTGAACTCAACTAATTAAGTAACTTAAAGAAATAGGAGTTTATTTTTGTCACCCAAGTTTGGAGGTGGTTGTATAGCATTTGTTCAGCAGCTCAACAATCTTAGGGCTCCAGGTTGGAATTTCCCTGGTTCTTTTGGCTTTTCCTTAGAGTTGCAGGATGAGCACAGAGGCTTCAGTTATGATCCTGTTGGAAAGTGAGAAGCAGGTGCAGAGTGGGGTGGGGAAGTTGTCCGTGGTCATCATCTTCTCAGACATGGAAATGCCTTTCCCAGAAGCCCTCCAGCAGACTCCTGTTGATTCACTGACCAGAACTAGGGCTAGTCAGATCCATGCCCTCTTCTCATAAATCACTAGATATATGCCCAACATCTGAACAAAGTGGGAAGCTTATTAAGAAGAGAAAAAGGAAACACTTTGAGGATGTGAGCATATGACTACCATATGCATATTCAAAAAGCTTTTTTTTAAAGTTTAAATTCCTAGAAGGGTATGCATAAAGTGGTGGTTTTTTGTTTGCTTACTTGTTTTTACATTTCTGCATAGGAGTTTATATGTTTATTATTCTAGTAGTAAAATAATATGTTAGTTTTATAACTTGCCTAGCAGATGTAGTAAGAATGAAACTTCTTTTGCAGTAAAATGCTTTTTGGCCTTTTTCTTTCTGTCTAGTTTACAATGCCTTTTATGGCTAACTGAAAGCAGGAATTAGGAAATTTAAGGAGAATCAAACTTAGTAAACAGTTCAAAAATATTACGAAGTTCATTTTTTTTTTTTTACTGGTTACATGAAGAGTTTCTTAATAGTTTTAACCTTTAAATTCTTATTTTTACTTACTTTTTCACTGATGTTTTAACTTTTATACAATAGATTACACATATTAAGTGTACAGCTCACTGGAATTTTACGTATGTGTGCACCCGTTTAATTGCCATCCAGATCAAGAAAATCCCTCATGCTCCTTCAAAGTCAATATCAACCTATATTTTGACAAATTTTTGTTGTGTACTCCTGTCCTGCTGAATCAATAAAAGGAAAGATTTGGTAAAATATAAAGTATTATTTAACTATTCTTAATTTTATTATAAGATGTTAAATTTGCTTAACTATTTTCTTCTTGAATTCTCCTTGAAAACAGGTTACAGAAAGAGTTACTTAGACTTGTTCATTTAGTAACTGTCATGTTGTTATGTTTGGTTTCCTTAATGTGTTCATGGAGTTTATCATATTTGTTTATATGATTTTTATGGTTGTATAATAAATAATGGCTATGAAATTTTAGGAAATTGTGGTATCATTTTGAATATAAGCAGATTTTAGTTTTCTGTTGCAGTTTATGCTAAAAATTTGTTTTTTATGGATGCCTTAGGTTTTTTTTTTATTCTTTAAAAATATGTCAATAGCAGTCTGTAAAGAAGTACTTACTTTTTGTCTGGAACTCAGGAAAGGACATATTGATACATTAACAATTTGACAGTAAGATTTTGGTTGCCCTTTATAGCATATGTTAATATAAAATTTGTTCTCCAAAACTTGCCTTTATATGCTCTGATAAGTCTAAATTTATTTCAGGTAGATTTAACACCTAGTTTTGCTCTTGTTTATAACTTGAACATACTGTGATGCAAGTAAAAAACAGTAACTGTGTGACATGGATTGCTTGAGGTTAGAGGCTCTCCCCTTGGGGAGTCCAGAGCGTGCAGAGGGATATGGTGTCCCAGCGTGTCTGTGCTGTACGCGCAGCATGTGCCGCAGCAGACAGAGGCGGTGGCTCTGATGCAACACGCCTACCAGGCATCTTTAATATTGGCAAAAGTGACTGATAACATATTTTGATAATATAACTGCATTTGGTAATCTTGCTAGTTTATATTGATGGCATAGCTAGCATTTTAATTAGTTTGATTTACTTCATGTCATGTTTTCAGATTGGATCTGGTTCCTCTCGTCTTGGAACAGCAACAACCATTAAAGGTAGACGTGATCTAACTTGAAAGTTACCTCTGACTTTAAATTTCTATTTTGGTCGTAATAAAGGTAACACAGTATCATTTATTCACGTGTAATGAAAAATAATTCTCAGTTACTTTGTAGATAAAATTATATATCTTAACATTAAAATCATTTGATTTAAATTATGTTCCCCTTTCATCACCCAAATTTCATAAAAGTACATGCCAATTTGCATTACTTTGTATGAATTTTAAATTTTGATCTATGAGGAAGTTCCTCCTTGAGGGAAAATACTTTCATGGGTTTTGGTGAAGTTCATGGAAAACTAAGTAATTTAATGTGAAACCTTTTGAACACAAATAAGACACTAAAAAAGAAAAATTTTTTCCTATATATGCCTTCTATTCAATACATCTATTTCAATTAAATTCATTATTATTTTTCACACTGTAATTTTACAACTTACTAATTTTCCCTGGGAGGGAATTTTATGTTGTTTCAAGTTGTTATTGCATAATTTGCATTTCCTTTTTAAAACTGCTCTCTTTAAAGAAATAGCTGTATTAGCTAATGTTACGGAGCTTTCCATATTATTTGGTTTGTAGCACTTCGAGAATAATTATGTGACCTGACAGTCCATGATACTGCTCATTAGTTTAATGCATTTTCCATTATTATAACCCTTGATTTACAAAAACTGCTGTAGTTAATAGGTGTCTACTGTATTCCTTGATGTCTTTCCTTGTTATGCCATACTGTACAGCCTTTACTTTTAATATAATATCTTCATGTGTCTCTCTTAACTTTGTAGGAGATACAGACACAGCTAAGACTTCTGATGATATCAGTTTAAGTCTGGGCCAAAGCTCTAGTCTTTGTAAGGAAGGAAGTGAAGAGCAAGGTAAGAACATTGTGTTTCCTGGTGACATTATGTATTGTGGTGACTAGGGTGAGTTGGTACAGTATGCTGCTCATATTTTGGCAGAAGTTTATAACAATTTGATACGGTATTTTTTTAGAAACATTGAACAAAATGACTTGCTAGGGTAACAGTAAGAGTTATAAGTACTTTTAGCTTTCTGAAATTCCTGTATACATATTCTGCCAAGTAAACAGAGAAACTTTTTGAGCATATGCCCCAGAATGAATATGAGATGGGAGATAAGAATCTGCTATTCCTTTTGTTGGTCAGAGAATCTTGCCTAGCTCAGTGATAACCTCGTATGTAAAACTGTTCTTTTCCATTCGGTATGACCTCTAAATGCCAGCTGCTGCATTGTTGCCCAATCGCAGAAACAACAATGTCTTTTGACAGAGAGAAGTAACTTGCTGTTGGACTTAGAAACTATGCCTGCCTCCAACATGGTGCCCTCCTGTAGCAGATTTTTAATAGAAATTTTGGCTTTAAGTGATATTTTTTTCTCCTTACTCAATTCCATTATAAATGAGTATTTTGGATTTTATAGAGTTCCTTTTTTTTTTTTAAAGAACTGCCATATTTTCAAATTTGATTTTTAATTTTTAAACATGAAAGGAGGGCTGTGTCATACCCATTTCAAGTGCAGATTATATAATCAACAAGCCAGAATTGAATTACAAACTTGTCTTCCTATTTCCAGTCTGTTGTTTTTATTAGCTATGGGTGGTGTTTGGTAGGCAGGCAGACCGATAAATTTCCTGTATTTAAGTAGGAAACTGATTTATGAGATTACAGATAGATTGCTGAATTAAAACATTTTCCCATTAATTTAGTACTAATTTAGTATTTTACCCAGGCTCAATTCTTACAAGCATGTTTTGTTACTGGTACTTGGAATTTTAGGTTTATCACTGTCACTTGCTTTTTTTGGAAGTACAGGAACCCATTCATTGTTAATTTGCTTTTGTGGACCACCCTTCACATCCTACCACTCCCTCCCTTAAAAATACTTCTCAACATATTTTATGGTATAGAAGCTATTTTCTTGTAAAAAGGAAAGTGAATTAATTACTTTGAGAATTACAGTATTCCTTCTATAATATATAATCATCAGTGTGTCTCAAAAGCTAGGTAATGATCTTAAAGGGGCTGGTGCCACTAGACTTATGGGTAATATGTCTGTTCTCATCTGGAAAGCACCTTGTGCGAGCAAGAATGTTGTAATCTGGCAGGCTGGGGATTATATTCACACAGATCTACCCTTGCAGATACATACTGACTGAGATAACGACGTATACGCTCACTGAGTGCGTGCTACTGCCCAGGAGAGGGGCGGCACACTTCTGTAAAGCTTGTGGGCCATGTGTCTCCCTCACAGCTGCTCAGCTCTGCCGTTGTAGTGTGAAAGGAGCCGTAAACAACATATAAATGAGCAGGAATGGCTGCATTACACTAAAGCTGTACTTGGAACAGCAGGAGGAGGGCCACTTTGGCTCTGTAGGCCTCCTTTTATCAAATCCTGGGTTAGGTCTTCTTTTAGGCACTTTATACACATTCACTCAGTTAATCTTCCTGGCAAGCATCTGCAGTAAATACCATTATTATTCTCACTTTATAGGAGAGCATGTTACGGCTTAGAGTGGAGTTATAAGAAACTTGCCCAAATTCACCCAGCTACAAAGTGGCAGTCCTGTAATTCAAATCTAGTTCTAAATGCTGCTTTTTTAATCACTGTGCTAAACTGCTTTCATATAGTTTTATAACTTGCTTTTATCATGTCATCTTTTTCCATGTGTTTAACATTTAACAATTATTATGAGTACTCATCATGTACCTATTACTGTTCTAAGTACAAGAAATAAATTAGTGAATAAATAGAAAAAAATTTCTATCCTCATGTGACTTCCATACTGTTAGTATGGAAACATACTGTTATAGATAAGTGTGTATGTAGTGATAGAGACAGAGGATAGGGAGGGCTGGGGACTGTGGGAATTGTGAGTTTAAATAGAGTGCTTGAGGGAAACCCTTGCTGAGAGCAAAGACCTGCAGGAGGTGATAGAGTGAGTTGTCAGGATATTTGGGGGGAAGGAGGCTGCCTCACACAGAGGTAACAGCACGGGCGAAAGTTCTAAGGCAGGAACACAGCGAGTCTGGTGCAGGGTAGGTGAGGGGCCAAATTATATAGGCCGATAAGCCATTTGAAAGATTATGCTTTTAATTTCCAGTGAGATGAGGAACTGCTAAAGGGTTTTTGAGCAGAGAAGTGACATCATCTGGGTTACTTTTTGACAGAATCATTCTGGCTTCTGTGTTGAGAATATATTAAAAGGGGCAAGGCTGACGCAGGGAGCTCAGTGAGCAAGTTATTGCAGTAATCAGGGAACAGAAGTGGTCTGACTGTGTGGCAGATGTTACTGAGAGAGGATGTGTTGATGTATTTGGCTGTATCATGTGATAGAAGCAGTAGTCAAGGATGACTCTTTTGGGTTAAGCACTGGGGAGGGAGGGAGTCCCCGGTAACTGAAAGGGGGGAGGCCAAGAAGGAGCAGATTTAGGGTGGGGACAGCATGGTGGAGGGTAAGAGAGGGAGTTCAGTTTGGGCATACCAGGTATGAGATGCTGCTAGACTTCTAAGCAGCAATAATTAGTAGATAATTAAGGTCTGGATTTCAAGTGAGAAATCTGGGTTGAGGTTTTAAATTTAGAAGTTTTCAGTTTACAAATTCAAAAAAAAAGAAAAAAAAAGAATCAGTATGTCAATTGTGGGGTTGGGTTAACTTGAAATTGGTAAACTAACAGGGAGAGCCAATGTGATTACTTGGCCTGGAGTTTCCATAGCCTGAATCCCTGACCCAAACAGGTAGAGTTTTGGCTACCATTTGGCACCACCTAGTGGCTGTCATTTATTCTGGCTTGACTATCAAAGGGGGCTCTTCTGACTCTCTGGCTGGTTTGCATTTACAGGACAGTGACCTTTAGTTAGTTGCTTAGCAATTAGTTGACTAGTTGGCACTTGTTTTACCAACGTGATTCAGGATGATTGGGAGAAAACTGAGGATGTGGGGGTGTATCCTCTACGTTTTCTCTTCTAAGAGGTATTATCTGCAGTTTCCCTCTCCAGCCTCACTCACATCTTCCCTACCGAAGATCACAGCTCTAGTCCATCCCCATACGAGTATGGGGGCTGGGTAGAATGTGAAGGAACTAATTACAAATATCTCCAAGTTTTAGTTATCATGAGGCCAGAAAATTCAATGAGACCTACAACAAAAGATAGTATGAAAGAAAAATGAGCAGGTCAAACTCTTGAGCTCTGAGCCACTCCAGTGTAATAAATCCAGGAGACTGAGAGCAGCTAGTCAGGTAGAAGTGTTGGATCCCAGGGACCCCAGCATCTCAGGGAGAGTGCAGTGATCAGCTTTGTCACGTGTTGCTGCTTGATAGGTCAGGTTATGTGAGACTGAGACTTGACCGTTGGCTTTAACAGTGTAGAGCTTGTTGGTAACTTTGGTAAACTTTTTCATGGAGTTAGATTAGAATACATGTAAGAGGAGAAGAACTGAAAACAGTGAATATAGACTACTCGGTGAATTTCTGTAAAGGAGATGAGAGATGTAAGGTGATAGCTAGCAGAGGAAGTGAGGATAGAGGGGAAATTTGATTTTGTAAGAATATGTAAGAGAAATAACAGCTTGTTTTTTTTATAACTGATGAGAATGATCTAGAAGAGGAGGGAAGTATGATTTTTGTTTATAAAAGTAATACATGTTAATTTTGGAAAATACAGTTTAGTATGAAGAAGACAATTAAAATTAAACACTTCTGCCACTGAGATAACTGTTGGTAATTTTTTTTGGCATATCACTTTCCCCTTACTTTGTATTGTGACATCATTCACAAAGCATAAAATTCACCCTTCTAAAGTGTACAGTTCAGTGGTTTTTAATATTCACAGATTTGTGCACCCACGACCGCCATCCAATTCCAGAACATTTTCATCTCCCCAAAAAGGATCTTATACTCATTATATTCCCCATTTCCTCCTCCAACCAGCCCCTGGCAACCACTAATCTATCTTCCGTTGTTATGCATTTGCCTATTCTGGACATTTCATATAAATGGAGTTACATAGTATGTGGCTTTTTAGATCTAGCTTCTTTCACTTAGCATGCTGTGGCATATATCAGGACTTTATTCCTTTTTATGGCTAAATGTGATGTATTACTTTCCTACAAATGTATGCACATATACCCCTACTATCCTTTTTAACTCTGACAAATGAATCACATTTTTTATGGAGTGCCATTTTTTTTTCACTTAAGTATTTCCTTATATTATATAATCTTTGAAACATTTTGAGTGCCTTCATGACACTAAAAATAAGACAGCATTATTTACTCAACCTCTTTTTTGGGACATTTTTGTACTTTTGTGTTTTAAGAAGTTTTGTAACAACCTGAGATGAACAACTTTTTGCTAAAAACCTTGTAGGCATATCTGATTTTATCCTTTAGCACATATTTCTAGAAGTAGATTACTGATCAAAGGGTAAGTGTACTTTTTGAATGCTTTTGGCTCTATTGCCAGATTTCTTTTGCAGAAGGTTGGTTACATCAGTTTGCACCACCGTGAGCAGTATGTGAGATGCCTTTCTTATCCTGAACAGCACTGGTAGCGGTCATTGAAAAAGAAGTTTAATTAGATGAAAAATAGTATCCCTCTGGGTTGATTAGAGCCTGTCTTAGATTATATTGCTACAACCAGTAAGAAATGTATAAGAAAGCATATTTATTTGAAAATTTCCTAAAACCTCCTGAAGTTGATCATTATTATCATTTTAAAGCCTTTTGTTGTATATTAGAATTAGTGACTTTTAACTTCTTGCTTAGAGTTTTTTTTAAATAAAATTCATATCTTTGAAATGTGACTATTGCGCCATTCCATGATTGCTTATTAGAGATATGTATTGAGAGTTTTTAGAAATAGCATTATAAATTAATACTACAGAAAAGCAAACACAGTGCTGACTTAAAAAATATATTTATTTATTTTTATTATTTTTTCCAGGCAACTAATTTCATTGATTCTTTTTTTTTCTTTTAATTGAAGTATATATAGTCAGTTACAATGTGTCAGTTCCTGTTGTACAGTACAATACCCCAGTCATCAGTGCTGACTTTTTAATTTGGGTTTTTAGAGACTATAAGAACCCAAGTACAGTGGCTCAGTTTTGGACAAATGAAAAGAACATTGGATTCACTTATCTTGAGGACTTCAAAACATGAGATAAAGCCGAGTGGGTCATTTATAAATCACAATCTGTATGGTACATTCTAGTTTTTAATTATTTAAATCTAATCTACATTTAGTTTTTTTTTTAAGTACATAAATAGTTCTAGTAGTTCATCCTTATTTTATATTAATCTTAGGGGAAAGTCTGTATTTTTATTATTTAAGATACCTCTACTGGAAAGAATCTGACTTACTATAGAATCTGTTACTGGATTTTTCCTATGTAGTTATGACAGATAAGACAATAATATTTGTTCTTATTGAACTAACAGTTGCAGATATAACCATCCTTATACATATGTAAAAAGTCCGCTGTTGTGCAATGTGGTTGTCAAGCTTTATTTCAAGATAAATTACAATGTAGGTAGTTGGATAGATGGATTTATTTATATCTGTACTTATATGTGTATAGAGTATATATAGTAGCTCAAGTAACTAATCACTGCCAAAACTAGAGGGTTAAAGGAATAGTCCTACAAGTAAAGGGGGTTATATTTTTTTCATGAAGCATTTTATAATTGTTGCATCAATGATGAAAGATAAAATGCATTATTTTATGCTGTAATTATGGTTTTAATTTTTTCAACCACTATGAACAGTAAAATATTTTAGATCATTATATCATATCTTGTTTGGGCATTGGTCAGCCTTTGTTTTTTTGCTTGTTTCTGATTACTCTAGGTTTTTGTGGATTTGTGAAACAATATTAGTTTTTCAAAAAGATTTTTTTATTTTGCTAGATAAAATAATGATAGCTACCAGTAATTGTACCAGGCATTGTACTAAGCAGTGTCTGTCATTAACTCAAATTTTATCCTTTAGCATATATTTCTAGAAATAGATTGTGGTACTCAGTGAGATTGATACCACATTTTATAGATGAGGAAACAGGCTTAGAAAGGTCACCCAAGATTACTCAGTTATTAAGTTAGAGATAGAACTCGCATAGAAATCCAGGTCCATTTTAATATAATTCTTTATTGCCTCTTATTTGATTGTTGATAGTTTATAGAACCATTTCTGAGGCTATTTGATGATTTAAATTTCAGTTCATTCCATTAGTAGAATGCTTTCTTTGTATAGCTGTGAAATAGAAACCAGCCCTTTGGAATGACTGGCCAGCTGTTATTCAGTGAGCTACTTGAGAATTCTTTATGCTTGATTTACTGTATGCTGTGAATTCTTTCCATTGTTAAACAGTAGAAAAACAGATTATAGATTTGTGTTAACATTTCCAAATATGTGTTTGAAACAGATTTGGCAACTGATCGGAAGCTCTTCCGTCTGGTGTCCAATGATTCCTTCATCTCCATTCAGCCTTCTTTATCCTCATGTGGACAGGACTTACCAAGGGATTTCAGTGACAAAATGAGCCTGCCAAATCAGAGCCACCACCACCATGTTGATCAGTCCCTGTCCAGCGCCTGTGACACAGATGTAGCTTCCCTCGTCCCTTTACATTCACACTCTTACAGGAAAGATCACCGGCCGCGAGGTGTACCACGGACTTCCAGCTCTGCTGTGGCTTTTCCAGACACTTCCCTGAATGACTTCCCTCTGTATCAGCAAAGACGTGGGTTAGATCCGGTTAGTGAGTTAGAATCTTCCAAGCCTCATTCTGGATCCAAAGAATCCCTGGTGGAAAATTCTTGTTTATCTGGGGAATTACAGCTTGTTGGTGAGCTGAAGAGCAGTAATTCTCAGCCACCTACCAGAAGTGGGAAGAGCAGACCCCTGAAAGCAGACAAAAGCATGGACAGCTTGCGGAGCCTGAGCACGCGCAGCAGTGGGTCGACGGAGAGCTACTGCAGTGGGACGGACCGCGACACTCACAGTACCGTCAGCAGCTACAAAAGCGAACAGACCAGCTCCACTCACATAGAGAGCATCTTGTCAGAGCACGAGGAGTCTCCCAAAGTCGGGACGAAAAGTGGTCAGAAGAAAGAGTGCTGTGCTGACCCAGAGGACAAGAGTAGCTGTGCCAGCGACAAAAGGACTAGTAGTGAACAGACTGCCTTGGAAGTGAGTGCAAATAGTGGGGCTCAGGAGGCCCAGGGGTCTAAGACCTCTGATGATATGCACAGTCAGAAAGATCTCAGCACCTCTGCCTCCGAAGAAGCCAATAAAAATCCCCACGCAAATGAATTTACTTCACAGGGCGGCACGCCTCTTGGGAAAACTGCTGAAAACAAAGAGGAGCAGAGCGATAAGTCAGCTGTTTCGGGGGATTCCAAAGTTGGTAAAGATGTTGGTGGAAAGCAAAAGGAAGGGGATGTACGGCCTAAATCCTCTAGCTTAATCCACCGGACAGCCTCTACCCATAAGTCAGGCCGGAGACGGACAGGAAAAAAACGGGCTAGCAGTTTTGATTCAAGTCGGCATAGGGACTATGTGTCCTTTCGAGGCGTATCTGGCACCAAGCCACATAGTGCTGTATTCTGTCATGACGAGGACTCCAGTGACCAAAGTGACTTGAGCAGAGCATCGAGTGTTCAGTCTGCTCACCAGTTCAGCAGCGATAGCTCGTCCAGCACCACTTCTCATTCGTGTCAGTCTCCTGAGGGCAGATACAGTGCCCTGAAGACCAAACATGCCCCTAAAGAAAGGGGCACTGACTCTGAGCACACACACAAAGCCCACCTGGGCCCTGAGGGGGCTGGCAAAAAGCGGACAGCACGACGGACTTCCAGCACAAATAGTGCCAAGACCCGGGCCCGAGTGCTGAGCCTAGACAGCGGCACAGTAGCCTGTTTGAACGACTCTAGTAGGCTAATGGCACCTGAAAGTATAAAACCCTTAACCACTTCAAAATCGGATCTCGAGGCCAAAGAGGGAGAGGTGCTAGACGAGCTATCTCTGTTGGGACGGGCTTCCCAGTTAGAGACAGTCACTCGCTCTAGGAATAGCTTGCCAAGCCAGGTTGCGCTTCCTGAAGGTGAAGAGCAAGACACGGTCAGCGGAGGTAAGTAAATTACAGGCAATTTCCCAGAGAGTCACTGCAGGTTTTGGTACTACTGAGTAGAATCCTTACTAAAGTGTACTGTGTGTTAATATCCCTCTTCTACTGTGTTGTTAAAATAAACTTCCATGAAGAGGGAGATGCTTATCTTAGAAAAGGTTTCGGTGTAAACACCAAGAAAATGTTTTGTCAGTTGTTATTTAAATGTATCGAATTGTTCTCCATGGCATTCACCTCTTCTGAGCCAGTTGCCTGTTAATGTTTTACCAGGAATAACAAAAAGTTGGCCTTCTTCCTCCACTGTACAACCACAGCAGCAACAAAATGTAGAATTTTATTAGGGCACCGAGCCATTTTTAGCTAGTTCTTATACCCTATGTGCCACTGAACTTTTGGAATTAGATCATTCAACCTGTTATATAAGATTTTTTCAAATATTGCTTTAGCTCTGACTGTGTACTTTGAAAACTTGTGGCTCTTTTTTGTTGTCTCTTTACTTCTTGCTTACTCAAGTTTCAGGCATTAAAAACATTTTATTTTTTTCTGTAACTTCACATAAAAGTTTATTAAATTGATACTTGTAGTTTATATTGGCATTTATTATCCATTAGTAGATATATGATGCTTCCTATAATAACAGTGATGGTGTTTTGGTTAAAGTAATAGTTTATTCAGGTTTACGGGAAATTATGCGAAACTCGACAGGTGATTTTATATTGTCATTGTGTATTAGCCATTTTCTTTATTTCAGAGTTGTTTCTTGGTATTTCCTCCTGCCCAGAATAGTTTGTTTATTCTGTTTTGGTTAATGTGGAATCTTGTTCTTCAGTAGACTTAGAAGAATGAAGTCTTCTGTTGCTAGCATGTGGCTTCTTTATCCTCTATCCCATATCCTTTCATAAAGCTTGTATCTTTAGTTTCGAAGATTATAGTCTATTGCGGTAGTAACGTTCAATCTGTTATGAAAAGTTAAGCTGAATTTTTGTTTTTACAAACATTCTAAAATGTAAGGAATGTGATTTTTCGCCCAAAGAATTCTAATTTCACCCACAGTATTTTAAAAATCTATAATGTGGTAAACATTCTCTTGTTTCTCTTTCAGTATAGGTCCTAACAAAGATTAATTTCTATTGGGAATGTGAAAAAAAAGTGATCTTTGGTACCTAAAGAAGGAAATAGTCTATCAAACCTAAATATTGAGAACTAATTATATTTGAAGTGATTATAACCATTTGGTAACAATATAGTAATTAAATTCCCTCAAGTCTGATGTGGCTGTCATTGTTTTTCATTAAAGGTCTGAAATGCTCTAAGTGATTTCCCACACAGATCATATCAGATATGTTCACAGTATTCAAGAAACCATTGGGTTTAAATTACAGCTTAGTTTTTATTAAAGTCATCATTAAAATCAATTTTAAGTTCATACGTAATGATAGAAAAATATTGTCTTTCTAAATATTGTTGAACTGTAAATACTGAAATATATATAAGAGCTCTAGTAAATCTTACGTCTTTGTATTTAAAATGTCATTTCCTTTCTATAGGGAATGTAGGGGGTTCTGTTTTTTAGGAAAAGTTATATGAAAGGTCTTAACTTGCTTCTGAGTGCAGATCTTTGACTAATATGAGCCCTCATTTTTCTGGATTCCAGCTTTTCATTTCTTTTGTTTGTGTTCTTATTTTTAAAACAAACAAATAAACCAGCCATCAACTATCGATAAATAATGAACTGAAAATTTCCATGCGCTTTAGATGGAATAAATGTAATCATCTGTGGGCTTTTCAAAAACATCTTTTTTGCCAAAGGAGGGTATTTTCAAGGCTATTTTTGTTTGAGCATCATTGTATTTAGAATAAGAGCAAAACTAAACTGCTTAATATATTGGGTTTATATTTGGTTGGTTTTGATCACATTTTATTAGGGTCTTCTTTGGGCCTTTTGGAAGGTTGGACATGTGGGAGGGGATATACTTTGGTTTTCATTATTTTAAAATAATATAGAATCTCAAATAGGTAGTATATGTTGTATGAATGCTATTAGTCCTTTTGGCAATTTAGGAGAAATTTTTCTTGGCTGTCTGTTTTACTTTATATATTGTACTCCTGAAATGTGTCAACACAGCACAGGATACTGCTTGACCATTCATATGCCTGTACTTAATCCATAAATAGACTTCATCCTAATGAACTATGAACTTGAACATGTTGATGAGTTCTCTCATGGTTTCTTTTTGTCTTGTCTTTAAGCTGAATGGTATTGGTAGTGTGGAAGAATGGAACTAGGAAATGTACTTTAAAGTACTAGAATGAAATACTCTAAAATAGGAGGTTGTCTAATACAGTGACATGGAGTCATGACACCTGTGTTAGTATTTGGGCTCAGCTATAGTCCTGACTCTGGGAAAGCTGCTTCCCTTCTTTGAGTCCTAGCTTCTGCATCTTAAAGTGGGGACGATAATAGTATCCATCTCATGGGGTTTTTGTGAAGAATATTGGGGTTAATTGATGTAAAATGCTCCCGACAGTGCTTGGCACATAGTAAATGCTTAATAGTGCTGCTGTTTCTGTTTTACAGACCAGTTTGTTAGGCTACTCCTGTCCTTAAAGTTGAAGAGAATGATTAAATATAGAAATATATTAGAAGTACTCTAATTGTGCCATTGTGAAACTCAATATAGTAAAAAATAAAAATACCTGAATTCATAATTCCTTACAATATCAAAAAGAAAAACATCTTTATTGACATCTAATCTAGTAATATGGATTTTAATCTTATTTTGGTAGCAATATGTCATATAATTTATCTTTTGATATTCAGTCATATAACAAGTGATTGTTATAGGATTTCTCACCGTTAATCAAGTATTTTGGTTAAAGTTGGATATCATCTGTAATGTTCTGTGTGTGCTTAGGCAGGAAATGTTTTAGATTCAGACTCAGGCATTTTCTTTTGTTGATCTCTTGTTTTTACTTTTTCTGTAATAATTACAAAGTGTATCATTAATAACTTATGACTAAATATTTTAAGAATAAAAAAGTACAGGCAAGTTGCATATGATAGAAAAGTATCCTATTTTCTTTTGGGTCACTTAAACTTATTTACTGCATGGTTCAACAGACAATAAAGAACAACCAGAATGGAAAGGTTTATATTTTCTGTATTATTCTTGGTATTTTTTCTGAATTTCTTAAGTTGTTTTTCTGTTTGAGAAAATTATTTTGAATGTAATGTTTGGGTCACCATTCTGTGAGCATCAAATAGGATCCTATTATATAATATTTTTGTGTTGGGAACCAAAGATATTCTTTTGTTGAGGGAGTTTTGCTTTATTTAAAGAAAAGCCAAATCTCTTTGATAAGCAATTCATAAGTATTTGTGCCATATGTGTAAACTGAAGGTTTATTTTGGTTATTCTGATCCTAAATATCATTGAAAGAAAAGACAAAGATGACTGGACAGACAAGAATATGTGAATTAAAGCTTTTGTATTTTACTAAATAGAGGGACTCTAAATTCTAATGAACTTAATGTTTTGATTTTCCATTCCACATGGTAAGTTAGAAGAAGGAAATTAGTAGCAAGGGTAGGGTGTTTGTAGAGGCAAAGTGATGACAGCAGAAGAAATCCACTGCTAACTCTTCAGAAGCTGGAAAAACCATACAAACCAGAGCAAAAAAACAATGGTGGGGGGGCCATTAAATGCAGGGGCAAATTATCTCCTTTAATATGTTCAGGGACATCATAGTATCATAACTTAATGCTGTATTAAGTATAATGCTCTAATAAATGTATTTGTGACTGACCCAGATACATTAGGGAAAGATTATATTCCATTTAGTCTATGCTGAGTAGAAAGTTTAGACATACAACTGCATAGATGAATGCTCATTAAGTGTGGTAAACAGGTTTGGCTGCTTCAGTTACTTGGAAAAATTATGGTCTGTTAAAACAGTATCAAGAAAAGAGGTATTTTATTGATAAGGCAAATAAGGATTTATGTATAGAATTCCTAAATCAACCCATTCTTTCTAGCAGCAGTAAAGTTCTGGATAAGGAATCTAACAGTTACATTTTAATACTACCTCTAATTTCTAAGTGGACAGTCTGTCAAGCCATTAAACCTGTGCCTCAGTTGTAAAACAATAATAGTAACTGTTTCAGCCTGTCTCACAGTTAATGATCAGACCCTAACAAGCTTGGTTGTGTAAAAGTGCTTTGTATGTAGATTTACTATGAGAACCAAGAAAGACACTGATGCCTTTTAATCACTTATAAGGATGCTTTCCTTTTCATATATGTCACTTGAAATGTATGTTCTTCACTAATGACCTCTGACTGAGTGACTCTCCTGAAAATATATTCAAAATTGTTTCTGAGTACAGTTTTCCAGCAGAGGTCTGTCTTTCAGACAATATGCAAAGGATTGAAAGAAATTAGGTACCACCTATGAAAGTAAGTAATCCTTAAACTATATCATCTAGGAACTGTCCTGTGTAATGAGTCCAGAGTATCATTTAACTTCATCTACCCAGCGATATTTGTTTGGCTGCCTGGGATTATGGAAAGTATCAATAAGCATATGTAAATTCTTTAAGTCAAGACACAGCTGATAAGTTTGTGGTTTTTTTACTTGTTGATTTGCATATCAAAAACTAGAGTGTCCCTTAAAATATTTTCATAGATGGAAATTAATTCAGAATGAATGCTTAGAAGTTGTGCCATGGATTCTTATAAGCATTTGTTTCTATATTAGAATAAAATCCTTCCACCCTGATGTTAGCATTGTTCTTGGCTGATATGGAAAGTAAGAAAGGGAAAAGCTGTTGAGATAAAATAGATTTAATGCCTAGACTAAAATACTTCCTTTAAAAGTATTTTTGCAAAATCACTGAAATACTCATTTCTTCATGTAGTAACTTTATTTTTAAGTAAGATAATTTTTACCTTGAAGAATATTTCAGTGTATTTCAGAATGTTTGCATATGTTTTTTAAATTTTCTGAGGTGTGTATATATATTTGTTTCATACTTTCATCTTTCTTTCTTTAAAATGTTTGCTTAAACAACTTGCTTCTGATTCATTTGTGATACCAAAACACATGTTTATTTTTATTATCTTCCCAGATTTATCCCTTCTTTCCTGCAATAGACACTGTTCACTGAAAACAACACCTTTCTTGAGGAATTTCTTCTGTCTGAAATTTTATTCATTCATTTAATAGTAATTGAGCTATCGCAAGAGGCTAGCCGTAGCAAGATATGACAACTAGAAAGTAACTTACCACCCATGAATCCTTTCACTAAGCAGTCAGCTGTATCTTTCTTGTCACTTTTAAGTGGCATGCATCTTTTTCTATACATAGTTTTGCTCATAACTTTCCAATTTTTGGAATAGAATATGAACAACCCTCACCTCTTACCTTGCCATGTTATGCTCTTTTGTGTAACCCAGTCATCCTGAAAGTATATTAGTGCCTTTAATACTTCCCTTGTTTTCCTTCACAGAGTAAAACAACCTGGTAGTCTACTGTTTTAACACCCTCATTTAAAAAATTAGTGCATTAATATAATTCATAATAGAATGTGTAGAATTTTCCTTAACTCATTGAAATAAATGGGAAGTAACTCCTCAGGTAGGAGGTGTGTATTTTGTTTTCTTTGTGATTTTTTCGGAATAGTTCAGACCACAGCTGTCTAAAATGTCTTGGGATATCTGTGCCTTATGCATGAGTTGCCCTTAGGCACTCAGTAAATGTTTAAACTTAATTGAATGATTGTATCACTAACCCAGAATTAAAGAGCTAAATTATCTGAAGTTCTCTTTTAAACTTACTGTGATCATAACTCAGTCTCTTGATGTTGTTTTTTTTTTTAATTTTTGTTTGTTTGTTTGTTTTTGGGTGGGAGGTAATTAGGTTTACTTACTTATTTTTAGAGCAGATACTGGGGATTGAACCTAGGACCTTGTGTACACTAAGCATGCGCTCTACCACTTGAGCTATACCCCCCCCGCCTTGAAGTTTTTTTTTTAACACAAAGAAATGATTAGAAAATCAAGACTCTTATAATCTAAAAAAAATTATTAAAAAGCTCACATTTGTCTAATTATCTGTCCTTGAAAGTTATGTCTTTCATAATTTTTATCGCTTGAATGTTTGTGATTTTTTTTCCTTTACCTACACGTGCATAAAATTTAGTTGTACCTAGAGTGCTAAATTTTTACTATTTGCATTTTATACTCTTGTTATACTAGCTAATTTCATTCTTTGCCAGGGGATACTGAGTTTTAAGCAATGTCAAAATGTCAACTTTAAACCAGGTTTTAAAACGTGTTTTTTCTCTCTTCTCTGGCTTCCTAGTTAAAAGATTTTGTTGTTTTCTTTCTCTTATAAAGGATTAAAAAATTTGTTTTGCAATTGTATTGTAGAAGTGAATTTTCATCAAGTAAGGCTATAACTTGTGACTAAATATGCTTACAGCAAATTATTTTAAGCTTTAAAGACACTTTTTCTCCTTGAACTGGACCCCCGCTGGAACCTGTTCCAAGTGGAGATGTTCTGTATAAGTTTCACTTTGCCAGGGAGGCACGGTTTAGTCTTGTTTTGACCATAAATTATTGCATAGTGTTTCAGTCAAATGTGTGATCCTAGCTACTGTTGAAGTAATGGCTATAGTAAACACTGAATATTCTTTTATCATTAGATATTTATCCCGTGAATACTACAGAGGATAACACAGGCAGTAATTATAACTCCATTTTAATACATTGTTCAATGGATGTCTAAACTTTCATCTTGACGTATTTCTTAAACTATTTTATTAAGAAAATAGTGTTAATAGTTATTTTGCAGATAACAAAATATAAAATGATATGTTACTAGCAAAAAGAAATATGTTTTCTGAAGAAGCCAAAGAACATTTTGACTGTAAATGGACACTAGTTTGTCTTTTCATTCCAGTGCTATGGAATAACTAGCTTTTATTTAAAATTAGCCCTATTAAGTCTTCAGTAGAAAGGAGATAGTAAAGAAAATCATTTCCTGTTTCCCTTCTCCCTATTCTCAGCATTCAGGTGTCTTATATTGCTTTTTTCTAAATCCTTTTCAATAATTTTAGTACATTTATGGATTAAATTATTTTCTGTAAATTATATCTGGGTAAATCTTACTCTTATTTTGGTTGAAACAAAATATCTAAAACTAGAGAGAATGTTTGAAAGTTTCTTAATGAAGTAAATTGATCTGTAAATTGAGCAGTAATTTATTACAATAGAATATGAATCTTCAACATAATTTCAAAAAATAAGTCTTGAATTGAGATTTAAAATAGTGATTTAAAATTTCATAACCCAAATTAACCTTACTGATGTCTAAGAATTGTTAACAGGTATACAAATCACTCATCTAATTTTTCATTTCTTTCAAGTGGCTTGTCTTCATTGCATTGTTTTACCCTTCATCAGTGACTGCCCTGCCAATATTATATGTTTTCTTCTCTGTGACAGTGCTCGTTGCTGTTTCCTTTATTGAGGTCTTGGTTGTCAGGAATAGGCAGAGCACGCAGTATGCTTTGTAGATTGTGGTGACAAAAAGTCATCCTTGACTTTCTGGGTCAACACTGACCAATACAACTTTCTGTGATGATATTCTGTATCTGTACTGTTTGGTAATGGGAGCCACTCGCCACATGTAGCTGTTGAGCGCTTGAAATGTGGTTCATGAATCTGATAAACTGAACTTTAAATTTTCTTTACTTTTAATTAATTTGGGTGTAAATAGCCGCATATGGCTAGTGGCTACCATATTGGACACTGAGTTCAAAATAATGAGATTTAATCAGCGTTATTTGTTCTCATAGGTCATATATAATTTTTGTATATATAGCTTTTACATCACAAGTAACAGCTTTTTCACATTTAATGGAATTTTTATTAAATCTCAGTAAAACTGGAGAAAGAAAAACAGCAGTCCCAGGAGTCATTTGATTTGGATTCCAAGCTGCAAAGCCCAGTTCTGATTTAATTGTCTAACTTTAGAATCTCACTGTAGTGCGGGAGCTGAAAAGGCTAGAGGTAATGTAAATTGCTGTCCTCTGACTTGTGACTTACACTTCTTACTGTCAGAAGCTTTCTAAGTGGATGAAATAATTTTGTGCTTGTCATCCCTTTAATAAAAGAAAACAATGCCTAAAGACAGAGAGGTCCATACCTTCTGGGGGTAATCTGTATGTTTCTAATTATAATGGTTTAATTACACAAAGAATATTTACTGGGACAGCCTGGGGAGGGGATTAAAAATGTAAACATTTAAAACTATAGTTTATTAAAGTCAACACTTAAATTGATAGAAATGGCTGTTGTTAAGCAGTATAATGATGAGAATTAGTAACACTTTTAAAGTCAAGACAGCTTGTAATAGAACTGAAATCCAAATACAACATTCTTGATTTTGTGATCCATTTCATACTTGCTAAAAAAAAGTTTTCATTTTTTTGGGAAAAAAGGCTTTCTGAACTAAGTTGTTTTGCCTTTATTCATATGTAGTATCAAAATACCCTTTCTTAAAATGATACTTAAAATATTTAAATCACCATAAGAAACAATTGTTTTAGATTCAAATGGATAAACATCAGTTTGCATTTTGTTTTAGAAACCTAAATCAGTCAATTGGTATGGTTTTGTAAAATTTTATGTAATTTTATTAAGCCTTGATTGTGATTTTCTCATTGTTAAATATTTGGTTTTAGTGTGGATTTGTTTTACTAAGCTATGGGTATTTGAACTTGCCATTTTGCTGATTTATGCTTCCTAAAGTAGAGGGGCCAGTTCCGGGGCAAAAAGTTTGATGGCAACAAAGTACTCTACAGTTAACATATATTCATGGTATCTTGAATTGAACGTTTAAAAACTTAGTTGTATAACCTAGCAGTCATTGGTTTCATTTATGCTGCCAAAATTGTGGCACAGGGTGGCGTGAGATAAACTTCCTGCCTAGTCCTTGTTGTCACAAGCGAGGTACTACCACTGCTGCTTTTGCTGTCTTCATGAAAGTAAGAAACTAATGCCATTTTCTCTTTAGTCAGAACTAACAAATACATACTGTACTTACAAGGCTGACTTAATTAAAGGGCTAGTGGAGGAATATGGGACTAAATAAATGAGACTTTAAGATTTAAAACAGCATATTTAAAATAGAAAATTGAAGTTGAAGAGAAAATGGTGAGGCCAGATAATAGAAACATTATTTTTAAAGAAACAGTTATCTTTAATAAAAAAGGTATGCAGATTCCCTGATATGATAAACAGTGAAAATATGAAAACCATTGGGCTTAGTCAGGTTTGCTTTACCTTTGAGGGTGGGAAGTCAAGGGAGAGACAGGCTCAGCTGCTATTAACATCTCTGACCTAGGCTCCTATTTGACCTAAGTCTGTCTTGATGCAGCAGCACAGGCCAACGAGGAGGCGGTGTCATTTCGCCGTGAACGCAGCACATTTAGGCGCCAGGCAGTACGGCGCCGGCACAATGCAGGGAGTAACCCTACCCCTCCTACATTGCTCATCGGATCACCCCTAAGGTATGGTATTTTAAAATTCCACCAAGCTTTAGCATGCATGTAACAGACCTTCTAACCTGTTCTGTCACTTGCAAGAAAGTGTTTATTAAATAGCTTTGTTTTTTTCCTTCCAGTTTCTCTCCTATACCTGTAAGCTCTTTAGGCTTTCTCTGCATGTGACCATGAGCCTATTGCATTGTGCATGTCTTACGCTGCATTATTTAAACAAATGATCTGGTTGGTTTAGCCAGTTTTAAATCAGAAAAATCACTTTAGAGCAGTTATAAAAATGTAGAGGCCTTAAGTCAGCTTTTCATTTTTTTTTCCTACTCCAAATTAATAGTATTAATGCAGCATTATTCCCCAGCATCTTGAACAGTGCTCATTGTGAACAGATCTGGACTGATGGGTGAGCTCATTGAGGAGGAACAGATAACTGACCTTAGCTTGATAAACCAGTTTGATTATTTTGTTTCACTAAAATGTGATATATTTTGAATTGCTTGAATATGAATTGCCAGGACCTAGTAAATGACAGGACACTAGAATATTTAATTTTTGGTAAACTATGGTTAATTGGGTGTGTGTGTGTGTACATGTGTGTACATTTGTGTTGAATTTCTCAACCACTATAATATACCGAACAAAAAAATTTAAATTTTTTCCAATATTCCTAATTAAAAAAGGATCTATTTATAATCTTGGCCATAGTTTTTATTGAAATTTTAGTAACTTTTATTCTCAATTGTGTTAAATCTAATGAGTCTATGACTTCAATTAAAAACCTATTCAAAAGTCTTGTGCTTTAATTTAAGAATATAAATATGGACAAAAATATATGTGCTTGCTTAAGCAGTGCATATATTATTATACCATATACTTTTATTAATCTCTGTCCCAAAACACCATTACCCACATTATTTTCCTAAATTTTAATTTGAAATTCAAAGGGGGGAACATTTGGTGAAGCAACTGCTGTTGAATGCATGCAAGGTTGGAAGAGAGAAATCCCTCCTCTGTTAAAATCTTACTCAGGAGAGTAGCAAAATCCTTGTTCCTTTAAAATACTGCTTTATTTTATATTCCTGGGATTTAAGGCTTGATTAGTTTTCTAGGCTTTACATTACAGTCAGGAACTTTATCTTTCACAGGTCATGTTCCTAATTAATCCTGCCGTAATACATAATTTATAAAATGGAGTATGGATTAGTTAAACCACTGTTTAAAATATAAAAATGGGAGTACAACCAATGAAAGGAAACATTTGGTCTGGAAGCTTTTTCTGAGCACTTTTGCTTTCTGTGAGCCCTCCTCTTTTATTTCCTTTGCTCCCTGAACTAACATTTTTTGTGTGATGGACTTGGGGTGTAGTCCCAACCTGCAGAAAGAGTTCAGCATTTCATTTTACGTGGTGTATTTTGTGTTTTCTGACCCCTTCTTTTTCCTTTTGAATAATACTTGCCATAGACATTTTCTCTGCTTACCTTCTCACTCCATGTTGATACTTCTTAATTCTTTTTTTAAAATCTCTTTTTAGTCTTAAATCCTTTCACTCTCTGGATCTTACTCACCAAACAAATGTAGACAATTTTTTTCCCTCTTCTCTGCCTGGTGGAATATTAAAGAACTGTATTCTAACTCCAGTCAACCACATAGGATTTCTCTATGTTCTTCTAAGGTTTTAAATATATCACCATTCAAATGAGGATATAGCATGAAACTTATTTGTAAATGGCTCACATTAGAATTTTTAGAAAGTGCTCTTCCAGTAGTCAACATGTAGATTTTGTTAGGGTTCCATGATACTTCCGGTACAAAGTTGCATGTATCTTAAGTAGGCTAATCTCATTATGGATGAAATAAGATAAAATTTAGCTGTGAGGAATTAGGAGAAACACCAATTTAATAAAATCATCCTTTTTAATTGCAAAAATATTCAGATAAAGTATAGTGGTATTAATTTTCAGTGTGAATTATGTAATGATAATCTCATCTTTAGACAAATGTAGCATGGTCATGCAAAACTTGAAAAACTTGTTTGTCAAAAAAAATGGTACAGATATGATAATACTTCAATTATACTTACTCTATAAATATCAATAAAATCTATTAGCTTATTTTAAACTTTAATGAATAGTATAAGTAATCGACAGTCTAAAAAGCAACTTGGTAAAATGTGTGTCTCTAAGGATTGGGAGTGAATTATCAATTTCCTCTCAAAGAGAATTTGCATGTATTTTTTATGCTTGTTAGGATATCTTATTTCAGAATTATTTTTAAAGGGTTTTTTTTTTTTATGTTACGTTAGCCTTATAGGCCCTTGTTAGTTCTTCCAGTTACTAGAGGTAAAAACAAAGATGAGTATTTAAAATGTTTATACTATTAAGAGTTCTATATTTATCAACCTAAATATGATACCTTTCAGAACTCTAGTTAATGGACTAGAATGAGTATAAACCATCAGTGCATTTGGGAGAAGGGAAAAAAACTTTACTTAGATTTTTTTTTTTAATGTGAGATTGAAAGATCTATAAGCAAATAAGTTCATAGTAATAACTGAGTCCATGATTGGGAATTCATAGGGGTCATTTTGTGGTGCTCAGGAATGAATCCACCAAATAATTGCTGTTTGGTGTTGTGTTCAAGACGCTCCTCAGGATCTGAAGATTCATAGCAATAATGTGATCATACTCTTAGAGTTTATTTTTTAGTTGGGAAGATACAAAGATGACTAACAGTATAAGGCAGAACATGTCAAATACTAAGTAAGTGATACAGAGGAAGGAAAGACCCAAGACCAACTATATTTTCCTATTGTTTAAATTGAAAAAGCTATCTAATTAATAAGATTGCATGTCAGTGATGTTATTGATAACTGATAGTTAGAGACTTAAATATCTACCTTTTGCTGTGTTGTGAAATAGTTGCTACCTTTTCTGAAACTGGTAGTTTTGATATGTAATTGGTACTATGAAAAAGATTAATTCTTGTCAATTATTAGTTAAAGTGAAGGACAACCCTTCAGGAATATTTTCTTAGCAATTTCTGCAAACATAATAGGCTTTTTTCTTGTTGAAGGACTTTTGAAAATTGGAATTCAGGGGACATAAATATTTTATGTCTAGCTTTTGACGTTCAAATTCTTGATTTCTTTATTCTGGAGTTGATTTTCATGCATCGCCTAATATTTTGAAAATCTGTTATATATTTGGATATGTTGAAGATTAGTGTATTCTTGAATACATGCACATTAAAATACATCCAACTACCAGATAGCACCTTTATGACTTTAATTGAAAAAATGGATGGAAAATGTATTGAGTATATATTATAAAATTGTGTCTTCTGAATCTGAAGTGACAGGGTACTTGAGCTACTCCAAGTTTTCTCTCTCGTGAAATTTTGGTAAGGTTATGGACAAGTTTAGATAGTTTCTGAGGAAGAGTTACAGATGATAAGTCTGTTATATACAAACATTATATGAGTTTATCCTAAGATCATCTCTTGATTCAGTTCTATTGTACAAAGTTTCTACTCCAAAGAAGTTATTAAATGATTACTTTTATAGTTATGACTTTAAAAATTAGTGCTGGTAAGCATTGACAAGTCAGCATTTTTACAGACTTTATTTTTTCATATGTTGCATACATTTTTGTGCTCTGCTTAAAGCGTATAGTTTTCACTGGCTCTAAAAGAAGCCTGAAAAATGAATGTTCAGGTAGTGGTAATTAATAGACCTTTCTGTGGTGGAAATATTTTGTCATCTGCTCTGTGCAGCAGGGTAGACACTGACTGACTACTGGCTTCTGCTCGCTCTGGTGGCTGTGGTAGCCATGGTCACCACCAGCTATGTTACGTGGCTTTTGAGCACTGAAATATGGTTAGCATGACTGAGGAACTAAAATTTTAGTTATTTAGTCACATGTGTCTGATGTGTTAGACACCATAGTTCCAGACTGTATTCTGTTGCCATAACCACAGGGTTAAGCAACGTATGTAGTATTTTCTACTTAGTCTTTTGTTTTATGGTTACAGTTGATCCTTGGACAACACGGGTCTGAACTGCATTGATTCAGTTATTTACCTATTTCTTTCAGTAAAAAATACTACAGAGTGACATGATCTGTGGTTGGTTGAATCTTTGGATGTTGAACTGTGGATAAGGAGGGGCCTGATAAATTATACCTGGATTTTTGACTCTGGAGAGGGTTGGCGCCCTAACCCTTGCGTTGTTCAAGGGTCAGCTGTACTTCAGCTATCTCTTCACAGCCTGCAGCAGATTAATTTGTTGTTTTGTAGATGTCCGAGAAGACACTGCATTAAATTCAGAGGATTAGAGACAAGTTGATACTCAAGAAAATGATAAAGTTACTGAATAAGGCTATTTGACGTAGCATTCTTCCTATTCCTAAAAGATCTGATAATTTTAGTAAAAATGCAGAGTTGCACTGAACATCATGTATAGAATGACATGTAATACTTATACTCAAAGTGTTTTCATGTGTTTCGTTAGTTTAAATTTGAGTATTAAACTAAGAAAATTAAAATTCATAGTGTTTTAAAATAAAAATATAAAAATATAAAATGAGTTAAGAATATAATATACTTTCTTAATTTTATGTAATTTAGATAATTTTTATAAATTTAATAATAAATTTATAATTACAAAATACTGAGTATTTTAAAATTTTTATAAAGTTTAGAAAAGACTGTAATATGCTTTGAGACATTACTAGTTTCCAGGTTATTTTTAAGGTTTTCTAAAATGATGGGTTGTAATAAAACCTTGATATGAATTGGAAAGGATAATAACAAAATTCATTAAGGGAACATAATTATCATTAACTAACCTTGTATATAAAGCCTGTAGCCTTATTTCAGAAATATGTAGTCTTCTCATAGAAAAAACACATTCTCTGTTCATTATGCTTCTTCCAGCATCTCAGCAGTCATTTTCATTTCACTTGATTGAGTCAGTGCTTTTTATTCTAGTTTTCTTCACTAGTTTGTAATTTTCTTTTGATTCAAAATTGTCAGATGCAAAATTGGTTGCATTTGATGAAGATACTTTGGTTTTCAAGTGCGTAGAAATTTTGTTTTAATTTGAGGAACAGTTCTAGAATAATTATATCAAGGTTATAAATAAAAGTGTATATTGAACTGAAGAATAGGTTTTATCTATGGGAGACCAGCTACAACCTACATATATTTAACGTATTTGAAATTCTTCTTTACTGACTTCTTTTTCCTTATGCTAGATCTTTGTTGACTTGAGGTGGAAATATGGCACAGATTGGTTAATTTACATACACATTAAACTTTTTTCTATATTCATTACCATGAATCAGATTTCTAAGGACCAGAAGTTTTAAGCCAGCAGTATAATCTGCATATTTTGCAGTTCATTGGCTCTTTCTTACATTGAAAGCGGTTTTATTTTTTTGAAATTAGTTTTCTATATTGACTTCTAGCAATTTGTTTTCTCTTTTCTTCCCTGTAATGTCTCCCCAATCCATGTTTTTTCCTAGCCTTCAAGATGGTCAGCAAGGCCAGCAGTCCACAGCCCAGGTCAAAGTCCAGTCCCGCCCCCCTTCCCAGGCTGCAGTGCTCAGTGCTAGTGCCTCCTTGCTGGTGAGAAATGGGAGTCTCCACTTAGAAGCATCACATGACAATGCATCTGCTGTAGGCGGCAGCAGTTTGCACGATGAACTTGGTATGCAGGCCTTATGTAATCTTGGTGATATAAAACTTTGATGTAACAGATAACGGGTAACAATGATTGCGGTTCTTTCCTGAGATAGAAACTATGCATAAGAGCACTTTTTATAGGATTTGCCCTGTGTGTGAGGAAAATTTGATTTTTGCTTGTCCCTTTTCTGTTTCAATTTTTTTCTCTACATTTTCTTTTGAGTGTGTCTCTTATTAATAGGTAGTTAAAAGCACTAATAAATGTTCATGCTTTAGTGTTCTTTTGTACTGATTTGGACATTTCTATTATTTCTTGGCATTTGTACCATGTGGTGAAATGTTGAGTTTTAAAAATCTTATTATTATTATTAAATTATTTTGATTAAAACTTAATTCCTTTGAATTATCTGAATGTGCTGCAGGAAAGGCAAAAATACTTTCTAATGGTGTGTTACTGTATAATCTTTCTTTTAGGTATTCTGTATGCTACTTCAGTATTATCTGCAGTATGACTTACTATAAATTCTAAACGCAGTACTCTGAGGACATCAGGGCTCTATACTAAAAACAAAAATGATTTTATAAAGTTTTTTCTTTTTCCTGTTAATACATCTATAAATATAAAGTTATTAAGTAGTTAATTTTCAGAGGGGTGGTATAATATAAAACCTCAGTGATGCATATCCACTTGATTATCTATTTTGTGCCTTAAAGAGACAGGATTTCATACTACTTTGGTTTCTGTTTCTCTGTACAGATCAACTTTCTTGTGCTCAGAATGCAGGTTAATAGTAATTTAAGTAAATATAATAAAGAAGATCTTTTTATTCAAAAATACACACTTGAAAATATTGTATTTGCTTACTGTGATCTTGTTTATCCATGTTATAACTGTCTTTCATTTATAAAGAGGATAATCCAGTTGACGCTTCGACTAGAAGGATATATGATGTAGGATGCCCAAATTAGGCATAATAAAATTTCATACACTATTTATTTATTGACCCTTTTCTCATTTTGTAAAACTCTTTAGCTATAGAGAGAATTAATAAGTATTAGATATGCATATTGATGAAAATAATCATCTTTAGCAAATCTTATAGAAAGTTGAAAATGGTCATCAGATATATTTATACATTAGAATGTATGGTGATTTCTAAATAAAGTGAGAAGTCAATAAAGCATTTTAATTTTAAAATGCTTTTGAGTTTATAATTTGAAGAGGCAAGAGAGTCTATAAAGAAGGTGTTCGAGAGCGTGAGGTAGACTTCAATTTTAGTTACTTGCTTTGACTGAAAATAGTGTTACTTTTTTAGTTGCAAATATATTCAGTAAATAGTATCTTGTTACTGACATTTCTCTTGGGTTAACCCAAAGTTCCTATGAACAGAGGACTTGTCAGTTTGTGAATGTAAATTATAGTCACTGTCACCATTGTCCATTGATGATATGGTAGTAGATTAGCTAAAATAAAAGGCTTAGTTTTGATCCATTTTGGATGTTTAAACTTAAGTCAAATCAAGAATAAATTGAAACAGTAGGTGATTTTCCTGTGTAAAGATTCTTAATGTGCTCAAAAACTTGCTAAGCAAGATTTAATTATAAAGTTCTGTCCTGAAGCCACATGCAGATTATTGAGACTAATATACATGTCAACTATCTCAATAGTTCTGAGGATAAAAAGCCTCTTCTGATTGGAGGTGACTTTAGCATCTACTGGTGAATATTCAGGATATTCTCTTGACATTTGGATTTTATTTTTCGTGTTAACTGCCTTCTAATAGTTTGTTCTTGGCCATGTGGTAGTTGAAAGCTGCCAAATTGAATGCTTAATAATAATTAGCACAAGACACAAAATCAGTGGACAGTGTGTATCTGTTTGTTTCATGGCATGTAGGGTTGGCCACAGAAGATTCTAAAAATGAACTACAGCTGAACTTGTAGGAATTGGTAGAGACACTGATTTTTATAATATAGCCCACTAGAATATTTTTGTTGCATAGTTTAATTATCTATGTGATGTTAATTAGCAGAAGTAAGATAATTTTGTGTGAATGAATTTGGGTACTGTATATGCAAATATGTTAAAGTTAGCCATGATATTCCATGAAAGTGTAGAGTACAAAGGATTGCTTCCTTCCAAATTTAGTTTCTTGAATTGAAAATTTTAAATGTGAAATTTTTACATGTGGGAGTGTATACTATATTTATACTACTTTTTTAATTGAAATATAATCAATTTACAATGTTGTGTTAATTTCTGGTGTACAGCATAGTGATTTATTTATATAGATGTATTCCTTTTCGTTATAGGCCATTACAAGGTATTGAATATAGTTTCCTATGCTATACAGTAGAACCTTGTTGTTTATCTATTTTATATGTAGTCATTAGTATCTACAAATCCTGAACTCCCAATTTATCCCTCCCCACCCTCTTTCTCCCTTGGTAACCACAAGTTTGTTTTCTATGTCTGAGAATCTGTCTTTGTTTTGGTTTTTTTGTTTGTTTGTTTTTTTAAGATTCCACGTATAAGTGATATCATATGATATTTTTCTTTCTCTTTTTGGCTTACTTAACTTAGTATGATGATCTCCAGGTTCATCCATGCTGCTGCACATGGCATTGTTTTAGTCTTTTTTATCACTGATTAGTATTCCATTGTGTGTGTATATATATATATATATATATATATACCACAACTTCTTTATCCAGTCATCTACCCATGGACATTTAGGTTGCCTCCATATCTTAGCTATTGTAAATAGTGCTGCTATGAACATTGGGGTGCATGTATCTTTTGGAATTAGAGTTTCTCCAGACATACGCCCTAAGTGGGATTGCTGGATCACATGGTAAGTCTATTTTTAGTTTTCTTGAGGAATCTGCATACTGTTTTCCATAACGGCTACACCAAATGACATTCCCACCAACAGTGTAGGAAGGTTCTCTTTTCTCTGCATCCTCTCCAGCATTTATTGTTTGTGGACTTTTTAATGATGGCCATTCTGACTGGTGTGAGGTGATACCTCATAGTAGTTTTGATTTGCATTTCTCTAATAGTTAGTGATATTGAGCATTTTTTCATGTGCCTGTTGGCCATCTGAATGTCTTCTTTGGAGAAATGTCTGTTTAGGTCTTCTGCCCACTTTTGAATTGGGTTGGTTTTTTGTTAATGAGTTATATATGAGCTGTTTGTATATTTTAGAAATTAAGCCCTTGTCAGTCGCATTGTTTGCAAATGTTTTCTCCCATTTCGTAGGTTGTCTTTTTGTTTTGCTTATGGTTTCCTTTGCTGTGCAAAAAGCTTATAAGTTTAATTAGGTCCCATTTGTTTATTTTAGCTTTTATTTTTCTTGCCTGTGTGGACTGCCCTAGGAGAACAGTGCTACGGTTTATATCAGAGAATGTGTTGCCTGTGTTCTCTTCTGAGAGGTTTATGATGTCTTATATCATGTTTAAGTCTTTAAGCCACTTTGAAGGGTTTTTTTTGTGTATATATATATATTTTTATTGAAGTATACTCAGTTTACAATGTTGTGTCAATTTCTGGTGTACAGCACAATGCTTCAGTCATACGTGAACATACGTATATTTGTTTTCGTATTCTTTTTCACCATTAGTTACTACAAGATATCAAATATAGTTCCCTGTGCTATACAGCATGAACTTGTTGTTTATTCTATATATGTATCAGTTAGTATCTGCAAATCTCTAACTCCAAATTTATCCTCACTCCCCCAGTAACCACAAGTTTGTTCTCTATGTCTGAGAATCTGTTTCTGTTTTGCAAATAAGTTTGTTTGTCTCTTTTTTAGATTCCACATGTAAGTGATATCATATGGTATTTTTCTTTCTCTTTCTGGCTTACTTCACTTAGAGTCACATTCTCCAGGTCCATCCATGTTGCTGCAAATGGCATTATTTCATTATTTTTTATTGCTGAATAGTATTCCATTGTATAAATATACCACATCTTCTTTATCCAGTCATCTGTCCATGGACATTGAGGTTGCTTCCATGTCTTGGTTATTGTAAATAGTGCTGCTATGAACATTGGGGTGCGTGTATCTTTTGGAATTAAGGTTCCCTCTGGATGTATGCCCAGGAGCGGGATTGCTGAATCGTATGGTAAGTCTATTTTTAGTCTTTTGAGGAATCTCCATACTGTTTTTTCCATAATGGCTACACCAAACTACATTCCCACCGTCTCCAGCATTTATCATTGTGGACTTCTGAATGTTGTCCATTCTGACTGGTGTGAGGTGATACCTCATTGTATTTTTTATTTGGATTTCTCTGATAATTAATGATATTGAGCATTTTTTCATGTACCTGTTGGCCATTTGTAATTCTTCATTGGAGAGTTGCTTGTTTAGGTCTTCTGCCCATTTTTGGATTGGGTTGTTTTTTTTTTCCTATTAAATTGTATGAGCTATGTATATATTCTTGGATTTATTTTATTTTTGTGTATGGTGTGAGAGAGTGTTCTAATTTCATTAATCTACATGCTGCTGTCCAGTTTTCCCAACACCACTTATTGAAGAGACTGTCTTTTCTCCCTTGTATGTTCTTGCCTTCTTTGTCTAAGATTAATTGACCATAGGTGTATGGGTTTATTCTGGGCTCTCTGTTCTGATTCATTGATCCATGTATCTGTTTTTGTGCCAGTATATGCTTGAGTGCATATAAATGTTTGTATGTGTCTGCATATACACGTAGTAATTGTCTGTTTACTTTTAAAGTAAGCAGTAGCCTTTTTTGATTAAAGGAAACTTGCAGTCAGGCATTGTTTAATTCCAAGCCTAAGTTTTCCTTAACTGTGTTTTCTACATTTTTACTTTGTGGTCATAATAGATAACCACATCCATTTTCTATATTAAACCCTGAGAATCCTTATTTTTCTGTTGCATTTTAACTAGCATTTCAAGATCACCAGGTGGCATTGGACATGGTGGAAAACTTCAGTGAAGATGGATGGTATATAAGAATCTTTTTAGTAGCTTATTCAGCAGAAGAGAGTGTGTTTTCATCATCTATATTCAACTTGCATAGTTGTTCATCGTAATTAATTTTAATTTTAAGAACTGAGTTATAAGTATAACTTAGAACCTGGCTGGAAAAATTTGGATGGTTTCATTCCTTATTTATAGACTTCATTTCCATGCATACTTAGTTTAAAAAAATTGTAACAGATAAGTTTTGAAGTTAACATTTTGAGAAGGAAATTACTCTCAAAGAATTTCTTAAATCCTTCAGTGTAACATTTTCTTTTTTTAAAAACCACATCTTAAAGGTAAATTTTCTTGTAAAAAGAAACAGACTTTTGTTTAACTTACTTATTTGCAGTTGATTTCATATTATATTCCGAGTTAAACCGCAGTTATACTAAATAGAACAAGCTGTGGCTTAGTGCCCAGATAAGCCACACAAGAGACTCTGAAATCAGGTGCCTTAAAGCTTTATTTTATATCTGTTAAGCTTTTTCTGTAAAACTTGGTAATCACTTCTCAGTATTTATGTTCATCTGAGCTTCTGCTTGTAAATTAAGGCTAATAAATTGATGCAATCATGAACCATTCCATTATAGTTGATAGTTGAACTCTTAATGTGTAACACAACACCTCAGAGGAAATATTCTAAGTAAGATCAGATAAAACAGGAAAATTTACTTGTTTTTTTCTGCATATGAAATTAGTGGTGGTCAATGGTGAGGATATGTTGTGAAAAGTATATATAAAATTATTTTTGTGTGAAAAATAACAATACTGATATAGGTAAGAAATGAGGACAATAGAGTTTTATGTTTATTAAGACATAAATATAAAATATAGTAATACCATAGGTAGTGTTCCTCAGAATTTGACTTTCTTAATTTCATTAATGTATTAGAGGTTTAAAAAGTGATGAATGAATTGATTTTTCTAAGGTTTTCTTTTATTTCATTACTGTACATATTTTTACAAAGAAGGTATTCTTTGAGATAATCCACTTTACTACAGAATTTATTAACTTGAAAATGTGGTCAGTTCTGGAAAGAGACTTGAAGGAAATATGACAGCACCCTATTGTCCTTCTCATTAAGCAGTTTATAGTAGCAATGCATTATTAAGCAGAAATAAATTTGGAGACTTTAAAATTTTTAACTTTAAAACACAGAGACTTAGATGACCTATAATGTTTTCAGTGATTTTTACCAGTTAGTATTTTACAAAAGATTATAGATATTATGGGCTACTCTGTAATCAGCTATGAGCTGGTTTACCTGGCTCAAACCAGGTTTGAGCTATGTCGTTAGGTACTTTTCCTCATTACTGTAAATACAAAGTCAAGATGCCTTTAAGGAACCTTGGAGTGTGTATTTTGGTCTCCTACATTACAGTAGATCATTTTCATTCATCTAAACAAAAAAGTTTATGTTCTTTTTTGCAACAACTTTGATCTTGTCCTTTATTGTTGTTTTTGAATATAAATTCTATTTTTTGTAACTTTTTGGGGGTAAGGGCCACTTAAAGTATATATAAATGAAAGTAAAATGTTTATTTTTTGTTGAAATAATAAAAATGCTTCATTAGAAGGAAGAAGTGTTAAGAGTTTAGGGGGATATATTCTATTTATACTTCTTAGTGTAAAAGATGGGAAAAGCACATTCTAGTTTTAACAAAAATGCAAGTAGAAATACTGGAAAATATAATGAAGAAAATTGAGTCGTTTATAATCTCATCACTCAGAGATAGTGACTATTAGCATTTTATAATTTTTTCCTTTCTTTTTTAATGTCCACATGTATATACTTTTCTAAAACAGAATTGGGATCATGTTGTATGACTTTTGCATGACTGTATGAGTTTTGCATCCTGTTTTTTCTACTTAGCACATTGGAACATTTACTTATATTCTTTAATTTGTTTTTAAGTGACTGCAAATATCACTGAGATCTATTTGAAAGATAGTATAGAATCATGGACTCTAAAGTGAAACTTCCTGGCTTCAAGTCCAGGCTCTACCATTTACTAGCTGGGTGACCTTTGACAAGTTATTTTCTCTCTTTGTGCCTCGGTTTTCTCATGTATCAAAGAGGGGGCAATAACAGTACTTAGTAATAGTACTAATACTAAATAGTAATAATAATAATAGGTTTTTGGTGTGGATTATATCTATTAAAATATCAAAGCAGTTAGAACAGTGCCTGGCAGTAGTAAGTCAATTACAAAAATAATAATAATTATTAACATTATTATTTGTTATAATTTATTTAATCAGTTAACTAACCCCATTGTTAGTCTTCAGGATGATTCCTGATACTTTCTGTTGTAATAAACACTCTGTTGAACATCCTTTACACGGATGTTTCTGTATGCTGTGATTATTTCCTTAGGGTAACCACAGTGAAATGGAATCATCTGTCAAGGGGAAACATTATTGGGACTTTGATGTATACTCTTAATTGCTTTATGAAAAGCTTGTACCAGTTTATACTTTATCTGGCAGGGTTTGGGAGTGTCTGTTTTATCCCCATAAGTATTAAAATTAAAAATAAACCTGGACACATTTTATTTTATCTACTTTAACCCTCACTTCCTAGAAATGCTTAGAAGTTTATCATTGTTGCTGTGGAAAGACTACTAGCATATTATTTTTTAAAGTTTTGGATGCCTGAACTTCTCTAGGAATGTTACTGATAATAACAGGGACTAGTTGAAATATCTAATTTGTTTCTTGCTAGTCTATATTGTAAAGATTGAAGCACTAGATTAATTGCTTTCTAATATTAACATTCTTAAGATTCTAAATTAAAGTTGATTAGTATGTGCATTAGTTAGAATATAGGTTAGAGTCTGTAATGGAGAGGCCTGCCCTCCCCCATCCCCCATCAGTGACTGAAATAAAGGAATTTACCTTCCTCTCATGACTGTCTGTTGGGAGCTGTCCCTAACAGACAGGTTGATTCTTTATCTTCCTGTATGGCTTCTCTGCCGGGGCCATAGGGACTGCTCCTCTCAAACAGGAAGGCAGGGGGAGGGGAGGAGACTAAAAACTGTGAAGGGCAGCTTGTGTGTCTTTCAGATTGTGACTTGGGAAATGTGTCTGTCACTTTCTCTTACCTTCCATGGGCTCATACGTAGTCACATGGCAACCTCTAGCTGCAAGAGGCTGAGAAATATCTCTAAGCAGATGGAGAGAGACTCAGCTGAAAATTCAGTAAGGTTAAGGTCCTATTTTTTAAAGGAATAGGAGAAGATGAATACTGGGGGTCAGTCATCAGTCTTTGCCACAGTAAGATAATAAACACTTCAAATCAGTAAGATAAAGATCAGTGAACTAGAGAAATTTAGAGTTCAAAGAAATACATGATACAAGTGGCTTGCAATTACGGGCAAACAGCTCAGCTTTGCTCATTTTTAAAATTGCAAATTAAAAACAGGATTATGATGTTTTTCAACTGTTGAATGTGTAGTTATGTCCACTGTTGGAAAGGGTATGGAGAAATAGACAACTAAAAGTTTGAACATTTTTGGAGGGCTGTTTAGAATGATAGACCAAAAAAATGCCTATATATTTTAACCCACAAGTTTCACAAACATGCAAAGATATATGTACATGGATATTCATTGGAGCATTGTTTGTAATTTAAAAAAAAATTTATAAACAATCTAAATGCCCGTTACTAGAGAGCCCCTGGTGTATTATTCATCAGCATAATATAATTTTCAGAACTTGATATGTCTGTATTATTGACATGAAAAGTTAAGCTATTTAGTAAACAAAAGAAGTAAATTTTAGAAAGTGTGTATTAGGAGAATGAGCCATTTGTCTTGGGACAAAATGTAGGTAAAAGGGTTCAGAGGAACACAGAAACTGGTCTTGGCAGTGGCTGTCTCTGGGGAGTGGGGGAACTTTCTTCATTTTGTATATTTAGTTTTGAATCTTTTGATGCATCATATTTGAAAAATGAAACACAAAAATGAAACAACGAATGTCACTCACTCTCCAAAGCCTTGGTTGGTAACTTGTGGGAATTTCACTGACAGATGCTGTCTCATGCTCATCCTTCTACCTGACCAGTATTGTTTTCTTCTTTGTTTTTAAATCGATTTTATTGACATATAATTTAGACATGATAAATTACATCCATTTAATATGTACAATTTGGTGAGTTTTAATAGACGTGCACACATATGAAATATCACAATCAAGATACAGAAACATTTCCATCATTTCAAAAGATGGTGCCCCTGTTGCAGTCCATCCCTCCTCGGCTCCTGGCCATAGGCATCTACTACGTGCTTTATCATATTATGTTTTGCCCTCTTCCTAGAAGTTCATATAAATGCAGTCACACAATATGTGGCCTTTTGTGTTTAGTTTTGCACTTACCATGATGCTTCTGAGATTCATCATATTGTTGCATGTGTTAGCAATTTGTTCCTTGTTGTTGCTGAGTATTTCATTGTAGGAAATACTGTATGTTGTGTATCCATTCATCTGCCAATGGACAAAGTTTGTGGTGCTTCCACGCATTGGCTATTGTGAATAAAATGTCTAAATTATTTTCAAAAGTAGTTCTACATTCCCACCAGCATGTGTGAGAGTTCAGTTGTTCCCGTTCTTGCTGACATTTTCTGTTGTTGGCCTTTTAAATGTCAGTCCTAATGGGTGTGTAATGGTATCTCATTGTAGCTTAAATTTACGTTTCTCTTATGACTAAGAATGACAGGATCTTTTTTTTTTTAACATTTTTATTGAGTTATAGTCATTTTACAATGTTGTGTCAAATTCCAGTGTAGAGCACAATTTTTCAGTTATGCATGAACATACATATATTCATTGTCACAATTTTTTTTTCACTGTGAGCTACCACAAGATCTTGTATATATTTCCCTGTGCTATACAATATAATCTTGTTTATCTATTCTACATTTTGAGATCCCAGTCTGTTCCTTCCCACTCCCCTACCCCTTGGCAACCACAAGTTTGTATTCTATGTCTATGAGTCTGTTTCTGTTTTGTATTTATGTTTTGTTTGTTTTTTTAGATTCCACATATGAGCGATCTCATACAGTATTTTTCTTTCTCACTTCACTTAGAATGACATGCTCCAGGAACATCCATGTTGCTGCAAATGGCGTTATGTTGTCGGTTTTTATGACTGAATAGTATTCCATTGTATAAATATACCACATCTTCTTTATCCAGACGAATGATAGGATCTTTTGACGTGTTTATTGGCTAGACATAGATCTTCTGTGAAGTGTGTCCCTGTCCTTTACTCACTTTTAAAATTGAGTTGTTTGTCTTATTATTGACATATAAGAGTTCTTTTGATATTTTAGATAAAACCAATTTGTCAGATATAAATTAGAAATATCTTCTCCCATTCTATGGCTTTTTGGGGGGGTGGTTTATCTGATCATTTGTAATTGTCAATTGTTACGGATTATTTTACCAAAAGATAAGGAGGACCTGTCCCTTTGAAAGTAATATGAGATGATGAAATTCTACCAGAATATGTAGTTGTACATTCACTTCTGGAAGGTTCGCCTGATCCAGGGATTAGACTTAACAGTGAATTAAGGCATGTTGTGTTAAGTCAGAACTGGAGAGCAGTGACCATAGTAGTACAATATATCAGTATATATATATCTCTTTCACTGTTACCAAGCAATAGAGTTATCTGTCTTTCCTTAATGAGTCCTCAAAAGCTCTCTTCTAAACCAACCTCTTTCTTTTCATGCCTGCCTTTTTTCTTATTCTTCTGTTTTAAAAACCTAGCACAGCATTGCACATTCTAGGAAGAAGGACTGGTTCTCAATATTGAAACTTTAAATTGTAAGTAGCACAGTGACTTATTTTCCATTTAGTACAAAAGTTAAAGAGGGTTTTAGAGGACTAAGGCTTTTGGTCTAGGGCAAGGTTTAGCTAACTGTGGCCTGGAGGCTAAATCCAGCTTGATGCTTGTTTTTGTAAATAAATATTTATGTTAACGTGCTTTATGTGACTGCTTTCACACTGTGATGGCCGACTTGAACTGCTGGAACAGAGACTGACCTACAAAGCCTAAAATACTTATTATCCGGTCTCTTACAGAAAAAGTTTGCTGACCCCGGTCTGGGGACCTAAAAGCAACAGTAAAATGAGTCGTTTCTGGGTGGAAACTCAGATTTCCTCAGAGACTTATAGACACCACCACCATTCGTGGTAATAAGGGGGTTGCTATCCAAGAAATTGGAACTTGTCAAAGCCTTCTCTCTTAAAAGTGTAATATATTCATTGAGAAGGCATTGTGAACACAGCACTCATCGCCATCAGAAAAAGGCACTTTCTGTAGGGTACTTAAGTTAGTCACATAGATGTATGTAGTCCCCCAGTAGTCTTCTAGAAACACTTGTAGAGCTGCCTCCCTTGTATGTCTCTCTTTTTGCTCTTGCAGCCCCCCCTCCACCCTTGTCCTAAGAGTAATGCTAGAAAAATGAGAAGTAAGCAGTGTACCAGGGTTAGCTTGGAGAACACAGAATGAACGGGGGTGAGGGACGGGTCTAAGGAAGGAAATCATCTAAGAAATTTGAGACCTTCTTTGTTGTTGATACTGGGAAGATGAGAAAAACCCTACGGATGATTTGACCTTCTAGTAACCACCGCTTTCTAAGATCACAAGTAAAATGAGAATGACATTAAGAATGCAATAAGAATTTCTTACAGTCTTCATTCATTTGGCTTTGTGCTATGTGGCAAGGGTTTTTATTGATAGGACTAATTAGAGAATCTCGTTAGTATCCTTGTCTTTTGTCAGTGTTTATTTTGAGCTTGTCTGATCTATCACTCATGGCTTGTAGGGAAGGATGTCAAGTGTCCTTTTTCTTTAAGTCACTATTCAGTTTACTCATATTCCTGTTGTTCAGCACATTTATTGACCTGTGGTTATTTGAAATTCTCCTACCTCAAAAAAATATGGTTTTGTGTAATTAAACTTAATTTTTGTAGATAATAGCAATCATTATTGAATATTCAGAACAGAAATACCAGGTACTTACCTTTTTTCTTTTATCTTAAGAGGTGCTATGTCATGGCCAATATCATTATTAAGTCTGAAATTTCAGTCTTATTTATTTTGTCAGAAATTAATGTTTTCTTTTAAAATCATGACAGAGCCCTACTATTAGATATATTAATTATGACCTGGGAGTTGAATTAGGATGAGATAGATGACTTAGTTTATAATCATAATTCATGTGAGGAGGACATGGTTCATTGATATGAAAGTTGAAAGTTCTTTCTTCCCAATTTATGTTTATTAGAAATAATTAATATTTAACTTGAAGTATTTTTCTTAATACCGAATATTCTATTAAAATAGGATTATTAATGAGGGCACATTTACTTACCAGTTTAATAAAGATTAACTGATTATGGTTTTACTCTCAAATGAAATATATGTAAAATTGCTATATATGAACAAGATTTGTACAAATTTAAGATATTCTTAATTTTTATAAACCGATAGCAATATTTACTTATTTTTGTTTTGGTTATTTTTGAAGATGTCTTTAGTATATTATTATATTTTATTAAAATGCTACAAAGTTTTTCACTGAAATTTTAAACACTTTTTGGTGTATTTTTTTTTTTCCTGAGCTATCTTCTGAATGAAATTTGTTACTTCTGAAGTGCTAGCGGTTGCCAAACCAAAAGATACAAAGGGGGCATAGAATCTGTTCTTTTGATAGAGTTAAGTTGGGAAGACACCATGAAAACTTAATACAAAGTTAGTTTGTTCTGACATGTGCCATGTGTACTTTTAATGACACTGAACGTGTTTGTAAAGTTAGTAGGAAGACAAAAGCTTCTCAAGGGGGAAGAGAAAGGCACAGTTGGTATCATGCACTTTTGTTGAAATTATGGCTGCCCTTTTCTTAAACATGTTTTATGTCTTGTTTAAATTTCTAAATTTTATTACTTGTTAGTCATTGATTTGTATGCATTCCGAGTTACAGATTTATGTAATAATAAAACTACTCAATTTTTCTAGCTTTCTTTCTGTTTAAAAAGCTTTTGGGGGGGAGATTTTTTTTTTTATATAATGTACCTATTTTTATATTAGTTTTATACTAGACATCTATACATAAAAGACAACATAGTTGTATTAATGACTTGATCTTTTTACTGTTTCATTTGAAAATTACAAAGAGTTTTTAGTTGATTTCTATATCCAGTTGGATATAGATATTTGTTATTTTCAGTATCCCAAGAATAGGACTTATATTACTAAAAATCCCATGAAATGTAAATATGCAGAATATAGTCCAATAATTTAAACTCTATTGAATATAGAATTAACTTATTCCTAAAATACACACAAATTATGTGATATAAACACAAATGTTTATGCATTCCATTCTTACTGGACGTCACACACGGTTAACCAAGACCTCCCAGCTCTGTTACTCTGTGATTTAGTCATTTAATGTGGTTTTATAATTCTTTTGCATTTATGCAATCTGTGGTTTTGGTAAGATGTTTCTTTTTTTCTGTTAATGTAAATTTATTGTAGCACAGTTAGTCTTGGATTGTCCATGCTAAGTGAGGAAAGAGCATAGCATAAAAAGTTACCATTTAAAAAGAATTTTAAAACCTCAGTCAAGGCAGTATTTTAAGTTTTTTTTAATAAACAATTTCTGCAACCCACCCTATCTCAAAAAACTATATCATTTTATTTTAGTTGCATACTCTGGCTTCTGTTAGAGGTGTTAAGAGTGAATGACTCATGGCTAAAAGAGGGGTAAAAAGCAGAGTTTTTAGATAAGCAGCATGCTGAGTAATCCTCCCCTGAAAAACAGCAAGTAAGCTGAACATTTCATAGAATGCTTTTTTCCGCCTCTAATTTATTTCAAGAGTATATTCTTCTGACCAAAAAAAAAAAAAAAAAAAAAAAGGCTACTATAGAAAACACCAGAATAAGATAAAATGTTTTCACATTCTGCCTATGACCCATAGACAGTACTCAAATAATCCTATTTAATAAAGTACCTTTTCTGATTCTAGTCCTTTTAAAGACTGAAGTAATTGTTGAAATGTTCTGTGAACCCTTCGTTATATTAGTATATCATGGGGACCTTTTATTGTCATTTTTCAAGGATTTTACTTAAATAATTCTTATTGTATACTGTTTTCATTGTAGTCATGGAAGAGAAATCTTTTAGCCTTGCCACCAAGTTGAAATTGTCTAGATTTCTCATATTTATAACCTCAGTAATTCTAGGTAGTAATAACAGAAAACTCATAAATACTCAAAAGGCAGCCTGGACTACATCCAAACAATCCTCATCTCATTGCCCTACTGGAGGTTTATATTCATTTATTTATGCTCCCTGCCCACCATTGATATGGTGAAGAATGCATTTCAGACAGTATTCAGATTTTTAAATTTCCATTATCAGAAATCATTTTATCTTATACGGTTCATTTTAAGAGAGGTTTTGTTTTTTAACCTATATTCCTTTGCAACCAGTAAAATTTCTAAACCTCTTATCAGTTTTGTAGAGATATTTGGCTGTAGCATAGGTGTTCCTAAATCTTTTCATAGAGTTCTTATAGAATCTTACAACTAGTAATCATTAAATAGAGTAATTTAATTATCACCAACATTACTCATTCACTGAACTTCCTTAAACCCATTTTGATACTTTTCATTTCTTAAAGGTAAAACAAAATAAAAAAACTCTGAAAGTCACACAAATTTGTTGTCTTGCAGTTTGAGCTATCTTAAAACTTAAGAAGTGTTCCAAATGGCCGCTCACCTTTTGTATGTAGTGGACAGGTGACCCTTAACACTAAATTTGTTCATATTATTACTTGACTTGAGAATGTGCTGGGAGGAGAAGAGGAGACTGCTATCACAAAACTGACTTAAATCACTTTTAATCCTTTGTTATATATGTTGACATTTGGCCCCCCTGTTTAGGGTTCCTTTTCAACTTATGTCATGCTGAATAACATGCAGCTCACTGTATTTTTAAATCTTTTGGAAAAAGAAGATTATAATACATTTTCTTGAATTGTAATAAGTTTAAAATTAGTGTTTCATGAAGGAAAATTTCTGAGTATTCTAATGGCTTTTTAAAAAAATCATTTATTTGCTAGGTAAGTTCTCTTCTACGCTTTATGAGACTGGTGGCTGTGATATGTCACTTGTGAATTTTGAACCAGCAGCAAGAAGAGCATCCAATATCTGGTATGTGTGAAGTCATATTCGGAGAGTCTATGTACTTGTGTATAATTGCTGTGCTTAAAGTTCTAAAGCCTTGAGATAGAAGAGTTAATTTGAAAGCATTTGTTTATATTGGCTTAAATAAATTGTCTTTATACTTTTGTCTCCAAAGAATTAAAGTAGAATTTTTTGGTATAGAAAAAAAAGAAAGCTTATTATTCTTAAAACAAAAGCTATTATATATTTTAAAAAATTAATTGAAAATTTCCTGTAGTCTCAAAGTGGGACAGAGGTTTCCCACAATTTCAAATTTAACTCTCTCTCTCTCTCGCTCCATATATATATATATATACACACACACACACACACACACATATATATAGTATGAAGAAAAACTTATTAGAAAAATATTTACACAACTAAGTTCAAACCCATCAGATCTTTTTCTTTGTGTAATATCAAACTTTTTTTAAATTTATGTGAGGGGCTTGGTCAAGTGTCTTTTTAAATGATCATCTTTCATTTTGTTTTAAAATTTGTTTACCAGCTCTAAGAAGGAGGAGTTTCTTAAAATATGGGTCATATGATACATTCTTTTCTCTCCTTCCCTTAGTAAGGAATTACATAAGATAACAGGTTAGGAGAAAAGCAAGTAAGAAATAGAAATCTTGATCATATAACATAAGCAGTTACAGTTTAATATGTGTTAAAATTTTTTCTGAAATTTGTACTTACTCATCTATTCTAGTTGCTGCATTGAAATCTATTGTTGATTGATTGGTTTTTTTTTTTTCCCACGAGGGTCATTTGATTCTTATTTTAAGACTTCCTTTTAATAATGGGACACACCTATTTAAATGCTGCACATCTATGGGCAGCATTCACTGAGTTATTTCAGTTCTAAGGGGCCATTTATAGCAGTAGGCTCTTGTGGTCACTTAGCATGCTGAAAAGATAGAACATTTAGAAAGCTACACTCTTTAAACTCTGTTAGTCCAGTTTCAGAATTCACCCCCTCAAAAATGATTGAATTGGAGCGTTTAGATGATTTTGTACCAGTGGAAGCAGGAGGAGGAGGAGCAATGGGAGCACTTATTATTATGTTCAGTATAATTCAGGGTACAAACAGTTCCTAACACCATAAATGTGGTAAGGTCTCAAGCTTTGACATCTAAACTTGACTGAGTTGTGGAAACTGAATTGCTGCGTTTCAGCCTATTAAATCATAGGTTAAATGTATTGTGCTTCTGGCAGTATGTTAATTGCTTTCTTAAACAATGTTCACAAGAACCTTGTTATAGAGGTACTCTTATCCTATGTCACTAATGAGGAAACTGAAGTATGAAAAGGTCGGATACCTTGTCCAAGCTCTCATTCAGTTGATGGGGAGATTTGAGTACTGATACTCAGGCCCAGAGGCTATGTATGCTCTTAATCACAACTCTAGGAAACTTCACGTTTGTATTTTGAAGTTTACATGGAAAAGTGAAGACAGTGTAGATACCATGTAATTATTAACGGATTTATTTTTCTTTCTACTACTTGACAAGCTGTTTATTCCCTAAAGTCTTTTTCATTATATTTTAGTGACACGGATTCTCATGTATCCAGTTCTACCTCAGTTCGATTTTATCCACATGATGTGGTAGGTTTTCCTTTATTTTTATAAAATGATGTATTTCCAGATCGTGTAGCTGTACAAATTAGAAAATTAATGAAGTTACAAAATATCAGTGTTGCTGAAAACTATGACAAGATCACCTTTGCTGTCCCAAAGTGGATCTCTTCTCATAAATCCTTTGTTAAGAAACAAACATAGAGTACCATAGAGTTTGATTAGCTATGTATGAATCAGTAATTACACTTCTGAGGGTATGTAAAGGTCCGTTTACTCACCAGTGTCATAATCTGTGTCATTTTTAACTGTGCCAATTTTAAAACTACACTTTGAATATTATGATTTTGGTACAGTTATCTGACTAGTTATTCATATATGAGTGTGTGTAGGGGAACCTTAGTGATGATATCACTGTATAAAAAATGCCATATGAGGTACAGTGGGCTATTTAAAAAAGATAACACTGCCTTTGCCATCAAGATGTATATTTTGAGGTTCTTAGAAAAGATAAAACAGATGAAATCCTTATAAACAATGTATGAGATATGAGTAAATAAATTTAGTGCGGCTTCCTGAAGATGTTGAATTGTGAGCAGAGTTTTAAAACTATAGATGTGAATTGGCATGGAACAGTGGTTTTCAATATTTGGCACTGTCTGGAAATCTTTTTGCTTGTTAAAACCAGGGGAATGCTATTGGTATCTAGTGGATAGAAGCCAGGGATGCTGTAAAACATTCTACAGTGGAGAGCACAGCCCCCGCAGCAAAGAATTATCTGGCTGAGAATACGTGGTGCCCAGATTGAGAAACCATGGCATAGAGCGTAAGAAAAACAAGTGTTTGGGGAGGTATTTGTCAATGCTTAGAGGTAGAAATGGCTGTTATATATAGGAAGCAAGTTTTCTTGACTGTACTCCCATGTATGCTTGAAAAAGAAAAACTGTCCTTGCTTTTTTTACTGCAGTATATTTCTGGTAACTCCATAGGAAAGCAGAAATGGGGAAATGGTTATAGTCGTTCCTTGGTATCAGCAGGGGATCGGTTCCAGGACCCCGTGCAGATACTAAAATCTGGGGATTCTCAAGTCCTTTATATAAAATGGCATAGTAGCATTTTTCACTGTTAAATGGTATGGGAGCCTTGGAATAGCAAAATGCTGGTTAGTGCTGTGCTAGAGACAGTAAACTTTTGATCATTTCAGAGGAAGGGGAAACTGTTGAACTGGTGAATGGATGAGTTAAAGCTTAAAGAAATGTAATGTGGTAATAATCTGTACAGTCTCAGATGAGCAGCCTGCCAAGACAAAAATAAAGGAAAGTGGGAGGGATTTCAAAACAGCAGTAACAGTGATAACAGACTGTAAGGAGAATTGAAGGCATTGAATCCAATGCAGAGGAGCTTAGAATTAACATCATAGTGAGGTTCATTGCTTAATGAGAAAAGTCCTCAAATCTGGCAAGGAGAAGGGAAGCTACTAATGATTCACTGTGAGTGTTTTTAGTGATTCACTATCTGTACAGGGCTAAAATGCTAACATTTCAAATACTTCCTAATAAAATCTTTCCAAAATGCCTATCAATTGATTTGCTTTATTGTAGTTCATTTCCTATTGTTGTCATCTGTAGTTTCTAATGCTCACAAAGTACCCACAAGAGTGGAGTAATACAGAGAACTCAGGGGGCTTAGGTAATCTGCAAGCTCTTGGGTAGCCCCTGAATCATGACTTGATTAAAGATATTTTAAGCCTTTCAATGCTGATTTTCTTTTAGCTCTCTCTTCCACAGATTCGATTGAACAGACTATTGACCATCGATACAGATTTGTTGGAACAACAAGACATTGACCTAAGTCCTGACTTGGCAGCTACCTACGGTCCAACAGAAGAAGCTGCCCAAAAAGTTAAACACTATTACCGCTTTTGGATCCTGCCCCAGCTATGGATCGGCATTAACTTTGACAGACTCACACTTTTGGCCCTGTTTGATAGGTGAGAATACACTGTGATATTAAAGATGTGTGCAGATTTTATTTTTAAATTGAAATGTCCCAAATTACCCATTGAGGTTTTGACTTGGTTTCCATATTGGAGAATGTTTTCTATTTTGGTTGTCTTGAGATAAAATTTAAGTTAGTTAATAGGGGCTCCAAACACTGACTCCCTTGAGTCCATTAAACACTCTTCTGTGGCAGTTTTAATATATTTATTTTAAAAATCCTTTTTATCAATAAGAATCATGCAGTTATACTTAAAAGCCAGTGAATATGAGGTGTTAATGATCAAAAGGTTATACATAATATGACTCTAAATATAAAAGATGTAAGAGGAAGCTTTTGTTTCACTATTTCTTAGCATTAATCTTAAGAGTAAACAACATTAGTCAGTTACAAACTTGGTGACCAAATGCTGCTTCCAGTGGACACGGAGTAACAAGACCTGAGTTTAATCTCCTACCTGAAACAGCAAAAAACAGATAAAATGCGTGAAGCAGTGGTTTTCAAGACACTGGTGATCAGACAGCAAAGGATGGTGATCCCTGAGGGACGGGAAGCAGATTATGTGATCCCTGTGGTTGCCCAGCTTGCTGCCTTTGTAGAGTTCCCAGGCTGTGACATAGGAAGGAAGTATTGAAGTGGACTCCTGCAGCTTTCCTGAGTTGAGGAGATGGAGCTAAGACTCCAGGGAGACCAGAGCAGCTAGAGTCTATAGGACAGGACATCACAGAGAGGATTGCTGCTTGGGGAGAACCTCAGATTTGTATTGAGTGTCCTCAGCTGTTCAGCAGAATATTGATAAGGGAATGTACGAGGAACCTAGCTAAAACCAGGTTAAGAATTATGTTAAAGAAATAGGGAAATGGTGCCTGGCACACAGGGCTGGGAGTGGTTCCTGTCTCCACCTGCCAGATTAAAGAAGCTCATGATTCCTATTTTGTGCTACGTTGTACGGAGTACTGCAAAGTGTTGCTTTCAAAGTCAGGAGTAATTAGCCTCAGCATGAGCACTGCTCCAGAACCACCTAGCAAGTCGTAAAGGCAAGACGTGCAAGAATCAGATTGTTTCCAAGTACCGTGACAAAGATGAAGAAGATTTTTAGAAATCCAGAAATTCTTAGCACATAAAAAGTTACAATTCACAATGTCTGCCATCCAGTCAAAGATTACCAAGCATACAAGAAGCAACAAAACATGGTTTATAAAGAGGGAAATAATGAATCAACCAAAACAAAGCTGTAATGGTCACAGATACCAGAATTAGCAGTCAAAGACATTAAAACAGTTATAACTGCACTTTACATGTTAATAAAAGTTAAGTAAAGACACAAAAGATATTAGGGGGAAAAAAAAAAGACCCAAGTCAGCCTTAGTGGCAAACGCTGAAATGTCTGAGATGAAAAATAGAGTGGATGGGATTAACGGTAGATTAGACATTACAGAAGAAGCATAAACATTACAGAAGGAAATATTAGTGAACTTGAAAGCATGCAATAGAAACTATGCAAAATGAAACAAAGAAAACAGCCATTCCCCGACTCCTATCCCCCCAAAAAGAGCGTATAAACAAAATGAAAGTAAGCCATGAGACTACTTCAGGAGACAGGGAGAGAGAAAAAACTGTGAGGAAATTGTGATGGAAAACTTTCCAAATTTGATGAAAACCATAACCGTACACATCGAAGAATCTCCATGAGCTTTGAGCACAAGAAACATGAGAAAAACTACACCAAGGCGCGTAATTGCTCAAAACCAGTGAGATAGTCTTAAAAACCACAGGAGAAAAAAAGACATAGTTTGTGCAGAGGAGCAACTGTAAGGAAGAAACCAGATTTATTGTTGGAAATAATGTAAGTGAGAAGATAATGGAGCAACGTTTTTAAAGTACTGAAAGGAGAAAGAAACTGTCAACCTGGAATTCTATACCAAGTAAAAATATCTTTTAAAAACCAAGATGAAATAAAGATGTTTTCATATTAGGGAAAACTGAAAGAATTTTTTTCAAGCAGATTCACAGTACAAAATATGTTACAGGATATGTTTTCAGACAGAAGGATAGTAATACCAAATGAAATAGGGAGCCACACAAAGGAACAAAGGTCACTCAAAATGGTAAGTAACATGGTTAAATATGTAAGATTTTTTTCTTGCTGGTAAATCTCTAAGATAACTGGATGCTTAAACAAAAATAATAATGATGTATCATGTGATTTATAATATAAGTAAAAGTAGAATTCATGGAAATAACAGCATAAAGGCCAGGAAGAGATATATAAAAGTGTGTGCTATTGTACGTTTTTTATGCTGTATGTGAAGTGGTATTACGTCACGTGAAGTAGAGTCTCATAAAATGTATACTGTAAACCCTAAAGCAACCACTAAAATAGCAAAAGAGTTATAGCTAGTAAATTTTTTAAAAAGATAAAATAGATTCATAAAAATTACTCTCTTAATCTAAAAGAAGGCAGAAAAAGGAAAAAGATCAAAAACAGACTGATAGAAAATAAATGACAAGATGATAGTTGGGTAAAGTCAGAAATTGTTAATTAGAAAAAAACCAAGACTCAGCTCTGCTTCTTACAAGAAATGCACTTTTATACATAAGGACAGAAATAGGTCAAAAGTAAAAAGATTGAAAAAGAAATACGATGCTAACACTAATTAAAGTAAAGCTGGAGTGGCTGAATTAATGTCAGACAGAGTAGATTTCAGAGCAAAGAGTTAACCAAGGTAAAAGAAGGTCACTTTATGATGACAAAGGGAGTCAATTAATCAATATGATTTAACCATCCTAAATGTTTCTATATCTAAAACAATGCTTTATAGTTGAATTAACAGGCCTTTCTCAACAACTGATAGAACAGGTAGAAAATCAGCAAGGATACCATCAGCCAGTCTAAGTTGGTGGACATTTATGAAACACTCCACTCATAACAACAGAATACATGTTCTTTTAAGTGCGCATGGAACATTTACCAAGGTAGACCATGTTTCTGGGCCATAATACAAGGTTCAAGTTTAGAAGAATGAGAGTCATACATAGTGTGTTCTCTGACCACAGTGGAGTTAATTATAAATCAGTAACAAAGAACCTTGGAAAATCCCTAAATATTTGGAAGCTCAGTACTTTTGAATAATTCATAGATCAAAGAAGAAATAAAGAGGGAAATTAGAAATGTTTTGAACTGAAAAATAAACACAACTTAGAATTTCTGTGATACCACTAACACAGTACTTGGGAGAATTTATAACACTAAATAAGAAGAAATGGCAATTCACTGACTTCACTTTCCACCTTAGGAAGCTAGAAAAAGAACTTTGTTAAGCTTAAGTAAGCAGAAGAAAGGAAATAGTAAATCACAAAGCAGAAATCAATGAGGAAACAGAAAACAACAGGGAAAAATCAAGGAAACCAAAAGCTCAATTAAATTAGTAAACCTTTAGACAAGCTGATCAGGAAAAAAAAAAAAAGAAAAAAGAAAGAAAAAACTTACAAATAACCAATATCCAGGGATGTGAGATAGGATATCACTGCAGATTCTCCAGGTATTAAATAGATAATAAAATATTATGAACAGCTATATGTAAATAAATTTGCCAGTGGACAAATTTCTTGAAAGATAGAAATGATCAAAGTTCATTCTAAAAGAAATACATTACCTTAATAGCCCTATGTCTATTAAATAAATGGACGTTGTAATTAAACACCTTCCCATAAGGAAAACTCCAGGCCTAGACAGTGTCAAAATAATATCCCAAGTCAGTGAAGTAGAGAAAGAATAGGCTTTTCAACAGATAGTGCTGGAACCATTGGGTTTCCTTATGCCAAAAAAAAAAAGAGAGAACTTGTATCCTTGCCTTGTATCTTATTACAAAAACTAACTCAAAATGGATCATAGGCCTAAATGTAAAATCAAAAACATAAAATTCAGAAAAAAGCAGAATAGGATAAAAATTTTGTGACCTTGGGGTAGGCTAAATTGCTCAGATGTGACATCAAAAACAAGATCAGTGAAAGAACAAGTTGGGATTCATGGGATTCATCAAAGTTAAAATGTACACAAAAGCCAAAAGGAGAGCACATGTTCTGTGATGAGTGACATGGACAGAATATAATGTAGTAGGACCGATGGGGATCGTTGGATCAGCAGATCTGGAATTCTGCAGCTGCTGTGGAAGAACAAAGGAAAATACCAGTGGTTATTGATTTGAAAATACTATTGAACTTGTTTTAATCTGGGAGAACTATCAAATGAAATAGTACAGAGATGTTCGTGGATTCTATTTTTTAGGTCAATTGATGATTGTAAATAGGGCATTGACTTAGTGAAAAATAAATAAAACCCTTTTTGTGATTATAAAAGTAATTCTTTACCCATTCTGGGGGTAAATATTTAGAAAGATTTTAAGGTAGAGACCAGCCATAATCCTTCCATCCAGAGAGAACCAGTATTAGTAGTGCGTACTGATAGATTGTGCTTTTAAACCTTCATGTGTATGTTTTTTCAATAATGGAACTTATGTCTTCTGTGCAGTTTTCTGTCCTGCTTTTTTTGTGTGGCAGATGCACTGAGCATGTTCTTGTGTCAGTAAACGTTCTTTAAAACCAAGACTTGTAGCGAATATTTAATATTTTACGGATAAAATTTCCCCAAGAAGTAATGAGACAGATTCTTATTTTCAGTTTGACATATAAAAATCACCTTAATTACCATATGTAGTGTCTTGGGCATCACATTGCTTCTTTTACAGTGTCAGTTTAGTAAAATGTAGAATTGTCTCAGCAACATTGATAGAGGTAGTACTGATGGTCTTTATCACTGCTTTCATTCTCAGTATATGTAAGAGCTTGTACTGAAGTAATCTTAATAAATTTTCAGATTATCTCAGATTTAGAGATGGGAGAAATGAAACCACTTGTTATCAAAATTTGGTTACAAACTTTGTCATATAAATAACTTTTCAATTTAATTGTCTAGAAGCTGTTTTGAGATTTTGTTTTTCAAACTTGTATTTTAGTATATCTCCTTTATTTACCATCCAAGTGGTTTAGTTATTTGGCAACAAATTTGACAGAAAAGTAGATGCTAAGAAGAGTAATGTTATAAAATAGGAATTAAAACTATATTGTGCATTATAATTAGAACCTCACAATCCACTATAGCATGGTTTATTTGCACATAAGAATTTGTGCTAGTTTTCCACATAAACTGAAACATACTTTTCCAGTATGATCCAAAACCTTCTTCAAACTCAGCACCAAAAAAAAAAATCTTAGCAAGTGTAATAGGAACTCATATTGATGTTTTCCCTTTTTTCATTCTCATTAATTTTTTTTTCATTAATTTCACATAGAGATGATATACTTACAAATTTTTCTGTCTACAGAAATCGTGAGATCCTGGAGAATGTATTAGCTGTCATCTTGGCTATTCTTGTGGCTTTTTTGGGATCTATTCTCCTCATACAAGGCTTCTTCAGAGATATCTGGGTCTTGCAGTTCTGCCTGGTGATAGCCAGCTGTCAATACTCACTACTTAAGGTACCAGCATGTCTTTTCTTTTCAGACTTCGGAATAATAGTTCTGTTAAAAAGCAGATTTTGTATCATTCATTGAATTATACTAAGATAGTAATTTTTGGATTTGTTTTCCTTGGATGTATATTATGTTAGGGGAAAAAGGGACATGTAAACTTTAAAAAATAATGATATGCAAATGAAGCTTCATACAAGTTTTTTTTTACATTAAAAGAAAATAATTGGCCATTTGTTAAAAGTAAGAATTTGAATTTTTGAGATTCATTTCTGTTTAATTTATCAGTATTAACTCTCCCACTCTCATATCTTAAGACTTCTTATGTAGGTGAAATTTATTAAACTTCGTCATTGCTGGATACAGTAATGTCAAAACTAGCATATACGTTCTTTTAGGATACACAAAGCAGAAGGCTGGTGCCGCTTTGCTTTTGTTTACGTAGTGACTCTAAAATAGCAAATGTTATCAAGTTTAAGTTTTCCATAAGTGGGAGAATCAAATACCAAAATGTTCACCTTCCTTGTGAAATTAGCTTAGGCTAGTGACATGGACTGTTTCCTTTCTTGCTTGTGTGGGTTATTTGCCTGATACATACTAACATGCAGAACCCTCTCCTATTCTTAAAGCTATTTATTTAGTTTCCCCTGATTTTTTTTTTTTTCTGGTTGAGGAGGGGAGGTAATTAGGTTTATTTATTTATGTATTTATTTATTTTAAGTTAATTATTTTTTAATGGAGGTACTGGGGATTGAACCCAAGACCTCATACATGCTAAGCACGCACTCTGCCACTGAGCTATACCCTCCCCTACTATTTGTCTAGTTTCATACAGAGCCCTCTCCCATGAAAACTGTTTCTTTAGTCTTGTTTATACCATCAGCTGTCCTTTCTTTTTTTTTTCTGTTTGTAGACATAGTGTACACCTGTGTCAACTGCTCCATTTCTTCAGGACCCATCCATACTTTTTTCCTCATTGTAGTACCAAAATTATAGTCTCTGTGGGCTAATAATCTCTAATTGCCTAACCTCTGTTCTGTTTTTAGTCTTCATTCTCTAAGTGCTGCATCATTTAAATACCTGTGAATACTTTCTTCCATTGTTATATTCTCCTTATTAATCTGTGACTTAATACTACCCTCATGATTATCCTACTTTTAAAATGACTTTATTTTCCTTCATTGATGATTCTTTTTTCTTTTGACCACTTCTTAATTTATGAGAATTCTCCAGGTTTTATTTGGCCCTCTTCTCAGTTTGCAGTTCCTTGTCAGTGGAGTCATCCTCTTTTATTACTTTGTTGCCCGTGTATATGAATTATGTCCAGATTTATATCTCACAGGCTTCACCTTTCTCACAAGCATTTGTCCTATACATTTAACAGGCAGCTGGGCACATTCTGAAAATGGCACGTCATCATCTTCTGATGTTTTCCTTTCCCAGTTTCTCTGCTTTGATAGTAGTATACTAACTCCAGTCTTAGAGCCTCTGCTCTCTTCCTGATAACAATAAGTCCCTCCTATTACATTTGGTGATTCTGTGTTAAAATTTCTGGCCTTTGTTCTTGCTTTTCATTTCAGATCACCTGAATCCATCCCTTTATTGACTTAAAACATTTAAATTCATTGCTTAGTTCTAATGTCCCTTGTCCTGTTGATTTTATCCACTGCTTAACCTGGTTAGATATGGAAAAGGCAAAAGACGACTGAAACTTTCAGATGTTTTGGATTTTTAAAATCTAGTTGACTAGAAGAATAGTAATATCATAAACAGAAATGAGAAAGGTGAGAACAGAGCTTTTAGGGATAGATGTTCAAATTGAAAGCGTTTAAAGATTACCTAGTCTCATATCCAACCAAGGGTCACATGCCAAACTCAGTGAGCTTATTTAGTCCAATGTAGAACTGTAGGATGGTGATAGACCAGCCTAGTGAAATTGTTCGGTATGCTGTGGGAAATGAACCACAGCCTGGGAGAAAAATCATGATTTGGGAGGTAGCTGCATATCTTTTGAACGTTTCTATGCAACATTGATAAATTCTCTTACAAGGATACAGCTTAACTTATTTGATGAATTCGATATGAAAATGCAGATAATATATTTAATTGAAATACCACTGAACTGTTCAGTAAGCTTGGAATTTGTGAGCAGAACTAGAATTCTTCTTATAAGCTAACCCATATTTTGTGATGGAGTGTTAGTTACCCTAAGAAAGCATTCTACCCTAACTGTACTTACGTGCTGTAATGGGCCAGGCACTAAGATGGATCTGTCAGCTGTATGCCACTTCAGAAACATTAAGCTAGATGCAAATTATTAATTAACCATAATAAGTTTAAGAGGTAGGAAAGATTTGAAATGTTATAAAATCAGAGACAGCAGTATCTGGAGCTGATGTTTCATCTTCTGTTGATGTTTCAGTGGAATTAATGTAGGTCATTTGTTAGCTATGGGAGGAATATTTACTTGAAATAATTTCAAGTATTTTGGAGGTTAATGTAAAATTACCAGGTCTTCAGTAGTATAATCTATCTTTCTGTTTCATTTTTAGAGTGTTCAACCAGATTCTTCTTCTCCCAGACATGTAAGTCACTCTAATATGCCTGTAACTTACAGTTCCTTAACATTCATCAAAACCTTTTTTTGGTTATATGTCAGATTGAATTAAGATTTATGTTATTATTTTCTCATTGGCAATCAAAAATCCCTGATTGTACCTTTGTTCTTTTTAGCCTTCTTTAATCTGGAGCAGTTCCTCAGTATTTGTCTTGCACAGTATTGATATTTTTGATGGGTACAGCCAGTTATTTTGTAGATAATCCTTCAACTTGAGTTTGTCTGATGTTTCTTCTTTATTAGGTACAGGCTGTGCTTTTTTGGTAGGAATATTACAAAAGTGATGTGTTCTTCCCAGCGTGTCATATCAGGAATCACACGATGTTGGTTTATCCTTTCATTGTTGGTGTTAACTTTAATCTGTTGACTAAGGGTGGTGCCTGCAATGTTTTCTAAACTCTGCAAAGTTAACCTATGGGGCTGGATAGTTCTTTGTTAAGCAATAGGGCTGGGGTGGCTTTGTCCTGCGCATTGTAGGATATTTAGCATTATCTCTGACCTCTACCCACTAGAGTCCAGTAGCACCCCCACCCCAACTGTGGTAAACAGAATGTCTCCAGACATTGCCAGATGTCTCCTAGGGGGCAGAATCCCCTCCTACTCCTTTGAGAACTACTGCCCTACTGTAATGTTATCATTTTTCTCTTGTAATAATAAGTTAATAAGTATATCATAGGAGATACTTTGAGATTATATATAGGCCCCCTACCATGCAAACTTCTGCCTACTTGTTTTTTAATATCTATTTATGTTTCTTGCCTGAATCAGTTATTATTTGACGGTTACCAAATAGTGATTTTTTTAATTAACATCATTTCCTCTACATTTATTAGTTGACTTTTTACTAAAAGAACTTTCTCTTTTCTTGTAGGTGTGTATTCGTGGTTTCTTATTTTACTAAATGAACTATAATGTTACTATCATTATTTCGATGCTCAAACTGTCCCTGATTTGGCCATTGGGAATCCATCAGACTGCCCTTGGTGTCATTTTGACTTATCCTTATCATTCTTTTAAGTACCTTCTTCCTTTTTGGCACAACAATACGTCCCAGGCTCGTCTTAGACGTTCCCTACCCTGGCCCCAAACTAGCCTTTTCTCTATGGATCTCTGGTTCTTTTTAGTGAATAATGTTTCTCATAAACTAAGATCTGGATTCTAGTTACCTTTATTACTAGGATGTCACTGCTTCTAGGTCCTTTCAGTGAATAAAGATAGAAAATATTTGTATACACTTACGTTCACACATACACGTATACACACACATCTATTCTTATATCTATTTATATGCATATTAAAAATAATGAGTTCATACTAATACCTCTAATTTCATCCCAGGATTGTAGGGTTTATTCTATTCTTCTTCATTTCCATATTTGTAATTCCCTTCTGCCACAGTCAGAAACCTGACTTCCATGTGGAAACGTTTTGAATCCTTAGAATATAGGCCATCAAAGGTCTCAGTAGCCAGTTGTGACTCTTAAAATTAACTAAACTGACTTCTTTTTTAATATCATTTTCAGGGTCATAATCGTATCATTGCCTACAGTAGACCAGTTTATTTCTGTTTGTGTTGTGGTCTTATTTGGCTCTTGGATTATGGTAGCAGAAACCTCACTACAACCAAGTTCAAATTATATGGAATAACTTTCACCAATCCGCTGGTGCTTATATCAGCCAGGGATTTAGTTATAGGTGAGTCATCCTTAATGTACCTTAGATCATAACATTATTTATATATAAACCGTGCAGTGATAAATAGACCAATTACTAGTTTTAATGGGCTTATGTTGCTGTTTTTTTGTAATCCTCTCAGTCAGGAACAAAACTGTAAGGCTAATAGGAATGAAAGTAGCTAATGATGAACAAATATTATTGTAATTCTTCTGTTAAAGCAGGTGCAATGAAGGATTTCCTTTGAATTCGTTATCTCAGTTTCCTATTATGTGAAAATGGTTGACATTATTTTAAAACTATTTATAGTTGAAAAGATTATTTAACATTCAAGCAGTTATATAGAGAGAAATAATTTAAAATGGTATATTTTAAGAAGTTTTCTTAGTAGTTTTAAGTAATTTTAAAAAATTGCTTAATAATTTATATTAACTCAGGTTTCTTTTTATTATTTATTTTATGGTTTTAGGTAGACAAAAGGATGGATGTGATAAACTATTTTTACTTTGCTTTTCTTTCCTTCTGTAGTGTTTACACTCTGTTTCCCAATAGTATTTTTCATTGGTCTCCTGCCTCAGGTGAATACATTTGTAATGTACCTTTGTGAACAATTGGATATTCATATCTTTGGTGGTAATGGTGAGTACTTCCTTATGAAAATTACAGATTACAGTATTACTTTTACAGATCATTATGTAATAAACTGAACATCAAAATGCTTTTCCAGTTTTCATTTTAGAATTGAAATTAGAAAGGAAAAGACACTTATTTAGTAATTAAAGACAGAATAGGAATTAATTTGTATAGGAAAAAATAGTCAAGTCTGCTACTTTAGTGAAAGATCCAGGAATAATGGAGTTGATTTGTAAAGGTGTTAAAATATTATTGTCTAAAAGTAAATGTTATAGTGAGTTTATGTGGAGCCTGTTTAGACTTACGAAATATTTATAAAAGATCATTTATCCCAAATAGATGGAGTTCAGATACCTGGCATTATATTTGGATTTTGAACCACTATAAGCATTTAATATGTCTATATATTTGGTTTCAGAGCTTTGTTTTATCTTTAGAATGGAAACACCAAAATCAGAATGCTTTTAGTAAAAGCATTTTACTAAGTAAGATTTTTAGAAATATCTCTTTTTTTAGAGTAGAATATGTGGGTGTGAATTGATATACTTAAAAATTTATTCCCCTGTTATATGTACATTTTCTTTTCAAAATAAAGTAGATCATACCAGAATTACTCTGGAATAGATAATGTTTTACAGAACTTGAAAATAACTCTTTGGGTAACCACTGTGGTTAAAATATACCTTTATTTAGTTTAACCATCTAACATTCTACTGAAAGATGAGTGTACAACTAGAGAAAAAAATATGAAAGGGAAAGAAATTACTGAACTTAACACTTTATTTCTATTCATACTTCACACTTGCAGTCCATGTCTTCCAAGTATGTGCACTGAAATTATCTCTGCTGATAAAGTGTTGGTATTATGGTTTAAATTTTAAATAGGAACTAAGCTTTTTCTATTTGCTATGTATCTAGAGCATTTTTAATGTTTTGAGAATTTTTTGAAGGAGCGTGAATTAAGGCTGGGCTGGTCTTCAGCACAGCTTAATGAGTAGAAAACAATTTCAGTATTTAAGGACTATTGCAGGTGCTACTTTCATCTAAATACTATGGAGAGGGTTTAGTGTAGGTAATTTATAATAGTGGGTGTCATCATATTATAATTTATAAACTTGTGCAAGGTGTTAGTTTTTTAATATCTCCTAAAGAAAATTTTTTCCTTTATATTTGTGATCAGCATAGAAAGTTACTATTAAAGAAAGTCTAATTCATATTTTAAAAATAAAGGATAGTTATCTTAGCCATCCTCTATTCCTTATTATCAGTAATCCCATTAGATCTATTTTTGTTGTTATTATTGTTAGTAATTAGTCAGATCTATACTTTTTTGTGAGAATTAATTTACACATGGGAATATAAATTTACTTCTGTGGGTAACACTAAGTTCTGTTTACATAGACTAATATCTTCAGTGAATACTTAATACAATTCTAGTTCCTTTTCGGGCTCTGTGAGCTTCATTTTCCCATGCTTATAGAAAATAACATTCTTGAAGCATAATATGGGTATAACTATTTTCTGCTGTATATTACCTCCAAGGTGAATATATTTTATCCTGCATCAGAAATTGTTGATTGTAAACCTTTGTCATTTCAGAATTTTTTGAAAGGACAGATGAAACTGAATTTTTTGTAAATCAAACAAGTGATATTTAATTATAGTCAGTATTGCACCAGTTTTAATACTTTTCATTGACCTTTTAAGATACCTTTTTTGCCATAAATGTTTATAAATATTGACTCCTTTTTCCTTTCCTCTCTAGCCACTACGAGCCTGCTTGCAGCACTGTACAGTTTCATCTGTAGCATTGTGGCGGTAGCCTTACTGTATGGATTGTGTTACGGCGCTTTAAAGGTGAGCAACACATGGAGTATGTTTTGTCTTTAAGTCTGTCTTTCCATATGAAAATTGTTTTAAATTGACTAATAGTGATTTTTTTTTCCTAGTACCACTTCATTTAATTTTCCATGGTCTTCATATGTTGAACATTATTATCATTCTCATTTATTTTGAATTTGAAAGCAATTTCATAGTTAATCATTATTAAAAAAAATCTTTTCATGCAATAATCATATGTTAATATTAGAAACATTATTAAAAACGGCTGGTCTGAGGTAGAGGTAGGTATGAAAATAACAGAATATGAAATTAATTTTAGATTTCTAATTAAGAGTGGTCGCTTCAGCAGCACATATACTAAAATTAGATTTCTAGTTAAGAATACATGTAACTGCTGTTTATATCAAGGTTTTTTTTTTAAACATATGAAGACAAGTTCAAGGACTTCAATTTAAGATACATTCTAGTAAAATTACTGCATTGAAATATAATGTCATTATTGGTTTAGAAGGATCTGGATGAGCCTTATTAGTTCAGTTTTTAAACAATTATCACCAATTGTAAATGTAAAAATTTTAGATTTCTCATAAACAACTCTCAACGCCTGGTATGATTATTTTTTTATGATTGATGCAAGACAATCTAAGAATGATAGAATTGAAAGGGCTATGAAAAGTGACTCTTGGGATCCTTCCTTGCTTCATTTATTCAGTAGCATTTACTGTGCTTACTGTGTGCCTGTTCTGTACTAAATACCATTTCCTGCTTTTAAGTTGCTTATATGTTAACTGTGATTAACAAGTCAACCGATGCTTTTAATAGACGGTGATGAAGGCTGTGAAAACAGAATGTTACAGGCATACAAATAGTACATTATTCAGCCCAAAGGGATTAAAGATGATTCTCCAAGGGGGTAGTTTTTTAACCAAAATTTGAAGGACAATAGGAATTAGCTAGTTCAAACAAGGGATGAAGAGCCATAGAGTTATAAAGAAAGTGTGTTGTGTACAGGAAACAGCATACAATTTGGAATCTCTGGGAATTTGGGTACATGAGGAAAGGTGGCCTACAGTAAGGCTGGAAAGGTAAGCAGTGGCTGGATTATGAAGTATCTTTTTTTCTGAACATATTGGTTGGGGATGGAAGACCATCAAAATATTTGAAGTAAAGTAAGGAAATGATCAGTGTTACATTTTAGAAAGATTACTTGACCCCAGTGTGAAGGAGACTCAGATATACGCAGAAAGGATCAGAAGTAGGGAGACTCTAGTGCTACAGTCTTGAAATTATGAGGAACTTAATTAAAATTGGATTCAATGAAAGTATTTGGGGACTCTGGTAGTTATTTAAGTTATTTAAGGTAATGATTAAAAGATTTAGAATTCATCAACTGGTTAAATAAAGTATAAGAAAAAGACTGGTAGTCTGAATTGGCAGGAGAAAATGGATGTGGATAGAACCCTGCGAAATGCCAATATTTAAGCAGTGGATAGACAAGAATCCGACAAAGGAAACTTCAGAGGCAATACAGTCTGAAAAAAATTTTATTGAATTTGGCAGTTAATAGGATATTGGTGACTTTAACAAAATAGCTTCTTTGGTATTTTGGCTAAAGAAGCTAGCTCAATGTAAGTTTGAATAGATACTATGAAAATATATTCTACTCTTTCTAGAATATAGTTGGAAAACCTGTGCATGATGGGGATTGTTTTCTGGGTTTTATTAAAAAAAAAAAATCTGAGATTTGATTGTATTTAAAAGGAGAGGTGGAAAATTGAGTAGAGAGGGAGATAGTTGATGACCTTCAGCCCACAAAGGAACTGGAGGTAATGAGATCCAAATCCAAGCTTCTCCCAAGTATGCTATCTATAAACCATCCTATTGTATAAAGGATTTAGATCTATGTTTGGAGAACATGTTTTGATAAATGGTCATTATTTGAAAGTTGCAGTCCTAGAAGTTAACAGTATAGTAGGTTTTCTAGGTTTCTAAAGGCCTGTTTAACTATAATTATACAGAAGATCAACAATTGTAGAATTGCCAGAACCTTGTGTCCTAAGACAGGAAGGAAGATAAGTCTTTTCTTTCTTGGCCATTGCACTTGTATTAGACTATTTTAGTGTTAGATATTCCCCATTATAATGTAATAAATCTGCAGATTTAATTATGTAATGAGCAAAAATTATGTGCAAACATTTCACTATAGCAGTGTTTGTAACAGCAAAAGCTGTAAATGACCTAATATCTGTCATTTGTAACTGGTTAAATCAATTATGGTATGACCACACAGTGGAATACTATACAACCATAAAAAGGAATAAAACAGATTTTTTTGTGTGTAAATGTGGAATGATTTCCAAGACATACAGTTTTTTTCCAAGTTGTATTGAAATACAGTTGACAAATAAAATAATAAGATATTTAAACTGTACAGTGTGATAATTTGATATACATATGCTTTGTAAAGGATTCCCCCATCTAGTTAACACCTTGATCATCTCACATATTTACCTTTTTTTAGTGAGAACATTTAAATAATACTCTCTTTGAAAATTTTATTTGTACAATACAGTGTTATCAGTTGTCATCACTATGTTATATTTTAGATCCTCAGACCTTAATCATCTTTAAAAATTTTTTATTTTAATTTTTTATTGAAGCATAATTGACATAACAGTATATTAGTTTTAGATAATGGTTCAGTATTTGTATATATTGCAAAATGATCACAATAAATCTAATTAACATCTATCACCATATATAGTTGCAGATTTTTTTCTTGTGATGAGAACTTTTAAGATTTAGTCTCTTAGCATCTTTCAGGTGTGCAATACAACATTATTAACTATAGTCACCATGCTGTACATTATATTCCTAGAACTTATTTATCGTGTAACTGGAAGTTTGTGCCTTTAGACCCCTTTTACCCATTTTGCCCATCCCCCACCTAAATTTTATTCCTCTTATAACTGAAAGTTTGTACTCCTTTATGAACCTTCCCCTGTTTCCCCCACCTCCCAGTTGCTAGCAACCACTTTCCTGTTCTATGAGTTTGACTTTTTTGTTTTATTTTTTTAAGATTCCACGTATAAGTGGTACCGTACAGTATTTGTAGTTCTCTGTCTGGCTTATGTCATTTAGCATAATGTCCTTCAGTTTCATTCATGTTATTGCAAATGACAGGATTTCTGTCTTTTTTAAGGTTGAATAACATTCCTGTGTGTGTGTGTGTACATAAACATACCACATTTTCTTGTGTGTGTGTATTTTTAATAAAAAAGAAGGCAGTATGCCAAAAACTGGATGTTTCCTTTGTGTGTGTGTGTTGTAATACATCTGATGGCATGTATATACATAGAGTATTTATGGAAGAATACACAGCAAGTTGATAATAGAGGTTACTGATGGACAGTTAGACTCAGTGAGGGGCATTATGGCATGTGTTTAGTAATGGTTTAATTTTTCTTTTTATCCGCTAATACAGACTTTTACATCTATCATTTTTGATTTCTGCTTTCTTTGTGTTTACTTTTTTGTTTTTCCTTAACCATTAAAGCTTATTAAACATTAAAATGTTTCTTCTAAGACAGTTTTAGTGCTTCTTATTAATATGTGTATACTTTCTAGATGTTTACATAGTTTTAAGAGATTACTAGAATTTGGGCATTACATGATAAAGCAGAAACTTTCAGACCTGCTACAGTGTGTAGAATAAATTTACCTTTTAATCTTTTGATCAAGGTGAACTTCCCTAAGTGGTTTTGTTTTTCATAGTTTCTGAATTTCCTCCCAGTCTGAATCAGGAGTTTATTAAAAACTCAGAGGTGGCTGGGTTTGTTTTGCTCTTTGTTTTTCTAGTTAGTACTCAATGAAGGTAGTAGTTACTATCAACTTATATATTTTTGAATTACATTGTATGCATGATTATTCCAAATTCTTACTGAACAAGATAAGTCATTTTGAGGCCAATTTAAGTATGTTTTTCTTTTGTCTGAGAACAATAAAAAGTAATGTCAAGCATTTGTCAGATACAGGCATTTTGTGTTTTTTTCTAAATATTGTTTTGTTTTAATTGAGGCAAAATTTATATACAGTGAATTCCACATATCTTGTGTACACACTTTGATAAGTTTTGACAAATGCACACACCTATGTAATATGCACCACTATCAAGATATAAAATAGTTTCATCACCAATAGAAAGTTGCTCTTGTTCTCTCCCAGCCCCTCTGCCCAGGTGCTTTTATTGTAGCTTTGCAGTTCTTGAACTTCATATAAATGGAATTGTATCATATTTACTGTTCTGTAGCTGATGTGTCTTGTTTAATGTATTTTTGAGATAAATCTACATTATGTGTATCAATAGTTTGTTCCTTTTTATTGCAGATTAAGTATCCTATTTAGTTTTAAATCCTCCTTATTTTGTCTGTATGAATAGATCATGGTTTATCTACTGTCCTAGAGATGAACATCTGAGTTCTTTCTAATTTAGGGTTATCATGAATAAGGCTGCTATGAACTTTCTTGTACAAGTCTTCCTGTGGACATATGTTTTCATTTTTCTTAGGTAGATACCTAAAATGGAGTTGCCAGTTTTCCAAAGTGGTTGTGCTAGATGTCTATTTTTTTAGTTTTAATTCTTGCCAGAGTTGTACATGCTTATAGAGTCAAATATTTCTACAAGACTTACTACCAGGAAGGCCCCCCACCCCTTTACCCCTTACTCAGAGTTACCTCTTTTCAATTCTTTGAGCATATTCTTTTGGTATTTGCTCCCATATCCCTCCGTAACTAATTCACACTCCCACTTCTTGTGTTCTGTCAAGTTTTAGGCGTTATTCATGAACTTCACTTTGTGGAAGTTGTAGGTTTAACTTTCTTTCACCTCTCACCTCATACATTGTCTACCAACCCAGTCTCCTTGTCTCCTTCATACCCCTAATATGTTCACCTTATTATCACCATGCAAATATATTCCTGCATACATTTCATTTTCTCCTTTACTGTGTTTCATATGTATTTATATAACTCTCTTTCATTCTCGAACTCTTCACATATTGTGTAACTTTCTTCTCAGTGAATTCAGGCATCTCAGGAAGTTTAGTTCCTGGCTCTACCACTTAACTGGACAAATTATATAAGCCATTTGTACCTTAATTTCCTCATTTATAAATTGGGGAGTAACAGTACAAATCTCCAGGGATGATTGTAAGAATTATTTAGGAAGTATTTATAAAGATCTGAGAATTGGGCTCGACACGTAGTGTGATAACACATAATATGATGATGATGATGATAATGATTTTCATGTAGCCATTAAAAAGAAATCTCTCTGTTGCTTTGTGGAATAATTTTCAAGACTATTATTAAATGGAAAAAGAAGAAGCAAGTTGTATAATAAACTACCATTTGATTACCCATTCCTGCCATTCTCCCTTCTTGAATCCTCAGAGGAAGACAAAGGTGTTTACCTCTCAGGCCATACTTAAGAACTGTTAAGAACTGTTTCCTTTTACCAGTGTTACCTATTCTATACTAGGTGCCATGCTTGTAGACTCCAGAGATCCTGCGGTGAGCAAAGCAGACATGGATATCCACACTCACATGTTTGGTTGGCCTTAGAAGCCAGCCTTTGTATTGTTTATTTCTAGTAATATGCAGTTCATTCATTCAGGAAACACGGACTATCTGCTCAGTGCTCCGGAGGATAGAGTGGCATGTTATATGAACAAAGGCATCAAGAAGTAGCACACCAAATGTCAGCAGTCTGTCTGCCTAATGTGTTGTACCATGTGTTGCCTTTTCCTACTCCATTATATGTAATCAGAAATTTGCTACACCAAGTTCTTTTGTTTTTCAAAAGGGAGAATGTAGTTTGCTGTAAACTTAATATCACTTAAAATATGAAAGAAATTGACAGCAACACATACCAGAAACACATGTACTATTCATGGTGTATAGTAGAGCTTTAGTACCAAAAGAAATCTGGAGGTGATCTAGCGGCTAGGTTCTAGTTCATCAGAAAATAGTAACATTAAATTTATCTGGAATAAAATGCAATTAATAATGCGGCTAAAAAGGTTATTGAATTCAGTTATCTTTCTCCAAAATATTGACATAAAGAATTATATGACTATGAATTAGGAGTGTATTGTTCTGTCAAACTTTTTTTTTTTTCCAACAGGATTCTTGGGATGGCCAGCATGTTCCAGTACTTTTCTCCATTTTTTGTGGTTTGTTAGTGGCAGTGTCCTATCATCTCAGCCGACAAAGCAGTGATCCATCTGTACTTTTGTAAGTGAAATCAGTTGTTATTGAATTAAAGAAGTTTAAACAAGTTTGCATTTCTTTCAAATTTAACTTCCAAGATCTGTTTTCCCAGTGCCTCATCAAAATACTATTAACTTGTCTATATTTGGTTTCAAAATATGTTAACTTCAGGTCATTCTGACCACCACTGGCTGTGAGAGATTTTGTTAGCTTTTTCTTTCCTGAGTGTTAAAACTATATTTTAATAAAAATACTGTTATTGTATGCTTATTTGTGGCATCTTAAACTTTTTAGAATTTGTCATTTGCTAATGATTAAATATACTTGGATTACTTGGTTTTCTATCATAAACTTTATTTGCTATGAAGTACTAGTTTTTAGGTTATAAATGTATTTTTAAATTAATTATTTTCTCATTTTTTTTAATGTAAAGCTCCTTGGTACAATCCAAGATTTTTCCAAAAACAGAAGAGAAAAATCCAGAAGACCCTCTGTCTGAAGTAAAAGATCCACTGCCTGAAAAACTTAGAAATTCTGTTGTAAGTTTTAGCTTTTAAAAATCTTTAGCTTTTTAAAATTGTAAATTTTAGACAGTTTGTCATGATCATTTTTGAAGTAACACAATTTTAGTAATTGGGGAGAAACTAGAGAGAGCTGTACATGGTTGATGATCTTATTTCCAATTTTAACATGTAAGAAATAATCAGTCCTCAAGGATTCTTTCCATGTTGAATAGTATGCTAATCATTCATTTTGGGTAAGGTGAAATTAAGTTATTTTATTTATAGAATTCTTAATCCTATTGAACTTAAATTAGGATTTGAAAGATGGCTATTAACATAAATTAGATTTATTTTGTTGTTATTCTTATTGATAAAAACGATGTCCTTGTAAGTCATCTGTTGGTCTTCTAGCATGTTTTATTTCTCAAGTCTGAAAAGTGTGTGTGAGTTTATTTTCCAGATTGAAGGAGAGGACAATAGCCTGTACTAATTTAATATACTTAAGTAAATGTAGTGATTTTTAAAAATTTTCTAATTTAGTGAATTTTAGTGTTACCTGCATTCTTTTAGTAATTATTTAAAAAATGAATTCTACAGATTCATATCTGTTTTATGGGACAAAACATAAAATGTTCTTTTTCCAAGTTATCTTACATATTTTCATTTGTGAACAACTAAATTTATATAGGTCTTGAATTAGCCATAATATTTACCTTCACTGAACTTGAGCTGTTCACATATGCTTTAGAAAACTTTAGAAAAGTACAAAACTGCCTCAAGATAAAATATAGTTTTTCTGACTTGAGTTTCCATACTAGCAAAGGACATTTCATGTTAAATATAGTAGGATATTTCTGAGTCTAGCTTAAAAGCATAAATCTGTGAGTCAGTTGATGACCAAAGATATCAAGAAGTTTCTGGGTTTTACTGCAACCACTAAAATAACCAAAATCCAGTAAGTAAAATAGGACATTGTGCGTACGGTTTCAACATTTCAGAAGGCCAGTGAAAATACACCTTTGTTATCCAAAAGGATATATACCCTATAAACATACAGTAACTTTATCTCATTTCCTTTTCCCATATGTAAAAGTAAAACTTACAGACCAGTGAGGGGAAGAAATCTTCATTTTAAAAAGACTTTGTTATGATATGTTATACGCTGTGTGGGACTGGTTAAGTTTAGTTTAAGTCACTTGGTATTGCAGTGTCCGGCCAACATATGAAGATTTGAGGAAGAAAATAAGACTTATTACAGTTAATTATTGCTATGTAAGGAGTATCTGTAAGTGCTACAGAATAGGATCATTGAAAATTTATTTCTTAAACTTGATCAGTTGGGAGTAAAGATTTTTAAAATTTTGTGTAATGTTTGATAATTCTGTTTGTTCCACAGAGTGAGCGTTTACAGTCTGACCTAGTAGTATGCATTGTAATTGGTGTGCTGTATTTTGCTATTCATGTAAGCACAGTGTTCACAGTATTGCAGGTGAGGAATGATTTTGTTCTTTGGATTGGGGGAAAGTAACTTGGTTTGGATTCATTTCTGATTTGGTTGTACTGTTTGTTCATAATGTCAAAATATGGCATTTTGTTTGGTTTTAACAAGTGCTTACTTTCTCATCGTTTCTCTGGATCGTGAATTTGGGACTGGCTTAGCTAGATGATCCCAGCTCAGCATGTGTTACGATGCTACAATCATAAGTGGCTGCAGTCAACTGAAGCCGTTAGCAAGCCTCAGTACCTTGCTGACTATTGGCCAGACAGCTCACTCCATTCCTCGCCACGTGGGCCTCACCGTAGACTGCCTGAGTTTTCCTCACGGAATGGCTGATGTTGCACACCACCACTCCTTCTGTATTAACTGGTCACAGAGGGCAACTCTGGTACAATGTGGAAGGGGATGCAAGCAGACATAAATACCAGCAAGTGACGACCATGGGAGCCAAGTTGTACTCAAGACCACAGTATGCCCTCAGGCCTGCACCCCTTCTGAAACCCCCAGCAGTCTCCTTCTGTTCCCCTGGAAGTCTAGAAACTCATCATCTAAGTCAGGCCCGTGTGGCTGGTGCCCCTGCGGTGCAGTCTGCCCAGCGGTCGGCCATGCCATCGCCCTTGTCTGTGCTCTTGGTTCTTTTGTGCAGACCTGTATTTCTCTGTGCTGTCAGTTTGATTATGATGTACCTTCCTATGGTTTTCTCCATGTTTTTTACTTGAGGTATGGCCTGCATCTGTGGCCTGGTTTCATCAAATTTAGAAAATTTTGGTCATTATTACTTCAAGTTTTTTCCCTTCTCTTCTGCTATCCCTCCCCCCACCCTTATGAACTCCAGTTACATATATCTTTGGCCTCTTGAATTTGTCCACAACTTACTGATGCTTTGTTCATTTGATTTCCTTTTTTTTCCCCCTGTGTGTTTAATTTTGAATACTTTCTATTGCTATTGCTTTGTTGTTAGTTCACTAATTTTCTGTAATGTGTAACCTGCGATTAATCCTATCCAGTGTATTTTTTATCTCAGAACTTAAGAGTTTTCATCTTTAGAAGTCTGATTTAGGTCTTTTCTATCTTTCTCATGCCTCTATTTTCCTTTCTGAACATACAGAGTTCACTTCTGACTCTTTTAATGTCATTGTCTCATAATCTAACTTCTGTGCTGCATATGGGTTGGTTTTGATTAATTGTTTTTTTTTCCTCCATGAGTCATAATTTTCTGATTTTTTGCATGTGTGGTAATTTTTGATTAGATACCAAGCGTTATAAATTTTACCTTATTAGGTATTGGGTATTTTTGTATTTCTAGAAATATTCTTAAACTTTTTTGGGGGGGGGACACTGTTAAGTTATTTGTTAACAGTTTGATCCTCTCAGATCTAACTTTTAAGATTGCTTAATTGGGACTAAGGCTGTGTTTAATGTAGGGCTAATATTCTTCCCCCTTCCCATACACAACTGAGGCAACACCCTGCTGAGCACCCTGACCAGTGCCCTGGGAATCTTGAGTTTTTCAGTCTGATGTGTGAGAACAGGCACTATGGCCAGCCCTGCGTGAGGCCCGGGTACTATTCTCTCTAATCCTTGGGTGTGGTTCTTTCTCTGGCCATGTGTAGTTTCCTCTCACACACATGTTCTGAGTCCCCTGAATACTCTGGCCCCTGTAGATACTCTTTGAAGACCCTCAGCAGAGCTTCCAAGTTCCCTCTCCATGCACTTTTCTCTGGTGCACTGTCTGTCTGGTGAATCTAGCTGCCTTGGTCTCTCCAGGCTCACAGTTCCATCTCCTCAACTCAGGAGACATCACATGGGTCCCCTCCCTGCACTACAACCTGGAAACCCTCAGGGCAGTAAACTGAATATTGGCCTTACCTGTTTCCTTTCTCTGAGGGTTCACTGTTTGTTTCCTTATGTCTAGCATATTGCAAACCATTGGTTCATATATCTTATTCTGTTTTGGTTCATGTGGGAGAATAAATCTCTATTATTTCATTTGTCCAGAAGCCAAGATTGTATTATTTAATTTTAACATTTTTGCCTTTTTTCTTCTCTTCCAATTTGAACTGTTAATTCCTGAGTACCTCACAAGCTAATAAGGTCCAGTGTGTTTTCAGGGCCCAAATATAGGCCTTTTTGGTTTCTAAACATAAGACTTTCTATCTGAACATTTGAAAGGTAGTACTTGATTTTTTTGTGAATTTAGTCATACATAAGAACTCTCTTCCAAACCATGTGAAGACAGCAGAAAAAGAATACATTGTGTTTATCCTATTCTGCTTTTCGCTTAATAGACTTACATGTTCTTGATCTGTACTAGTTAGAACAATTTAGTGCATTGCTCTACAAGAAACATAGAACATTCTCGGAGTGGCAGGCAACACACCTCAGGCCACTCTTGAGTATACTGACAGTGTGAGACACCAAAGAAAGTAGTTAATTTTAAGTACATGATAATACATGAACAGTCACTAACTTTCATAGCTGATTCATCAGAAAACTACATAATATAAAAATGTTAACTGTGGACACATGTTTGGTTCTTTGATTCTGAAGTGGACTCAAGTTGAACTGTTAAAGCAGAGGCTGTCCTGTGGCTCTTAGAATCACTTCTAATTTCCCTAACTTGATTCTCCTTGCAGCCTGCGCTCAAGTACGTGCTGTATGCCCTGGTGGGCTTCGTAGGTTTTGTGACCCATTACGTGCTGCCTCAAGTCCGGAAGCAGCTGCCCTGGCACTGCTTCTCTCACCCTCTGCTGAAGACGGTGGAGTATAATCAGTATGAGGTTCGAAGTAAGTCTGTCATCAACAGTTTTCTTTTTAAGACTAGGGATTTTTTTCTTCTACTTTGTTGACAGGTGACAGTTAAGTAGGTCACATCAAGTAACACTTTCGCTTGTGTGTCTTATGCTTTGGTTTGATGCTGTGATGAGTCAGACCTTTTGCAAGATGCTTTCCTTCCAGTCGAAGTGTAAATGTCAGTGCTACAATCCCAACTTTCCACAGAATTCTCAAAATTATTCTTCACGGACCTCTCATTGGTTAACCCTTTTGTGTGTGTCCTTGACTTCTCTTTCCAGTCCCTATCTTTTCCCTCAGTTTTCCTTGCCATATGCAGGCAGCCTGTTTGAAATATTTTTAATTGAATGCATAGGGAGAATAGAGAGACCTTTGTTCCTGTTTTCACAGAGACGCTTTGTCTACCAGAGAGGGGTAGATAAAGAGTTCAGCAAGAAAAAAGAAGTGAAAAATGTTTGTAATTGCTATTATTCATTTATATTTGGGATGATGTATAAAATGACTAAAAAGGAGTAGAAGGCCAGTCAAGCTTCTTGCTTGCCACTTTAAATCCTGACTTTTCTTTCCTGTTACAAGTATTCAGTCCTGTTCATTGGCTCCACAGCCTGTCATAAACTATACTTCCTCATTTTAGAGAAATAATAAAAGTTAATATCTATGCCATTGTTTATTATATACCAGTGATTAAACAAGCCAATGTTTTTTCCTCAAAGGTTTTTCTTCAATTAATGAATTACTGTAGAAGTTAAATTCCTCAGTTGTTGGGAGGTAAATTAACTTTAGGGAACTTCAAAGCTTTTGAAAGATTTCTATACTAAACTTGACTTTGCATTCTCAAAGCAAATTTCCTGGGCCTTTTAACAAAATTTCTTAAAGCATCGTGGCACTGTAATTTTTATCACCATTTTGGTCCTGGATAGATAATTAAATAAACAACTTGTAGATTGTAGTAATGGCACTGTGCAGACCTTTTAAAAACCGTGTGCTCTTGTAATAAGGGAAGTGACATGAAACTGTAAGAACCTACCCATTCTTACCATAAGGAAAGCAACTCAATGATTATTTTTGATGGGTAACTGTTAGTATTGCTTTCATATATAAATGTTAGCAAGTATATCTGGTTTGTTTTAAAGAGCAGTTTTCATTAAAGTAAATCAGTGATCATATTGTTTATTTCTTATCTTAAAATATTTAGTCTACATTTTTAGAAATTTTGAGTCAATAGAACACTTTTGACTTAGTAGGAGTACTAGGCATTAGCAGAGTTTATCTTAGCAACTGAAAGGAAAACATGATTCACTAGAGAACTTCCTGGAGCCGGGTGACACTGTTTTCAGATGGTCGGAGAACCTCAGCATAGCCTAGATACTTTCCCCAGAGAAATTAGATACTAAAATACTCGAAAAAGTATTACTGGCAATGAAAATAACTCCTACAAAGTGTGTGAACCCAAACATGTCATACTTCCGTATCTGTTCTGTGTTTGTATCTTTAAAAATGGATAATTTAATAGATCATTTATATTTTGGGGGAAAGAGACGGTAACCTTTTCTCCAAAAGTTATAGGCATAAATGTGGAAAAGTTACGATTAAAAAACTTAGGTTTCAGGAATTAAGTTTAAAATGAAATTCATCTAAACTTAAGTTACATCTAAGTTGAATGTGTCTCAGAATTCATAGAAATTGACAGTTGATTGAAGTACTAGATTTCATATATTATTTATAGTAGAGCTGAGTTTGAGTGGTAAGATTTTCCTTTTTTATCACGTTGCTGAACTATTCTATACATTAAGTGACATGGTCTTCTTGACTTAATATTGCTTTGTTATTAGATGCAGCCACTGTGATGTGGTTTGAGAAACTTCACGTGTGGCTTCTATTTGTGGAGAAGAATGTCATCTATCCATTGATTGTTCTCAATGAACTTAGTAGCAGTGCAGAGACAATTGCGAGTCCAAAAAAACTGGATACAGAGTGAGTACAGTGCTTCTCTAATCCAAGTTTGACTGCTGGGGGTTGTCGTAAGCAATGTCTTAAGTTATTGACCAAGTAACAAAGTTGAGTATCTCTTTGGGTATCTCATTGAGTATCTCTTTGGTATAAAGCACTGTGTAGAAAATTCAGGTGAAATTTTATCTCTGACTTCCCTTTTCTGAACATCTGTTTCTGCTCTTGGCATATTACTACTCCAGACTGCTCATTGTCAACTACCATTTTATGAGATGACATTTATTAAATAAGTTTAATATTAGATTGTAAGTTTTGGAGATGGTTATTTTTGTGTACTGTGTTAAGTCAGGCCATATAGGTGGCCACTTGCCTACACAGTCTTCCTGTAGGCCTACCCCCTACACTAGGTACATGTTGTTGGGTAAGCATTACTATTGTTTATTTGCTAAATGTTACTAATGTTAAAGCAATAGAAATATGGAGAAACTGGAGAACCAAATGTCAGAATTGCAATGCTGTTAACTTATTTTTTTAAACTTGCTTATTTATATAATAGACAAGAATCATAATACATTATTACTAGAAAAGAATATTATAATGGTTTTAAAAGTTTAAATTTAATGTATATATATAGAGAGAGAAAGTAAGTTTAGTAAGTAAAATGGTGATCTTTCTGAAGTTAGTAGAGTTTCTGAAGTTTTCAGTCACTAGCTGATGAGTTTGCTTTCTTTGTATTGTAGATTAGGTGCTTTAATGATCACCATTGCTGGTCTGAAGTTGCTGCGATCCTCCTTTAGCAGCCCTACATATCAGTATGTCACAGTCATCTTCACTGTGCTCTTTTTCAAAATTGACTATGAAGCTTTTTCAGAGACCATGCTTTTGGATCTCTTCTTCATGTCCATACTCTTCAACAAGGTAATTTATCACTGAAAGAAATATCCCCATCTGTAAAATGTGTCGCCCTAATTAGTATGCTATTTAGTGAGGATTCTGCTTCATTATCATTTAAGTAATACCTTTTCTTCAGTCAGCCAACTATTTAGGTGCATATTAGAATCCGAACCAATGCCAGTCACTATGATCCACAGAAGACATATTTCTTACTGTAGCTAGGAAGGTAAGATTAAGTTACATGGAAAAATTAGAGAAACTCTAACAAGTATACATTTTTTAGTATGTGGGATCTTCCAAAAGGGGGTGTGGTTTTGAATAGTTTTAGAAATAGACATGATAATAATTGAACTGGTCTTTGGGCTGCTGGATAGATGGAGGGAGGAAATAACCTGATAGCTAAATGAAGAGGGTAGATACTGAGGGCTCTGAGGCCACATGGGAGCAATCAGAAATTAGTTTATTTATGGAATATTCTGAAATTTATTATGTTTCTGAAATATGCTACATACCTATGAGATAGGTGCTTTTAGTCCTTTGACAAATGAGATGATAAAACCTGAAACTTCTGCCTCCCACTTTAAGAAACTTTTTGCCAAACCAGCTTTCTAAATGAAATAGATGGTGCAGATTATTTGTATATTAGAGTTTAGATGTTAACACTGACCACATTCAAAGGACTTTGACATATATTATCCCATTTGATAGGTAACAGAAAGCTGAAGCATATGAACAGCTGCAAAACACAATGATAGCCCAATTTTAGGAAAGTTAGCCTGGTGAGCCATATTTGGGATAAGTTGGGGAAGAGAGAACCTAAAGGTATGGAGAACAGCTTAAGAGATTGTGACAGTAACTTAGATGTGATAGAGGTCTGACCTAGGATGGGGGAAGTACCAGTGAAAACCATGGATCTGAACAAGGTTTTAGTAATAGTCAATTTGAAAACATGGAGCTAAAAATACTGTGATAAATAGCTTCTAAAATATTGCAATATTGTATTTGTTCAATCACTAATTTGTAAGCATTTTTTATCATTTATTTCCTCTTCTAGTGAGCAAGATTAACCAAAGGAGGAAGCCAGAAAGTTAATCAGGGAATTGTTTGTATAAAAAGGCATGCGATTTCTCATGAATTTAATATTTACATTGGAAATTGTATTGAAACTTGTTTTATACTGGTTGGGGAAAAAATGAAAGAATGAAAGTTGTAGTAAAATATAAACAATCCTTAAAATAGTCACTACACTTAACGCACATTAGTTTGGATTTTCTTAATACTTTCATTTGTTAAGCAAATTGTTTTTGAAAGCATAACATGTTCCAGAACAGTTCTGGATGCTCAAGCTACATCGGTTAACAAAACACAGAAAACTCCGCCCTTAAGGAGTTTGCGTTTTGTATGGTTACTTCATAGAACTTAACAGTGTTACTAATAAGCAGGTAATATTCAAGGGATCTCTTTAGATATATCTTCTATTTTAAGATATCATTGTAAGATGTACTATTGATTTAATAATCTTTCAAGAAAAGAATTACTCTATACAAAAATATTTTTATCGACTAACCATTTATCCTTGTAAATGCGTATCATTTTTTAAATATTACAAAATTTGAGTACAATCTGTTTCACATTTAGAAACTGAAGAGCGTTCTGAATCACTGTTTTTAAGCAATTATAATGACATCTTGATAATACACATGCTGCTTTTACTTCCTGTCATTCTGATCATGTTAGTACCGAGGATTGCCAGCGTAATTTTGAGTCATGACAAAGAATGTAGGGGTTCATCTGCACTTTCTAGTTGGTTGATTTTGTGGTTTCTTTTTTAAATTGGAAATTAAACGTTCATTTGTAAATCAGCTAAATAATTTAAATATGAGGTGTTTGGTGCCTGAATCATGGCACTGAATTAGTCAGAGCCTCTTGCTTTTCAGATTTTGTGATCCATTCTGAGAACAGGGCCTTGCCTTGCCTCGCATGCAGAGGCAGTCCTGGGCGAACACAGGAATTCTGTTTCAGTGTTGAAGACGTGTTCAGCAACAAAACAGATGCTAATTTAAATAAGATTCCAAGATGTATTGTGTTTCCATTGGCAGCGACAATTCTGACAGTGAACAGATGCCTAATGCATGCTACTAAGTCTTAGGCAAACCAGCAATGACAGCTGTATTACAACTGGATCCCTTGACTGGCAGGTTTCAGGTTCCTTTTGGCATTACATTTAAAACATACACGGTTTTCAAAGCACTAAAATTTGAGGGAAATGTCTTAGAATAAATAAATATAAATGTATATGTATGTATATTGCTCAAGATTTACAGACATCTAGATTTCCTGCCTGTCTTTGTTTTTCTTATGATAATAATATAACCAACAGAGAGCACAGGATTTTTTTAACAGATGAAACACAAACCCATAAGTCAACTAACTAACTTTACCTAAAACTATGTGCAAGGGGTGAGGGTATAGCTCAGTGGCAGAGTGCGTGCTTAGCATGCACAAGGTCCTGAGTTCAATCCCTAGTACCTCCATTAAAGAAAAAGAAAAAGAGAAACGTGCAGTGTTTTGGCAGTTGTTACTTCTTTTCCTTTTATGCAGATGGCCGATAATTTCAGTGTCATTTCCCTATTTGGAAGAAAATACATTTTAGAGGTTTTTCATTTTCTAATTAAAAAATCTGATAAGCTTTTGACTGATCATTTTTCTTTTCCTCCTGCAGCTTTGGGAGCTCCTTTATAAGTTGCAGTTTGTGTACACTTACATTGCCCCATGGCAGATTACATGGGGTTCTGCTTTCCATGCTTTTGCTCAGCCCTTTGCTGTGCCCCGTATCCTTCTAATAAAAGTTTTATAAGAAAGGACAGTCATAGTCTTGGTGAGAATGTTGGTTTGTAGCCATAACCTTTCATAGGCATAGAATACAGACAGGTTACTATATGATAAATTTTCAAAAATTCACAATCTTTTGAGTCCACACCTGTACTGATTTTGATTATTTAACTTGTATTAATATCTGTGCTCCATAGATCATCTAAACATGAGAAAAGTATTAAGGCTTTGTAATTAAGTAATGCTGATTAAAATTTTTATGTTTATGTGTAAGTCCAGGAATTTTCAATGTATGCAAAATGTGAAGTATTTATAAATGAATGGGGATTTAAAACATTTTGCATAATGGTATGATTATAATTAAACTTTATGTTCAAAATTTTCTGTTCTCATCATTTCTTAAAAGTATTTTCTAAATAAATGTGAAGATTAGTGACCACATAGATGTTGATACGTAGACTTTTTGTATCTGTAAATCTTAGTTTTTATCTTCTGGAAAATTAAAACCATGCATCTCTACCCAAGAGTGATACATGGACTTTTACCAAGTACATGTTAGCAGATACTTATTTGGTTCCCTTCAAAGCATCCTGTCAGGCTGTACTTTCCTGGCTGTATCTTTCTACTTCGACCTGTTATACTGTCTAGTGACACCTTTTTTTTATTCCTCTGATGAACCTCATTTTTCTAATTGCTATAATTGCAGTGTGTTTGTGAGATGTATTTGTGTGTATGTGTATTTGTGTGTGCATGTGTGTGCGTGCATGTACTCATGAATATTAAGGTCCTTAACCAGTTTTCCCATAGATTCAGCCATGTTGTTTGTCCAGGCTGCCGTATCAGCCTTCTTTTCTACTCCACTGAACCCCTTTCTGGGAAGTGCAATATTCATCACTTCATATGTGCGACCTGTGAAATTCTGGGAGAGAGACTATAAGTGAGTAAAAGAAAAACATTTGAAAACTGGTTTTTATCTTTTTTACTAGGAAAAAGTATTAACAGCATTATTATAAATTGTTCATGGTTAATAATTTTTTGTATTGAAATATTTTGCTAAAATTTTATAAATACTTTTAGTTTCAAAATTATATAAAATTGAAAGTCAGAATAATTACTCTATTTCTCTACCTTTTTTCTATTTATAAGATTTTAAAAACATAGTTCTAGTTGAATATACTCATTTTTCTGTCCTTTAATTTTATTTCCTAGGATTGTACCACAGTAGTAATACACTGAAACTGTATGCTATACAGTGTTGCATCATTATAGCAGTCATAGTTATCTCATAGTTTTCTAAGAAATAGCTGTTTCTAGAGATTAACTTTTTGTAGGTCATTTCTGGTTTTTCATGAAGATAAGTTTTTAATGACCATCTTTGATAAAGCGTTTTCTATTTAAGCTTAGTCCCTTAGGCTAACTGTTTAATCTGATGTCTAGTAACTATCCTGTGTATAACCTCTCCAAATTTCTTTTTTTTTTTTTTTAGTTTAAAATATCTAAAGGGGAATTACTGAGTCACAGAGTTTAAACATTTTAAAGGCTTTTAATATGTATTAATGTATTGAAGAAAGAGCTTGTACTAACTATAATTCTACTGGCCGTCTCTGTGACTGTTTTTCTCTCTACATTCACACATTGGCACATGTGATACGTGAAAATGGTAATCTTACCTTTTTAACAATGAACTGGCTTACGGATTTGAAACTTGCTCTGGTCTCTTATCTTAAACCATACATAGTGTTTCTCTTTCTGGTGAATGTCAGTATTTCATATCATTTTTTTTTTCCAGGCCAGCATTTAAATTTAGTCCATAATAAATGTCTGTGGCAGACGCTGTAGACTTTTTGATCTCAGAACCCCTTTACCTGCAGTCTGAAACTTTATTGAAGTCTCCAAAGACTCGTTGATAGGGGTTTTTACCTACCAATATTTACCATAATCATAAATCAAAACTCAGAATTGTAAATGTTCATTAATTAATACAAAAATAACAACAATAAACCCATTACACGTTAACATAAATAACACTTTTCTCATGAAGAATAACTGTGTTTCCTATCCTACCAAAAAGAATCAGTGAGAAGAATGTTACTGTTTTTATAGTTTTGTGAATCTCTTAAATGCCTGGCTTCTAAAGGACAGCTGGATTCTCATATCTGCTTCTGCATTCAATCTGTTGTTGCAGTATGTTGTTCTGGTTGAAACATATAAAGTAAATCTGGCCCCACACAGATAAATAGTTTGAAAAGAGAGAAGTATTTTAATAGCCTTTTTAGACAATTGTGGATATTTTTCTTTAATTCTTCACGAAAACTTGACAGATGGTGTTTCCTAAAGATTAGTGGCAATGTGGAACCTAAAACTGTACCAGTGAATTTTGGGGACTGTATTACATCAAAATCTACTTATATGTCTTATTCTTTGAATGGATCTTTTACCCATGCATACTTTTATAACATCTTTACTGATCATTTGGAAAACACTGGTTCAGTGAGTAATGGTAGATCTTCCAAATTTTGACTCATTATACAATATTTTAAAAATACATTCATTCATATTACCACCAATCTCAAAAGAAAATGGCAGAAGTACTGAGAAGCTATCAAGCTCATCGTGGTAGATGAAAGTTTTCCAAAATTTTAATTTTTGCTTGAAACCTTGAATTATTGGCAACAGATATTGTCAGTTATTTTCCTTGAAATGGCAGGCATGTTCTTCATTTGAGAAATGTCTCAAATGCTCAAGTCTGAATAATCATAGTTTATATCTGTCAGCCATTCAAGTAGAAACATTTTCCGTGGGAAAAAAGCAGATAGTGCAGCAAACAATTTCACAAATGCTCTCCCTCGAGACTCATCCTGCTTCTGAATACAGCACAAGTACTTTTATGTGTATTTTGCCACACACAATATTAAAAAGACTGAGTGGCTGTGATTTAATAATTTTATTGCTTCATTAAGGACATTTTTAAGTGAAACTTGAATTTTTATTTATTGTTTGTTCTTGTGCATGGGTGGCAATGAAAAATAGTACAGTTTGGTGCCACTGCGTTGGTTCACGTTAAAACACCAGCAGTCTTACTCACCATTGCTTTTGCACCAGCAGTGCAATTGTAACCCCGTTAGAAAAGGCAAAAAGTAGTTTTGATTTGGAAAACTCCCTGAAAAGGTCTTGATCCCCTGCTCCAGGTTCTGTGGGCCACATTTTGGGAACCACTGTTCTAAAGAACATTGTGCCACTAGTCATTCCCCTTGCAAGGAGTGTTTCATGCACTGTATGCAGTTTTTCATAGCGATCAGTTTTTGTTTTGTTTTGTCTTTTTACACTAAACTCATGACTGTCTTTCTATATTTGGTGTTCAGTGAAACAGTTAGGAAAAAACTGTGTTTATATATGGTGGAGCTAGAAGAGTAAAAAATAAATCCTTACCCCTAAAATTGTTCTATTGAAGTGCTTTATCAATATTTAATCATAGAGTTTTCCCAGATATTTTCATAAAGGAATAATATATATTTAATCTATATTATATGTTTTTTTACCTGTTAATTATTAAACATTTAAAAAATATAAAAACCTCCTAAATATGTTTTATTTTGCCATTTTCAGCACAAAACGAGTGGATCATTCAAATACCAGATTGGCTTCCCAGCTTGATAGGAATCCAGGTAACAGCTCTATTTGTGAGTCAAGAAGCAAGTCTAAGGAATCTGTTGTAGATGTATATATTTCACTCCCAACCTATTGGGAATCCTCTATGGAATCCAAAGTTCATTTTTTTTAAAAAACTAAATATTCTTTGCTTTGCTTTATTTTGTTTTACTTTAGCAAAGTATATGTGAATTAGATCTAGAATTTATATACCCATCTTTTATAAAACGCATTTTAAGAATGCCGATAGTAATTAAAAAATGCCATTCGAAGATTGTTCTTACATAGGTTAAAAACGAACACAGTTAAACTGGTGAGGTGTAATTTAAAGAGTATGCAATCTGACCTATACTTATTTTATGAAAAATGTGCTTCCTCCCTCCCTACATGTTTAGGTAAATATGTAATTTCATTTAGTTCATGGTGTCAGAGATGTCATCTGGAGGAGCCACACAGCCACTTAAGATAGGGCTTCAGTGGGTGACATTTTGGTGGTGTTACCATTATCTGAAGTTTGGTTCTTTTTGGGAAATAACTTCTTGTTAGCCCACCTGTTAGTAATCTGGCACGGAGAGGGTGAATCTCACCATAAAAGATTAATGTATCAGCCAGACTGTCAGTGTATTATTTTACTAAGAGAAATATGACTCCCAATAGACTGGAATATTTGTATTCATTTTACTTGCAGATTGCTTCAAATGCTCTACCTGAGAAACTAAACTATAATAATCATGTTGATTCATGATTATAAAGTTGGATTAAGGAGCACTGGTTATTTGATGTTAATGACTGTGTCATGTTCTGGTAGATAAAACAACCATCTCAGCTCCAGTATGTCCTTGTAAGGGACATGGAATTACGAAGCTGAAGACGCCATCCTGCATATCAGAAAGATCATGTCCTGAATTAATATGCGCACTTTTGTAATGGGCAGACAGAGCATTAAATACAACTTTTATTGAAGCTAGAGCCTAGGGTTTCCCTTTTATTTTATTGCTTAGTTAGGCTGAATTTAAAATAATTATTAAGTTTAGTGTATTTTGCCATTCTTCATTTTATACTTTGGGCACCCATTTATAGATCATTGCTTTGGATGGGTTACTTTTAAAGATGGTCATTTCATTTATTCGGTGATGTTTTATCCCAACTTTTTTTCTTAAAGGGTGATTAATAAATTTTGTAGGTTCTTTGCCATTTCTATATATACAGTTTACTTCTTTTAAGCTAGTATTAGGCATCTCATTATACAGCTTTTTTGACTGATGAGCGTCTCTTTGTTTAGGACTATCCAGTTTGTTCAGATCTTGTATTGCTTTACCCACTTCCTTTACCAGTATGCTTTTTTGTTCTAGTTCTGAATTTCTTTCATCATTTTCATTTCTCTTGCATGGTTTTAATATAAGCCATGGTTAATTAAAAAGTAATAGAAAAGATCATGAACTATTAAAGAGATTTCATCTAATCCAATTCTCACATTTTATGGGTGGGAATCACAGATCAGAGAGGTTATATGACTCCTAACTCTAAATTTGAAACTTCTCCCATTAATCCTGTATTTCATTTTTATATAGAAATTGTAAGGGTATCTAAATATTACCTTCCTTGCCAAAGAAATAGAGATATAACCCTAAGTGGAAATTAGTTTTTTGATACTTTTAACAACCTTAAGGGGACTTAAGATAAAATTTAACATTTTTTTAATCCTTTCTTGTAGGATCAGATGACAACAATCTGAATTCCATCTTTTATGAACATTTAACCAGATCCCTGCAACACAGTCTCTGTGGTGACTTGCTCCTAGGACGGTGGGGAAACCACAGTACGGGGGACTGTTTCATTCTTGCCTCTGACTACCTCAATGCGTTAGTGCACCTTATAGAGATAGGCAACGGTCTGGTGACTTTCCAGCTGCGGGGGCTCGAGTTCAGGGGTAAGATATCCCACCTTTTATTTTTATAATGTACTCCTGTGACATCTAAGTTTTATGTGTTTACATCTAAAAACAAAATTTATAAACTTAGATCCTTAATCTTTGAGATTGGAATGAGAAAAGTTGTTAAAGAGTAATTTTTGGTTTTTTTCCAAATCTCACTTTCAGAGAAGAACCATTTTTGTGGTGTGCTCTGTATGCTCTTCATGTGAAAGGAGTACCACTGGTGTATAACAGACTTGTTTTCCTGCTGATAGTGAATTTCTGTTGTTCTGTGCTGGCCCTCTTGCTAGTCTGTCTTTGTGACCAGGTGCATATGTTTGTCAGGTGGCTCATAGCATAGAATGTGGCAGAAATTAGCTAATAGAATTACTTGCCAAGCCTTTGTAACTCAACAATTTTTTTGTTGTTGAGGTGAAATTCACATAGCATCAGATAAACAATTTTAAAGTGAACAAATCAGTGGCATTTAGTACACTTACAGTGTTGTACAACCACCAGCTCTGTCTTGTTCCAAGGCATTTTCATCACGCTAAAATAAGACCTCACACCCATAAAGCAGTTACTCCTTATTCGCCACCAAGCCCAGCCATCAACAGTTTTGTATAATGACAAATGAAGCTATTTCTACATGGAAAATCATGCATTCAGAAACATCTCAACTTGATGTTATCAGCTGCTATAAGTTAAATATCTTGGAAGCATAAACAGAAACTTACAGGAATTGAAAGTCCTGTTAATGCATATCTTTCCAATCTAGGGAACATTTGGACTTGAGAGTTTTTAGAGAAAGCATTCAAGCTGTGTTTGATCTATTCTAGGAAGTGCCTTGGGTGTCTTTAATCTGAAATAGGAAATAAGAAAGCATTTGACTAGATAAGAGGATCAAATCAGACCTGTACCCCATAGCTTTGTCTTTACCCTGGTGTAGAATCAGATGACTTGCCCCTTTGTTACGCAATATCTTTGTTAATGGCGCAAGTGCTTCTCTAAAGTTACTCCATTCACTGGAAATAGGATTTTATTTGTGCAATACTCAAGGTAGTAAATGTTCATGTTTAATACTCTTCTGTAATTGTTTTCCAATCCATTCTTTCTTTTTCAGAGTGTCCTGTTCTTGTTTGTTTCTGTCTCCATCAGAAACCCAGAACCTTAATTCCACCTCTTCTAGAGTCTTACTCAGTGCAGTTCAAATCTAATCCAACTAGACTCACCCAAAAGTCAGCACCACTCACCACTACACCTACCACTGCTATGACTTCACCTTCTTTTTAAATTGTTGGCACCTGAAGAGTTCACCTTTGCTTTTTAATTTTAATTTAACTTTTTTTTTTTTCACAAATACGTGTGGGGAGGCTATTTTATCTATCATTTCTATGTGTGTGAATCATAAAGGCAGGGAGGGGGTTCTTCTTATCAGCTACTCATTCCACCATATTGATAAGAAATTCTCCAAATCAAAAAGTGATCCAAATTCTCACTCTCAGCTTACTCTCTGGTACCAGGTAGATTCAAATAAAGTTTTGGATACATCCTTTGCCATTCACATTCTCACAATTTTCCAAACAAAACTCAAGTCAGTTTAGGAACACAGTACCGCTTATTTTCTGGACACATGCTGAATTTAAATAGAAGTACTTGTAAATCTTCACTCAGCTGTAGTGACTTTTTAAAGTCAGTCGTGCCCCTTCCATGCTTCAAATATTCAGTGGCTTTCCATTGCTTTTAAAATAGGGTTCAAACTCCTTAACATTTCCTACGGCACTCTGTGATCTGGACTCCGCCAGCTTCTCCAGCTGTGCTTTATACCACCCTCCTCACCCTGGCCCCTCTGGGCTTCCTCCAGTGTCTTAGCTGTGCTAAATTCTTTTTTTTTTTTTGGTGGGGATGGGTGGTAGTTAGGTTGGTTGGTTTGTTTATTTTAATTCAGGTACTGGGGATTGAACCCAGGACTTTGTGCATGTTAAGCATGTGCTTATCTCTGAGCTCTACCTTCCCCCTAAATTCTTTACTAAGGCCTCCTTACTGCCCTTCACTTTGCCCAGAAAGTGCCAGCCATCTCCCCTCCTCCCACCAGTCTTCCACCTCTATTTATAAGTATTAGTCTAAATATCACTTTCTCAGAGCAGCTTTCTCTGACCACCTGCCCCATGTGGTTAGCTCTCATACACTACCCTGTCATTACCTCCTGAGCATCTAGCATAGTTATAATTTTATATTTATTTGTTTAAAGTTTATTTCTTCTCTAGCCCAGGGGTTGGCAGATTTTTTCTATAAAGAGCCTGGACAGTAAAATAGTTGAGGCTTTTGGAGCCATGCACATGCTCCTTAGCATAGTCTTCTTTGATTTTTCTTTTAAACAACCCTTTAGAAACATAAAAACTCTTCTTAGCTTGGATTTGGCCCAGGCCTGTATTTTGTAAACCTCTGCTGTAGATGATAAGCTGTCAAGGGCAGGAATCACATGTGCTTTGTATATCATTGTGTATCCAGCACCTATCCAGCAGTTAGCATAGAATACAGAATTACTTTTGTAGAATGATTCAATAATCTAAGTATATACAGCTTTTTCTCTTTTCTCTTCATTCTGGAACTTTCATGAGGGATGATTTTATTCTTGCTCCAGTGCTGTTGTGATCTTTGGTTATTTTCTTTCCTTCACAGTGTTAGCCCCTGTCCCATCCGGCTCCTGCCCCTCAAAATGTTAATTAAGAGTATCAATATTTTGCCAGGCAGATATTGGGATCCTCTGAGCGTTTTGATGAGAGCCAATTTAATTCCTTTGATGTTATTGTCTCTCATAGTGGATGCTAAATTTTAAATGATACTTAACTAAAATAATTTCTTGGTCAGTTTCTTATAGGTCTTGGTTAAACCCCTTCATATTTATTTCATTTTCATTTTACTGATATTCTCAAGATTCTTTTCCATGTAAATTTTCTGTCAAAGATTTGAGTTTATTAATCGTGTTTTTTGTATATCAGAATTTCCTAGTTACAGCTTCTACCAAGTTTGCAAATGTGACTCCTATGTGTAAATGGTACTTCTGCCAAGTATAGTTTTCCAGGTCAAACTTAATAGGTCAGAATTTTTTATGCTGATTGGATTCCTTCCAGTTTTCACTCAAGTTAATTTTAACATGTCTAGTTTTCATAATTATTAGTTTTGTTTATTTTCACTAGTTATATTCACTGTGACGGAAAGACCTAGCTAATCCAGGAAACAGTAACAGTTCCTCACAGATATTATGTTCTAGAATACCTTTCCACGACTCAGAATTCTGTTTTCAGTTATTAATGTTCCTGTGCTCATTGTTGACTTTATTTTCTAAGCAAAATATGTTACTGGGGCATGTTGGGGTAGAAAATATTCTTGGAGTTTGTATGTTAGAGTAAAAACAGTTAATCAGTTACTCTATGTATTCTGCTGCTCTGAACACAGACTCATTCTGTCTCTCCTGAGAAAATGTCAAAACCTCCAAATTCCCTCCTGCCACATCTCTTCTATGTGGACTGCTAACAAAGTCCTCTGCACAAAACATCACTTTCATTATATTATTTTCTTTACTTAAAAACCTTTGACTGACTTCACAGAAGGATGACCAAATGAATAAAATGAATATACAAATGAACATATAAAACCAAGGAACAGACCCAACTTCATGCCACAGTTTAAAAACCCAGGCTCAGGAAGTTTCTTCTGGGAATTGAATAATTCTCCTGCCCTCTCTGATCTATTCTAACATACAGATAAGGAAGGAAAATTTCTCAAAGATTATTTTTAAATCACTGTAATACTGATGGCAGTATATGACTGAACTGGCTAAAAAACTAACTGTAGTTTAATTCAGTTATGCCCACAGATGCAAAAATCCTCAAAGCCCAGGATAAGGAGAAACCAGCAGTACTTTTTTAAAGTATCTCACACCAGTTCATCCATTTTTCATTTTTGAACTTAAGTATTAAAAAGCAAATTGATTAAATTTCATTTCCATTATTGGTTTAAAAAACTACTTTATAAAATTATGTGCATCCTTTGTTTTTAATACAGCAATACTCAGTATCACGTGTAATGTTCAGCCACAGCAGGATTTCCTGTTAGTGCCAGGTTCTGACAAAGGTTTTCTTGTCACCACAGTGTAACGTAATTTTGGAAGTGTTCGCCAACATAACTAAACAAGAAAATGAAATAATAGCGTTGTTTAAGGTTCTGGAGTACTAAACAGGTCAGCTCATCAGCCTGGCCAGGCTTGCCTCTTCGGCCTTATCTTTCATCATACCACCGCCACCAACTGCTGGGGTTAAATTTCATGGTGTCTTTTTCTCTCAAAGCAGTGTTTCCAACATGGAGGGTATATATCTTCTCTGTAAAGGAAAAAGAATTATTGTGCATTTCCACATAAGTTATTTTTATTATAATGTAACTATGGTATGTGCCTTTATAAAGTTAGATATAATCACTTTATAGTCCTTACATAATGTAAGGAATTTACAAATTAAATGGAAGCAAGAATGAAGTAAAAATTAACATTAATGTGATAGATGATATTTTGTTGGCATAAACTGCTGTGGGTCTAATTCTGTATTTAATCTGGTTTTGCATTTTAATTTCAATAACACTAATGCAGAGAATGCCTGTGTTGGATAAGTGTCTTATAATAAAAGAATGTAACTTCAAAGAATCATTTGCTAGTGCAAAATAATCAGACCTCATACCTAATTGAAACTTTATCAGCAGGTAAGCCTCAAATGCCAATAATGTAATCTTATCCAAGTATTGTTGGAATTGGCAACAGAAAAAAAATATATTTCTGCTTACAGCACGGACTTGGTACTGGTGAATAGAGCTCAGACTCTGAGTTCTGCGTGTGTGTCTGCATTGTGTGTTCTGGAATGACTCAGTTCTTGTTTCCCTTCTGTTTTCGAGTTAACTCAAATCTTCATAAGATGTACCTTTACTCATTTGGCCTTCATTTGATATGAATGCAATTGTATACCCAAATTTGAAAAGTTTGGGAATCGAATCAGAATTAAGGAGGTTACTTTATTGCACAAATTCTCAGAGCTCTGAATGTGCTAATGTGCATTGTGGTTCCGCAGAAGATGAGTATAGTCTGCCTGGGGTCTGGGAGCGGGCTGCGGTTTGCTAATGAACAGTCTGAGGCAAGTCAGCCACTTACTTTCAGTTGTTACAGAATCTGTCTTTTTTTCTGAATTTCTTATGTCTTTGAAGCATTTGTTTTTCTACTTCATGTTTTTTTTACCTTAATGGTCAGCGGTCTCTCTCTCTCTCTCTCTCTCTAAGGTACTTACTGTCAACAGCGGGAAGTGGAAGCCATTACGGAAGGTGTTGAGGAAGATGAAGGATTTTGCTGTTGTGAACCTGGCCATATTCCTCATGTGCTTTCATTTAATGCTGCATTTAGCCAGCGCTGGCTAGCTTGGGAAGTGATAGTCACCAAGTATATTCTGGAGGGTTATAGCATCACTGACAACAGTGCTGCTTCCATGCTTCAAGTCTTTGATCTTCGGAAAGTACTCACCACTTACTATGTCAAGGTAAGAGTATGTGCCTGTTTAGCTCTTCTGACAATCACAAGCTTTTCTTGGAAAAGACGTGTGTGTGTGTGTGTGTGTGTGTGTGTTACTTGTGCTTTGCAAGTAGTGATTAAATTCTCTATTATCCAGTCAAGTCAGTAAAATATACCTGTGAAATTCTTGCAGTTTCTTTCTTTAGTGGAACTTATTACATTTGTTCGTTAATACTAATAGCTACCATTTGGAGCTCATATGTTTTAGGCATCATGTTAAGGAATACCCTGCTGCACGTGTGCATGCATACACATATATGTATCTCACCTAATTCTCTAAAGGAATATTACATCCCTGTGTTACAGATAAATAAGTTAAGGATCAAAAGTTAAGTTAGCCAAAGTCCTCTAACTAGCACGTGGAGTTAGGGATTTAAAACCCAGGCTTGTGTGAGCCCTGGCTGTTAGCCACTGCTTTGCACTGCTTTCAATAAACTGAAAGTATTGAAAGATTTGGGAGGTTCCCCAAGACCCCACTGAGGTTCAGTAATTTGCTAGAGGGACTCACAGAACCCAGCAAAGTCCTTATACTCACGGTTAGATTTTATTACATTATACTCACGGTTAGATGGTAAGAAGCAGATTGAAACCTGCCAAGGGACGAGGTACATTGGGCAGGCCCAGAGACCCTGCGGCATGAGCTCCTAGTTGTCCTCTCCCAGTGCAGTTGTGCAGACAGGGTTTGTTTCTCCCAGTAACAGTGGCATGTGATAGTACCCATAGGGTGTTGCCAACTAGGGACCTGCCTCAATACGCAGTTTTTATTGATGCACAGTGACTTAGACTTGGTTGACCACCCACCTGGCCAGCCTTGGTCTCCAGCTCCTCTAGACCTCATGGTTCTAAGCCTCCAGGTAAATAAAGCCTCTCTTGGGGGGGAGGGTATACCTCAGTGGTAGAGTGCATGAGGCCTCTATCTGCATGAGGTCCAATCCCCAGTACCTCCATTAAAATCTTTTTTGAACAAAAAAATAATAATAATAGAAAACAAAGCCTCTTATCAGGCAGGTCATCCCAAAGGACTAGAGATTACCTCCCAGAACCCAAGTGCGAAGGCCAAACCTCTCTTTGGGCAAGGTTAGTTCTTTACTGCACAGGTATTCTATTTTTGCTGAAGATTTTACAGAAATACAGCATGGCTATACAGGCGAAGCCAACATTTTCAAGAGGAAAATGTGTGCTAAATCTTAATGATTCGTGTGTGACTACCTCTGTGTACCACCTCATTTATGCTGATTGAACTGAACCCATGAGTCTTCTATTTAATGTTTGATTAAACCCAACCTCAGGGAGCTAGAGACTGACCTTACAACTTTATTATAGTTATATTTTTATAACTTAACACAGGAGCACAAAATGGTTTAATAGCTTTCTATGACAGATTTCTCTAAATGCACCACAATAAAGGTTTTTCACCTCTCTTAAAAGATCCTAAATTCAGTAGACTAGAATTGTTTTTAGAAGATCCTAAACTCAGTAGACTAGAGTTGTTTTGAAGTTGCCTTGCTGAATTTATGGTTGTGATTTTGAAAGTATTCATTTTTTTTCATCCAGGAAGTCCTGAGATATATTACTATAGCATTCTTAAAATAGGATACTTACAGTATTGAGCTGGAATGGTGTATTTTTGATTCATACTATCCGTATAAACAGTTGGAATTAATTCACCAAGAAACTGGAATTAATTCAAATTGTGATTTAGCCTGAATTTTTAAAATCTTTTTCTCATTAGGGTATCATTTATTATGTTACAACCTCTGCTAAACTAGAGGAGTGGCTCGCTAATGAGACAATGCAGGAAGGACTACGTCTGTGTGCAGATCGAAATTATGTTGATGTGGACCCTACATTTAATCCAAACATTGATGAAGACTATGACCACCGACTAGCAGGCATATCCAGGGAGAGTTTCTGTGTGATTTACCTCAACTGGATAGAGTATTGCTCTTCCCGAAGAGCAAAGGTAGAGTGTGTTTATTTTGTTGATAACTCTTTGATTCTATTTTTCCAAAGAGATCAGTTTTTCTAGACTTTCCTCGTTCTGACTCTCTGGGTAAGAGAACTTGTCTGGTTCATTATGTTCATTATGTTTGGGCCAAACCAGCCAATTCTGCCAAAACAGGTTCGAGAAAGCAGTCTCCCTTGTCATTTCATCTGCAGTGTGGTCATCTCACTGTCCCAGCAGCACCCCCTCCACCCTGTGCATGCACATACATACACACAGATCTAGGTTACAGATCGCATGTAACACCTTCTTGAAGACTAATTTTTGGAACATCCCCACCCCTCAGACACACATACCACACTTACGGATAATTTAACATCTTTGTCCCATATCCAAAGTCTAGACCAGTGCTAATAGAATTTTCTGCCATGTTGGAAACATTCTGTGCTGCTCTGTGTGGTAGTTGCTAACCCACCACATATGGTGAATAATGAGACACTTGAAATGTGGCCAATATGACTAAGGAAATGAATTTTAAATTTTACTTAATTTTAATTGATTTGAATTTAATAGCCCATGTAGGTTTGTGGCTACCATACTGGACAATGCTCATCGAGACTGTTGACTTTAAAATGTTAGCATGGCTAAAAATGACATAGGAATGTGTAAAAATGCGGATTCCTGAACCTCGTCTGAGCAGTTCTAATCCTGTAGTTCTAGGCTGGGAACCCAAAATCTGTATCACACAGGTGATTGTAATTCAGGGGTTTTCTAACCCACATTTCAGAACAACTTGTTTTATCCTAAAGGTAAGGTGAATTATAGACTTTACCAGTTTCCCTTCTAGGTCCCATGGCTCTCATGACAATGTTGCCCCCACTGGTTAGACCTACCAAGGCCTAGGTTCCAAAATCTAGTTCTTCCACCACTACGCTTTTCAAGCACAAGTTTTGTGCAGTTTAACTACCGGCGTCCCTACGTACAGGATTGCTCCAGATCGTGGAGCCTCACGAGCCACTTTGACAACCAGTGCCTTCGTTGTGGTTTGGGATGTGCACACTGTCTGTCTTGAGATGTAGCACCTGGTTTAGTCCTTTACACCTACGTGGAGTAAGATTCCCCATTATATCAGCCTCCTTTCTCCTTACTTCCTCAGTAAGAAAGGGAGCATCCTTGTAATTCCTCACTGAACAGCTTTTATACTGGATGCACAATAGATACTGAGCAGAGTAGCATATTTCTAAAGAAGGAATAAAGAATAGAATAAAATAACCTAAGAAGAGGCTCAGAAAAAGGACCAGCAGTGTTTGGAAATGGAGGACCTTATAGCTAATCTCTTTTTTCAACACATAACAAGCAGTTTAATTTTTTCATAAATGAAATAGAATGCTTTGCATACTGTCCTCAAATCCTTGCATAGGACTGACTTTGGGGGCGGCGGGAGTGGGGGCGGGTAGTGGCCGTATTATTCTAATGGCCTTTCTCTGGCTTAGACGATATTGGGTTACTTTTGCTTGGTTTAACCATGGTCACCTGGGCTAGAAACTTATACTTGCTTAGAAACAGGCTCAATCCTTCCTAAATTTAAGGAATAAATAATCTCTTAGGGATTATTGCCAAAGTCATGGACATAGCTCAGAGAAGTTACCCTCTTAATGGCTGATAAATTATACATTCAAAAGGTTTACCTCCAAACTTGGGTATCCCCAGTCTTCAGATAGCTTAGTATCACTAGGTCAGTCTGGCTTATATTCTATTCTTGTACTCCCCTCTAGAAGAAAATTATCAGGAAAATTAATGTAATCCCTTCACATCCCAGTTTTCCTTTTACATTGTGCAAGATTAGCCCTACCTCCTAAAAACTGTGCTCTCTGTTTCCTGAATCACCATTCCCAGCGTAGCCTCCTCCTAGGGAATTAAACCAGAAGGATTTGCTGACTCCAAGTTCTGGTACCCTTACCAGAATGTTGAAAAAGTTGCCTCCAGACTGTTTTTCCACAGTTTCCTCCAAGATAGTTTTCTAATTTGCATATTGCACAGAAATAAAAAATTATTCTTTCCTCCTTTATTTTATGTATATTGTATGATCTTTCATATGATAGCTGTACCCGTCTTCTAAAGAGTTTGAAATGTTTTTGTAAGTGTGGCCCTGGATTAACTGCATTAAAATTGCCTGGAATGCTAATTGGAAGGATTCTCAACTTGACTTTGCTCCCTGCTTCTTAAATGACAATACATTTCTTTCACCACTGTTGTTAGTATTAGCAAGAATTCTTTATGAGAATTTCTGATGTAGTTGAGGATGTAAGCCACATGCCTTCTCTAGCAGTAACAAAACAGAACTACTAGGATTGAACCAATTACTTTTTCTTTCAGTACTTTAATGATGTGGCTACACACTGCCTTCTGGCTTGCATTGTTTTTGATGAGAAGTCTGTAGTCATATCTTTGTTCCTCTACACAAATAATAAAGGCACACTGCACACCTCAGAGATACTGCCGGTTCTGTTCCAGACCACCTCAATAAATTGAGTATCACAGTAAAGCAAATCCCATGAAGTTTTTGGTTTCCCAGTACATATAAAAGTTATGTTTATACCATGCTAAGTGTGCAATAGTATTATGTCTAAAAATGTATCAATGTACAGTACTTAATTTAGAAATACTTCATTGCTAAAAATGCTACCCTTCATCTCAGTCTTCAGCAAGTCATAATTGTTTTGCTGGTGGAGGGTTTGAAATATTTTGAGAATTACCAAAATATGACCCAGAGCCATAAAGTAAGCAAATGCTGTTGGGAAAAATGGTGCCAATAGACTTGCTCAATGCAGAGTTGCCACAAACTTTCAAGTTGTAAAAAAACAAACAACAAAACCCCCAAAAAAACCCAGTATCTGCAAAGCACAATAAAGCAAAGTGCAATAAAGCAATATATGCCTGTGTGTACAATGTAATAGTGTGTCTTTTCTCACTGGCTTCCTTTTAAGAGTTTCTTCATTGGTAGTTTAAGCAGTTTAATTATGATGCAGTTTTCTTCAGGTTTCTTGTTCTTGGAGTTTGTTGAGCTTCTTGAATTCTTAGGTGTATATTGTTTTTATCAGATTTGGAAATATTTCAGTTATTTTTTCAAATGTTTTCTGTCTTTTCCTCTTTCCCTGTTTTGGAGGACTCTAGTTACATTTATATAAGGCTGCCTGAAGTTGTCCTACAGTTCACTGATGCTCTGTATTTTTTTTTGCAGTCTTTTTTGTGTCTCTATGTTTAATTTTTCATAGTTTCTGTACGTGTGTGTGTGTGTGTGTGTGTGTGTGTGTGTGTGTATTTAATGGTGGTACTGAGGATTGAACCCAGAACCTTGTGCCTGCTAAGCATTTGCTTTACCATTGAGCTATACCCAACCTTGCACTGTTGCTGTATTTTTTAGATTATTTATTTTTTCTTCTGCATTGTATAATATGCCATTAATCTCATCCAGTGTATCTTTTATTCTCAGACATTGCATTTTGTATCTCTTGAGGTTTGATTATGTCTTCATTTGTTTAAATCTTTCATGTCTCTACTTAGCATGCTGTCAATCTTCTGTCTTTTTGAACTTATGGAATACAGTTATAATAACCTTTAATGTCCTTATTGACTAATTCTAATCTGTGTCAATTCTGGGTCACTTTTGATTGAGTGATTAGTTGGTTATTTTTTTCTCATCGTGGGTCCTATTTTCCTGCTACTTTGCAAGCCTGACAGTTTTTGATTGGGTGTGAGACTTCGTGAATTTTACCGTGATGATTGCTGGATATTTTTGTATTCCTATAAATATTCTTGAACTTTGTTGTGTGACACGATTAAATTCCTTGGGGAACACTTTGATCCTTTCAGGGTTTACTTCTAAGCTTTCGTAGAAGGGACCAAAGCAGCCTTTAGTCTGGGGCTAATTTCTCCTCATTACCAAGGCAGTATTCTTTTGAGCACTCTAGCCAGTCACAAGACCTTCCATTGTTCCTTTCTGCTTTTTTCTGATGGTTCTTTTCTTGGCCTTGGGCCTTTGCTGCATGCGCTGAACATTAATCTGCTGAAGACTCAAGAGGGACCCTCTGCAGATCTCCAGAGCTTGCTCTCTCTAGGGATCTCCCTCCTCCTTGGCGCTTTGCCCTGCCAACTCTGGCCACCTTGACCTCCCCAGACTCGCAGCTGTCTCCTCCGCTTGGAGACCTCTAGGCTCTCCCTGTGTTCCTCTTCCTTGTGGTTTGGCCTGGAAACTCTTGTAGGGCTACCTGATTGTTTCCCATCTCTCAGGGATTAGCATCCAGTGTCTCAAAACCATTGTTTCATGTATTCTGTCCAGATCTTTAAGGTCCAATGGCAAATCTGATCTTTATTACTCCATCTTGTCCAGGTGGGGAAGCCTGAACTAAATTAAAAAAAATTTTTTTTTTCAATCACAGAAGCAATACAGTTCCAGCATGGAAAGTTGACTAGGTAGGGGAGGGAGGGAGATAGAAAAGGAAGAAAATTATCCATAATTTCATCATCCATTATAACCACCTTTAGTTATATAACTTCAGGTCTGTACACACCCACTCTCTCTTGTATTTTTCTTTCCTATTTCTTAAAACAAGTACTCTCAAATTCTTTATCTACTGTATTGTAACTTGGACCCAAAATTCCTTCAAAGAGCCTGCTTGTTGAAACTAGGATAAGTGCTGTAAGAGGTGATATATCTTTAAAATCACTCTAATTGGGAAGAAACTAGAGGATCTTCCTACACAGTTACTGTTATTAACTAAATTACTTAAGGGTAATAATTAACCAGTCTATATTAAGTTGCTGTCTTAGCCAGCTGCCCTTTTTTGTTTATAAGTTAATGGTTTATAAAGCCAAATATATATGCCATTGGCAAAGTTAGAATGCTTAAGCTCATCATCACCCTACATCCACGGTTCTTCAGTGGTTAACAGACGTTAGGACCACCTGGAGTGTGATTGGTGGCCCCCACCTCCAGAATTTGACTTCATAGGTCTGAAGTGGCTGAAGAATTTGCATTTCTAATAATTTCCCAGATGACGCTAATATTGTGTCCTAGGATTACACTGTGAAAATCACTGAGCTGGATTGTTTTTTTGTAAATGAGATGCTTCCAGAATTTTCTTTTTTAAAATATTTTTGTTTGGTTTGGAAGGGGTAGTAATTTGGTTTATTTTTATTTTATTTATTTATTTAATGGAGGTACTGGGGATTGAACCCAAGACCTTGTACATGCTAAGCACGCACTCTACTGCTCAGCTGTACCCTCCCCTCAAAATTTTCTTTAGTATTATATAAGGTATACCATTTTGTTTGTGTATATATATGCATGTAATTATTAAAGTATATATTTCATATATATGATAAGTATATTAGTAATCAAAGTACGCAGTTGTTTAAAAAATTAAAAGGTTGAGGGGAAGCAATATTCTACAGAAAACAATCTGACTTTCTTTACTATAGTTATAGTCACTAATAGGCTAATGCAGCTGTCACTCATAGCCTGCTTGCCAAGTTAAGTCCAGAAATAACTGATTAATAGAATGTTGTATTTTCAGGAGAGAACAGTATCAGTACTGATGTGTATCAACAAGTACTTTGAGATGTTTAGCTAAGACCCTAATACTCTGCAATATAGCTATTTTTAAAAAATGTTCCAGTATCATAAAGTATTAGATTTCATTTAAAGATTCCAAAGAACTTCCTCATACACATTCATACTTCATTTTATGCTGTTTTATTAAGTTTCTTTTCATTAGAAATTTTATTTGAAGAGTTAGAAGGTATACTAGTTGAGTTCCTTAACCTCTGTGATTTATTAAATAGATACCTTCTGATTTGTGACTTACATACCTTTCTGGTAACCAGTGCTCCTCTGTTCTCTTTCTTTCCCTCTCTTTCTCTCTTTCTTTCTCTTTCTCTCCTTTCTTTCCTTTCTTCCTTCCTTCCTTCCTCCCTCCCTCCCTCCCTCTCCTTTTTTAGGTGTAATTGACATAACATTAATTCGTCTCAGGTGTACAACACAATGATTTGGTATTTGTGTATATTGTAAAATGATCACACATTTTACAGGTCTAGTTAACATCCTTCACCAAACATAGTTACAGAATTATTTTTTTCTTGTGATGAGAATTTTTAAGACCTACTCTGTCAGCAATTTTTAAATATAGAGTACATTTTTATTAACTGTTGTCACCATGCTGTACATTACATCCCCATGACTTACTTATTTTATAACTGGAAGTTTGTACCTTTTGACCCCCTTCACTCCGTTCTTTGTTTTTTTTTTTAAAGCCACTGGATGTGGACAAAGATTCATCTCTGGTGACACTTTGTTATGGACTCTGTGTTCTAGGACGGAGAGCTTTGGGGACTGCATCCCACCATATGTCCAGGTAAAGAAGGTGTTTCTATCCGAAAAATGCAAAATCTTTTTTTATGAAAGCATTCTATGCTAATTTATTGCAAATGTGTCTTCAGATATTGTATTGTATAGATCTTTTTTGCTGAACATAGTTGAGTTCTAAGTGGTTAACAGATCTGGCTTTTAAAATTCACACATTTGGGCAACCATTGAAAATGAGAATTTTGTGGGGGGAGGTATAGCTCAGTGATAGAGTGTATGCCTAGCATGCATGAGATCCTGGGTTCAATCCCCAGTACCTCCGCTAAAAATAAATAAATAAATAAACTTAACTACCCCCCCCAGAAAACAAGAATTTTATGGATTTAAGACATTTTAAAAAATAATCACCCCATAACGTATGGTTGGTCTCTCCTGTATAGATCTATTTTTCTAACAATTCACCTCTTTTTATTTTTCTGCCTTACATTTTTGTTCACAGCATTTATACTTTTAATATAATGGTACATTAGACTTTGAGACTCTAATATAAACTGGTTTTCTTGCCTATAAATCCAGATGAATTTGAATTAAGTAATACCATAGGTTTTATGTTTCTTCTGTGATTCCTACATGTTTTCCATTAAGCCCTCCTTAATTTCTTTTAACTTGTAAACACTTTGCCTGTTGTTCATTTTCATGGACTCGCTATTACAGTGGTTCATAAACAGGGGTCCCAGGTCGAGCAGCCCCTTGTGATTCTGACTCAGGGGTGCTGACATTCGTTCTTGGCCTCTGTGTTTTCAGAACACTCCCTGATGATTCTGATGCATAACCAGATGTTAGAATCAGTGTGATGGAAGATCTTTGTCAAAATGTGTAAACTTTTATCTCCAATCTTAACAGTAATTTAGAGTCATTCCTCTATGGATTGCATGCCCTATTTAAGGGAGATTTCCGTATTTCTTCAATTCGAGATGAATGGATCTTTGCTGACATGGAATTGCTAAGAAAAGTAGTAGTGCCTGGAATTCGTATGTCCATTAAGCTTCACCAGGTAAGACGAGGACATTTCTAATGCATTACTGGTGTTCAGTGGTACTTCTCAACTTGACTTCCAAATTACGTTTCTTAGGAACCAGCCTTTTGAGAAATACTCTGATTTAAAACAAAGAAAAACATGAGTGATGGCACAATATTAAATCTTATGAGCCGGAACCTGTGTTTCTAACAGTAAAGTTGAATCTTAACATTAGAGAGTGACTGATCTGGGCATGAACTTGAGGAAAAATACAGGCAGTGACAAACTGGAAATAAAAGTCTTTGGTCCCTGTAATGGTAGTGATTGTAATTCATGCGCCTTCTGTGGGTGAATGTTAGCTGACTCCCAACGCAGTGTGACACCGTCTCGAGTCTTATAAGTGCTGCTATCACTGAACTGTGAGCTTCACTTAGCATGTTATATGGAATAATAGATGGTTAGGACAGATTAAGCCTTAATTAAATAACCCTACGAAGGTAGTAAAATTACAACGAGGCCCCAAAATGCATATCCAAAGCCCTGGATCATTTTAAGAATATATTTTGAAATTAAGTACTGGCACTTGTTGCTCTAGTCATTCCACTTGTCAGTAATTATCAGTCTGATGATGGAGAACACATAAAGTATTCCCTAAAATGCATCTGCTGTGCTCAAAGCAGATTGAATTTTTCCCCCAAGGGTGAATTACTGTTTGAGTGATTTTATGATGGTCCAAAGTGTTGAAATGAAGTTAACATCCCATACGGTTTAGGATCATTACTGATAAGGATTATATTATTTGAAAATCTCTGTGAAAAATAGAATACTATTTTGAAGATGATGGGGAAAATATACATTTAGGATCAAATAGAGTTGTCCATCTTCAGACTAGTGTAGAGCATTGAGACAAAATTCATTGTATTTAAAAGAAAAAGATAATGACTTCATATTAAAGTATTTTTTAAATTTTCAAATTTCTCAAAAGTACCAGTTGTATCTCTACTACATAAGAAATACTCCTTTATGAACTTGTGGTTGCCAAGGGGGCGGAGGGTGGGAAGGGATAGATGGGATTTCAAAATTGTAGAATAGATAAACAAGATTATACTGTATAGCACAGGGAAATATACACAAGATCTTATGGTAGCTTATGGAGAAAAAAAGTGACAATGAATATATATATGTTCATGTATAACTGAAAAATTGTGCTCTACACTGGAATTTGATGCAACATTGTAAAATGATTATAAGTCAAAAAATGTTTAAAAAAAGATACTTGCATAAAAAAAGAAGAAAAAAAGAAATACTCCTTTATGTAGCATAATTATCTGTCAGCTCTTGACAGACGTCTTCAATTAGTTCTGAACGTCATGACAGATGTTTCATCTCCATGTGGCTGAGATGAAACTGAAGCACAGGCTCTCTGTGCTTTCTGACACCTTAGGTCTCTGTCCCTGGTTCTCCCTACAAGGCTCTTGCCTGTTGCTGCCAGGTCCATTTCCTTACATGTTTTTTAGCTGGAACATTAGTGCCTGTGACAGTGGTTCTCTGCCTTATGATCAGGCCAAGCACACTTGGGTACAGCACACTGTCATCATTAGCCATGACTGGCAACAGCAGTGATGAACAGGGAGAGTCAGGAGGTGGAGTCAGGAACTGGGAGCCATGGAGGGCTGGGGGAGGCGGAGTGAGAACCCAGGTGCAAGCCCTGTGATTCACATACACTATTGAGAGGGTGAGATTGACCTGTAAGGTAAGAAGCAACAGCCGTTCACTGAGCATCACTTTGACCAGACAGTGGGTTGCTCGTGAAGGACTCGCAGGCTGGGATGTAAATCAGCATTGGTCATCTCCAAAGTTCATATGTTAGGGACTCATGAAAATCCACAAGAGGCTTATATATTAAAAGGAAGGATTAGTACACACTTGCCACATGTCCCAGCAGTTCTGCTCCCAGATATTTACCCAAAAGAGTGAAAGTGGATGTCCACACAGAGACTCACATACACGCAATGTGCATAGCAGTTCTAGTGCTAATAGCCCAGAACTGGGAGCAACGCAGACGTTCAGCAACAGACAGAATATTGCTTAGCAATAAAAAATGATCTACTGTGAAATACCACAGCAAGAATGAATCTCAAACATTATGCAGAGCAAGAGAAGCCAGACATAAAATGAGTGCATATTGTATTATTTATATAAAGTTTAAAACAGGCCAGAGCAATCTGTAGTGATGGATGGCACATCAGTGGTTGCTTAGGATGTGGAGACAATGCCAGAGAGCAGGAAGGAACTCCGGGGGGTGGAAGTGTTCTATGTCTAGGTTGTAGCTGTGGTTACCTGGGTGTGCACAGCTGTCATGGGCATCTCACTGTGCTCGTAAATGGGTGCAATTTATTGTATGAAAGCCAGACCTCAGACTGGATTTGTAAAAGAGAGATTCTGTTCCCAGAGAACTAAAAATACAAAATTTCCATTAACCTTTGTTTCAGACATAGTCTTTGATAGTGTTTTTAGCACTTCATAGGTGTTCTTTTAACTTCTGCTTTTTTCCTTTACAGTTTTTTTATTTTTTAATTCTCCAATCTAGTGTGTTACATGTTTTTACTTTAGAAGTTAAAACTGTTATCTGTATAATAATCTTACAGTGCCCTACATTGTAGCAGTACTCTCATACACATTGTGTCACCCACAAGCTAGGAAATTATTTTAATCCCAATTTTTGTAGATGAAAATTAACCAAAACTCAGAGAAAGTAAGCAAATTGTCCTTTTCATGTATTCTCTCTTGTCCTCTATGTAATCATTTCATAAAATAACAGCTTATTTCCTTATTTTTTGTTTTTTACTAGTCTCTTTAAGTATTTACATGATTGTTAGAACCAGAGTCTAGCTTGGTTGGTATACAAGAGCTACATAGTGAAAACCTTACAGTCCCGTGATCTCCTTGCAGACAGGGGTAATTTCTTATCAGTCCTCACGTGCTCATCACTGAGCGCAGTGCTTGATGGCCGATGAATGTTAAATAAGTTTCACTGTTTTCAAAAAATCTTTTCTTTGTATCTGCTTATAACTCCTCCAGTGTATTTCTCGAATGCTTCTGAAAAATTTCCTTGACGAATTGGGAACATTATCTCTTTGTATTTATTTTAGAAATGGTGAAAAACATTCAAAAGTAAACATCTCCCAAGAGCTAGCTAACATCTCCCCATCATTCCATATGCCCAAGAAGCAGTCACTGCCAATAAGTTGATGACTTCCCCAAGTTCATATAGACATTTCAAACTATATGTATAAATATTTTCCTTTGTAAAATGTAAATCATGCTGTATAAAGTGATCTGGAGTACTAATGTGCCTCACATTTTTAATGACTCTGTAGTATTTCAGAGTATAATTTCCACTCCATTTATTCAGCTGTTTCCCTATTCATGGACATTCTGCTTGTTTCAATATTTTGCCAGTAAAACAGTGCTGAATGATGTACATAGAACTTTCAACCTTTTTAAGCCCAGTGAAAAGAAACATCTGGGCAAGAGTAAGCATTCTGCACTTTGGGCATGCTTAATGACTTTCAACCTTGTGTCCATTTTCTTAAGAATATGATTTTTCTTTTCCATTCAAATAACTGTACTAGTCCTACTAAACAACGATGTTGTTCCTCCCCCAATGGAGCCACTTGCTGAAAGCGCACATCTTATGACATCTAGCTGTCTGCTGCTGTAGGAGAGCGGACTCAGTATTTAGAAGGAAGGTTAGGGTGGTTGGTGTATGAGGTACAGAAGTCAAGAACTGTCTCAGTATTTCAAGGTATAAATGCTATCTTAGGCCATACCTCTAGAAGCAGAGTCAGAGTCCAGGATTCTTGTGCAGGACATTAATTGGGAGGGTGTTGTCAGAAAAATCTGTAAGGAAGTGATAGAAGCAGGAAAGAACAAGGGAAGACACCCAGCAGAAATGTCTTTCCGCTGAATTCTGGCCTCCTCTAGATTCTAAAGGGAGCTCTGGAGTCTGACTATCACCAAGAGTTATGTTGTGTACCTTCCTTGCACCCCCACAACAAGGGGAGACTAACCCTCGTGTGGTGTTTCCTACTCAGGCAGCTCCATCAGCTAACGTCAGTTCTTAGAAGAGGGAACAGCTGTGAGCTGTTAAGAGCCAACACTCAAAGCAGTGGACAGAGGAGGGCACCAGCCTAGTAAAAGAAGTCCGGACGAGGCACTAGCAGGTTGTCTTGCCTGGAGCCCTTTCCCCTCCTCACACAGTGCCATCTCCATCCACTGAAATTGTGTTCGTTCTTTAAGACCCAGCTCAAAACCACCTGCATTGTGTAGCTCTCTCTATTCACGTCAACTAGACTCGAAAGATTTTTTTCATTTTAAAAATCGGAATGAAAAAATACCTTAAAAATGCGTTCAAGTCCTGGCAGTACAATCATTACTAATTTTCTAGACCTGGGAAGCAGCTAAGCCTCTCTGAGCTTCAGTTTTGATGTTTGTAAAATGCTGGTATTACTTGCTCAACCTATTTAACAAGGTTGTCGTGACAGCTAGATGAAATCGTGTCTTGGAGAACTTGTGCCTTTGTGCACTCAGTGTACAGTGCATACTCAGATTATTCTCTTGTAGGTGAACCCAGACTTGGAGATGCACCCTTGGGGCTATTGCCTTCTTGCTCTCACCTGTCTCCCCTCCAGGAAGCGCACATTCCCGTCAATTGGCTTGAGCACAAATGAGTTATTTTACTTGAATGTAAAAATTTATCAACCTCTTGGTTATAAATATGAGGGCAGCCAATACAGCATTTATATTTCCTTAATAACACACCATTTCCAGAAATTCAGATTTGTGTTATGATTATTTGGGAACGTGTCCTGTATCCTCTGTTAATCTGTAGGTTTCTGAATGGGAGATACATTTCATGTACCCCTTTGTTTCATCCATGCTGCCTTCCACAGACTCTTGCACATGGTTGATATTAAATAACTACTCATTCATTTGATAATTAGTTACTAAAACCAAGAGGATTTGGGGGGAAGACTTGACTAGCTTCCTTAGGACTAGGACCCTTAATCTGTCCTCACAGCTCATAGTTTTGAGCCTTAACTAGATGAGAGGCAGAATAAAATGGTACATTAAAGCCATTCTAGAGATGTGGCTTTATGTGAAAAGTGCCTACTTTAAAAAGAAACACAACTTAGGGACCTTTTCTGTAGTTTTAGCCTTCCTTAACTGATCACAGTGAGAGAATCCTTTAACAAAAAAAAAATACAGATATGAAAAACCAACTTGAATGAGGAAAACAAAATATGTAAAAATTGGAAATAAAAATGGTTTAGCTAAAACTTACAGGATAGTGTTGGATTGAGGAATTTACAAAAGTAATATAGCAGTAATGTGCTAATTCCCAACCTGAATAAGCTTAAGAATCTAATTTATCTCTAATAATATTAACATGTGCTGGTTTGAAATATATAAACCAGTTTTTAAGGCCTTTAACTGAGGAACTGATTTAATAATTACAGACACTTTCCTCATACTGGAAGTCACTCTTCCTAAAAAAGATGTATTTCTTATTTCTATCTATAGGATCATTTCACTTCTCCAGATGAATACGATGACCCTACTGTGCTCTATGAAGCCATTGTATCTCATGAGAAAAACCTCGTAATAGCCCATGAAGGGGACCCCGCGTGGCGGAGTGCCGTCCTGGCCAACTCTCCCTCCCTGCTGGCTCTGCGGCACGTCATGGACGACGGCACCAATGAGTACAAAATCATCATGCTCAACAGGCGCTACCTGAGCTTCAGGGTCATTAAAGTAAGTCTTTGAGGCACTGGTTCACATCTTTAAAAAAAATCCAAACTTTTAAAAAGCAGTTGAAACTCATACAGAAAAAAAATATAGTCATACTGCATTAATGGTTGTTGTTTATGTGCACTTAATTTATTTTGTCAGTAATTTACTTTGTCCTTTGAAATTTTCTCATGTGCCTTAAAGCCTTAAATTTTTTGTTTATTTCTATTTTGGCGGTCTTTTGCCTATTACATGTGCTTATTTGGGTAGCATCTCTTATTAAAATGTCCACACTGTATTGCTAATATGATGTGATTCTTGGGTTGCAAAATAAGACTATAGCTTGTACTTAATAGTGACCAGTAGCTAACTGTGAATGGTTCACTCTAACATTAACTTGGTTTTTTGTTTTTGTTTGGCTGGTTTTTTAAACATCTCAGGGCTTTTGGAGGTTTAATCCCTGAAATTTTTATTTTGATAGTTTGTAATGGTTTACTTTTTCTTCATTTAATCAACCCCCAAAGTCACAAACATTCTTTCCACTCTCTAAGTATGTTACCTCTCATTTCTATCAAAAATATCTTTTATCTTAGTTACAAAATTCACTAATTTGGAAAACTACATAGACTACATTTTGCTTAATATTTTGACATCAGCTAGGAGGATACAGAGGGAAGAGCGCCGCAGGTGCCTCTTACGTAACAGCCTGCTAATGACAGTGGAACATGGTTAACTCCTGTTCACATGTGCCCTGCTTACCTTTGTTTCCTGCTTTTCACAGTTGGTTATCATTTCAACTGTGAAATGATGTCTTTCATATCCCACCCATTTCTGCTCTTCTGTTTATATAAATTTCATTCTTGGCCCCTTAACCTAATTCCCGTGTGTCCCGGTTTCCAGGTGAATAAGGAGTGTGTCCGAGGTCTGTGGGCAGGGCAGCAGCAGGAGCTTGTTTTTCTACGTAACCGTAACCCAGAGAGAGGCAGCATCCAAAATGCCAAGCAAGCTCTGAGAAACATGATAAACTCATCTTGTGATCAACCTATTGGCTACCCGATCTTTGTCTCACCCCTGACAACTTCTTACTCTGACAGCCATGAACAGCTTAAAGAAATTCTTGGGGGACCTATCAGCTTGGGAAATATCAGAAACTTCATAGTGTCAACCTGGCACAGGTGAGCCATAGGATTGCCTTTTACAGTGGTGGTGTGTCCTGACCCTCTTCATCTAAGCAGCATTAGCATCACTGGAAAGCTTGTAGAAAAATACAGATGCCATGGCACAATATAACCTATTACAGCTGAACTTCCAGAAGTAGAGTCTGAGCATTCGTGTCTTCAAACTCTTATTAGATAAATCTAAATGTACAACTCTGGTTAAGAACTACTGCTCTTGCATTTTGTAGAATCTTGAATAGGTCCCTCTCTTTGTTTAATTTTTTGTAACTCTATTACAGCATATTGCCACTATTGGAATGTCTGGGTCAGCATACAGGGCAAATTAGAGAAAAATATGAGAAGCGTGTTCAAGTTGATTACTCTGTTTTTTTTTATTTCGTTCCAGCAGTAGGGGGAGCACTGTATACACATTGAAACTCCTGATTATGAGATGCAGATTCTAACAAGCTAGTCAACACTTGAATTTCGCATCTGTAGTATCTTCAAGGATGCACATGAATTTTTTTCTCTGCCTTTTGTCTAGAAAATGATAATATATGGTGTAGGAATATCATTATTTGGTGGATGGTAAAGAAAAGTAACAGAATATTTTCAGTTTCTTAAGAGTTGTTCAGATACTTAAATATCAGAACTTAAGAAAAACAGGATTAGAGCAACGAATTCTCCAATAGGTGTTTTCAAATTCTTCCAGGAATACCCAACATTAAAAAGTAAAATTTCACCATTTCAACATCAGTCCTTATTGAAACAGAAGGAAGAACACAGACCAGGGTAGCGTTCAAAGAAATTTTATTTTTAAAAAATGTATGCTATGCTGGAAGGGCCTCGTTTGCCCAGGACTGAGTGGTTTCCTGGGATGCAGGATTCTCGGTGCCAACCTGGACAGTCATGGGCAAACCAGGAGAGTTAGTCACCCTACACTTTAAAAAACGAAGAAGAGAAATGATTACAGCAGCTCTCTTCAGGTGTGCTACCGCATAAATTAGGTTTAATTTAAATCAGTTAGGTTTTCAGGTCTGTATACATTGGCAGGAATTCTGTTTCCAGCTGTGATCTTAATTTCAACTTGTTATGTGCAGTTCTTTACTGTGGTAGAGCAAAGATGATAGAGTGTGTAAATGTGAAGTCAATGGGGAAGAACTGAGGCAGTGAATATAAAAGGGCAGTATGCAAAGGTAACAGACTTCTTTGTTCCTAATGTTGATTGAACCATAAAGACTTTGGAAGGTGAACATTAGTAGCATTAAATGTTCACAATAGCTAGAAAAAGAATAAAATACTTATCGAAGTGATCTTGGGATGGTGCTTCCTACTCTGGTGTTTGTTCATAGGTTAAGAAAAGGTTGTGGAGCTGGATGTAACAGTGGCGGCAATATTGAAGATTCCGATACCGGGGGTGGAACCTCCTGCACCAGTAACAATGCAACAACTGCCAATGATCCTCACAGTGGTGTGCCCCAAGGGGGCACTGGAAATGCAGGCCAGGGATCGGGAGCAGGGCTCCATCCGCCTGTCACATCTCACCCTCCAACGCTAGGTAATATGAAACAAAACTATGTATAAGGTTAGCCTCCCAACTGGGGGATCAGGTAGTATGTGTCTAAGAAAGATGATGTATTACCTACTTGGAAATATTGAAATAGAATATTTTGTTTGATTCCCAGCTGGACATTTTCCTACTTGTTTATATTAATTGTTTTACATATATATACATATATATATATGTATATATATATATGAAAATATATTATTTGAAGTAGCATTTCTTTGAAAGTATCATTTTTAAAGGCTAATAATTTTTAACTAATATATTTAACTTCCTGTTGAACAATGATTCGGTTTCTTTTGAATGTTGTAATAACCTTTGTATATAAATCTTTATAATCACTATTTTCTTAGGCTGGAAACTTAAAAAATGGAATCATAAAGTCAAAGTTAATGAGAAAATTGAAGACTCATGATACATAATACCAAAAAATCTTTCCCCCAGTGTTTTTTTTAACCAGTTGGTACTCTCACCAGCTGTGTATCAGAATGCCCATCATGTAAACTTTCACCAGCTTTGAACATTATCGTCCCTCCTCTGCGCCCTGCTCTCTCAGAAAGACAGGAGGAAGTGGTCTTTGGCTGTATTGTTTTGATTTGCATTGCTCTAATATTTGAGATTCGAAGCTTAAATGAGTTTATTAGCTCTTCTTTCTCAAGTGCATGTGAATTCTCTTGCCCGATTTTCTATCTGGCTTTTTCTTACTTGTATATTCTGGATTGGAGCTCTTTGTCAATTTTCTATAGTAGAGGTATCTTTTTCCATTCTCTTCCTATGAAGAGTGGCTTCACTTTTTTTGATGAGAAGTTTCTTAATTTTAGTATAGAGCAATTTACTTATCTTTTTTTTCCCTTATGATTAGTTCTTTCTGTATCCTACAGAAGAAAATTTTCCTTCTCCCCAAGGGAGGTAATAAATATTTCTGTCTGATTTCTATGAGAGATTTCATTTCTGATATATTAAAGAGGTATTCTTGATACTCTGAAGTATTTCTATGAAAGAAATTTTTAGATTTATCTCAACCTTAAATACTGCTATTTGCTGTAAATTATTTGTGTTTTTTTACAACCCAGAATTTGAATTTTAAAAAGCTTCAGCACATAAAAATTATATTATGAAAACCACACAGGTAAACCGACGCAGATATTTGTTTCTTTTTGGCAACTTGAAAAGTTTAGTTATAAATGTTAAGTTCAGTAAATTCACCGACTAATTTAAGGTGAGAAGCTTAAGGGGGAACGTCTTAGAAATGACAGAAAAAGCAATTTAGAGCCGTTGCACTCGGAGTGAGTGCTGCCGTTTGTCCTTCCGCAGGCACGAGCCACAGTTCGCACTCCGTGCAGTCGGGCCTGGCCAGGCAGTCCCCTGCGCGGGCCTCCGTGGCCAGCCAGTCCTCTTACTGCTACAGCAGCCGGCACTCATCTCTCCGGATGTCCACCACGGGCTTCGTGCCTTGTCGGCGCTCGTCCACCAGTCAGATATCGCTTCGGAACTTGCCGTCATCCATCCAGTCCCGCCTCTCTGTGGTCAACCAGATGGACCCCTCCAGCCAGAGCGGCGTGGCCTGTGTGCAGCACGGCCTGCCTTCTTCTAGCAGCTCCAGCCAAAGCATCCCAGCCTGCAAACATCACACCCTCGCGGGCCTTCTTGGGACTGACGGAGGTCAGAGCAGTGCCACTGATGCACAGCCAGGCAACGCCTTAAGTCCTGCCAATAATTCACATGCCAAAAAAGGGGAGGTGATTTACAGAGTCCAAGTGAGTAAGCCCGCGCGGTTCTGCTTCCGCCGTTTCTCTTCCTCATTTGTTTTTATTTCTTGTTTTTCGAGTAAAAGACTCTTGTGGAAAGACACTTTTTATTACATAGTTTGAAGACTAGAACATTTTTGAATGTTGACAAAAAGTTTCTGCCAGCATCAAAATGGAAAGCAAGCGGTTTTTCCCTGGTGATATTTGTACTCTATTCAGCCGTTGCCTTGTGGTGGCCATGGCAGGAAAGTCTACCGGTGGGCTGAAAGGAATTCGGGAGGTGGCCCTTTCAGGTGTTTTTTATTCTGTTGTAGGCAGTGGAGAATTTGAGACACAGAGAGTACTGTGAAAGAAATCTTGTTTGGGATTATGTAATTTTTCATCATCAGGGGAAAAATGAATTGGAAATGATCCATATTTATTTACAATGTAGATTGTGGATCCCAGTCAAATTCTGGATGGGATCAACCTGTCAAAAAGGAAAGAGCTGCAGTGGCCTGATGAGGGCATTCGGTTAAAAGCCGGGAGAAACAGCTGGAAAGACTGGAGTCCTCAGGAGGGCATGGAAGGCCACGTAAGTTCTCTTACGAAGCTAGCTATCTGGTGTTCTGACTTTTTTATAGCCTTTTTTATAACTGACTTGTATGCATGTTTTTAGCTGATTTACCTACTTATGCTTAATTAACAAACTGAATTACTACCTCTGATCTTAAGGATAGAGGCTACGAGTGTATGCAAGTTCTCTGCCACTAACTGCTTGTTTTATTCTGAATTGTTAGGTGATTCACCGATGGGTGCCTTGCAGCAGAGATCCAGGTACTAGATCCCACATCGACAAGACAGTACTTCTGGTCCAGATTGATGATAAATACGTGACTATAATTGAAACTGGGGTACTAGAACTTGGGGCTGAAGTGTGAGCCAGTGTTTTATAACTACATTTCTTTTCCCTCAAAATTCCAAGACATTGGAAGAGAAGAGGAGCTAGCAGAAGATGCCTGCGGGTATCACTTTGATCCTGCAGGAGAGACTTGAACATAGAGTGGGCTTGGTTAAGCACCTCTCCTTCACCATTCACCCTGACTCTGACACTGTCTCCATCCCCAAATAAAGCTGAAATATTTTTTTAAGTTAGCTGCCAAGAAAACATTTTGCATGAAGGATAAAGTTCTGTTAAAATACATCCTTTCCTATGCATTGCCTATGCTTTAAATCAACAAACTCCTGATTTCTAAACTATGATCTCATATTTTTCTAATTTCTTTGCCAAAAATAATTGCCATGTTTTGTCATAGAACATGAAATCCATTTACCTTGATTTTTAAAAACAGATCAGTGTAGAAACCTTCAGTTTAACATATAGCAGTATAAAAGTTTAATGTACAGGGAAAGAGACTATGAACAGACGCAGGTTTATCTTATTCCTTGAGCGCTAAAAACTTTAATGAAAAAAACTGCACTAATTTTTTACAACAATGCACTAAAGTCTGAGATTTCTCAGAGCATTTATTTATATATAAAAATAAAATACCATTTATTTAAATTGCCTTTGGGATTAACCCCCTCCCTTTCCTGATAAACATACATAGCAGGAATCATGCTGCTCATTTTTCTGTTAGTAGTCTGTACTTCATGCCAGGAAATTGGATGTTTCCTTTAAAGTGAACACTCAATCTCAAGATATACATAGCTTCATCACTGGCATTTCCCAGAGCCAACAGTCGGTGAATCGGTCCTGTGAACACTCCTGCCACTCCCGTGTCCACTTTCCGGATGGGCTCCAGCGCCGTGAGGGCCCCAGCCACTCTGCTTCTCCCACCTGGAGCAAGCTCTGCTGGGTCAGTTCTGGGAAGAAAACACTTTTGCTTTCCAAACAAAAAGATGAATGTCCAGGAATGTAAAGAAAGGATTGATTGCCTTTTATTTTAAGAGTCTTAGCTCTTGAACTTACTCACATGCAGTTCAGTTAATCAAGTAAAATCTGTTCAAACAAAATTATCTAAATGGTGCAGTTCTTATTGCTCAATCCCGCTTTAATAACTTCGCCTTTTATTTTCCTCCGCTCTTCTTGTTCTATTACTTGAATTTTTTTCCTGTGATTTATAGTGTGTAGTTGTAATTTGAAATATTTATAACTGTGATGAAATTGACTTAATTCATATGTTGTCTCATAACTTAAATTTTATTGATTTTTTTAAATATGTATTCAGGGAAATATATAACTCAGATTTACAATTGGACTAGGTGGGAACTGCAATTTAGATTTAATTTTCAACTTTTGGCATTTTTTAAATCCTTCAGAATACTTTCTCTTTTTGTATGAAACTCCAAAGAAGACTGTACATCTGAGCATTTAGGAGCAGCCATCTTTCTGCCCTCTGTGAATGGAGAGTAAAAGAAGCAGGTGAAATTAATTTCAATCATACATTTTGTTTAATCCATTATATTGAAGGTATTCCTATCTCAGTATATGGTACTAGCTGTATTTCAGGCAGTCGCTGGCTACGTGTGCTGAGTGGCTACTGTGTGGGACAACACAGGTTTAAAGCATCTTTTGATGAGGCGACAGGAAAGAGAAGCTGTTTTTCCTGCTAATTCTGATGTAATTTTCCAGTATAGCGTAATACTTCAGTAGGAGGAGTGAAAAGTAAAGGGGTAAATAGCTACTATATAGCATCTTAGTGCATTTTCACTCCAAAACCTATTTATTTTTCCTTTTTCTAATTTTAAATTTTTGTGGTTATTCAGGACCCAGTTTGCCTTGTGTTGATGTTTCCAGACTTCACACTTTATAAAACCAATTGTTGAAAAATATTTGTCAGATAATTTACTGAACCTTCACCCAAAGGTGCCCTTTCTAAATTCTGACCAATTAAAATGTATTTTCCTGATACTATCATTATAATCTGTATTTGCCTCATTGGTAAGTCTACAGTATGCCATTAAGGTTTAGGTCCTTTTTTTTTTTTTTTTTTTTTTTTTTTTTTTGTCTGAAACTGGATATATGATCTGTTTATCTGTTTTAAATTTTTTCAGAAGACTTAGGCTCTCTGCTGCTGTACCCTTTCTGAGATGATTATGATCTCTTCATGGTCATTGCCTAGATGAGAAGATAGGTGGAGCCTTTTCAGTCTTAAATCGAAGATAATTCATTTTTCTTTCTTTTTTCTGTTTTTTAAAAGATAATTCATTTTTCAACACAGGGTAAAAAGAAATCTGAACTTCAGATGATTCAGTCAGGGGGCTAGAAGTATTTTTCTCCCTAGCCGCCCACCCCCTGCTTCCAGTTGTTAAACACATCACACACTATAAAAAGTCAGATTGCAAATGCAAGGCTAGATTTTATATGGAACATAAATATTTGGGTCTTGATTTGGGGTAGTTAATAGACATTTTTTTCAAAACAAGTTGCATTTTGTTATCAGATAGCCCTTTAGTGAATTTATGAATTAGGAACCCTAAAAGGAGCCCTGTTCTTATTTTTTAAGTCTAAAACTTACAGTCTTTTTAAAATCATAATACGTCTCTAATAAGTGCATCAGGGGAAGCACTGATCATTGAAGAAGGATTCATGTCTTAAGAATAATTTGATCTAAATTGTTATATAGAAATATACACACTTTCATTAATTAAATTGATCATATGTGTCTTATTCTACTCTGTCTCTGCATCCCACACCGCCTTGGAGAATCGTGAGCTATTTGTTTAGATTCCCTGCTTAACTTTTTCTTTGGTATACAAGACTTCAGCACACATACATTAGTGTCTTTAGTTCACGATTGCCAAAACTTTCAGAATTCCCTAATTTGAAAGTAAAAATATGTAATTAAAACACTAGCTTTTTTATTTTTTTCACTTGCTTTAAATAATTTTATTGGTATCTTTCTTGGTTTTCTTCTCATTTGATTTTGGTTTCTTTTGTGGGGGGTTCCCACCTCTAGAGAGAATCCTGGAATAAGTTATAAGTTGTTAGCTTTTTTGTAATTTTTTTCTTATTCAGTGGTAAAGATCATTTTATAGCTCAAAATTAAATTTTTGGTTCATCTTCCAGCTTATAACTTGGTGTGAGCCCTCTTTTTACACCATTTTTCAATACTTGATGAAACTTTATATGTTCACTTTTTTCTAAAGAACTGTAATTTTTCCAAGAGTCTAGAGTAGTATAAGATGTTGATATTTAAGGGGCTTGAGGGAGTAGATGGTGAGGCTGTATATTTTTAAGATAAGAGGAGATTGATTACCTTTCAGGGAATTAGTGAACAGACTTCATCTGTGTTCTGCCTTCTTTGAGTTTCTATTATTGGAAGATTAACTTCCATTAGATTTGAAGTATTTTTTTAAATATTACAAATATATCTGAGATACTTCTACTGAATCTTGAAACAGAGTTAGTCAGACAATATTTCTGTCCTGAGTGAGATACAGAAAATTACTCGGTGTACCAAATGTCAAGCAATGGAAATACAAGTTTTTACATAGGAAACTGCAACTCATTAAGAAGGTGTATTTTCCTTCCTGGGTTGGTTTATTTTTTTCATCTCATATTGAAATATAAAAAACAGCCTCAAATCTAAGCAAGGGTTGCTTAGCCTTAATATATTCCACTTTGCAGCATCCTTCTGCCTCTGCTTGGGAATTCTGCATCGAGTCACATTCATCCAGAACTGGGTCTTTTAAACTTGAGATTTGCCCAAAGGCAAAAATCTTTTTCTTTTAGTTGAAAATCAGAAATCTTTTCTCCTAAATATGTGACTTGAGAAGAAGATAACAGTAATTTTTGCTTGAGAATTCTCTGAATTTATTTTTGCTAACTATAAAACTATAAATTACTTTCGTATTTGTTTTAGTTACTTTTTCACGAGTATGGGCAAAGCCCTTTTTTTGTTTTAGTTTTGTTTTAAGTCTTCAATATTCATTCTTTTTCTTTTTTGTACTATAATGTAATCACATGAAACGACTTTGCTTGGACAAAGACCCAGTCAGTGTTCCCCTTTGACGTGATACCTTATTTAGATGAGGTATAAAGCATCCACTTTTATTCTAGAGGCTTTTCCTTTAATTCCAAGATGCATGAAGAGAATAATTTCAATAAAGACAAAGGTGATACTTAGACTCTGTTAACAGACTTTGAACTTTCAGTCTTATGTGGAAATTTGGTTTATATTACTCTGGAGAAAGAGGAAACTTAGATATTATATTACCATTTATTTGTGCAGCATAAATTTTAATATGTTGGATATATATATAGTCTTTTTAAATTAAGTATTTAAAAACCAGCTTCTCTTTTCTTCATTTCTCTTTAAAAAATCTGGTTGATAAACACCCAGGCCTTCTCATTTTTTACTCATTAAATATTTAGGTAAGAATTGTGATTGGAAAGAAATTATCATACAAACAGATCTGGAAGGTATGTGAATAGACTGCTAATTTTGCTTCTTACAGAGGCATATTTCCTGCTTTAAATTATCTCACCAGAGTCATCCTGTCAAGAATTATGTATGATAAGAATCTCTGTATTGCCCATCAGCCACCTATTCTTTCCAAATTAGAGAAAATGAGTTCTGTTTGTGAGCTAAATTTTTATTATCTGCCATTTTATGGAAGCAACATAACATTCTTTGGGGGAACCAGAGCTGATTGTCATCGCAAGGTTATAATATGACAATTCTGTTCTAAGACATACCTATTATATAGGGTTATACCTTTTTTCCTGTGCCTCAGCTCTGTACCTGACAATTTATGATTCAGCGGAGCCAAGCTAGAAGGAACAAAGGTCATCTGAGATTGTGATAAGGATGAATTCCTGGTTGTTATTTGCACAGATGGGGTGATACCCTGGAATTCAGAACAGAGTAGCAGTAGAGGATGAGATGGCTGCTCCAGATGCCTCGTGGGTTTAGTGTAATTGTGGTTGAACAAGACTTTTTATATATGAAGCTTGAACCTACAACCAAAATCATAGAAGTGGTGGGAAAATCACGTCTGCTTATGCTTTTTTAAAGCTTATATAGTTTAAGTAAAAATAAATTGTAAAAAATGATTACCTTAACCCTATACAAGTCTGGCAATGAGCTCTGCATGAGGAAATGGAAGGAGGAGTACTAAAAATGGTTCTAGGAAGGTAGGGGTGAGGAAGGAAAATGGGTTTCCTTTTTCTGATCGTGGGCTCTGAAACTATTCATTGCCTCTACCAGCATTCAGTATAAACCAGAGATAAGAATATATGTACTCAAGTGTGTCTGTGAGTGTGTGTGTATGCGTGTCTGAGTGTTTGTTATTCTGAACAGCTTGTAAATATTCTAGTTGTTTAAAATGGAAAATAAAAGCTGAGATTGTTTTTTTCTTTGCAAATATATTGCATCAAAGATACAGTATTGACAGTGGATAAAACACTGAAGAAATAAATTTTTTTTTCATTTTGTCTTCTGTCCCATTTTTGCCAAAGTAAGAAAAATTAAAGTATACCGTATTAAGCTCTGCATAGTATATTTTTAGGACTTGTACTTGGTTCTGAAATAATCATTTTAAACAGAAGCTTCGGCCTATAAACATGGGATTCAGCTTATAATAGAAATGTATGTATTTCATAATAAAAGGATATCTTTTCACAGTTAGCAGAAAGGTTGTAGTTTACATCTTAGGAATTTACCTGAATGTGTCCTGTTAATGATATAGTATTTGATGAAACATGGAGGATGGAGAAAATGTGTACATATTCAATGTTACACTAAACAACAGTACAGAGAATGGGGAAAACATTTGGATCATGGTCATCAAAATTGGGCAGATGCTAATGTGGGGTGTCTGCTAACCTACTAATGTCATGTATATTAAAGAAAATGCATGCTGTCAGTGAGAATAGATATACTCTTGACTGAATCATGCATTAAGCCTTTAGTGAGTCATTTTATCTGTCAGTGACAACCAAAACCAGCAGGGTACAGATTGGGTGCCATCTGCATCAGGGTCCCAAACAGTTTGCTGTCTTCCGCTTGGGATCACAGTGGCACACCTGGAAATGTAATGGTATTTCATCTTAAAGGATAGTATTTTTTCTAGCAGCAGGAAACATACTGGTTAAATGAAATACATCTTCAAAGGGGTTTTCTGTGTAAACTGCATTAATAATCTTAAGAGTCAGAGATTCAAAGGGCAGTTGACATGTAATTTGGGTCCCATAAAACCTCTTTTTCATTCTTAAAGTGCAGTTTACTTCGGATTTTTTCCTCCTAAAAGACCCAGAAATGTCTTGCTGACCTGTAGCCAATGAATCTCAGCATGTTGGTGTTTTTTCTTCTGGGGAAGGGAAAAAGCACTTTGTGAAGTAAGGACATGACCTTACTTGGTGGCATTTGGGGTATTCAGCACTTCTTACACAAAATATTTGTTTTACTTCCTTTTCCCCTTCTTCGTATGTGCTTATTAAAGGAAACAAAATATAACTGAACTTCATACTTGGGAAAATGTAGTTTGGTACAAGAGGATCCCTAGGTTGCTTTGTAGTTTCTCAGAAAGTGTGTTGACAGCAAGCGGCTAGAGATGAATCCATCTTGTTTGAAAATCTTTTAAGAAACCATTCAGTTTCAGTGCCCAGTAAACTGTGCCAGAAAGGGAAAAGGTCGTCCTTTAGTCCAAGGTTCCATTTTGTTCCCAAGAACATTGTGTGAGTACATGGTAACTGGCCCGTGTAAGAACGCTCCAGGTCTCCAGTCCCACCCTGAAGCAAGCAGTACTCTTGACCTGCCTTTACCAGATAGTCAACATCCCAGGACAGCACTGAGTGTAAACAGATCGCAGGTAGTGCCTCTGTGTTTGTGATACCCTGAGTGGGTTTGCTGTCACACACCACCCCGCTGCTTCTTACTTGCACACCGATTAATAATACAGCATTGTTCCAGAGGGAGCTCAACAATGGAGCACAAATGGCTAAAGTAAGGTGTACCTTTCTTTAGACAAAATGCAGATTTGCCTAGCTTATTACTGTGGGAGTGACTCCTTTTATACAATCACAGTATTGAAAGTACTTCTGTAAGTGGTGAGTTCTGAAATAGTAATTCATTTGGGATGCTTACAGTTGCAAGAAAGAGAAAACCCAATTCAAAGTTGCTGAAACAGGAAATGGGCTCACTGTAAAATAAAGGAAGGTAGGATAGGCTCTGGGAGTTGGTTTATTCATGTTACTCCAGCTCTGTATGGCTGTAATTTTCTCAACCCTACCCACCTATGTGTGCTGGCTTTCTTTTCAGACTGGAACTTGGAGTCTGTTTCTGGACCTCATTCCATACGCATACATCATCATTCAGGAAAAAAACACTTCCTGTTACCACTCTTGAGTGGGAAGATCTCCCAGAAGCCTGAGCGCATTTCTCCTTACATCTCATTAATGTAAGATTTGACATATGTGGGATCCTTGACTTGTCCCTATGTCCTGACTTTTGAGCCAGTCACTGACAAGAGCATTCACCGTGATGGGCTCAGACAAATCAGAGCTTAGCCCTGAACCCAGAGTCCACTCCCCAGACTGTGTGGTTGCTAACAGTGCGTGCAACTTGACCACAACGTCCTCAACAAGTCTGTACATAGCTTTTCAGAGCTTGAGTGTTGTTTTTAAGAAACAGAAACTCGGACCTCCTAAGAAATAAGGTGTCTGTTTTAGGATACATCTGTAGCCGACCTCGAACAGAAAGTCAGCAGAACGGAGGTGGATGTAGATCTGGATGTTTGCCCTTTTTCTCAGGCTGCCTTACATCTCTTCATGCCTCTGCTTTTCTCCATGTAAGTTATTTCCTTTCTTAAATTGTTGGGGAAAAAGGAAACATTCACCAGTGAAACCACCTGGACACAGGGTGGTCTTTAGGAGAATGCTTTTAGTCATGGATTCAGTTCCTTAAAGACTTCAGATTTCCTGTTCTTTTTTTTTAGTTCATTTTGGTAAGTCAGGTTTTTCTAACACTGCAGATCTCAAACTTTCTATTCTTGGAAATAGCTTTACATTTAAAAAAATTAGTTCCCCCTCCACCAAGAGCTCTTCTTTATGTGGTTTATTAATATTCATTGCTTTAAAAATTAAGACAACAAATACCAAAGGTGTTATTTCTAACTGGATTAATAAATAATAAACTCAATTACACATTAACAAAACATTTTTATTTAAAATAGTGCTTCCAAGTTTTAAAAATTGCATAAGACATCTGAAAACTCCTATCTGCTTCTACATCCAGTGAGTTGCATTACATTATTTTGGTCGAAGTTTTTGAAGAAAACCTTGTCATGCATATATAGTTGGGAAAGAGAGGAGTTGTTTTGTTTTGTTTTTTTTAACAGTTTTCCAGATAGTTGTTAATAGTTTTGTTTTGATACTTCACTAAAGTCTGACAAGTGGTAGTTTCTTAAAGGTTAATCTTCTGAGCTGAGTGGGATGAGTGGAGAAATAAAATGGTTTCTTTGTGGAAAAGCATCGAATCTGGAGGCTTATGATTCATGTTCTAAGACCTTAGACTGACTTTTTCTTTGAAAATAAGAGGCCAGAGGACAGGAGGCAAAAAAAAAGGTTATCACTTGGACAATATCTTTACCTTTCTGGAAACCAGAAAACTATCCAATTCCATGAGTTCTAACATGTCCCTTGTTAACATCTGTTTCTCAGCCTATATGAGGTCACCCTGTGGGAATGCAGGTCAGAAGGAGAACCAGCAGGTTATCAGGGCCGTGGGTGAGAGGGCCAAAGAAGTGGCAAGTGCTGAAGCAGGGAAAGCTCTGGTGTCTCCAGGTACCGGGTGGTGCGCTGTGACCGCCCCGGCGAGCCCTGGCTCAGCTGCCCGCGGCCGAAGCAGCAAGCCGAAGAAAAATGGGGCTTTGGGCCTGAAAAATGCCAGATCTTCAGCCCCTGCACTTCTAGATAACATGGAGAGTAAAGTCAGATTTAGGATGCGTTTTTTCATGATGAAATTTCCCTCAGCATCACTTTGTAGCTAAAGCTGCACAGAACATGTTTTAGGTAAAGGAGTAAGATGGCAGATGAGCAAGAATTAACGTGGAGAGGGAGGTTCTGGAGAGAAGGACTGGCTGCCAGATATGGTTGGCTTTCGCCTGGTCAGGAGTCGATGCTTACACATGATTTTGTCAGAACCTAAGTTTCTTAAGAACTTGATTTTTTTCAGGGCCAACTAATAATAATGAACGTAGTAGAAGTTCAGTATGTTGATCAAAATGCCAGTTTATTTGTTTGCAGTCCTAGAGATGAGGGCACTCCCAGCCTCGGATCAGAAGGTAACTGATAGGCCACTTAGGTCACTGGAAGTTAGTGCGTGGACAGAGAATTAGAGCACAAGGAAGTGTGTGATTCTTCCTTATGTAATCAAAACCGTATTTTTTGCTGGGTTGGGAAAAGTATGCTTTATAAGTTTTGTGCTTTTCCAGCAATAGAATATTTATGTCCATCAGCTTTTGGTTTTTCACTCTGTGAAAACATTGTCAATTTTTGGCCTTGGGCTTCCTTTTTCTGGATTTCAAGCAGACCATGTTTCTTCTGCTGCCACATTCTTGCTCCAGGTTTGTTACTATGACAGTGTTAGGCTGCAGCTTTCCCTCCCGTCAGCTTCTGCTTCTGCCTAGACACTGTAATGGATGACTCAGCACCTTGCCCTTCCTGCTTTGATTGGGGACAACTGGTCTTAACCACAGGTGTGGAGTGGACTGAGCTAAGCCTGGAAAAGTGCCTTTATCTCACATGTCAGAGGACACAAATCGACTCGACCTCTTGCTCTGTTACATTTCCGACTAGGAGTAGTTGAATAATTTTCTCCAAGTACACCATCAGATTGGGGAGGGGACAATTTCTCACTCTTACTTTTAAGCTAAGAGCAAACAACTGTTTAAGGAGATTAAAAGCAAAATCTAATTTTAAAAAGAAAGTTTAAAATTTGGGGTCTGTGTAGCCTGAAAGGGATTGTTGTAAAATAAACTGATCTTGGAAATATTTAATATTCAAAGATGGAAGATAATAAGTGACAATGGCAGACTGACTAGACACAGTCAAACTATTAGTGAAAGAAACTGAAGACACTAACTTGTCTTTGGCAAAGGGCTGGTGTGTGGTAACTCTTGCCAGATCTAAGACTCTGGAAAATATATTTCCATTGCAAGTTTCAGCAAAAGAACTCTATAAAGTTGTAATGACTTTCTTTGAAAAGTGTTTATTGCAATAAGCACTTGAGTGCCTACTGTTTGCCAGATAAATTCACAACAAACCTGCAGATGTTTTTACTGTTGTCTTGTGTATGTGGAAGTTGAGGGTTAAAAGGTAATTTTCAGGAAAAGGTAAAATCATGGTTCTCAGATATAAAAAGGTACACGTATCCAAGATTTTACTTGACACATTTTTCTGGAGAACTAACCACATGTTATGGTGTGTTCAAAGAAAAACTTTTTAAGAGCACAAATTTATATGGAGTAACGGAATACTGAAATGAATTGTAAAATGGAGACACATTTTTTTGTTGTTTTTTTGAGGGGAGTTCCTTTGAATCTCCACTAGAGGGGACATAATTTACATGTCTTATTAGATACCTACATTTTACAAAATTATAAAATAATTCCCACAGAATCAGAATCTGATAGGACAGAGGGTTTGCTAAAGACGGTGCATAGTTTTCCTTGACATACAAGTGTTTTCTACCTTATTTTCAGTAATTGGCCTGAGATAATATACATAGTTAAGTGGCATGATGGAGACAAGATTAGGGTACCTTCCTCTCAGTGGTGTCCAGGGCACTGGAATTGCAAAGGAAGCCCTCAGGAGGTCGTTGGAGGCTACTGAGGAATTCAGCCTTGAGGCAGTGTTCACCTGGACCGAGGCGTTGACTCCAGTGAGTTAGCTTCTGTGGAAGGGGACTCTGAGCCTGCCATCTTTGCACAGGAAGTTTACTGGGGAGTGCTCTCCCAGGACGCTATCTGTGAGGGAGCGCTGGCAGCTGGGTTGATGAACTCTCAATTCAGTTACAACAAAGGCTTTAGTTAAAATCCATGGGGAGATCTGGAGCTGGGGTGGCCCTTCGGAGATGTCTTGAGGGCACTGCTTGGGGAAGGCAACGCTCCCGACAGCTTGGGGGAAGGGCTGTCTCCGTGCTGCAGTAGAGTCTGGGCAGAGCACCACAACACCCGGTTCTTGTACTGCTCATATCCGCGGGTCTCCCTCCTCTACTGCCCTTTTGAGATTTCTCCTTGACGAGCACCTCTGCTAGTCCAGGTGCTTACCTGCTCTTACCCCTAAGTTACCTGCTGGGATGACCCAGGCTCCCTCATCCTTGAGAGCTCTGAGCCCCTGGTCACCAGGCCCTTCTCAAGCAGTGACTGCTCTGCTTGACTGACCATACTCCATTTAAATTGGGGAAGTGATTATCAAGAGACACTCCAGGGTATCACCTGGATGCCAGGCATGTCACTTCTCCCCTCTGTGTGACAGCAGCCCTGCCTCCTGATTTTCTTCCTACCAAGGAAAGAACATGGTGGTGACTTCGTAGCACAAAGGACCCAAAGTGACTGGGCAGTAGCTGTAGCTTAGAGTTGAGTGGGACTCTTGCTGTACCCCCTTGCTATAACCAGGTTGTTTAGACCCACAGAACCTGAAGTTGCGGTAGCAAGAAGCACATTTACTAAGTGGGCCATTGGTAAAGATGGCTAGCAGGGCCATTCCCATTCTATTGGTTGGTTCCCAGTCTAGAGTATTCCACCAACTGGGGCTGCAGAACCACTAGAATGGACATTGATTTAGGGTGTATCCTGCATCCTGAAGGATGGTGCCCATCCTCACAGGATATCATTTCCAAGCTGACATCTCAGCTGCACCTTTAAAAGATCACTCGGTTGTTCTATCAGACCAGCAGCTTCTACAGTATACAACAGGGCCAGTGGATTCCATGGCTGTGTGCCCATGTTTCACCCTCTTTGCTGTAAAATCCCAAGGTCCTATTCAGTGTGATGTGGGAATCCTGTGTCAGTGGATCTAACACTCTGTAAACCCTCATATGATCATAGTACTGAAGCCCTGAAAGCAGGAAAGGCAAGATCAATGCCCATAACTTCTAGTCAAGATAAGTAGCTGCCCTATGTAGACTGGAAGGGGTCCAAGGTAGACATGCTGCTGTCAAGTGGGTGGAGGTTCTCCTTGAGGCGTGGGTATTGAGTCGATAAACGATACACAGCAGTGATCTCTGCGGCACTCGGGTTGAACACTTGGCAGCACCAGTGTCTAGGCTGGCTTTGGTGAGCTGAATCCCACTGTGAAGCTGCCACGGCTGTCACCATGGCTGCTCCTTCCAAGCACACATTTTGCCGGCACAGGTGTGACTAATGACGATGGCAGATAACAGCCGGCCGGATCATTTGGACTATTTGGTCGTTCCGTGCCTCTTCCCTAGTGATGCTCTCTGGCGCCATTAACATGCATTCAGATGCCATGGCCACCCCTGTAGATCATCCGTGCTCCTCCACCCTTGTCCCTGACCACCTCATCTTTCTCCTCCTCGGTCTCTGGCCAATCAGCCAGGCCATTTGCTACTCCATCAGTTCATGTTTTTTCTGGCCTTGGGCCTGTTCTGCTTGCACACAAAGTGGATGACTGGGAAGCCTGATTGTTGCCTTGCAATGGTTTCCCTTCACCACTGTCTTAGAGGGCCACCTGAGCGGGGCCACCCTGCTGCAGCAGTCCGTTTTTGACTCCCAGCTTCATATCAAACGCACCCGTCTGTGAACCAAACCTGGCTTTGTCCCTCTTCTGTAAGTTGGGGTGCTGGTTACATCCCCCTGCCCTTGGCCATAGATGCGAGCTGAGGTGACTGCTCGTGCGACAGTGAATGCCATGATGGGCGGTCTGGGCCACCTGCACAAGCAGCCTGCTTATGCCCTCATCCCTGCTCATGTCCAGTGCCCTTGTACCACTTCCATCTTAGAATGGGTTGCTGCTGGGCCTACTCAGAGGTATGGCTTAATGTCTGATGGGTCACATGGTCAGTCTCTACCGAGGCCCAGCAGTAAACCAGGAGCTGGTACAAATGCCACGGCCTTACTCCAGAATCCCATGGGTCTACATTGTCATTCTCCAGTTGGGCTTACCACAAACTCTGTATGACATCTTTCCCCATCGTAGATGCCTTGAATACTGTAAGATCTACCAGGTAGTGTGCACAAAGTGGCAAGGCTGTTTATACCGCGTCCTGAACTGGCTGCAGGGTCATTCTGCTCTGGGCCCCACTCAGCTTTCCATGTGACTTGGCAAACGGGTCAGAGCAATATTCCCAGGAATGGACTTTACAGACTGCAGAATCCACACTGACCTATGGGCATTCTGATTCCTTTCTAGTAACGAGAGAAAGGCGTCCCTTCCTTTGAAGGGGATGTTCCAGCAGGCTCCTGAGTTTTTATAGGCTTTACCTCCTACATACTTACCCCTTCTTGCTCATCCAGTCTGACTGATATGTCCTCAATGTCATGGACCAGTGTGATGTTCTGCAGCCTCTCTACACGGTCCAGCTTCCTTCAGACGATCTTTCGATGGAGAGCAGAAGAGTTAACATAGCCCTGGGGCAAGAATGCAGATGTATAGTGTAGTATGCCTCCCATGAACCCAAATGCTTCTGGCCTCAAGAGAGGTGGATAAGAATATGTTTGCCAGAGGGACCGTATACCAAGTATCACCATGCACCTGAAGCAGTGTTAATTTGCATGTATCTGGTTTTCGTAGGGACCTGACTAGTGAATCAGCTGGGAATACGAGGGCCACCATCTCTTCCTTTTGTATCTCTTCTCATCCTCACGGTGTTGTGATTGATTGTCTTGGGTCGGGGGGATGGTGTCGGGGAAGTTTCATAGACTTCCGCTTGGCCTTCCCCCGTGTGGCTGACGAACTGGTTGGTTTGCCTGACTACCAGGTATGTCCACTCTGATTACACGTTCAGGGACTGGGGGAAGAGAACCCCGGGCAAGGCTGTAGAGCCGGGGGGCCACACTGAGCCAGACCTGCACGAGGACTTGATTGCGTTTTATTTATGTGGTCCCATGTGTTTCCCTGACCCATTTTTCTAACAGGGGGCACGATGATGCTTCGGGTGCTCAATATCAGTGTCAGCTCAGATCCTGCTTCTGTGTCCAACCAGTCCTTAGACTCTCTGGACACTCACCTTGGCCCGCAGGCCCTTGGGGAAGGACTCATCTTGTATATGTTGCTGTGGTATCACAGGACCCTTCCTCCTGAGGACCCAGCTTTTCCTTTAGTCACTGAGTTCCAGGTCTGAAAACTGGCCCAGGTCCAGAAACTGGGAAACAGATTTTTTTTAAATCCTGGTTGGCCTACTTCCCTCAGCCTCCTTGATTTCTTTTGATTGTAACGATTGCCTTAAATAGGCCAGGAAATGTCCTCGGCCTCTTTTTTTTTTTTTTTTTTTTTTTCATGTTTGGTCACTACTTTTTTTCAATTGAAGTACAGTCAGTTACAATGTGTCAGTTTCTGGTGTACAGCTTGTGTCCTCAGCCTCTTGCTGTTTGTGCACTGAGAGCCCTTAACCTGTGGGGGTGAAAGGTGAAGGCTGAGTGCTGGGGCAGAGGTGGGTGAGCTGTGATGCAGTCAGAGCAAAGGCCTCAGCCCATCCCACAGGAAGTCCTGCGGCTTCGTCCCGGTTCCTCCATTAGAGGTGCAGAGGCTGGAGCACCCCCACCAGTGTTGAATACTTACAGGATGTGGCCTGCCTGCAGGAGGAGATTCAACCTTAGTACGAAGCTTCCTTTGGAAGGAGGGCAGTTCCTGGGGAGGATGGAACACTCAGGGGAATCAGCATGTGACCGTGAAGGGAAACCTGGGTGGCACACAACATCCACTGACCCGGGGGACCGAGAGGAGAGCTGCAGCTAAGAGAATGGCTTCTGGAAGATGAATTGACAGGATACGTTGACCTGATCGCTTAGAGGTCTTTTACTGAAGAAATATTTAATACCTCCTCTGTGCTCAGCTCTCTGCTAGATACAGATTATGATGTGAAAAGTCCTTGACCTCAAGGTGCTCACAACTGAAACCCCAGCCCAGTGGATTTCACTGTGCAATGTGAATGGGGATGCGACTAAGAGGACAAGACAGCCCTGTGATGTCGTGGAGCTTTTTCATTAGTTCTGGAGCTTGTATTTCCCTCTCTGAAGAGATGCCCAGATCCCTGGCTGAACAGGAGACAACTTCCTGAGCAACTGAGGAAGGACAGAGCCAGCTTGTTGGTACCTACCCTCTCAACAGGGACCCACCCCCCAACCCCCTCGTGTGTCCCATCTCCCTGAACTGCACTGCGCATGGGGACAGGACATCTTGCCTGTGGATGGCAGGGATGGCGCGTCCCATCAGAGGTGAGCCCCTCACAAGCGGCAGTGGTGGGTTGGAGAGCGATTCTTCCTTCTGTCCATGGAGGAAATGCCAAGAAAGCTCCCCGTCTCTGCAAGCAGAGGTGTAGGACTGGGGAGCAGATCTCTGCCTCTCCAGTGTCCCCACACAAACTGCCACCAGATGGCAGCAGGAGCTCAACCCTCGCCAGGGGAGAGGCTGAGTACGGGTGTGTGTCGGGGTGGGCTCGGACCCCTGGGACACACACGCGCTGGAAGAGGAGGAGGAACCAAAAATACTTGATTGACAAAGCTCTCGGAGCCGGTTGAATCCAGGGTTTACCCGAGTAGCTGCCCTGGCCACGCACCCCGGATTCACACTTCGCGAATGCCTGTGCCCATTAACATGGCCCCTGGGAGTCCCAGCCTCCCGCTCGATGTGGGCCCCACAGCTGCAGCCGAGACTGCCCCTGAAAACACCCCGGGGCTGCCGAGCCCACGCTGTGCAAAGGCACTTCTTTCCAGCGCTTCGCTGAACCTCACAGGAGATGGACGTCCCTTGGGGCTGTGAGGCTTCTCCCAGGACCTGCGGGGAGCACTGTACATCTCAGCCACTCAGCCTGTCCTTGGGGGGCCGCTGCCCTGCTTCCACCTTGACAGGCAGGGACAGGTGACAGTGGCAAGGTTAATGGGCTGCGGAGCGTCTGAGTGCTTCTGACACCTCAGAGTGATCATTTCCATCCTGGCAGTTTCCTGGTGACACCACAGGTGCAGCCTCTTGGCCGGGGCAGGAGCTCCGGTGGCCCCGCCACTCATGCCATCTAGGACACCAGACAGAAGCCACGCTTGGTGATTGATTAAGTGTAATGTCAGGTGCTGGTTAAATGGTGATGGGGACAGAGTGGAAAGGGCCCTGAGGGAACAAGGGTGGGGATTACAGGAAGCAGCTCCTGCCCTGCGGTTGGTTGCAGGTAGGAGTCGAGAGCCAGGGGAAGAGGTGGATGCTCAGACCTGGTGGGTGGAGCCCGGGCCCACCTGGAGCTGTGGTGCTGGTTCCCCCTGCGGGGATGTGATCCAGCTGGAGCTGATGAACAGCTGGAGACAGAACAGGGGGCCAGCAGTCAGGGGCTGTCCTTCCCCTGCCTCCTACTTTGCAGTCTCCCTCTGGCCTCTTGTCAGAGCCCAGGAGGGACCAGCTGACAGAGGAGAAAGGTAATGTGTAGAGTGGGGAGGGGGATTTGGAGCTCAGAGCTGACCCACCAGCCACAGGTCTGCCCCGAGGTGCCCAAGGTGGGCCTGGGGTGGGTTCTGCTAGGGGAGCAGGGCATTCCCCACAAAGAGAAGGGGTGGAGATCTGCAGTTCCTCACAGTCAGGGGAGCTGCAGGGCCTCGGCTGGGGGTGGAATGTGCAGGAGAGGAGAATGACTTCCTGGAGGCCTGGAGATGCTAGAACCCTGACCCTGGACTCCAGGCCACAGCCAAGATTTGAGGGCCTTCCCGGGCTCACACAGGTTGGAAGGGGCCACCAGGTAGCCCTGGGCAGGTGGCAGCCTGAGGAGCCTCGTTGGACATCTGGCCCTGTAGAGGCCCAGATTTTCTGCTCACTTTTGGGGGGATCAGGGTTTGTGGTCCAAATTAATTTGAAGGAAAATAAAGTCATATAAAATTGTTAACAAGCTTAGGTTTGTGGAGAAGGATCCTTATGACTCCACTGACGACCATAAACTGCCACGTGCCATCGGACCTGCAGGCTCACCCTGAAGGCCTTTGTTGCTACGGTGGTCCTGCCGGGTGCTTCTGCATCGGTAACCTTGGGCTCCTTGGGAGAGGCGACAGGCACTCTGGGGCATGATAAATTCCATGCAAACTCCATGGCAGTCACCGCCACTGTTGATGGAGAGCCACTCTGCTGGGTGCTTCACTGTGGGCTGCTCAGCCTTAGCTCTGTGACATTCTGGGCCCAACACGTTGTGTGTGTGTGGGGACAGGGGGGCACCCTAATAGAGAACCGCTAATTCACTCATTTAATCCCCACAACAACCCTGTGCTATTACCCCTCCTTATTTTAAAAGAATGTATTTTTTTTAAGTTGTGATGAAATACACATTATTATAAAATGCACCATCTTAACTGCTTTAAGTGCACCATCGAGTGCATTAAGTACATCCACGTTGTTGTACAACCATCACCACCCCCATCTCTAGAACTCTTCTGTCTTGCAAAACTAAAATGCTACCCACTAAACACTAACTCCCCGTCCTCCTCCCCCAGCCCCTGGCAGCCACCACTTTGCCTTCCGTCTCTATGAGTCTGACTGCTCTGGGTACCTCACGTAAGTGGAATCATACAGTATATGTCCTTTCACTTAGTGTGAACAGCTACTCTGCACTCCTGTAAGTTCTTCCATTTGAAAATCCCTGAACACACTCATTAATAAAACTCTTCCTTGCAAGCTGACCACATGGCATGGGCATATTACGAAAGATGCATGTAGTCACTGTGGGGAGGGGAAAGAAACCAGTCACCCCGTCGTTTCACACAGTGCCTAACAAAAATGTCTGTCTAACAAAGTCCACAAAATTTAGAGGTGAAACATTTGTGGTTTGAGGTTTTAGGTAATGGTCCACCACACTTCCTGATGAGTCAGCTCCTTATTTGGATAGCCCTTGTGTATCAGATCTTCATAAAAAGTCCCTGACTCTTCAGGTCTGCAGGTTTCCAAATATCAGATTTCTAAAACATAGAATAGCCCATGGTTTTACCACTTCCCTTGGTGTCAATGCATTTCCTTTTGAGTGAAGACAGGAAAAGGCCCCTATGAAATCTCACCACCAACAACAGGAAACATACCACCTGTGACCACAGTCTGCTTTTACCCACAACCAAGGAGACTGGCCTGGTGGGGTTCACGTCTTGCCTTCTTGCTGGGTCCTGGAAGATGTTATAAATGACACTAAAAGGGAAGGCAGGCTCCCTCTCTCCACTCAGTTTCAGCCTGGGGGTTTACAAAGAAAGCAAACTCAGTTGCTCTTTCCGTCGGCAAATTGTACAGTTGGAAGGTGAGAAAGTAAAAATTTAAGCTTGTTATGTTGTCTCTGCAAGTTTTACAAAAAGCCTGGCTTCTGAGCAATCTGGTAGCCTGGTTACAGCCTAACGAGGTACTGGGGGCCCCACACCACCCACGTCCTGTTCAGCCCGAGGCTCACCTAACCACACAGGAGACTGTGAACACACAGGACACTCACATCGCAGTGCTTGTCTCCTGACTCAGAAATCTCCCTCCCCTTCAGCCCAGGCTCTAGGGCTCAGAGTTAACCTGTTGTGGGAAAATACAAAAGAAGTATGTTGTCTTTGTCTCCAGTTCCTGACAAAGAGCCCCTCAGAACCCTTGGAATTTACTGTCTTGTATGCTAATGAGATGATACGTGGGGAGGGGGTGCCTAGCTGGGATCTGATCACCAGAATAATCACCCATGTGATTAAAGGGTTAGAACTTTCAGCCCCACCCCTCACTCCCTATCCCAGGGAGAGGATATGGAGTTCAGTCACCAGTGGCCAATGATCTAATCAAACATGCCTATGTAATCACATGTTCATTAAAAACCCTAAATCATGGGGTTTGGAGAGCTCCCGGGTAGGTGAACACCTTCCTGTGCTGGGAGGGCGGTGTGCCCGGAGAGGGCTTGGAAGCTCTGTGCAGCCCCCTCCCACCCTGCCTGTCTCTTCCACGACACTTGGCTCTTCCTGAGTTGCATCCTTTATAACAAACTGGTAAACGGAAGCAGTGTTTTCCCGAGTCCTGGGAATCCTTCTAGCGGATTACCCAAGCTTAAGAGGGAGTTGTGGGAACCCCTTGAGCTTATAGCTGGTGGGTCAGAAGAGCAGGTGGCCCCTGGGACTAGTGACTGGCATCTGACGTGGAGGGGTTGTCATCTGAAGTCTTGGGAGACTGAGCCCGTAACCTGTGGGGTCTGTGCTAGCTCCAGGCAGTGTAAGAACTGAATTGTTGGACAACCAGTTGGTGTCAGTGAATTGCTTGTTGGTGTGGGGCAAACTCCACAGACTTGGTGTCAGAAAAAAAGATGCTTCCCATTTTCTCACCAAACACTGGGGTTGTTAAACTGTAACTTGTTTCTACTACCTTTTTTCCCCTCTTGCAATTCCACTTTTCCTGGAGGCCTGGGTGATTAGCCTTGCTGGTTGCCTACGCCCACTGACAGCCAAGCACAATGACAGTTTAGATGTGACAGTTCTTTGCTGTGGGGCTCCTGATGCCTTGCACCACGTCTAGCGGCATCCCTGATCTGTACCCACTAGACGCCAGTAGCTCCAACCTACAAGTCCCTGGCTTCCCCAACAAAGTGTGACAGTTCCCTTGTGAAAAAAAGCTAGACCTTAAAAAAAAAGTGTAGTCGAGTCACAAGGAGAGATCTGGGGGCAGGTCCTGGCTCTGTTCCAAACTCCCTCGGTGACTTTGAGCAGGACTACCCAGACTCTTGTGTCAACTGTAAAATGAGAGTTCAACCCCATCAACCTCATTTCCGTTCAGCAACAGAATGTTACACTCTGCTTGTTTCCCCTACCGCCCCCAACATGGAAATTCAGCTCGTCAAAGGCAGTAACTCGGGGTTTGACCTGTGTATTGTTCCATCAAGGCCTGAATTCCTGTCTGTCTGAGTGACTTGACCCCAAGTCTTCCATGTCACGTAATGATGGCTACAGGGATCTGGCAGGGGTCTGTGTTGGGGACATTCGCTGCTGACAGCCTGAAGGGAATCTACCCTGTGACGCTGGAGTTGACTGCATTAAGGAGTCTCGTGGGCTGAGAGCACATCCCCCTGAGCCTTTTCTGAGAGCCCCAGCCCAGGGCGGTGCCCCTGCAGGGCGTGTGTGCACACACACCTGTGTGCGTGTGTGGGGGATACCGTGGGAGCCCAGAGGGACCATCAGCTGGACGCCCAGGCCGGGATCTGAAGCCTGAGCTCACTGAGTGGTAGAAGGCCACCAGGACAGGAGGAGGCTTAAAAAGTTCACCCTGACCCCTGCTGGGGTTCAATTCCCGCCTCCACTGCTCACTGCCTCCAAGGAGGGGCTGCTCACGGACCCCTCTGAACTCAGACCTCCCCAACTGTACAGTGGGGAGCCTACAGCTTAGGGCCATGGTTGTGAGATTGAGTCGATACAAAGAGACATTTTTAATAACATTTATGATTTCTTCTCTCTCCCTCTCTAACACACACACCCTCCAAAGATGAGAAGCTTTAATTATTTTCAACATAAAGATGAAGAAACTGAAACTTAAAGGCACCTCTTCTTTTGGTCAGGATGCTGTTCTCTGCCTGGAATGTAGGGTGTTGATGGTGCTACAACCTTTACGTGGAAAGATAATTTTCTCCACTGGTGTTAGATATAATAAACACAACCAAAAGAAAAAAAGCCTTTGAAGATGCTTGTGAGATGATCAGGCTTGGTGACCTTCTCGCTCCATGGCAAAGGCAGAACAGGACTGCCTGGCTACCTCTGTCTGACGCGAGAGTTCAGAAATCCCGACTACTTGGAATCAGAGCAGACAGTGCTAATTTGTGGGTGCTCCAGTGGGCCCAGCTGGACCTGTTGTGGAGGCTGGTCTGCCCAGCTGGGACCCTGAGTACTTGCTGAATAAATATGCAGGTGGGGGTCGGGGTAGCCCTGGCAAGGCCACGGGTGTGATGCAGGAAAGAGTCTGGTCTCCAGCCCAGAGTGCGTCCAACCTGCATTCGAGGCTGGCACCATCACTCACCAGCTGTTCCATCTTGGACAAGTTACTTAACATTTCAGGGGTAAACTCAGTGGGAATAAGGATAACATGCCTTAGAATTCTGATGAAGATTGAAGATAATGTATAAAAAGGCTAACAAACATAGGCAAGGACTCTGACTTTCCATCATGACTTAATTAATGCAAATTTTAAAATTATGAAGTATTTTTAAGTCCTGGGCAAATATTTTAAGTTTGGTCATGGACAGTGTGGGCAAGGGTGTTGTAAAGCAGGCACCTTCCCATACTGTTGGTGGGAGTCTAATTAGTGCAATAGCTGCAGAAGGCAATTGGGCATTAAAAATCAATTTTTTTAATGCATACACTTTTTGATGTAGCAATTCCACTGCTCTGAATTAATCTTATGAATATATTAATTTTAATTAGGATATTGGATTGGTTGTTATAATTCCCAAAATTACAGTGGCTTAAACCCAGTAGAGATACATTTCTTTCTGGAACATAACAACTCAGCTTAATCAATCTAGGGCTGGGGTGTTGTGTTGGGGCATGATTCTATGGCATTGGGGGCCTAGGTTCCACATTTTTTGCTCTACCAGCTTGGAGTGTCACCCTCATCTGCATGGCAGAAGGCAGTTCCTTCCACATGAGGAAAGGGATGAGGGGGCCGACCCCTTCCCCTTTAGGCCACAGTCCCAGAGCTGCACTCAGCACTTCTGCAATATCCCATTGACTAGAACTTAATCATATGTCCATACCTAAATGCAGGGATGCTGGGAAGTGTAGTCTTTGTTTTGGGCAGCCATGTGCCCACAAAAATCCAGGGGGTATACGACTAAAGAAAGCAGAGGAGTTTGGTTAACAGAGACCACTGAACAATCTCCAACACAACACTAATATACATGGGCATAGATGTAGGCATAAGGGTGTTCACTGCAACATTTTTTATCATTGGGAAACCTTAGTAACAGTCTAAATGACATTTACAAGTACCAGCCCAATTAGATAGAGAATGATACATTTGTTCCGTGGAATATTATGCAGCAGTTTAAAATGAATGTGACAGATGTGTATCTGCTAATGAGGGGAGATACCCAAGATCTTTGAAGTGAGAAAAGGGAGTTGCAAAACTACTGCATTAAAAAAATGTGAAAATATATTTTTGTGACTCAGGTGCCTAGATAATGGATGTGTATACTTCAGAGCAAAATGAAATGGGGGGTCAGGAAACTTTTACGTTCCATTTCTCATTCTTCCGACTAAACTGCTTACCACAGGCACACACTACTTTTTTAAGATAAAATATTGTTTTTAAAGGTAGCATATTCATAAGGAGTGACTTGGAAAGCTTTAAAAAATGTAATAAATGAAAAGCAAGTTAGAAAAAAAAGTAGAGTGTGATCCCATTTATGTGTTTTTAAAAAGTGTGAGTGTGTGTCTGTGTGTAAACTCAATAGTATCTGGTTCCTCGGAAGCACTCACACATGCTGTCTCCTGTGTCTATGAACAGGTCTGGGAGCGCCCACACCAAACCCTCAACCATGGGAGAAACGCCATCTCTAAGGAGGGACAGGAAATTCACCAAAAGAGGACGGTGGGACATGCCAAAGGTGATTCACTTTTTGTTCCACACACATTTGTCCTCTTCGCATTTTTATAAGCATGTATTCATATATTTGTTTTAAATTTTAATGGAAAAACCCTGCAATGTATATGAAGTTTGTGATGCTCAAATACATACTGGGGACTTGGTAAGTACACACAGTCCAGGTTTTCCAAGTTTCCCTGTTCCCAGCCCTTAGGAGTCAGCCATTCCTTAGAGAGTGAGATGAGGGTGATTCACGCCTGCATCCTGGGAGCTTCCGGAACCCCACTGTCCTTCAGGCACTCCTAAGGCTCCCTGGGGATTGTCTGAGTGTCTGTTGTCACCCCGGCCCTGAACTGCAGGACCCAGCCTGCCCCATCACCTCTGGACAGCCCATCCGCTCTCCTCCAGGCCACTTTCTCTCCCCACCCCACTGTCCTTTCCCATCCCCAGGGCTGGGTGAGCACAGAGCTGACCAGCTTGCTGAATGAAGACTTAGCAGGGGTGCAAAATGGGAATAATAATAATAACAGTAATAATGTATGTCCCAATGTAAGGATTAGGGAGAATATGTGGGTAACTGCTATGCTCTGTCCCCAGCATGGACCACATTCATTCATCTATTTAAAATAAGTGGCTTGAGCCTCCATGTCACTCTCACGGCATTGGCTGTCCTCTCCTGGGGGTCCCTCCCTGATAAATCCACCACTGCCCGGGATGGAATCAGCTTCAGCCATTGGGTTTTGGTTGGAATTTCCTCATAAAGAGGAACTTGGAGGCTCTCACCTGTTGGCCCTGGAGCAGGAACTGAGGCCGTGGCTGCCACCCAGGGTGGTGGCTGGCACACTAAGCTGTCTGGTTGCCCAGCACATCCTCCTCTCCTGCCGGAGGACTTGCAGGGAGGTGGGCACACCCCTTCCTGAAGCCAGGCCTCCTGCTGACTGTCCTAAGTCCTGTCCACCCTGGTCTCAGTCCCCTCGGGGACTACTCGGGGGCCGTTCCACTCCCTCCATCTACAGGAGCTTGGCTGGGGGCCCCTGGTCGTAGGTAACACGTAGCACGTAAATGGGATCAGAGTCCAGCATGTTCTCTCATTACGCAGCACTTTGATCTCTTTCTCTCTCTCTTTTTTTTTTTGGATCTCTTAATCATTTCTCTCTCACTCTCTCCCACACACACATACACACACACACGCGCGCACACACCATTCTCCTCTTCTTCACTGAACATGAAAGGGTTTCTAACCTCAGACACATCCAGAAATCCCCGCCCTCTCCGGCTCCCGCTTCCCGGCCGGTGACCCCGCAGCCCCTCCCCACCATGGAGGCTATCTTGCTCCCAAGGCCCACCAGCTTTTCCCTGAGGGACCCACTCCTCTTCCAGAGCCCGTCCCTGCCCCGTGTCTGCAGAGCCCCCAGCAGGCACCTGACACCTAAGTGGGGCTCACACTCAACAAATAAGTCACCTTGGTTGTCTGAGTCCTCGACTGTCTGTCTGTGTCCTGAGGCTCCAAACCGCGGTCCCCAGTCTGGTCCTTAGAATTCTTCTCCATCCTCATGGGATAGGAGGGGTTGGCAGTAGAAGTTATACTGATGGTCACAGACGCCGCATGGTCCACACTGGCCTCCGTTAGGATCCACCTGACATGTTGAGTGGCCCCTGGGATGCCGGTGCAGTAATTAACCTGCTGTGAACAAGTCCCTGCACGGTGAGGTGGAATGAGGACCATTTTAATGGACTCGAGGAAGCAGTTCTGGAATGACCTACATGTTCACCAGAGTAGTGGAGGGAAGGCGGTAAAAAATAATGAGCAAGGAGACTGTACTTTTGGGCAGATCCTGCACCATTCAGCCACTGGACTGAGCCCCCAGCTCCCCTGGAGATGCACTGAGGGTGTGGACACGAGGACCAGAGGCAGCCCAGCTCTGCTTGCCGAGAAGAGAGGCGGACACAGAGACTGGGGCCTCCAAATGCCACCAGCCTTTCCTGGGGCAGACTGGCCCCAGCCCTTTACCTCTACTTTCATCCAGATCCTTACCACAGCCTCATCTTAGGCAGAGGGTGCTCCTTGACCTTGACTTTGGCCACTGATGCAGATGGAAGTCATGATGTGTGGTTCTGAGCCTAAGGGCCTCCTGTGCTTCTGCTGGTCCTCTTGCGCAGGTAACGGCCACCCCTTCAGTCTGGGCCCCCACTGAACGCAGGGTGGAGCCAAGCAGCTCACAGACCCGCTCCTCACCGCGGTTGAGCCCAGCCTAGCCCGATCCATGATAACAAATAATGGTTATTTTATGCCACTGAGAGTGATTACGGCTGCTTTGCTATGCGGCAAACTGATACCTGGTCCCATCCCAGCCCACAGTCTGCCCCACCCCGGAGACTGGTCCAGGAGACGCTGGCAGATGTGCATGCTCCCGGAGGCTTTCCCGTCCTCCCTGCGGGGCTGGCCGGTCCTTCCAAGCTTGCCCACAGCTCCGGAGTAAACGTCTCGAAATGTTTCCTCCTCAGCTGTGGGCTTTTACTTGAAAGGCAATCTCTTGCATACCCTCGTGTGTAGGTAATTGGTGTGACCTGGTTGACCAGTTTGGGGTACAAATACATCTATTTTTTCATTTCCAAAGTGGTGTTCAGGTGCCCACCTGCTGGAAGTCCAACACCTTCTTGAGGCCTTAAATTGTCCTTTGGACTTAGGGGGACTTATGGAGACTCTGTCCAAGGCACCCGCCTCCTTCCCAAAACCAGGCAGAGACCAGGATGGGGTGTCTGCTCAGCCTCCAGCCAGGCAAGGGCGGGGTTGTCGTTGCTTCTGCTGCTGCCACATGACATCATGATGCAAGCGGGTCCTGTCCCACCCAGTGCAACCTGTCCCCTGCCCTGCTGGGATGGCGTTCAACCTGTCCAGGTCCCGGAACACGGGGTCCCCAAGGCTCCATATTTTTAATGTTACACTAACATGTTTTGCTGTTGTTCCCTAAGCATGATTATGATGCCAAGGTTTGCAAGTCTGTGGATGCTTCTAGGCCAAGCCACACATCACAAGAGAAACAGTCCCAAATCTCACCTGGGAACATACTGAGTTAGTCTGTATGAACTCCTCCTTTTTTTGTTTGTTTGTTTACAATTATTTTTTAAAATTGAAGTGTAGTTGACTTACAGTGTTAGTTTCAGTTGTACAGCAAAGCAAGTCAGTTATTCATATATATACATACACGTTTTTTTAAGACTCGTTTCCATTATAGGTTATTACAAGATATTGGATATAGTTCCCTGTGCTACACAGTAGGTCCTTGTTGGTTACCTGTTTCATAGATAGTAGAGTGTATCTGTTAATTCCAAACTCCTAATTTATCCCTCCTCCCAACCCCTTTCCCTTTGGTAATCATAGTTTGTTTTCTATGTCTGTGAGTCCATTTTCGGTTTGTAAATAAGACTTGTATCATTTTTTAAAGATTCCACATATAAGTGATATCATATGATATTTGTCTTTGTCTGACTTACTTCACTTAGTATGATAATCTCCAGGTCCATCCATGTTGCTGCCAAATGGCATTGTTTATTCTTTTTTATGGCTGAGTAGTATTCCATTATATATATACCACATCTTCTTTATCCAGTCATCTGTTGATGGGCATTTAGGTTGTTTTCACGTCTTGGCTATTGTAAATAGTACTGCTATGAACTTTGGGGTGTATGTGTCTTTTCAAGCTAGAGTTTTCTCCATATATATGCCCAGGAGTAGGATTGCTGGATTTATATAGTAAGTCTATTTTTAGTTTTTTACCCTCCATACTGTTCTCCATAGTGGCTGCACCAAGTTACATTCCCACCAACAGTGTAGGAGGGTTCCTTTTTCTCTTACTTATAGACTTTAATTATGGCCATTCTGACTGGTGTGAGGTGATACCTTATTGTAATGTTGATTTGCATTTCTCTAATAATTAGTGATTTTGAGCTTCTTTTCATGTGCCTATTGGCCATCTGGACGTCTTCTTTGGAGAAATGTCTATTTATGTCTTCTGCCCATTTTTTGATTAGGTTGTTTGTTTTTTTAATATTAAACTGTATGAGCTGTTTATTTTGGAAATTAGTCCCTTGTTGGTCACATCATTTGCAAATATTTCCTCCCATTCCATAGTCTGTCTTTTCATTTCGTTTATGGTTTCCTTTGCTGTGCAAGGAGCTTCTCCTTCTGAGGAACTTCCCCTGGGGGTCTGCGATTCCTTTTGCTGCCAGTGGCCCTTGGTAATGACCATCTTAACCCATGAGGAAGTTCTAATATGATTGAGCATTACCAATGCACATTTCTTGTCTCTCATAATACTCAGAACTCTTGGGTTTTAGCTGAGCAAATACGATGTTCCAAAATTAAAAGCCTGACTTTCTTACAAATACAGGATGAACCCTTGTAAAAAATCTTCCCTCAACTCAGTCTTAAGGAGGCAAACAACAAAATGGCAAGGCTGGTACGAAGAGCATGGGAGGCACTGGGGTTTACAAAATCTTACTAACGAAACAATATGGGCTACATAGGCTGGGTACAAAACTCATTAACGTCCTACAGGCAGTTAGCCCTGACCTTTGAGGTTATCTTTCCCACTAGACAGGACTCATTTGCATCTTCACGGCTCTGCAACATTTAACTTCAGAGTCTGAGCCCATAATAGGAAATACTGTAGTCAAACAATAGCACGTTCTCCTAGAATAGTAATAATCTTTGGGTGAGTTTGTTGAACAATATTTTCAATATGACATTGAAAGGACATGCAGACATCCCCTTGGCCTTATTTCCAGGTTCTGGGTGGTTTTTCTAGTAAGGTAACCCTACAGCCATAGCAGCTGATCAAGGGCACAGCCTCACGGCCATGGGGTCCTGAATCTGTCTTTGTCAGGCTGGCCGGGGAGAAGTTGCTGAAAGTGAAGATTGAGCACCAGTGAACAGGGGCCGAACTTCCCAGGTCTGTCCACAGTCTACTGCTTTGACCAGAAGGCCCACTCCTGGTTAATCCGCCAGTCTGCCTGCCAGTCTGCCCTCCAGTTTCCCAAAGTTGCCCAAGCACAGGGCACAGAAGACTGTGTCCCTTGTCTGAACCCCTACACGGCTCTGGATATTCCTCATGGCCGTTTCTGTTGGTGTGTAGTTAAAATGCACTAAATGCTCTCATTTTAAGACTTTTTTTTTGTCACTCCTTGTAGCCCCTACGGCATCTACAAAGTGTCCAGTGCATAGTAAATGCTCAACGGACACGATTAACCACACACCTCCGTGCCTCAGCAGATGCATCAGATGCATTCCGCAGACATGCTCTTCCTTCCCCATCCACAGGCCCTTCCTACCTGGACTGCTGCTCCTCTTCCCAGCTTCTCTCCACACCCCAGAACCCACACCAGCCTTGGAGACTCAGTTCTGATGCTGCGTCCTGCGCGGAGTTCTTCCCCCACTCGCAGCGTGTCTCCCTTTCCCCACACAGTTTTCTTTGTATTGGGGCCTCCTTCCCAGCCTGCACTGTATCACAGGTCATTCACACTTCGTGCTGCCCCAGGGTCCTGAGCTCCCAGAAATAGGGACCAGGCCTCAATCATCGCTATACTCATCAGCAGTGCTTTGTATCCAGTGATGCTCAGCAGATGCTCCCTGATTCAGAGAAGAGCTGTGTGATGAGTTCAGGGTGTTCTTCCCTTTGGCAGCAAATTCTCTCTTGTTTGTTGTTGGCAGTGCTCCAGGGCCCATCCATCACCTGCAGGAGTCGGGCCTCAAATGTGCTGAGCAGGGGACACATGGTGCCTGTCCTCTCCCAGCACTAAGCAGTGTCCATGGTGCATGGCTGATCTCAGCTGGAGCAGGTCCCTTCCTGCTTAATCAGCAGCTCCTCACTTTCTCTGCTGGGGGAGCGGATCGGATGAGGCAGCTGCTGCCTTCACTGTCATCCCAGCCTGCAGCCAGAGCAGGACATGGAGCCTGGACCCGATGCAGAGGCAAGAGTCCCTCCCGGAGAGCCCAGTGGCTCCATGAGCTTCTGCTCAGAAGGGCCTGCTGCCCCTTCCCTTGGAGCTGGATTCTCAAGGAGAAGCAGCAGAGGCTTTGCAGCTCCGGCAGAGAAGCTCTGGTTGCAAGCTACCCAATGTGTGAGCCCAGGACCAGAGCATGGGCGTCTCCCGGAGCTGATGAGAGGTGCAGAATCTAGGGCATCCGGACATCCTGAATCAGAACCTGCATTTAGGGAGATCCCTGAGTCATGTGTGAACTCATTAGAGGGATGCTGAGAGGCAGGGGGAGAGTAAAGGGTGGAAATCTGACTATGGCTTTCTGTCTACTTGCTTCCCCCCCACCAGCTTTATTGAGATGTAATTGATATATAACTTTGTGTAAGGCTCGAGTTAGGCCCCAGGCTCATCAGTAAGTGATGGGCCCCACTGGGGCAGGCCCAGGGTCTGCCTGCCACGGAAGAGCCTGACAATTCAGTGGGGATGCTCTAAGGCCACATCTCTGGGGCTTGGATGGTATTTTGACTGTTTTCTGGAAGGAGACAGGAAGTACTCAAATGCTGTCTTAGTTTTTACACACAGAGTGACAAAATAGGGATAAATAGCCCACTTTATTAATAGCTGAGCTGTAACCCAATAACTTCTTTGCAGAACTGAGATGAAAACTGGGTAGGAACCCACAGCCACGGTCCCTCATCCCACTCCTAAATCTCAGGCTCAGGACGCACAGAAGAAGAAAGCTGAGGACAGAGCTGAATGCCAGGGCCCACCTAGGGCTGACCCTGAGCCTGGGGGGCCCTCCCAGCCACCCAGAGAAGCAGAGAGACTGAGCGACAGGACTTTAATAAACTGATGAGGGTCCGGGTTCCATGAGCCCCACCCCACCCTCTGAAGACAGAGCTCACACACCTCCAAGCAGCAGACACCGTGCCTGCTGGTGGATGTCCTGTCCTTATCTGCTCAAGTGTCCATGAAAACTTTCTTTTGTGATACTTTCATTTTTTAAACTGCTTTATTGAGGTATATGATTTGCATACCATAAAATTCACCTGTTCCCAGTGCACAGTTCAATGACTGTCAGTATAGTTACAGAGTTGTGCCACCTCCCACAGGTTGATTTCAGAACGTGCCCACGACCCCAGAGAGGAACCTGGTGTCCATTGGCAGTCACTCACCATTCCCACCCCCAGCCCCTGGCACCAGAGGCCTACTTCCCGTCCGTCTAGTCCCCTTCCCAAAGTGTCCAGAGCATTTTGAGTTCAGGCACTGTCCTTACCCAGATCCCCCTCACACGGCTCAGCAACTGAGGTTTTCTCCTGTCAGGGGAAGGACTTAGACATGCTTGGACTTTAGACTTCTAAAATGATTTGGAAGTGCTTGGCACACAATAAGCACCTGATACATATGTGGTATCATGAAAACAAATGAGCTGCCATTTGAGTGTATTTGCATTTTTAAAAATTTATCTTTATTGACGTATAGTTGATTTTCAGTGTTGTGTTAGTTTCAGCTGTACAGCAAAGTGATTCAGTTATACACATACATATATGTTTATTTTTTAGATTCTTTTCCATTATAGGTTATTACAAGGTATTGGATATAGTTCCCTGTGCTACACAGTACGTCCTTGTTAGTTACCTATTTTATAGACAGTAGTGTGTATCTGTTAATCCCAAACTCCTAATTTAGCCCTCCTCCCAGCCCCTTTCCCCTTTGGTAACCATAGTTTGTTTTCTATGTCTGTGAGTCTACTTTTGGTTTTTAAATAAGTTCACTTGTATTATTTTTTTAGATTCCACATATAAGTGATATCATATGATATTTGTCTTTGTCTGACTTATGTCACTTAGTATGATAATCTCCAGGTCCATCCATGTTGCTGCAAATAGTATTATTTCATTCTTTCTTTATGGCTGAATAGTATTTCATTGTATATATATACCACATCTTCTTTATCCAGTCATATGTTGATAGACATTTAGGTTGTTTCCATGTCTTGGCTATTGTGAATAGTGCTGCTATGAACACTGGGGTGTATGTATCTTTTCAAGTTAGAGTTTTCTCCAGATATATGCCCAGGAGTGGGATTGCTGGATTTATACAGTAACTCTATATTTAGTCTTTTAAGGAATCCATACTGTTCTCCATAATGACTGCACCAATTTACGTTCCCACCAACAGTGTAGGAGGGTTCCCTTTACTCCACACCCTCTCCAGCATTTGTTATTTGTAGACTTTTTAATGATGGCCGTTCTGACTAGTGTGAGATGATACCTCGTTGTAGCTTTGATATGCTTTTTTCTAATAGTTAGTGATGTTGAGCATCTCTTCATGTGCCTGTTGGCCATCTGGTTGTCTTCTTTGGAGGAGTGTATTTGCATCTGGGAAGAGGAAGGAGCAGTGAGCCCAGAGGGATGAGCCCTTTCCTGGGGGTATTTCAGACCCAGTGGCCCTGACAAACCCCCACCCACCACGGTGGGGCTGGAGTGCTTCTGGCACAACAGGACGTGGTGCCTTCTAGAACAAGGTGCTCTTTATCGTCAGAGCTAGAAGTGCTCCCGCAGCCCCCAATCCCTGACTCTGGCCTGGGGAATGGAAGGAGCTCCTGCCGTGTCTGTGACTCCCACTGTCACCCGATTCTCTGTTCTGCAGTTTTCGTGTTTCCGGTGTTTCTGACTGAGCTCCTGTCCTATTTCCCCAGCCTTCCAGCCCTGCCTGCTGCTGTGAGTGTTTATTGTTCCGATTGCTGGGCATCTCCGTCAGCCCTTTTTCAGAAACCTGTGGGGAGCCCTCACCTCCCTGCGATGCTTAGTAAGTAACTGTCTCTGCTTCAAACTCACCCTTCTGGATGATGCTCTGGGACTCCACACCTTCTCTGCTCGGCTACGCGGAGAGGACACATTAGAGGGATGCTGAGAGGCAGGGGGAGAGTAAAGGGTGAAAATCTGCCTATGGCTTTCTGTCTGATTGCTTTCCTCACCAGCTTTATTGAGATATAATTGATATATAACATTGAGTAAGTCTAAGATGGTGATTTAATAGAGTCATATATTGGAAAATGATTACTACTATAGTGTTGGCCAGACTGGTATCATCCTTGCGTGTTTTTAAAAAGCTTGATACAGGTATAATTTACATGCCATAAAATTCACCTGTTTAAAGCGTGCCATTCAATAATTGCTAGTATTATTGACAGTTGTGCAACCACACCACAATCTTATCTTACAATATTTCCATCAGCCCGGAATTAAACCCGAGTCTGTGAGCAGTCACTCCCCACCCGAGGCAAGCACCGGTCTCCTTTCTGTCTCTGTGGATTTGTCTTTTCTGGACATTCATAAAAATAGAAGCGCACGATCTGTGTCCTCTTGTGTCTGGCTTCTTTCACGTAGCGTAATATTTTTGGCATGTTCCGTGCATCGGCCAGCATCAGTACTTTGTTCTTTTTCACTGTCCAATAGCACGACTCCACTGTCTGGATAGATCACATTTTGTTTATCCACCAGCAGCAACGCATTCCTCTGGCAGCAGCTGAATCCAGTGAACAATTTTTCCAACCCTAGTTGAACCAGCTTTATTGCATCCCCCTCAGAGATGCCAACCAGCTGGTGCCCCATCCTCAGAAGCTTGGTTCCCAGCCCCCAGGGGACCTCCTTCCAATTTCTAAGTTTAAATAATTTCAACATTTTCCCTTTGTTCCCCAGCCCTGGGGTTAGCAGCTGTTTGCTAACTCTGTCCTTCATTTAAATTCCCTTTTTACCTTTCCATTTCCTCAATTAACAACTTTACATATATTTATTTTTTACATGTATTTAGAAACTCTTTCTAGAAATTTCTTTCTGTTCAAAGAACGGCAGTGGTTTCTGTCTCTCAACTGCCGTGATTCCAACTTGTGATCCGAGTGGGAGCAAACACCTTCGGTGCCACTGCCTCCTGCCTCCCCGGTGTCTGACCAGCCTAGAGGTGAGCCCAGCAGTGCAGGTGGGCTAATCAGTGTTTCCGTGCGATTTTGTTTAACTGAAGCTTGGCTGGAGGAGGGAAGTGAGTGATGTCCTCGCTGCTGGTGACGTGGGGTGATGAGTGGCCAGGGAGCTGTCTGTGCCTAGACAAAGCAGACCTGAGAGGACTTACTGGCAACCACGTGGCAGGCGGCAGATCCAAAAAACCCATAGAAAGTGTCTCCTCTCAGACCTGGAACCCCAGTTCCAAAGGGTGATCTGTGGTGCAGCCCTAATCCTGCCTCTCAAGCCTGATTGTGTGAGCTAATCTCTTTGTCCTGCTAATAAAGTCACCTCCTTCCCTCAGGCCTGTAACCTAGATGAATTGGGTTTCCATCACTTGCAGCCCCAAGGATGCAAAATACCACACTGAGGATTGGATTTCTTGCCTCTGGGTTTATTCCTCTTTGTCCTTGGATTTCTCCAATGCCACTCAATGCCCCCCCTGGAATCTTCACAGATCGTCTGGTGTGTGTGTAGGTAGCACCTTTGGGTGAGGACCGAGTCAGAGTTGCAGAGGTTTTAGCCCTAGACTGACCTGTGTCACCCTGTAGGTACAGATGGTCTCTATGGCAGGTGGCTGGCCGTGGATGGTGAGTGGCATGAAAGATCTTGTTGGCTGGTCCAAGGGATCAATCAGAGCCCAAGATTCAGAGCCTCTGGCCAGTCTCCATGTTTTTCAGAGAGGCAACATGCAGCCATGCAGAGAGAGCCAGTATCACCCAGTGCAGAAAGCCTCTCTCCCTGGGGGTGTCCAGGTTCACATCTTGGCTCTGATTGGGTATGTTCACATCAGCGAGCCCTGATATATTGGTCCTGGCTCTAATCAGTGCATCTGCAGGCACTGCTACCCTCACCCAACCATTGAGCTATAGGTTTTTACAGCAATGCAAATTAGGCAACCCTGTGTGCTGAGATTAGGTGTGACAGCCCTTTCCAGGAGGCCGGCAGCTCCTTGGAGTTGCTGATGAGGTGCTGAGGCCAGAGCTGGGCCCTGAGTCACAAGCCATGTGTTGAGTCCTCTCCAGTGTGTTTCTTCCTCCAGGTTCTGTCCTCTCTGGTACCTGAGTTGCCATCTGACGGGCACTTACCATCTCCCAGGCACTGTGCTGGGCACTTTCCACGCTTCATCATAATCCTCACAACCCTCTGACCCTATGAGGTAGACAATAGCTTTTAACTGCATTTTTAGTTTTAGAACAGTTTTAGATTTACAGAAAACGGTTTCCCCATCATAACATTTCACATTAGCATGGTATGTTTGTCATGACTAATGATTCAATATTGATGCATTATGATTAACTAAAGTTGGTACTTTACTCAGATCTTCTTGGGTTTTTGTTTGTTTGTTTGATGAGGGGGAGGTAATTAGGTTTATTTATTTATATTTGGAGGAGGTACTGGGGATTGAACCCAGGACCTCGTGCAGGCTAAGCATGGGCTCTACCACTTGAGCTGTACCCTCCCCTCTCTTCTCAGTTTTTATATAATGTCCTTTTCTGGTTGGAGCATCCCAGCTAGGATAATGTCACATTACATTTAGCTGCCTCTTGGCTGCGAGTTTCTCAGACTTGTTTTTGATGACCTTGAAATTTTGAAGAGTAGATATTTTGTAGAATAGCCCTCAGTTGCAATTTAACTGATGTTTTTCTTGTGATTAGACCGGATTTTTTTTTTTTTAATGGAGGTACAGGGGTTAAACCCAGGACCTTATGCAGGCTAAGCACAGGCTCTACTGCTGAGCTATACCCACCCCACCCCAGAATAGAGCAATCTTAATGTGTTTTGGGGAAGAAGACCCCAGAGGCAACGTGCCATTTTCCTCCCGTCACATCACAGGCACATCTCGTTAAGCTGACGCGTCACTGATGATGTTAATCTTGGTCACCTGGCTTGAGGCAGGCTTTGTTGGCTTCTCTGCTGTAAATTTACTCTTTTTTCCCCCTTTCCATACTGGCCCCTTTGGAGGAAAGTCACTAGGCACAGCCCACACCTCCCTGAGGGCAGCATACCTATGTAAATTATTTGGAATTCTTCTGCGTGGAAGATTTGTCTCTTCTCACCCATTTATTTATGTTTCTAAATATTTCTTTACATCAATATGGACTCTTGTTTGTTTATTTTGTACTTTGGGTTATAATCTAACACTACATTACTTCATTGCTCAAATTGTCCCAGCTTCGGTCATTGCGAGTTCTTTCAGTCCCCTGCTCCGTCCCTTTGACAGACCCCACCTCCACGCCCATCACCGTGAGTTGGGCAATTTTTTGTTTTATTTTGTTTTTTCAGTGTTTCCTTATTTTCTGGCACCACAAGGTGCTCTGGGTGTGTCTTGGGAATTTCTCGCTGCAGTCCTAGAATCGGCCACTTCCCCCAGGAGCCCCAGGTCCTTCTACTGGCGAACAGCACTCGCAGCCAAGCTCTAGGAGCCAGGCATGGTCAGGTAGCGAATGTTTCATCCCTGCCTTATGGAGGAAGACACTGCAGCGTGAAGAGACTCAGTAATTTGCCCAAAGTCACGTGCTACTTACTCCTAATGCTGTGCTCATCCCATTAGAAAGCACGTCCGCGTCCCCTTCCTAATTATTCATCGTGAACTAAGCACGTGTCCAGCGGGGTTGTGGGAGGAGAAGAGAGACTGTACCCCCACCATTCCTGCTCCTTGGAAACTGTGAAGCACTGCGCTCACATGAGGTTACTGTTATTACCGCCTCCCATTGTTCTTTTACGAAGGGAAGTCTCTGTGCCCCTGCACAGGTGCTCCCAGGCCCAGGCAGTGCCCTGTGAGCAGCACACTCAGATGGGAATTTTTCCAGCCTCCCTCGCGCACATCCCAACTAGACCCAGGTGCACACGGCTGCTGAGCACGAGGTTCTGAGTCTCTGCCAGGCCCCCCGGGGCGAGAGTGGGTCAGCACAGCCCCCGCCACCTGGCCTCCCTCTTCCACCTGGGCCGCTGGCAGCAACCCGCTGCTGGGGTGGGAGGTGGGGCTAACGTCTGAAGTTGCCAGAAGGCTGAGGCCCATGCTGGAGGGAGACAGGAGACCCGAGAAATGAGAGCAAACCAGCCGGAGGAAGTGGGTGAATGCCAGGCCCAGCAGTAGGGCG